>NC_086293.1:14757750-15367365 GCF_963924245.1 Chroicocephalus ridibundus | reverse complement strand
TACAAACAGACTTTTTAAACAGTAACCTTCACAGTAGGGAATGCTGTAGGTAAGAGTGCAACTTAACTTTCATTAGAACATTTTTATTTCTATGTTTAGAACATAAATGTATTTCCAGATCTGTTCTTTGCTGAAAGTTGAATTATTCTGGAAAGCCTGAGAAAAAACAAAGAGCAATATGATTGCTTTCTAATTACAGAGATTATAGGGTGGGGGAGAAGGGGATATGCTGTAATGTTTTTACTGTTTTCTATCATTCCTTCTGCAGTTTTGAAACATATTGTAAAGAAAAATTCACTAAAAACTTTTTAGGAAGAAATCTGGTGGTTAGCAGAGACAAAAACAGGGGCAGATGTAGCTCTCTATTTTGGGTGTGTGGAGTTGGGGGAGAGGAGGCCTAGAGACCATTGCATAAAAGGAGGAGCCTTTGAGGTACCATTCTCCCCAAAGGGAGGGAAGTGGAGGGTGAGAAAATACTGCTAGATATTAGTGGCAACCAGTAAAGATTCCTTCATCCATATCCAGCATTCCTGTATGCCTAGGAAATTAAAATGTAATGTGCCAGTTTCCATTGCAAGCATCCAGAAAATATCTGTAATACAAACCTATAAAATATTTGATTAGAGAAGTGATACCCGTACAATTGTACATACCATAAAACTAGCAAAACTAAGTCTGTGTGGTTTAAGAACTCAAATCCCATCCAATAACTTACTAGCAGATTTCTTTAAATGAATTAAATGAATGCTAAGAAAAAGCTTCTCTCTGCTTCAGTGCAGCAATGCAAGAATATTGTTCATATCTGCTGGGTAACTTAACTGACCAGCCCCAGGAACGACAGATGCTCAGATAAGATACTTTGCATCCGTACCTACAGTCTTTATAGGCTGTCTAAACTCAGCCTGCGTGTAAATCCCATCTGCCTTTGCAGACACTGCAGTGGGAGCAACCTCAAGGTTTCTTTTTTTTATTCTTTTTTTTTTTCCCCCAGTATCCTATGACTTCAGCAGGACAACATAGAGGGTAACAGAAGGACTAGCTCTCTGCTAATGGCTGATGAGGATCCTTATACTCTAGCCCATTTCTTGTCTCAAGCATTTTTTTAATCTCTGAAATTGCACTTCGCCTATGTAAATATCCGGTGTATGGTAGTATGTGTAGAGAATATTCAGATTAAGGTTGAGGTTGTGGCTGTTCCTCTAAGGTCTGGGGTGATACATTGGCCAACGCACACATACATTACACCTTGTTTTACAGGTCAGAACGTCAAAGGTAGCTCCATATGATGCTACCACAGTTCTCCTTTGGGTACTGTTACCACTGACGTTGGCCTGCCCTTTGCATGCCAGTCCAACAGGCCACATAGGCTTAGGCAGCTCATGGGGCGTTTTTTGATAGATCAACGGTCATATTTATCTGCTCCTTGAATGTGGCAATAGCAAGACACAAACTCTGTCTCTTGAAGAAAACTCGCAGTTGTTAATGAAGCTTTCGGTCATGCTGAAAGCATGATATATTTTCATATGCTGAAAGCATATGCTTTCATATCTGAAAAGATATCTAGCTCATGTGTTCACAAAATACTTGTATGAAACTGGCAGCTCTGAAATGTAGGAAAGGAGCTCTTTGCTGCCATCTCTCAGTGAGCCGAGAAGAGAGGGAGATGAATGTGCAAACTTTTTGACACGTTTATTTGTCCACTCTTTTCCTGAGGGGCATTTTTACTGATTTGCTAAGAAATCATTAACATTTGGAAAATCAGAGAAGTTAAATAGCGTTATACTTGTTGTATGGTGAGGAAAATCAGAACTGTGTTTAAATATAATCTGTTTAGGAGTTATCGTAACTGAACCTAAGTCTTGCATGGGGTAGTAAATGAAGCCGAGTCCATACGAATATATAAGTACCTCTATTCCAAACTGATCTGATCTGTTGAATGTGATGAAAAATGGCATGGAGACATCAGCATGACAGAAGATGATGGTAGCATCATTTAGGTACAATGATACAGGATTAGCACTGACAAAGGGTGTAAATGGGAGAGACAGTAAATTGCTTCCTCTATGAAATGAGGCAGCCCTTGTGAGTATCTGTGGATTTGTCTATTCCCTATTTTGACAGTAAATGATGAAAAGGGTGCATCTGACAGGTAAACTACAAAATCATTTGTTCATCAAACGTTCAGACTGAGTTATAGAGTGTATCCAAAGATGCTATGTGTGTCTTTCTTCATAGGTGCAACAGAAATACTTTCGATATCAACATTTTGTAGAAACATTGCTGAGCAGTTGGTGCAAATCAGTGCTGAAATCAATTTCATCTTCATTTGCTAGTTTCAGAATTAGACAAAGCTCTTCAGAAAGAATTAATACTACTGGGTGAAGTCAGAGAAAATGTTTTAGGTTTTTTATGAGTTTATGGGTTATATTTTGAGCTATTTTGAGCTAGTTTTTGCAAGTTTTAAGAAAAAAATTTTAGTATCTGAACCTGGTCCTTCTTGTTAGCAACTCTATTTGGAGGAATAATTTAACGTTTGTATCATTATGGAAGGTTTCCTTAACATAAGTTCTCATGAATACTCTCATTAAAATCAAAGAGCATGACTATATGGGTATGCAAACACAAAGTTTGACCCAGAAGAGGAGATGCGTTAGAATTTCTGTGACATCCTCCAGGGATTTCACTATTGCTATTGATTTTACATGAAGGCACTCAGATGGTACGGTGATGGACGGCAGTATAAAGCCCTAAGAGAGATGGATAGGCATGATTAAGTGCTTATTGGCCAGCAGTCAGTACCTTTTCCTTATCCTCTCAGGTCCCAATCCACATATGATATGCTGTTACCGCTTTTAGCTCCAGGGTTGGTCATTAAACTCAAGCAGAAATAACTGATATATTTAGGTCCAGAGGTCTCCGGTTCATGGCTTGTATATCTCCGTGCTGCAGTCTAACATCGTTACAATATTGAGGCCTAAATAAACAGCAGAGTTGTTGTGAATATTTAATTTTTTAAAAAAACTTTTTGTTGAAATATCATTAATCATTAAAGTTTTCAGCTATTTTGTTTGTTCCTTGGAGAATATATAATTTCCTTTGAGATTGTGGTCTGTTGTTACTCTTTCCAAAGGAAACATAGAAATCATATTTTATCCCAAAAGGGTTTTATCCTCCCTTCTTGTTCCGTTTAATGTTTTTTAGTTGAATAGTGTGAACTTTTCTAGGCACATTTCTGGGATTTATGCATTAATATCAGACTCCAGATGGAGAGGCTTTTTATCAGATAAGCAAACCTGGGAGGAAGTCCTGAATGTTAACACTGGGGATGGAGACTGGTACAGTACTCTTTCTTTGAGCAAATCTGATTGCATTTGAATGAGACAGAAGATAGAGTACTTTTATTTTATTCACTCATTCTATTACTCCCACAATAAACTATATAAGGTCAGTAAAAATTTTCTGGGACGTGGAAAAATTCAATAGCAAGGTGTACTAAGAAGCAAAGAACATATTTCGTAGTTTACTACTGCTTGATATTTAGACAGCCATCTTTCTTAAGAGTCCTTTCAGAAGCTGCAGATCAGTATTCTGCTTGATTCTGATTTTAGTGTAGTTGATGGTATTGCCATCAATGCCTTGCTATACAGCAAGAAGTCTTTCTGGAATCCAGCATGTGGTCCTTACTCAGAGAACATTCAACTTCTTTTCCAGCCATTGACATCAGTTGATAGGGCACTGCTGGTACTTGTCTCACTGGGTCTGATTTTATGATCTAGGATCAAGATTTGAATTTCACAGAGGTGTTTTTTTTCCCTGTAGAAGGGAAAGGTATAGAATTTCATGTCACGAGCAACAGGCTCGGTCTACCCTTGCTAGAGTAAATAGCCATAGATGGTACTTGTGAAGTCCACAAAAATATGAAGAAAACGACACCCTTTCCACCTTTGTTACACTCTTTTAGTTCAATACAGCTTACAACTAATATAGAGCATATATCTGATTTGATTGGAGCTAAGCTGATAACTTTTGGTGAGCACTAAATAAACACAATATTTAATTGGTATTTTCTCCTCAGGAGATGCCTGTGAACTGCCATCATCTCTTTCCTGATAGTTGTTATTCAAGGATATCTTTTTAGCATTTTTAGATTCAATGAATTTGTGAGGAATGATCTACATCTTAGACATGTTACCCCAGTGTCACTACTAAAGCAAAGTCATATGACGTTGTCTGAGACCAACAGTCTTTCTGACACTCATAATAATATTCTTCTTAAAATCTGCTTCCCACAGTTCTGTGCCCAAAATGCCTTTTGCGCACTAAAACAGTGTGCAACAGTGTGGAAGTGGTCAATTGCAAATGTCTCAGAAAATTTAGTTAGAACAATGACTGAATATTCATAGCAACCCTCTTTTGCATAAAATAAATTTATTATCTTTTTATTTGCTGTCATTCCTTAATGATATATCAATGGTTCTGGGAAAAAAAGCCTTTAAAAATATTGGCATGTTTTTCTGTCACCTGTAACATTCAGAGCTACAAAGTCTTTGCCCAGACAGCCTGGCTCATTGTCTATTGTCACTTCCTTCCATTTATCTAACAAATGCTGCCAGTTATTTAGGTTTGTCACAGACTCTGCTTTAGTTTCCTTTCACCTTATGATGTGACTTACAGCTCCATCACAAACCTGTTTAGTAGATTGCTCAGCATCATTTCTCACTCTCTTGTCCACACAGTGTGGGGGGAATGTTTCTGATCCATTTTACTTGCAAGGGAATCTGTAGCAAAGACAGACATATCTTACTGTCATAAAGAAGTACTTTTGTCAGCATTCCTGTTGTGACTGAGTTGGGTGGCTGTTCTCAGATGTACTGCAGGCTGTTTATTTTAAGCTACTTTCCACCTGACCTCAGTACATGCGCTTATTTCTTTAGTGATGTTCCAACCGTACAGATGTGAATGCTGGATTATTTCTTTTTTTTTTTTTTTTTTGCTGTCAAGTTCTATTTTGATTTTTTTTTCAGGTTCATTCTTCCACATTCTGGACTTCATGGTCAAATGCTTTGAAAATTCATTTTCTCAAGTCTAGTCTGAGATTTTATTGGAAATATTGCATTGTGTATGTAATTACACCTTGTTCCTCAAGATCACTCAATAATTTATACCCCATTAGAATGTGTTTCTGTAGGAAATCATGATTGCTTGACCATGAGCTCAATTATGCTATATGTTCCAGAAGAATTTGCTATCATAAAACTGCATGGCAAAGCATTAAAAAAGCCAAATAATCCAAGAATAGTTGGAAGCTTTATATAAATTAAAGTAATATTCCAACAGTACATAGTGGCTAGTAAAATGTACCCTAGCTATATTGGTATCTTCTACCTCCACAATAGAAACAATCGCAAATATTTTATTAAACTATTCTAATGCTTCAGCCATTTAACCTTTCTGTAGAGTATGTATTGTAAGTACCGTGTGTTCTGCAGCAAGGCAGCTGGTTTATGACAGACTGTTTTTTAGCTTTTCTCTAAAAAACATTCATGATTTACTTTTTTTTTTTTACTGAAACCATTGTATTTTTACTACATCCAAATAGTTCATAAGCATTCAATAGCAGACAGAGGAAACAGAGCGACGTTCTACTAAAGGTCCCAGTAACTGTACTTTCATGTGTACTTTCAAAGAAAAGACTTAAAAGGCCCTGGAAAGCTCATACAGAATGTGATGTATTTTGGACAATTGTACTATTCTTATCCCAAGAGTTTGACAGTATTGAATTTGATTTGTTAGGAGGTGTTTGATAGTGATTCTCACTGTGATTCGTAGTAGTGGTGTTATGGTGTAGTGGTCTAGATCCCTGGGAGCTCTGCCTGGTTTGGCTTAGACAATGGCACATGAAGAGCCCAAATGCACATTTTCCAAAGCTCCAGAAGGAATGCTGTGATTTCTTTGACTGTGGAAGAAAATGGCAGACTCAAGTTCACAACTTTTCCAGAAATGCTGGATATATTATTTTTAATTATATAGTTGCTGCAGAGGCTCAGGGAATTTAAAAGGAGGAAAAGACAGTTGCAAATATTACACTGAACTGGGAGGCAGTGATAAGAAACTGATAGAAGAATGTGCCTTCCAGCTGCAATTTGAGGTTGCCTGCAGAAATCCTTGTGAATTCCAATTCCTTTCCTTGAGCTAAAAGAGGTGCATGGATTAGGAAGCATAATTCCTGTAGGCAAAGGAAGAAAACCTTTGCCACTTTGATGCTGCCTGTGCTTATCTCTCTCTTTTATTATTCCTTCACAGTTTCCTTTTTTTCAGTGATGCATCACCTCTCTAGGTAATAAATCATAGAATCTTTGTGGATAATGTCTTCATTTTGCATGGCAAACACATGTCATAAATCTAGGTGAAGCTTAATAACTGGTATATAGCATCCTTCTTGTAAATGGCAGAGACAGAGGATCCCATTTCCACTGTGCTTTCACACTGGAGAAGCGACAAAACCTGTTCATCAACTATTTGGGTACTACAGTGACTGATATTAATACTCAAAAAAACTCAAGGGGAAAGAGATATTAATACTAGCCTTATCAATTCCCAAAATCCTACTGGAAAACTCCACATTGATCAAGGTTTCTAGAAGAGGATGGCATTGGAAACACATGCTTGTGTACCAGCACTGAGCCATGTGTTCTGTCTTCAGAGCTGCCATTGTTATCTAGTACTATGTAGTTACGGAGACCTACTAGTCCTGCTTTACCTGGACCACTGTTGCACGATGCAGATATTATAATGACATTGTTTCTCCTGGGCAAACCAGCCTCTCCTCATTGTAACCATGCCTGCGTGTCATGTAGCTTCCCTTTGTGGAAGCCCTTCTAAAGAAATGAAAGGACTGTAATGATTAAGAGCAGTCAGAAATGGACTGGGCTAATTTTAAAGTTGGCTAGACTAGTAGAAGCATTTTCCTATAAGACAGGCATATGGCATCCCCATGTTCCTTGTCCCACCCTGACTGCTTGGGATGTTTTTGGCAGCCAGACTCTCATTGTAGTATGAAATGCAGGATCACAGAGCCATAAGCTCCCAAAGTGGAACTGACAGCTCTGAAACAAAGACAGCGGGAATTTCCTCTGAGCAGGAGTGGTAGTATCAGGCCCGTCATATGTAAGGCAATTACAGTGTAAGCTAATGAAATCAGATGCCAGCTTTGCTGATATAACTAGTTTCACAACCTCTAGCCTTCCTAGCATAACACAGAATACTTCATAATGGGACTGCACAGAACTCTTTCAATTAGATTTCAGCAGTGGAGCGAGTTATTTTAGCTAGACAGAAGCATGCAAAGCCTGTAGGCTCAAACACATGATAATTGAATAAATAGACTCAGGCTTTTGCTATCACAAAAAGAAATTAAGAACTCATTGTAAAAGATGTAAGAGTCTACCTCCAGAAGACACGCATTCAGCTGAAGTCATCTAACTGCACTCCATTCAAAAATCACACTTCCGGATGAGCAGAGAGCTTGCCATTTCTTAGAAAAACTCTCAGTGGTGAAGATGCCTTCAAGTGAAGACTGTGAGTGCAGCTGTAACTTTCTGATGATACAAATGTCAAAAATGCCCGCGACACATAAAAAAACCTGAGCACTAATCAGTAAGCAGGGATTCTGAAGACAAACTCTTTCATGGCTACTACCTTTATTAAAGGTGATATTTCAGCATTTCAGGCGAGTATCATTGCTAATCACATGAACCCAATATAGCACAGGCACTTGTGTTTCACGATGCTTACTGCAGCCTGCCTGCCAAAGGGTATTGAAAACAACACCTGAACATTGCAGCAGCTGAGTGTTCATGCACCAGTGCACTCAGCACATGGAAGTTTCTTCCTATTTTCGGGTGGTTTTTGCTCTTTTCTGATAGTGACTACTGCTAGGGATCAAGTTTTTGTTCACTTTGTCTTTCCCATTATGATGGGAAATCTTTCCCAGGGAAGATGGCTTGTTCCCCTGCCAAATCACTTCAGCCAAGCATCTTTGATCCAGGGCTTTTATTCTGGGGATCAGATGCTTTAAAGTAACAAAACATAGATGAACATACTGGCGTGGCTGACTCTTCACTTGCTAATGGGTTTGAAGAGAACAAGAAGAGAACAAATTCAGGACTCCATAAAGGAAGGAGAAGGAAGAAGAAAGTCCGTAAATGCCCTTTCCTGACTGTAACGGTATACTGGAGAGGAAGCAGGACTGGTTTTGTTTAAAATACTTTTGTACTATTTTTCAGAAATTGTTTATATATCATTCTCTCAAGTGGAGAAGATGGCATCACACTGGGAAAGAAGCATTCAAGAGTGTGGGCAGTTTGCAAAGAAACTCGTGGGACTTTTGATTTTGGGTTCAAAAAGGGAGAAGAAATTATTTTTACCTTGTAGGTTTGAATAAGAATTGCTTATAGTGAAATGGATTTTACAGTCCATTAAGTTCAGTCAGTACAAAATTAACTTAACAGGCCAGATTGACACCTGGAGAATACACCTTGTGCTAGAGGGAATCTTCATCTGTGTAAAGTTGATGCAGCTAATTCCGTTATCTCTTGCTTTGGATCTGACATCTGTGAAGTTTCTGCTACTGGGGCTACATTTTCTGGATGATTTGAAACAGGCTGAGGCAATAGGGGAGGAAGGAAGAGGCAAAGGAGAATCAATACTATTCTGCTACGCCCCATCCTTGATTAGCAAAATAAGCAGACAAGGGCATGCTGGCTTACATTTAGTATCCTACAACTCCAGAACCATGCAGATCCTATTCACGTTACTCCTCCAATGATCATACCTGAACCATGAATGCCGTGATACAGCTAGTCCATTTGATACTTTTGTGTTTCTGAATTATTGTAAAGAACAGACACATTTTCTTCAGTGCTAATGTCCTTTCCCTGGTGGAAATGGCATAGAGCAAACTGATGATGTAAACTACCAAATGCTGCTTGAGATCCAACTGCTGAGAAGAGGATGAGGAGGCAGATTTCTTCTGTAGAAAAGCAAATGCTAACTGTGCTCTGCTCATAAAATAAAAAAATAAAAAGGCCTGTCTGGGAGAGATCCAGAATATTATATTCTTCACAGGAATGAAGAATTATGAAGTTCAGCTAAAGTGTTGACAGAATAGTTTATCATGAGCTAAATCACTTCCTTTAGATAACCCTTGCTTTTTAAATTCCTGTGCATGCAATTATTTTCCTTTTGAGGATGTTTAAAAATAAACCATCAAGCAAGATATTTCCAAAATGACAAAATCCTGAACCAAAAGGACAAGATCCTGAACTTGAAATTGTGTAGAATAATATTTAACCCATAGATTGAATAAAATTTATTATTCTCAGGTCTTGAATTAAGTGGTAGAGGATGAAAACGGCTGTCTACATGAAGGATGTCAAGACCCCCCAAGCGCAGTCCTATGGCAATCTAAACAGTCACGTTGTCCCAGAAAATTTGTTACCATTGCATGTTTAAAGCGTCAGTCACAGTGTTTGATACCACCTCGCAGAGAAATTCCATTTTATTTTATTTGCTGTGGTATGGGATTATCTTTATAATAATAGTTGTGGCTATGAGTAAATCATACTATAAAATAAAGGGGATGTAACTGGACAGGCATGAAGTTTGGCAGCACACCTTCTCTCATCACTTGTCATTCAGCAGTCATTACACTGAGTCTCGTAGTTAGCTGAATGGATCTGTTGGTCATTGAAAATTGCAGTGCATCATAACCAAATTACCAACAGCTGGCTGTTTTTTCCAACAATAAGGAACTGTGAAAGCTGTCTATATTTTCTATACATTGTATGACACTGGTTTATATAGTTTCTTATTAAATCACAAACAGAAGTCCTAGAATTCAGAATATTTTGATTATGAACTTAGGTAAGAATTTTGCATTTACTTATGAGACTACCATGGGGGACAAAGAAATCATCAGAAGTGCTTCAAGCAGCCACTGGGTACCAGTTTTCAAACCCAGAGGAAAGTTGTGTAGTTCCTTATGCCAAAAGCAGAAGACACATGCTATGTGGGTAGCAAAGATGCATGACTTCTGAGTGCTTTGTTTGGGAGAGAACCATTACCTTTGCACAAGTGTGAAGGCAGAGCCCTCAGTCAGTTTATTTCCCAGAAATGGGAGTGGGCTATGGGATTATTTCCATTGATTGTAACTCAGATATTTACATTCTCTTTTTTTTTTTTTATTGCCTTCCCTTTTGAAGAATTGATTTCAATAAGGGAAGCAGTACCAAGAGAAGATTGGCTGTATTGAATTCACATTGAACTGATTAAAAACCATGGAAGTTATTAGAAAAATAAACATATTTCCTTTTCCATTATGCAATATTTCATCAACAAATTTATTAGTTTAATATACTGTCTAAGTAAAAATGACAAGGAATATTATTTAGCATCATTGGAGAATAATTTTGGCAGCTGGAGAACATATGTTTATGTATACAATACAGTTTACAATTGAATATGTTTTTTATGAAAGGGATCATATAGATTTCCACCTTATGTAGCAAAGAATGAATAGTGTAAGGATAGTCTAAATCTTCATAAAGAAGCCTAATTTTTCTGGATTACTGTAAAATCTTAACCACTGAAGTAAACGTATGTAAGGGTTATTTGGACAGTAACCAAGTGATAGTCTGAACAGGCAGATCCTAATCACCATTTCCATTGTGCAAAGCTAGTGTTCTTGCACTGAAAACAGGTGCCGTAGCTGAGATGAAAATCTGTTCTGCAACTTACAGGAAAAGATAACTGAAAAAATAATCAGGTGCATTACACACACTTCCAAATGAATGCATAATTGATCTTAGAAACAGAAGTTCCTGTCAGTGAGCTGGTGCAGAAGCTATGCCTCCGTAGTGCAGTCAGCATTGGCTTCTGGAGGAGCTGATGGGAGATAAAATAGAGGCCCTAAGTACCTATGAATAATAGAGTTTTTGGGGCCTTTTTTGTAAGAATAAAAGATGAGTCTGAATTAAATTCCCTTCAGTATTTTGTTAGGCATATTAATTCTTTCCCTTCTCTTCCCTTCACAGATGTATACTGTTGCAATCTACTGTTAAACAGCTGCAGTGACTCCTGCTCTAGGACAGGTAAAGTAGTCCCAGATCTTTTACCTGTCTCTTCCAGGTGTTATGAGGTTTAATTAATTTATGTTTCTATAGCACATTGAGGTCCTTGAAGAAAAGATCATATAGGGTTATATTCCCTGCTTCATTCCATTACTGGCCAAGCAGATTGCTTGGAAATGCAATTTGGTATGCACAGGTGGCACTGCCTTCTGCAAGCTCCTTCATCTATGTGGTTTCCACAGAGTTGATCTTTTTCTTTCTCCTTTAAAATTTCTTAGTAAGGGGAGAAGGTAGGTCAGAGAGATGCTTAATGAAAGAGATCTTCAATATATGAAACCTTTCCAAGGAGGTTCCACTGTATTGTCCAGTGTGCTCATCAATTGTGGTATTTTTTTTCTCATGGGCACTTTTCCAGGACTAGATGATGGGTTTGCACAAATAAAAGTACTGGTAGAATTTGATACGGAAAATAGATGTGCAGAGTCTCCTTGTGTGCTGTGTGGCTTTGCTATTTGTTTTTGTAATATCCCAGCAAGCCCATTTGGGATAATTCTCAAGGACACCATAATCCATTTGTATTGAAGTAAGTTGTAAATTTCCAGTCAAAACCTGTATTTTCGACAGTTCTCTGTTATTTGTTTATTTAATTAAAATTGCTGCTTTCTATGGGAAGTATTATTTTCGTGTAAACTCAAAAATGCGCATCCAAATGTCAATTCAATTGAGCTGTGCCCATTTGAACCAAAGATCTTTGGTTGATTTTGGTTTTATCACCCTAAAACTTTGGGTCACACTGATGTAATTTTTAGGCAATGTCACTATGAAGATTGAACAGTATGGCTTCCTGATTTTCCTTTAGATTATAAATAAAAGACCCTTTTATACCCATCTTGTTCCACTCCCTCAACATGGGGTTGGATCAGAAAGACGAACTTCTGTTTCATCATTTTTTCCCTTCACTTTCATTAGGTTTTTCATTGTTGAGATGATTGTTATTGGTTATTAGCTGACACTGTTAGACTGGGGAGATGAGACCTTGGTGGTGAAAAAAGCGTAAAGAATTGGAATGACAGGGGTTGTACCAGTAGTGTGGTGGCTGCGCTAACTCCAGCTCAGTTGTAGGTTGTGCTGTAATATTAGAGATGCCTTGCTGTGATGCAGTGAAATTAGATCAGTGCCCATGGGCCCCACCACAGAACTGTGAAACGACACAATGTTTTCCGTGTCTCTGTACCAACAATATACACTAACTCTGTAGAGTGACTGAACTCTTGTAAGTGTTACACAAGAGGTAAAAATCGTATCTGCAAAGTGCCTTGACAAAAATTCAGGCAATATATTACAACCAGTGCTGCGTTGTTACTGCTTGTAATAGTCCAATTTTGGAGCCTAGTCCAGTCAGGGTCTAGTACAGCATTTGCAAGCCATGAGCTCAGAAACAAACTGTGCTTCAAGTATAACATTGAGCCAAGGTCTGTACGTATCTGGGGGCAGAATGGGATCCTAAACCTATATGAATAATAGCTGGAGGCGTGTCCTGGTTCCGGCGGGGACAGCGTTAATTATCGGGGGCGGGGAGGGTGGGAAGTCGCGCCTGGAGCGGGCGGGGGCGTCCGGGATCCGGGTGGGGAGTGACGGTTCCGTAATCGTGTTTGTATCTTCTTCTGATCGTGTTATTGTTGTTGTTTTCTTGTTCCGTTGGCTGCTCTGTTAAACTGCCTTTGTCTCAACCCAGGAGTTTTGTGTTTTTTTTCTTCCGGTTCTTCCCGTATTGGGAAGGCCCGAGCAAGCTGCAGGTGGTTCTTTGTTGCCATCTGAGGCCAAACCACGACAAGGCATTGCTCATTTACATTGATTTCAGTGCAGCTTCTGGCCTGTGTAGCTGAGCAGTGTTGCACTATTTGGGCTTCTTCTCTGAACGGGAGCAGGATGACTTCACTGACTTCTGTGAAGAGAGTTGTTATATACTGCTGTTTGGGCATCTCACTTCTAAGCAATGCCTGGGTTTAATAGCTGGAACCTTCAGTTAAAATTCCTTTCCAGGTGCTTTCTCAGCAGTAGGAGAACTTGCCTTTGGCTACATTTTTCCTGGAGAAATTCCCAAGGCAGCATACTGTCTTTCTCTTCAAACTGTAGGACACGACACTTCGCTGACATAAGCCTGACCATTTTCTCTGATGTAGAAGGACTTTTCAGTGATTTCGACCAGCTGAACAAATGACCTATAACTTTAACACCTATATTTGTTTTATATGTCTGTACACATTAGCAATTCACATCCAAATACTAGTTCATCTAAATGTTTGAAATCATCAGCCTTACATCTATTTCACAAGTATCTTCTTCATACTTTTGCCCTTGGCTAGTGGTACGTGGTGCCTGCATGTGATCCCCCCAACTTAAATATTCATATTCAATTAAACATTAGATTTGGAATATTCATTATCATTAGAAGATAAATAAGGCCCATAAATGTGTCTTTTCTTACACAGTATAAATATTTTTTCCATCATTATGACTGGGAACTGAAGTTTGCTGGTTCAGAGCAATAATACAGATTCTGCATATCAGAGGTGCTGAGGGACAAAAATGACTGTTCTGCAGTAATGTGGGAAACGAGAAAACCGCCTGAGGAAAATCAGGTAAGTTAACCTTTTTCCTAATTTATTTTAAAACCAAAGAGTTAATTAGTGGAGTTAAGTTTCTGGTTGGTGAGAAGAACACTTATTCTGCATAGACAAATGACAGCATATACCACAGATTTAATTAAAGAGAACAGAGATAAGTACTGCATTGTATGCTAAAGTAATGTTTACTATAGCAATTGATTACTCTGCAGACAGCTTGTTATTTTCTTTTCCAATTTAAAGTGAAGATAAGAAATATAGAAGGATGATAAATCTTCGGTCTAAATTGTACCTTTCAGGGAGGTGACTAAAAGATATTGAGAACTCTTATATAAGAAGTAAAGCTGCAAAATCCATGAGTGATGTAAATTGGCATGTTTCCTTTTGACAATACTGAGTGGTATTTTGGACCAGTTGAGAATCTAGATCCCAAGAGCAACCATAAAAAACTTCGGTGTCTTCAGACTGCTCTGTGAAGAGCAGGACTTTTTATATCAGTGTGCAATGGCCTGACAAATCATCATTCGTTTCTTCTGAGAAAGTGAGGGAGAAATGATTGGAAACGGCACTGTTGTTCTCTGGGAGAAAGCTATAGGGCATAATGAAGAGACAGTATCCTAATAGTGGTCAGTCCTCACCTTTTCAGAGCCTACACCCTGTCATTTCTGCATTTGCTGTACAATGTTCCCTCTTCCATTTCAGTTTGGTGGTTGCATGTAGTGTAAGAGAGTGGGCTTTTCACCGAGATGGTAGATGGGGAAACAGTTCTGTCCCAGATCCATTATATGACTTTGGCAAGCTACAGTTCTATTGTGTACCTCAATTTCTTCATCAACATGCTCCTTCTAAGCTACCCTTCCTCTTTCCACTATCCTTTTCTTTCTGAAAGTTAGGATTGCTGTAGGAGAGAAGTTGTGTTGGTGTTTAAATTCAAATGATTTGCAATAGAGCATTGCCTCTGCCAGAGACTGCTCATGTTTCACTCAATGACTGGGTTACTCTGCCCATGTTAGAGCAGCCTAAATGTGAAACATGGACAACAAAACTTACTTATTACCAAATCAGCTAGGAAAGGGTAGGCTCCACAAGATGGTGGTGGTGGTGGTGGGAACAACTTGTTTCTTAAAGATGGAAGTGGAAAATTCACCCCCTAATCCTGGTGCAGAGTGTACATCAGGATCGTGCAGAAAACACGAGGTTTAAGTACTGCGGGAGGCAGAGAGTTGTGAGCTCTACTGGCTCTGTGCACTGCTCTCGGAGCTGTGCACCAAGCACTCACTGGAAGCTGGAGTGCTCCAAGCATTCAGCTCACGTTTCCAATGTAGCAGAGCAAAGCCTGACTTTACATGTGTCAAATTTATACAAAAAGAAAACTGGATTATGTGAGCTTCATTATTCTTTTATTATTATTATTAACGCGTATGTGTTGCATGTAATTGTGGCATGAGCTGATGTTAATTAATTCCAAATAGCCTTTTTAACTAGAAAGTTTATGTTGTATTTCATTACTGCAATAGGCTCTGGCTTTCCAAGTTTCCTCAAAATGAAACAATTTTCTTTTCAAGTGTACATCACCGAAGTCAAAGAGACATAATATTCCCAACTGTATAAAACAGCCTGTGGCAACTAGGTTAGAGCTGTCAGTTTTACACTTGGGGTGCCTGGCAAACATATTATACATACAATTCAAAGCTGACCTTATACTGCACCTGAATTTAAATCTGTGTACTGCACGATGCTTTATATCCTAAATAGGCTGTTAACACCCTCTTGCAGCCCTTCCCTTTTATAATGGGCTGTAACTGCCAACGCTAAATTGTCATGAGCAGCAGCCAGAAGGTAACACCATAAAATTAGTTAATATTAACATAAAGATGCCAAATCACTTCTGCACACATTTGAAAAATATTTTTTCTTTTAAGTAGTTGAGGGCTTGCAAATAAGAAAAATTCACCATGTTCACCAGTGTTTTAAAATGTCTGGTGTCTCCAAGAGACATGGGATAAGAAAATGGTTAGTTTATAGGGCTGAGGACCTTTAAGACAGGAATTCAACTTTAAAAGAGGGTAAAAAAATTCTTTCAAAGACTTTTTCTCCAAATGTGGGACAGCTTTATACAATGGGAAAATAATAGCAGTCTCTGTAGATCAAGATAGTAAGTTATGCTTTCTCCCAGGGCTGTCGCACACATCGTGGGGCTGCGCAGTCGGCAGTGCAGCTGGGAGGCCTTGCAGAGTGGGGCTGGTGCAAGGTTGTGTAGCTTTGCCTGGGACGCGTGCCGAAAGTCAGCACGCAGCAACCCAGCCTGCTGCGTGAGCAGGGGACATGCCAAAGCACAACAGTGGACTTACCTGCTGATGCAGAGGTGCTGAGCGTTTTGTCTCTGAGCTTCTGCAAGTCTTCTGAAGACATTTTGTGGGCAATAGGCTACAGGCAGCCACTGTGTATGTGGAGGGGGGCTCTTGTTCGTATAGTGCGGAGCATACTTTCCTAAGCCGTACTAGCTGAAGTAACCTGGGGGGGGGTTACTAAAACCTCTTAGTCCATCTGTGAGATAATCTCCTCCAAACTAGAAATTCCTGGTTCTACTAGTATGGGGATGCTGAGATATTAGCCAGTGCTTTCAAAGGGTGTAACGCAGTCACTTGCAGAGGATGAAATCCAGTGCCAAACTCCTGATGACTTCAGCAGGATGAAATTTCTACTGTAACTTTAATGAGAGCACAGATATGCACCGCCTACAGAGTAAGCCAGCAGGCTTCCTCTGCTCATGTGCTGGGGAAGTAATAATTTGCTTCCTCTCTTATTATGACTGGAAGATTTTCAAAGTCTTTGCAAGGGATCATGCAACTGCAGCCAGCGCAGGGGGAGGTGGGAAGGGCGGGGATCTGAGCAATTTACTGCAACTCAATGTAAATTTCTGTAGGGTATACAAAAGGCTAAAAAGGGGGGACAGATGTTGAGGGCAGTGCTTTGCCACTGCTCTACACATAGGCAATCAGGCGTCTCTTTTGACTCTCTTTCTATTACTCTCCCCCCTTATGCCTCAGCCCCAGGCAGCAGGTTTTCAAAGCTCAGGTATGTGTGGATTCAACATGTCTCCGAAATGGATTCTGCCCACCTATGGTCACAGAGGGAAACTGTTTTCCTAGAGTAGGTTTAGGATATTTATGGTACAGAATTTAAATGCTGCCTGTCCTGAATGCACTGGCACATTTGCATTTTGTTGTGTCACTTAGGGACAACTGAGGCAGATCTATGGAAAGTACTTCAGGCTCTAAGTATTGCTATGGCAGGTTAACACCGCTGCAGTATTAGCACATCAGTCCCACAACCTAGTAAACAGGAATGTGGAAGGAATCATGGAATCAAAGGGGATCCATCTGCCTACACAGTCCCTATGGTTTCTCCCATCTCTGTAGCCCCTTCCCAGCAGATCTGGTCCATTAGCCCAGTGCTGTAACACTGCACACTAAGTAGCTATGTCCTTGCTCAAAATGAGAACAAATTCTGGTGCTTACTTTACAGCAGTATGACTCTTATCTTTCATGTGCTTGCTGCTGCAGAGCTGTGCTGTTTGCATGTCAAATCACCCCACATTTCTGCTCTGAAGAACAGCACAAAAAAATATTTCATGCAGCTAAGACAAGCTCAGGAGAGGTTCAGGGCAAGGAGTCTGATTTCAGACTGACCCAGGCAGCGGGAAGGTTCAGATCAAGATCTCAGACTGAGCTCTCTGAATCAGGCTTGGCTTTTTAGCTTGTTTCCAGTCCACACAGGAGCTGGCTGAGTCTGGCTTCATGCCCTTTTTCTGTGAGCTTGTACCATGCCTGGCACCTTGAGCAACAATGGAAAAAAAGATTGCTTTTCTTGGTGTAAAGAAATGCTTTTGGAAAAGTTTTCAGGCATTTAAAAGAACTGTTTGGAAGTATCCCACTTCAATCTGTAGATTCCCTTTGTTATTCTTGCACATGCTCCTGTCAAGCCCTACCACTAATAGGTACTATTTCCTTTTAAATTCCTTTGGAAGTAAAATCCTTAGGATTAGTGGGTTTGCTTCCTTTGATTTGTGTAGTTGCCACTCATTGACTCGTGTCAGACTTAAAAAACTGGCTGCTATACTTGCTAGAGCAAATGAAGACTAGGGCGTGGTGTAGCATCTATATTGTTATACTTCATGAAATTATTTCACACCAGTGGTGCTTCACTAACAAACATTAGTAACTCATTGAGTGGATTAGTTTCTATAATTGATTGCCAACTTTCTTAACAAGCTTGTGTGCAGAAACTTTCAAACATAAGACTCCTCTCCCTCCTCTGGAGACATCTATCTTGTATGCATTATGAAATGGGCACAGTCTATTAAGGTATTCTTCCCTGCTTGGATATGACAGATATTCTCAAAGGAACTAAACTCATTTCTGCACAATGTGCTAGAGACCTGAAGAAGTAAACTATAATTTGTCTTCCCTGAATAGCACTTCTCAGTTCGGCGCCTAAGCTGGATCACCTTCCCATGAACTTTGTCTATGGATGTTTATCTGCTGACCCAAAGCCATGTGGATTCATTTTCATAAGAAACAAATCATTTTGCAGATAATGTTGAAAACAAACATTTTATTACTGATTTCCTATAAATTAGATATTGTCGTTGACAAAAAATTGACTAGTTACACAGATTCTATTACATTCTTGCATATTGACTTTTAATTATGCACTGTTTAATAAAACAAATAACAATGTCTTTCCCATCAAATGATAGGTAAAGTATGCAGTCTCTATCATGACTTATTTTCTGAGCTCGTCCTCTAGATTTTGTGAGTTGCATAAAAATGCAGGAGTTCAAATTTGTGTTGAAAAGAAAAAAGAACCAAAGGAAGCCTCTAATATTGTGTAACATTCTTACTTGGAAGAATGCTTTGTAGGAGATGGGTTAGATGTTTGGTTGGCACTGATTTAACTGGCACAGGCAATTGGACTGTTTAAATTGAGTATGTTTATCACAAAGAAAGATTTTTTCAAGGTGCAATTGTGTTGCGTATCCTTGTTTAGGAATCTACTTTTGTAGGCTGAGGTCTTGGTTAGGTTAGATGCTTTTACCTGTCTTCTATGATCAAAGAGATAAAAATCACTGAGTATTAAGCATCAGTTCTCCTGATAGCATTAGCATACTGGTGTTCATAGACACGTACTAACCCTCAATGCTAGTAGGTAAAAGGGCAAGAAACTGTAAGCAATTTCTTTTGGGCTTCTTCAGTAGCACATAGTTGTACAAACAGCTTTTCTTGTCGGTCACTTAAACAAAATCATGGTACTGCCGCTCAGGAAAGAGCCTTTTTCCCTAGAGATGAGTAAACAGTGAAAACAAGAGCTGTAGACTGTCCCAGGTGTTAGCTTCCCACATGTGAATACGCTGGTGTCTGCTGAATATCAACCTCAGCATCTTTCTGAATAATCTAAACTTTCTGCTCTGAAGCTCAAAGCCATGAGACGATCCTGCAGGTCAGTGCTTCTCTGCATGTTCCTCACCTAATCCTGACTTTAGCTGCTTCCTATTGTGCTACGCAGAGATATTCCCCCTTTGCAAAATGGAAGGGAGAATTCACCAATACAGAGCAGTTAGTTTAGGAAGATATGTTAGAAAACAAATAACTTCTGGTAGCCCCTCTGTATGTTGTAGAAGTCACATGCATATTTGGCTTCAAAATAGCCAGTATTCTGGTTTTATGTTTTCTAGCTTGCTTTTGCTTATCCTCTTGCTCATCAAGATTCCTCTTGAGCCCACTGCTTCCCTGTAGCAACAGCTGTAATTCCTCAAACCATTCCTAAAATATAGTATAAAAGCACAAATATAGTATAAAAGCACAAATAAAATTAAACTATTATGAGAATGTTATTCACATACAAAACTGTGGACTGAACTACTTTCCATGTATTTTATTTGCTAATTAATCTGGAAGCTTCCCAGTTTATTTTTAATGAGTCCGGTTTATAGACACGTGCACCCAGTGGAGTAGTCTGTGCTAAGGCACATGCTTAGAATATATGCATAGAATCGCTTTATGTCCATATAAAGTATAAATGTTGTTTTCTCCAGGTTGTAGTATCATGCTTCTAAAAATCGAAGACAAAGGGTCCTGTATGAAAATCCTGCCAACAGAATGAACAATAGTTATTAGTACTTACACTTTTTTTTATTCGAGTATAAAAAATACTTATCTTTAGTCTCTGCTCACCTCTGCATAACATCAGAGGGGGAGGCTAAGGAGTCCTAAAACATTTCCATTTGCTGTTATATGAAACACACCAAGTATTTTCCATTGCTCTCACTGCCAAGCAAGCTGGTAGCAATTAATTCATTGGAAAACAACCATTTTTTCAAGTGGCAGAGCTGTTCCTTTAACAACTCCTTCTGTTAGGAAGTTACTGGCACTTAGAACCATAATGAAGAGATTTCCCAAACCTCCCTTTGTAAAAGAAATTTGGCTTGTAGACATAGTGGATGTGTATTCATACCCTCTAATTTTAAGTGGAGTTTAACTTGTTGCTTTCTTTAGTTTCTTTCTGTAGATGATGAAGACTTGCTAACTTCTTCAGATATGAGTCATTACAGAAACAGACTAAGCAACTGTCTGGAGATACAAATTTTTTTCTAGGGACTGTAGAATGTACATGGGATTACTGTACTTATACCACAGGCATCTCAGGTTATGCTGAACTGAGCAGGGACGAAAGTAAGCTCCATTCTGTGTCTGAGGAAAATAATAGACTAAATTTATCCCATTCCTTGATTGGGTTGGAACTACTCTAAGCAAGGAATAGGAATTGCCTTCTTGTTTCAGTGAGTACCAAGGAAAATATATAACTTTAAACCCATTTGTAGATAGATGTGCTGTTTCCAGTGTATCAGAATCAGGTAACTTCTTCTGTAAGTCTTGACATCAGGAAAGTACCTGTGTGAGGTGTGCGCATGCATTAAAGAACGAAGTTGGAACAGCAGGGGTTCAATTGAAATCAAGTCCTGACCTTCCAGAGTTGCAGTTTTCTCAGTGGTAAGAGGGGTATGCAGACAGTTTGTTAAGATAATTAGTTAGCTGTTGCCAATTGCATGTTAATTAACTATTAATAATTGTTACTCAAGAACTCCAGGACAAACGCAAGAGGAAATGGTGTTTTAGATGCATAGGTGTAAATGGTTCAATATCATTCCTGTCTGGAATTAACTCACTGTTGCAATCTCTGGTACCACAGGGAACATATATTTGGTGGTCAAATTCAGATATATAGCAAATTCACATATATAGCATTATATTTTTGCTCTAGCAGAAAGGCATACTCATTTGAGCTAGGAATCCCAAGTTCAGCCCTTACAGCCAGCTAACCTAGCCATGTGCAGGACATATATCAGCGAGAGCAGCTACCTTAGGACTAATGAAGGAAGTCTCCAAGAACTGTGACTTCCATGCCTAATAGTTTCTTTGATGCTGTATAACTTGTACGACACAGGTGCATTAAAGCATTCAGGAGCTGGATTCACTATGTTTTTGGCTGTGCTTTTCTAAAACTGGCAGCTTATCTGTGCTTCTACATACAGCAGAAAACAATGGAAATATCTTAAGAAGTGGTCTCAAGAGGCTGAATCATAGCTCCAGCAGAGAGATATACCACTTTTCCTTATTGACCTTTAATATAGCTTCCCTGGCACTCTGCAATCAATGTAATCTTTTCACTATGATCATAATGGCCATTATCCTGAAGACAACAGATAGAAGTGGAAGCAATATTAAATTAGAAAAATAGCTGAAGGATTTCTTTTTTTTCTTTATGGATTTCTTATGAGTTTTTTCTTCTGTTCTCTCTTTTTTTTTTCCCCTGAAGTCAAAAATATTTTTACACTGAAGCAAGTGGTTGGCCCTGTTAATATTACACATTTACCTCTGTTTCAGTACGTGGCCAACAGTAAGGTATTATTTAGGGGAAAATATAAATGCATAATAAACAGATCTATACAATCATTACTGAACTAAAATAGCAGTTAGGAAAGTATTTTTATTGTGAAAAATGGCCCTGTAAGACTTGCTGGCTATTTGTAATGTTGCAATGTAACTCAGATAAATTGGTGCCCAGGAGTGTGACATTTCAAAAGCTTGAAAATACACTGCATTTTTCTGATACGCCATTTTTGTAATTCTGCTAGCTATTTTGCAGTAGCAAGAAGCAATTCCTCTATGCCCAGGCAGCTCAATTAGAGTGTTGTAGATGTTGTCAGAAAGGCTCAAACATAAGTGCCCCTGAGCAAGGGTTGCAATTTCATAAAGTATCCTCTGCCCCTTCTCCCTAGTAATTGACGTTTCTGGTCAGTTGCATGCAATGCCGTTAACTAACTTCTTAAATAGTGGCTCATTTGTCTTGTAAACTTTATATGATAAACCCTCCCGTTTGAGGTTAGAGATGCATTTTTTAGTAAAAAGAGGTTAATAGATGAAGACTTCTACAGGGACAAAAGGCTCTTTTTCCATTAAGTGATTTTACTGACATAAGCAAAAGTTCATCAGATTCTGGAGATGGATGTAGGGCAGCCTGGTAATGTTATCTGCTTATCTGTCATTATTCATAATACAGATCAAGAGTTCAGGAGATATCAGAAATCCTTAGTGAATTGGCACTGTGGAGTTAGAAGGGGAGAAATAGATCGGGCACTGACTTGGCTGACCTTTGGTTAAGTAGGAATCCCAGCTACCTAAAAGCTGGTCAAATAGCACTGTGCTTTGAGGGGCAGAATTTGAAAGCATTTAGAAGTTTAGATGTGCAGACAAAAGCTTAAAAAAATGTACAAACACGCCAAGATTCACAAGAGTGTGTCTTTCATCCTCCACTAGTTTACTCATTTTTACAGACCATGTGTGTGTCTATAGTCGTGTCTATATTAGAGGGGTTATTTGGCACCTCAGGAGTGGAGCAGTGGATTGGGACAGTTGGTGCTGTGGCCCCTCCATCTGCACACAGTGTGGCCAGGGCATTACTTGGGACTAGATTCAGTTTGGTTCCCTGAACCTTCCCATCATTCACGGGGTTTGTTGCTTCAAACGCTTATGTCCCAGCAGGGGCTGGTGCACATTTGACATCTGTGCTTCTGTGTGAACCAGGCCATGATGCAGTAACTGTGTACGAGTCAGGGATTCACTTCTGGTTTGGATAAGACACAGCCCGTTGCACCTTTAAGCACCTAAATGTCTGTATGGATTCTCTGTGTAGGAGAAATGGCAGCCATGGAGGTTTAAGAATTCACTTCACTGGCGCCGGGTAGGAGTGCTGACCACATCATATTTCAGACTGTAAGCAACAGGCTTCAGCTCTGATCCAAGGAATCATCTGTGGGGTTTAGGGGATGCCAATAGATTAGGGGGATTTTGGCTTGAATGCTAAGATTACTTACAGGGCATCTGCTCATTATCCCCCATGCTGCCCTAGTTGCCTAAATAATTGCAGTCTTCATAGCTTTTCCCTGTCTTTCTTTCACTGACTTCATGCAAAAGAAAGACAATTTGTGCACATTTAGGAGATGTGGATTTACTTCCTGCTTCTGCTGCAGTTTTCAGACAATGGCTTTGATTTCCTTGCTCTGAAATGGGACAATAAGATGTTTTCTGATCTATGTAGTTAACTTTGTAAGGACAAGAACTTTTTGCTACTGTATGTGCATCTAATGCTCAACACAACAGGGTACTGATTTTGCAAAGCAAAGCAGAAACTCTCTTGTTAACCCCCAAAGCCTTCTGAAGCCAAGAAATGGGAAACACTTTTTATAGGTGAGCTATGACAAGCCTATTGCTATTAGTTTTCTGATTTTCTGCTAGAAGTTTGCACTGGGTGCTATGAAGAATGGTTACTGACCAGTTGTCTAAAGTCCTCTTGATAACAGGGAACAGTATTATTTTTGCGATACGGAAATTAATTCACTGGTATGATGATCAGCCTTCATAGAGGTGAGAGTTAGAAATCCAGTTCCTAGTGATGATAAATAGCCGTTGGGCACAGTCTGGTTTTAAAGCCTTTGAAAATCTCTGCGTGTGACTTAATATCAGGGTATGAGACAGCATGACTTGATGCAGACTTGGTGTTGTAACCCAGAAGCTTAAATGTCATCATGCAGTGTCATATGATGTTATTACTTAAGAGACATTTGAAAGCTTGGAGATGCCAATATAAACTAAAATTATAGAGTATGATTTTGACAATTCCAGTTTCAGGAATCAGAACACGTTCTAATTCTTTAAACTACAATTGTGACATTTCACATTGAATCACTTAATCTCCCATTAAGTATCTGTCTTATCCTATTTTTCTCATAGGTACTCACCCAAATGACATCAGCATCATTGTCTAAATCAAATCGAACACTAATACTGAGTTGGGAATTTGTTCTTACATATAGCTTAGCAGAGACTGCCCACACAATCTGGTACAAAGAAAAGACTAAACCAAATTCCCTAATCATAGTTTTTGTTACCACATGCTTTCTATCTATCTCAACTTTCATTTGACCTTGAATTTTCCTTTAGAGGAAAATATTGCCATTTTCTGTTGACAAAAGCACAATCGTGAAGTCTGGGGGAGAAAACCAACATTGACAGATATATTGAATTAGAATTATAAAACATGCACACAGCAATTCCTAAAATTGCTGTTGGCATATGTTAAATATATAGTGTACCACTTGAAAATCTATTATCATAGGTTGCTGCTAAAAAGAGCAGTTATTGTTATAATCATTTTGCCTGCAGCCTGTTAAACAATCATGAGATGAGAAGCTTACAGAAATTTTCTAATGCATGCGAAGGGTTAAGTCTGATTTTACCCACTAAGTCCAATTCAAAAAAGATCAACTTGCCTGATCTGGAATATATTCCAATTCAGCTTCTACAGATGTTGCCACTTAGTCTCTCCACTGTGGTTCGAGATCAATTTGGGATCTGTGCCTAAATCCCTGTCTAATGGGAGCTGTAATAAAGGGTCACAGAATATACAGACATTGCCCTCCATCAGAGATAAAACCCAACCAAACCACCAAACAAACAAGTAAACAAACTGAAACAGAGTTCCTCCAACAAAGTTATTCAGAGGATAATAGTACTACAGAGAGCAGTTATTCTTATTGTTGTTATAATCATTGTGTCTGCAGCCTGTCAAATACTGACAGGCGCCTCTTTACCTTAGTAAAAGGGAAACAAAATGATCAGATTGCAAAACTCGTAGACTTTAGTATCTGATCATGTCTAGACAGCCTATGTCCCTGCCTCTTAAAGACAGTCATCAAATGCTTTGCATCAATAATTTGATATGCTGCTGTTTTCGAGATGTTGAACATTAATGTCACCTCCTTGGGTCCCAAGTGTCTGCCTCTTCTGCATTCATTATTTTTCGGTAATAATGGATACTTGCTTCTGTTTAGTTTTAATAATCATGCAGAACAAGCAGCTTCAATATCTGAAATAAACTGCTTCACAAATTAATCAAGTGCAGAACAAAGCCGTTTTAAGTATATGACAGCCAATAAAGCCGTTTGTGATGCATTATACAGTCTCTAGCCTTTTCTGCTGTGTGCTAAATACTATCACCGGCTGCAGAGATGGAGGAAAATTTTATTAGAAATCAAGTTCTCTGGCAGTTTTTACCAAAGTGTAAGACTGGATTTTATACATTAGACACAATCATTTAACATAAGTCCTAAAATTTCATAGGATTGTTTAAGAGACTACATGCTTGTGAGAATTAAGAGAAGGAGCTAAAAATGGAATTGCTTTTGTGCTCCAAAGATGCCTTGGGTAGGTTAGATGCCTTGCAGGCAGTCACAGTGCAAATTTCTCACACCAGCAAATACAATCTAAGTCCGTCTTTCAGAAGAACTGAACTGTTTGTGGTTGAGCTGTAATGAACTTCCCTTAGCGCAGCAGCTCACTTGTTGGGCTTTTAAATTGGGTGGTTGTAGGTAGCTGAACTATATGCAGCAGTTTTGCATCAGCCCATCAACGCAGGGGGAACTGACCAGAACTATCATTCATTTCTCTTTGGTTTTTATATTGTATAGGAAAAAAAAAATAGTTGGAATATTGAGATAACTATTCCTCTTGTTTCTGATTACTCTCAGATTACATTTAACTCTGTCTTCTATCTGTTCAAAAAATTCTTGTCCCTAAAGCATTTATGAAAATAACATGGGGTACAAACTGACAAATTAACACTGATAGATATGCAGAGAAAGTGATGGTTTTGAATGTATCATATTGTAGATGTGAAGACCTCAGTATAGAAATGATCTCCTGAGTAAAGTCTATGTGAGATATATAGAAATTGCTACACAGAATATTGGGTTATTGCACTCCATGGATTTGAAACCATCTTTCTCGGATGGCAGTGGAAAACTTCAATATACTTACATGAATTATAAATGATGTCTGATTCTCTTGTTGAAGTAGGTACCGTATGTTTTTCTAACATAGGCCCTTCAGCCTTTAAAAAGCTGCTTTGTGTATGTGCAGAAGTGAAAGATCTGCGTTTGGAAACTTTTACTGTTGTCGATACCATTGTGTGAATTGTGTACACTACTGTAAATATTCTTGTTTTAATTGGGAGTGCCACAGATATTCCCTTAACATGGGAATGAAGTCATGGCTTTCAAACAATTAGTTTATAGATGGAATTGATTTGGAAGAAATAATGCCTGTGAAGATGCAGTATATGAAACCAGAATTGATTCAAGGTGACAATTCCTAAATAGTTCAGACGTTTTGGTGCCTTGAAATGAACATCTTTTCTGTCAGTTCAGAAATACAGTAATGCACAACAAGGCAGATCAAAGACAAGGAATCATCACTTTGCTTTTCGAATTTTCAGCAGTGATATAATTTACATTCTTTTAGATGTGTTTGTATTGTTTTTATATCAAAACAATGCGCATGCCCTGAAGTGCCTATTGCTAGCCTGAGACATTAACCCTTCATCATAGTTATAGTAATGGGCTGTACGTGAAATGCTGGGTAAAATTCACAAGGCTAAGTGACACAAGGTGCTAGACAAAAAGATCTTTTAGATTTACAGGGCTATGAACCTACTGCTGCTTCTGGGCAGAAAGCAAAAATCTGTCTGGCCTCCATTTGGAGCAATCAGGATTCCAGTTAATTCATTGTCATGGTTTAACCCCAGCCAGCAACTAGGACCATGCAGCCCCTTGATCTCTCCTTCCCCCCACCCCGCCTCCGAGTAGGGTAGGGAGAAGAGGGACAAAAGGAAGGGAAAAAAATCCTTGTGGGTTGAGATAAAGACAGTTTAATAGAACAGTAATGAAAGAGGGAGAAAATAATAATGGTAAAAGAATATACAAAACAAAGTGATGCAACAAATTGCTCTCACCACCTGATGATCGGTTGCCCAGCCTGTCCCAAGCAGCGATCGTGGATCCTTGTCCCCTGGCCAACCCTCCTTTATATACTGAGCATGACATATATGGTATGGAATATTCCTTTGGTCAGCTTGCCCTGTCTGTCCTCCCTCTCTGCTTTGATGGGAGTCTGAAAAAATCCTTGACTTAATATAAAGTTTACATAGCAACAACTAAAACAATATGTGTTATCAACATTATTCTCATACTAAATCCAAACCACAGCAGCTACGAGAAAGAAAATAAATGCTTTCCCAGCTGAAACCAGGACATGCATCAGAACAATGAAGCTTTTAAATTTGGCATGTACTTCCTAATGATTGGATTCAGATGACTTTTCTTGTACTGAATACTGCCATAGAGGCTTCACAACCCTGTGTGAATGAAGGCATTTTGGCATAGTGAGGTGTGCAGGTCCTCACTATGCCATAGAGCTGTGCCCAGGCACTGGATTCTGCTGTTCCCATCCACAGAGGGGGCCAAGAATCTGACTTAAAAACTGCACCTGGATGGAAATATGCAAGCAGCTTCTTATTAAGATCAAACCTGAAGATTTTGGCACTGCATAGATCTCTTCACGATATTAGTTGAGCGAAGTGGCTGCTTGTAGTGCTATATCTGTGCTTCCTGGAAAGCGCTGCCCTCAATAAGAATAGCACAAGACTGTGAGTAATGGAACTGAGAGGCAAGGCATTAGCCAGACTAACGTAGCAAAGGTCAGCCAAGGATAAAGCAAGCCTGGCAGACTACTTGATGTAAGAATTACTTTATGCAAAAAGGACTTAATGGAAAATAGAATGCATTTCCTGAAAGAAAAAGCTGACAAAGATGCAGTGAAAATAGTTATTATGTGTGCCAAGAACAGAAGGTGGTCTAGACTGGAGCGTGCCAATGGGAATGAATTTTACTATGTTTCAGACCCATGCAAATGCGGGAAGGCTGTACATAGACTCCAGAAAATCTGAAGGATGTTTACCTGGCTTAAAAAGAGTATATTGTCAGAATAGGATTGCTCTAAAAACAGTCCGTTTCCAGCCCTGGCAGTGTCTGTCTTTCATCCACTCCAAAACAAAATCTGAATCACAAACCAAATACATTTCCCTGTCTGATGGCGCAACTCAGGTCATTATCACAGATCAAAATGCAAGGCTTGCCCTCAAGCCAAGCGTGTGAAGAGTCTGATCAGTTGAATGGCAGCCAGGGACAGTGTGACTGCATAGGAACATGCCCGGTGGTCACCTGTGCAAGGGGTACTCAAAGAGGGACTGAATGAAAGGACATAGACCTTAAAGAGACCTGGGTTCATTAAAAGAAACATGAGTTTCAAAAGGGCATCTGACAGATTGACACTGTGCCTGTATAAAAAAAAAAGGAGTCAAATAAGGAGAAAGTTGCCTGCAACGTCACCTTATCTAAGCTCTGACAGTATTTTTTCATTGCAGATCTCAAAGCATCTTAAAATGGAAGATAATTATCATTATTTCTATTGCATAGCTTGGGAAAGCCAGGGAAAGAGGAAATACTATTTACCTATTCTCATGCAAAGCTGAGTCTAGAGCTGGAAAAGATGGGTTTCCTAATTGAATCCATGCCTGCTATCATGTGACCCTTAAGCCACAGATGAATGAACTGTAACATACAGAAGAACAAGTTGATGAATATTTAAGTCATGTTTAGAATATTTGAATTGATATTTTTGCACCTTGATCTCCCTTCGTACTGTACCCAGCTGCCTTTCATTTTCTGCTGCCTGCATGCTATGCTTTTTTTCATATTCATGATATAATTTCACTCTGCTAATGTTAAGGAAGTTGTTCCATTTTTGTTCTGCATTACTTTGATAATTCTGTACCAAAATCAATTATAAATATCAGATGATGGGTTTTTAAAATACAAATTATAAGCCAAATTCCTTGCTAGAGTAGGCTGATTAAAATAAAGTAACTAGAACAATGTCTATTTATCCTAGCAAAGGCTTTCGCTTTTTGATTATTACTAGTGACACTATCATTTTCAGACTTCATTTCCACAAGTTCAGAGTCTTTATGTAGAAAACATGCCTTTTTTACAATTTAAGACTCCCAGTGCTGTTATTTCTTAGTGTCAGAGCAGCTGTTGAGTAGTCCTGCACCCTTAAAGGCAACTGATAGGAACTGATGGACTGTTGTAAATGCAGACGCAGAGGAAATGTTTTTACAAAAGAGAAAACATGGTTTGTAATGTAAATAACTTGTCAGAAGCTATTATCACTTCTTATTTTAGTGGAAGGGCAATTATCTATCTGATGTCATATTGCATGCTACCTATTACACATATAGCTGACATGAGAGCATGCACCTGGACCATGCTCTACATCACATAGGGGTGTGGGTACCATTTAGTGTTCAGGAATCTTTAATTAACAGGGCATAGCATCATGAAAATAGCTCATCTAATTTGTTTTTTTCTTCTGTAGCAGTTTTCCCTGAAATTAGGAGAAGGAGAAAAAGGCAATGTGAGCAAACAGGCCTCCAGCAGGTTGTTCTGGCTACTCTGCGTGGTGCATGGCTGCTTACTCATTGATGGTAAAGGTGTGATATAGAGAGCTGATCCTGGGAACATACTGGATAGCAGGAGGCTGAACCTGGTCCTTCTTTCTGCACTCCGGCAGTCAGTGATGCATGTATGTCTCCTGGCAAACATGCCCTCCTCAGTCCTTTTCCCGTGGAGAAAAATGGTGAAGGCATGACAAACGACACTCTTGTTTCAGCCTGCCTCTGTCAGATTTGGGATAAACTGTTTTTAGTAAGGAAAATTTCTCCCGGAAAGCTGAAAAATATTTAGTTGAAATCCCATTTTTCCTCAGAAAATGAGTTCTGCTCATTCAAACAGTTAGCACACATGATGACTTAGCCAGGTGGCCAAGAAAGCCAATGGCATCCTGGCTTGTATTAGAAATAGTGTGACCAGCAGAAGTAGGGAGGTGATTGTCCCCCTGTACTCAGCACTGGTGAGGCCACACCTTGAGTATTGTGTCCAGTTTTGGGCACATCAATACGAGAGAGATATCGAGGTGCTGGAGCGAGCGCAGAGGAGGGCAACGAAGCTGGTGAAGGGCCTGGAGAATAAATCTTATGAGGAGCGATTGAAGGAGCTGGGACTGTTTAGTTTGAGGAAGAGGAGGCTGAGGGGAGACCTCATCACTCTCTACAACTACTTGAAAGGACACTGTAGAGAGGTTGGTGCTGGTCTCTTCTCACAGGTAATTAGTGATAGAACAAGAGGGAATGGCTTCAGGCTGCAGCAGGGTAGGCTTAGGCTGGACATTAGGAAAAAATTCTTCACAGAAAGAGTGGTCAGACACTGGAATAGGCTGCCCAGGGAGGTGGTGGAGTCACCACTTTAAGTGGTGTTTAAGACTCATTTAGATGTGGTGTTAAGGGATATGGTGTAAGGGAGAACTTTGTAGAGTGGAGTTGATGGTTGGACTCGATGATCCCAAGCGTCTTTTCCAACCTAAATGATTCTATGATTCTATGATTCTATGAGTTTGACAGCACAAATCCTTGTTATCGCAGGCAAGTAGGTGCATCAGTCTTTTAGTTTGCTGCTTGCTCCATGCTCCTGACAAACACACCAGAGGGGCACTCTGAACTGAGCTCTGTAGTTGGGTTTGCACTACAGCGTGATAGTGTATGTGGAGTGTATTATGGAGGGATAAACAGCAAATGCGTGACCATAGACTTCGGGCAGCAGCAGCCACTCTCATTAGTGAACTAAAGGCAGAAGTTGAACTAGACCTTTTGTCACTTAGTTGTGCAGAAATACTTAGCTGTATCTCCTGAATGGGTGAGAGGATAAATGTAAGAAGGAATGACAGAAGGCCTTGACACTTGAAGTAAGCAAGAACGTCAGAGTTCTTATAACAGATTTTACTGAAAGCACCTTTGATATTTAAAGTATGTGATCACCGGGATCAAATTAGGAACAGATTTCTCCCTTTTTTGTCCTTATTCGCTTTTAGACTTTTTCCAAGAGTGAACATAATAAATCTTGTCAGGGTCATGTATTTGTGCAGTGCTAAATATTAGGGAAGTCAATACTCGATCATAACATTTAAAGTAGCAGTTTGTGATTCAACAAAATTCACCTTTAAAAAAAGCAGGAGGGGACTGGTTGCCTATGGGTTTATAAAGGAGTTACTGAAACTTCAGGAAAGGTTGCTAAGTTGAAATTTGCCTCTATTGACAATAAGTTGATTTTCGTTCAGTATGACAAAGCTATACGTTAGGGTTTAGCCTTTTGGCAACCAAGCAAAGATGTTTGCTCTTCTGTCCTCCTGACTTGCTGGCTACGTGGACACATGCGTGTTCCCTATCTTACTAGCGCGCTGGAGCAAGCCCATTTGTTCTGCCTGCTTGGCAGGCCACTCGTGCAATAGTCCATAGCAGGAGGTATGTACTGAGCACGAAGAGAGAACAGGTGGAGATTTCACATTTAAGGCAGAAGAAAGAGGAACATTGGGAAGTGCTGTGGTGTGGGCAGGTAGAAATGAGGGTATGGTGGAGCAGTACAATTTGGAATTGGTCCCCATACTCACACAGCTATTCATGGCAGCTAAAGAAAGAGGATGGAGAAATCCCCGTGGTATATTCATTCGCTAAATATTTCTTTAAATTCAAGAATGTGATTTAGAGGTGTCCCTCCATTTCTGTTGTATTTATCCTTTTGCATTAGCAAATGACTGGTTTGCCTTTCCCATTATCCAGTTTGTCACCTTTCAACTGTTTTCCTTTGTATTTTATAATGCACATGAACTAAATACAATAAAACTAAATGTATATAGTGCAGAAAATACAAAGGATCTCAAATAGCTTTACATAAAATAATACCTAGGAGCTTTAAAACTGAGCTGCATTTAAGGCTGGAAAAGCCAGCCTAAAAAGATAAGATTTCAATTTTTTCTTAAATGAATTCACTGAATCTGAGTTTCTGATGTCAAGTAGAAGTGAATTCCATAGCTCTCATGAATAGCAAGCAAAAGCCCTACAGCTATGAGAATTTAATCTGAATCTTTTATTTTGCATGTCCAGATATTTTAACATACATTTCTTTTCGTATGTTCTGAAGTCTTTGTGGATTTTCAGTCTTATGGCTTGCATGGCTATTTATTCCCCACAATTTTCCTTACATTCCAAATCACTAAATGAAATATTCTGGAAAAATATTGTTAATACAATAAATAGCTTTGAAATGACAGCCATGATTCGTTGGAGCAGACTACTTTTAAGTGGAAAAGTTCCTTGCTGTACTGCTTTCTCTTTGAAAAATCCTAGTCATTCAACAGAAGTTGTGGTACACGTGATGAATGCATATGGACACGCTTATAATTATGCACCAAGAAAAGAAATATAAATGAAAGAAGATCATCCATGAGCTTTCAGTTCTGAGTCTGCTGCTGTATTCTAATATGTAGGGTCATTAATCCAACAGGCAGTGTTCACAGGTGAGGAGCTGAGAGGAAGAATGATTTTATGGCTAACATTCAGGAGATCTACATTCATTCCTGCCTCTTTGGCACTTTCTGCCCCCCACTGCCAGGTGCCAAAGTCCAACTGTTCCCTCTGTCCTCTTTTTGTCTGTCTGATATGCTTCACATACAAACTTCCTGATGCAATGGAGGTCTCCTCTTCTGTGACTGTAGGATGTCAGTTATGGTGGAGCTGAAATTGAGAATTTCCTTCAGAACTGTTGCTGTGACTGCAATGAAGTAGGTTAATGCAATGATAATTGATGGTAGATAGACATAGCACACTAGACTGATAGTATGTTTCTATTGCTATGTATGCTTCTCTCTCACCTTCTGGCAGTAATCAGCATGTAATCTCAGAGTATGTCTACATTGCCATGAATACTGAACTTATATCTAAAGTAGCTTTAAACCACCTAGATAGAGTGTTGAGACCATTGCAGCTCCTAACAGTAGGGTTCGTTTAACAAGCCCAGCAACAGATCTGCTAAGGTGCTTAGCATGAGCTGAGATGCATGCTTTTGTGACTACCACATTTTTGTTCCCTGAGACAGCTAGTTTAACAGTACTTTGAATTTATTGACTGGACTGAAAGAAGACATGTACACATGCCTTTTTTTGTGGCAGTCATGGGCTAATCCATCCAAAGAGCTGATGGCCCCTTCTTAGCGAATTTTATCATTGCAACCAGCTGCAGGAGACAAACACAATAGCCAATGAAGGGCTAAATTCTCAGAAATGTTTTACTTACGCTTGTATATTTCCATCTATAGCCATGAGTGTGATCAAATGGTAAGAACTCCTCAGACCCTTGTGTTACTCAGTTCAGAGAAGAGGGAATAATAAACCGCTTCCCCTCTTCCCGCAGGCCATGTGCTGGCAGCGTTGGAGGGGTTTCAGTGAATGTGGTGAGGTTAGGGACTGGAGAACAACTGCTCTCCGCAGAATGCTTGCCAGGTACCGGCAGTGATCCAGGTAGGCATTCGTGCCAACTGTAATGCCTCGCAGACAGGGAATACTGCTCCTGGCATAGACAGGGTATGTGTTGGCCACATGGTTACAAGAGGGCAGATGCTTAGGGCATTTTTCAACTTCGCTGGCTCTTCCAAATTTCCGGCAGCTGTTATTAATATTTGAATAATGCAACTAGCGTGCTCCATTTGGACTCAGCCAAGCTGTCTCCTCCGATTTCCCCCGTGCAAACTCATAAGCCATGTGCTGCTTTACTGCCATGTTCAGCCTCCGCTAAAGTCACTATGGGGCCAAGAGCATGGGTACCATTTCCTGGGCATTGGTTAGAGCAGGCTTGGGGTTGCTCTAACATCTGTTAGCAGGAGTCTCAAACTCCCTGCTCCCTCCCCCAGCCCCGAAACATCTGTTCTTGTGAGCGTATCTAGTGAGATGCCACTCTTAGTCCTTACCAAAAGACGACTCCAGCCTGCATGTAAGGACAAACACGAGCAGAAAATATGCTCTGTAAAGTGTAACCTTTCCCAATTTTGCCCCTAGTAGGGAAAAGTCCATTTCTGCTTCCTTTGATTGCAAAGTCCCAGGAAAGGTTGCAGGTGGGCACAAGAAAGGACATGGCTGGTTCTGAGGCTTTGTCCTCATAAAGCCGAGCTGGAATTCCAGGTCACTTGCAATATCTGTTGTTTAGTTTTGGTAAAAAGCTGCTAGCTGAACTTCTTCCCTTTCTATAGAGTTGCTAATAGTCATCAGTCTCCTGGGGTTTCCTAGAAGTTATCCCCTTTTCACAGAGAGCAGCTTAAAGGATTATAAAATGTTACCAATGTGAGAGGTCCCTTCAGCATGTTCATAGATATGTGGTATCTCTTGTTCCATCTGTAGTCCTCCCAGCAGAAACACTGTTACTACTGGCTATTCACTTTGTGCTGTTGTAAAATTTGTTTGGCTCACAGGTAGACAATATATATAAGACGGTTTCTAGGACAGAGCTAACACTGCCAAGAGAGATGCAGATTAGCAAGTATAGCACAGGCATAGACTTATCAGGGATGTTAAAGTGGTTATAAACTTTACCTAAAGTTTTTACAGTTACTTGCTGTTCATCCCTTCCCCTTTTCCTATCAAAGTTATGTCCGTGTCAATTATAGTCATATCTGTTAAAACCTAGGCAGAATATAATGTTTCTTATCTAACTCCGTTCCCTGATGCCTAAGCCCTGAAGTATACTCACATGGGTAAAAAATGGCCAGAAGAAACTGAATGTCCAGTGCTAAATAACCAACATGTTCCAGTGTGGGAGAAAAAAGGATTAAGCAATTCATAACCAATTCTAAATGAAAGCGTGTTGCAGAAGCAGACACATCTTTCTCTGTGGGAACACGTGGCTGGAAGCAGGACCACCTGATACTGCACCTGGCTGGGAAATGGTTTTCCTAGTCTGCGGTGGTTTGTAAAATTTTAGAAATAATAATTTTGAAGTAGGATGAAATTGGAAATGGAAAAATCCAAAGCAACTGAGCATCTCATGCCGTATCACTTAAGATCCTCATTTCAATCATTTTGAAAATACTGACAGTCTATTAGAGCAGGAAATGAAACTTCTTGGCAAACAAGATGTTTGCTAATTTCGGTATTTTGTGTGAGTCAGAAATGTGTGGAGGGAAATATATTGAAACTAACCCCTTCTTGTAAACTGTTTTGGATTGCATAACTGACATTTGCCAATAAAAATATGTTACATCAGAAAGTTTCTGAACATATCCAAAAGAAAAGGCATTAGAAGCTACTGCAAACACTTTCCCACACAGCATTAAAGGCCATTGGTCACATTGGATTTTCACAATGGTCAATGTGATGAATGTCTGCTTTCCTCTGTGCCTAATTGCAAAATAATAATGTTCATTTATGAACTTGTGTATTTCCACATCATTTACTTGATCACAGAGCTACACTGTCCCATTACTTTTTATTTCATACTTTCAGCTGCTTGGTGAAAGCAAGATGATGAAAAAATCCATCTCTTTGAAATGTGAGTATATCATCTAGAAATCAGTAAAAAAGTCATGTTTCCCTTGATAACATTTTACACCCACATGTATTCAAAACTCTTAAAATTTTCCTTTTGGCTTCTCGAAAGTACATTATAAAGTGAAAATTATGGCTACAGAATTAGAATTGTGGTGTTCAAAAATCTACAAAGTAGTTTAATTTAAATTATCCACAATTGTCTGTTTTTCTTCCTGCTGAAAAATAGCATGTTACAGGTTCTTTGGATTTCCTTTGAGTGATGCTAAAAAGGCTTGCACATTACTTATTTGCTTAGTGCACTTTTGAACTGAAGCATTTAATGTTTGAAAATAAGCACTAAATATATCATAGTTAATTGGAGAAAAAGAAAGAATTTGGGAAAGAATCTGAGCTTCTGCGACAGCTTAAAAGTTACAGTGAGATGTGATTATATTGTCTTGATTTTTTGAGACTCATCTTGAATTCTAATTGCATTAAATGAGCAAGATAAGAGTTATAGAAACTACTGAGAGACAAAATAACGGGAGCAAGTAGCTAAGTAATGTGGAGAATGGGAAATCCTCCTTAACCAGTCTCTTTTGATAGTGGGGCCTTCAAGGATTCAATGGTAATGGTGAAAAAAGAGGTAGGCCTTTTCAATTTTCAGGAAGTTCTTTATTAAAATCGATATGACATCTAAGCAGTGTCTAAACACAACATTACAAGGATTTGAGTGGGCAATAAAGAGTCAAGGACATAATTCACTAAAGACTGAATGTCCTTTTTTGAGTGATACTAATTATTTTTTGGGTCCAGATCTTCAGCAATGTATCAGTGATGATTCAAGGTGTGGAAGGCCATGGGGGCCTCAGTGAAACAAATCTCTGCAGAGAAATGGATTTCCTTTTGCAGTGGCTTCAGCCATAGCTTGGAGCTCTGTAATTGTGAAATGATAAGGCCAAAAGAAATAGGTGACATCTTATTCTTCTGGAAACTTCTAAAGACAGTGACAGTGCCTCTAAACTAAAAACTTCATGTTTCCACTGAAGCCCATATTGTTATATGTAAATCAGGAGTGGGAGAAATACTGTGGTATTCTCCAGGTGACAATAAAATAAAGTATCTATTTGAAACTGCCTAACTGATCCCATTTAAAAACACAAGCAAGTGGAAATACCACATTGAGAATTTCTTTAGTACTTTGTGGAGACAGAACTGTTGAGATGAATCAATATGGGATAAAGAGAACGAACTGGAATGAGTTACAGCTACAGGACTGCAGGGGTGCCTGGGTGAATGATGCTTTCAAAGTTGGGAAGGGTGCACAGAGCAGTTGCTGGTCTGGTGGCTAGTTTAAAGCCACAGGTGTATTGACACTGTGGTAAGATAAATGCCCCTGGTCGTCTGCCCATCTGAACTGCTGTGCCCTGAATGAGTGCTATGAGCATCACGCTGAAGGTGACGTGGATGTACATAAATACGGTCTTGTGCAGGACCTTTTTGGAAAAGTGTTTGTGCTCTGTGTGTAATCAGGCCATGTGGCAGCTTTTTTCAAAATTTTTGGTACAATAATCATCTTGGTGTCATAGCACCAAATGATACAGAGGGAGAGTATCTGTGCTCTGGCCAGGGCTTCCTGCCAAGCTGTCCCACTCTTGAAGTCAGTGTAAAGCCTGCACTATGGTAGCTATGGGATTTCAGAGTTCCCTTACTCAGAATGACTTTAGGTCCAATTTCTTCTGCACAGGGGGTCTGTGGTGTGTGTGTCATAAAAAGTATCCCAAGTCACTGAGAGATAATGAAACAGAGAATACTATCAGGAGTTAAAGCTGTCATAGGCTTTCAGCTCCAAATGTGGTTTCTTTGTGGAGTTATTTCCAGTAATGACACATGGTGGGTGGTAGGTTGTGTATTCAGCTCCCCAATTAGTTGTCTTTGCATGAGCTCCACTTTTATCAAATTAAATAGAACAAAACTCAAGACAGATGCTACCTACTGATCAGGATACTGTGGTACATATGCCACGTGAATGCTGTGACAAAACCACAGGGACTGAATAATCCAGACTGAGGTTTTGTTACAGTTAGAGTAAAAAATTATATTGATCTAAGTTCCAGAATCAAAATATCTGTTCACTTGTCCTCCCTTATAGAAGTGGTCATAACCTGAAAACATTCACAGATGGTTTTAGTATATCTTTCTTCAAAGTCCGTGCAGTTGTTCCAAGGACTCTTAGTTATTAGAATATGCCAACTTGGCATAACCTTGCTCACTGTATTTCTATCATCAAGAAATTTGCTGTGAAGAAAAAGGAGATAGGAAATAGAAACTATTCTGGACAAATGGGTAGTGAGAAATATGACATGAGTTATTCTCCATCTCAGAATCCAACATCTTTTTAGCATGCAGCAGAGTTGACGTAGTGTGCCGTGTCAGCTCCCTGAACATGTGCAGCAGTATTTCTCATTTCAGTAAGTCCATGGAGCTTCTGTGTCCCTCTGCCATGAATGTGTAAAGGGATCATCTGAGCCCACAAAGCTGGGAGCCTCTGCCATGGAGGGATCTGTGCGTGTGTCTGTCCCGTGCCTAGCACAGCAATCTCCGTTGTTTTTTCCCTCATCAGTGGATAAAATGCAAGAACAGGATGGTCGTGGTATTGCCAGTGGTTGTAAGTTAACTTTACAAATAAGTTAGTACGATCTGGGTTTCAAATCAGCTTCAAACTTTCTTTAAAAAGAAGCAGAACCTTCTCTAAAACTTGTTTCAATAAAATGCTTAAAGCATCCATCTCTCTGTCAGCACAGATTCCCCTTTCCATTGTTTATACATATGCAAACTGTTTAAACCACCCATTATGTCAAGGATGTGGAATGGAAAGAAAAGTGTGAAGACTGTTTTTCCCATACGTTGAGAAAAAATCTGCAGCAGGCAGTAAAGAATCTGGTAACAGGAAAAGTATCTGAAGTTATGTTACAAGGTAAAGGACAAGACTGTAGCTGTGAAAACAAACTAAAACAAGAGAAGGAGATAAAATACCCTTTACTAGACTGAGTGATAGTACCGTGATGCCATTGTTTGTTGAAGCGTGGTGGTGAGGGAACTGTAAGGGTTTGTGAGCTGGCCCAGCTGACTTTGCTGATGCTGATATTACACAAAGTTCCTTCTCAACTAACCATATGAAATGTAGCTCTGATCAGGACAGAACACAGAGAATGAAAGATCTGAAAGTCTGAACTAGGAAAATGGGTGTTGCATGACCCTGAGAAGGAGCAAGATGTTTGCCATAGTGGGATATACAGCCATGGGAAGGAATCCCTACTCTGAGCTTTAACACTGGGGAGTTGTAAATAAATACTTGGGAGAATATACTTCATTTGACATTAATAATGCAGTGCCTAAAGTATGTTGGATGTGCTTTAAATATTACATGTGAATCCCAGGCCTCTCTTGTAATAATTTTAGAAAATATCCATAATCGTGTCATTTTAACAGCAGAACAAGTTTTCTGGCCTTTTCATCTTTCTTGGTGTATTAGGAACTGAGAAATGTGGACCTTCTCCACATAAAAATTGCATTTACTGTTATTATTGCTTTTGCAGCTGTGCAAGTAACGGTCTACTTGATTTCAGAAAAGTAAAGTAAATTAAGAGAGGATGAAGACCCAAGCACAATAAAGCTGCTTTGGAGTCATTACAAGACATAAATATAGAGCAACTCTCAGGTCAAATCCAGGTCTGGCATCAACAGTCACAGCTCCAGCCTCTGCAAGTAATGCCTGTAAACAACAGGGTTAACGTCATCTACCAATCAAAATTTGGATTGATCAGAAAATAGTTTTAGACTTCGGAAAACAACTTTAACAGTGCAACAGGATCACTGAATCATCAGTGCAAGGTCTTGTCAACGTGATTTCGACTGATTTATTTCACAATTCAAAAGAAGGATCACTGTGCCTGCAGATGGAGACTACCCAGTTTTGTACAACATATAGAATGAGAAACAAATCTGATTTACTTTTCTACTTCCACAATTTGCCCTAAATTAAAGCATAATTAGTAAAGGAATGTATGAAAAGGAAAAACAATTAGGGGAAATTTTTTCCCAGGGAGAAATGTGTACACTTCCAGCTAGCATCACTGGGACTTTTGAAGCATGCTTGCAAGAAAACAATTTGTTCTTTAGATATTAAAAGATACTCAGCCTGTTGCTGTCAACAATACAAGATGGGCAAGTGACACAGTGCCTTCCTGAGCTAAATGGATAGATAATATATATATGGATTTCATTTTTGTTCAATTTATCCCATATCTTTGATATTGTGGGATGGTAAAGGTCATGGTGAAGGCTGAAGCTTTCCTTTGATATTATTAAAGCAGAGCTTAATTAAATTAATCTGGAATATATTAAAAGAACACAGCGTTACTCTCTGTGACACCAGTCCCTTCACCTCTAAACTGGGGACTGACAGAGATTCAATCTGATTCAGAGCCACAATGATTATCTTACTTTCTGACTGTTCATTTCACATACAGATGTACTTACATTTATTTCTGTTTGATACGATCAACATGCTGTTTATTTGCTTAGCTATCCATACTGATAAGTATATCTACTCGCCGCTGTGGCTGCAGAGCAGCATTTCCAACATAAATTGTAATCATCCTATTGCAGCAGTGGTGGGGAGAGAGGCAACATTGGACTGGGGGCTAGGAGAGCAAATTCTCATGTTTGTCTTCATATGGTGTGTAACTACAGGCAGGTCACTTCATCTCCACGTCCTCCTTCCCTTTTTGTTTGCATTGACATGCTCTGAAGTGGGTATTGCCTCTTTTCTTGGGAGTCTGTGAAGCCCCTGGCATGTTTTCCCCCTGATGCTAGCTCTTGATCTTGTAAGAGGGGCCTGAGGGCACTGTGCTGATGTTTCTGCTGTGCTGAATGTCCACACGGCAAATGGGAGGCTGAACAGGTCAACCCAGCGGCTCAAACCACAATAGCTCCATTCAGCACTCACAAGTTTAAATCTCACTGATGACATGTAAAAATTGAGCCCTTTGCAACCCAATGGGGACTAGGGAGCTGTGCGATATGTACCTTCTGCTCCATTTTGTAATCTCCAGAGTAGGGTGCACTCATGGGGGGTTACAGTCCTTTTTACTCCTTTCTGCTTTATCTGCTCTGAGAATAAACAAATATGCTGCACACACAAAAACACACTGAAAGCGGAGAACATTCTGCAGGAAGCTATTTAGTGTGGAAGTCATAAATCACACAAGAAATGAGTGTCACTTCCATGGTCTGTGTTATATGAAGTCTCCCTTAGATAACAAACATTCCCAAAGAGAAGTTAAAAATGGCTGCCTATGGCCAAGACTGCTAAAATACAACATTTTGCTGTGGAGGAGGGGGGGCTCCGTGAAGGCTCCCGTATTTAAGTTGTCACTGTAGGCAGGAGAGTGCACATGAAAACTGGGGGAATGGTAATGCAGAGAAGAAAGCTGGAAAGAAAAAAGAGAACCACACAAAACTCGGGCTGTTAATCACATCCCTATGTTGATAAAATATTTATGAGATCTCATTCAATTAATTAGAATAAACTATGTAACACTGCAGGAAACAAATTGAAAATTTAATAAAGTAAGTTCACTTCCAATTTCTTTTGAAGAAAGAAGCTAATTATATTTAGTTCTGTAATTATAACTTTAATTAAAATATAATGCAAAATATTTCATAAAGTGGAAACAGTTCTCTGTTAGAAAATGGAACCTTTAAGACAACTTGCTCCTCAGACAAAAATTCATAACAATTTCAAATGAACACTTTAATACACCTGTTTCTAAAATATTTTCAGCGTTATTTTAATACAAATACATCTTAGAAATGCTCATTAGGGTTAGCTTCTATTTAAAACATGTCTTACCTTCCTGCCTCTACTCAGAAATGTTTCTTACTCTACGTTAGGGATGTGTGTTTTCTTACGGTATTTAAACCAGAGACACATTCCTTATTTATACTTGCCTATTGCAGCCTACAGAACCCAATTTTTATTTAGAGAATAATTTCAAAACACATTGTAAAGTATATCCACATAGCAGCTGCCTTCACCTAAGCAACAAGGGAAGAGAGCGCCTCAGGCAGAGAGATTCAGGCAGGCACAGGGAAATGTGGGTCTAGCAATATAAAATGAGAACACTGACAAAATGACCTTTCGTTGATGTTTTTGATGATGATTTAATAGCAACAGAGTCTTCTAGGCTTGTGTAAAATGAATTTGTCTTTAGGACTAAAATAATAATTTTACGAATGATTTCTAACGCACGGTTCACCAGGGAGTCTGGGATGAATGTGCTGTTTGTTGATTCTCAGAGTTTATCTGAACCGTATTAGAAGTCCAGTTGCATTTCTCCCATGTTGTTGGATTCTGATTCAGCCAAGCTCATAAGTATTTTTGTTTAAGATAGAAACCATAACTAGATGCTTAAATATGTTTTTTAATGTGTGCCATTGAGTCCTGTTCTCCATGAAGTCATTCGAGTCCTGGACCCTTAACTTTTCTCTAGTGTCTCTAGTGTCTCTAGGTTGGAGAGATTTGATGGATGGACCAGTCAGTGGATAAGGAATTGGCTGGATGGCTGCACTCAAAGAGTTGTGGTCAACAGCTTGATGTCCAAATGGCAACCGGTGATGAGTGGCATTCCTCAGGGGTCAGTACTGGGACGGGCGCTGTTAAACATCTTTGTTGGTGACATGGAAAGTAGGATTGAGAGCACCCTCAGCAAGGTTGGCAGCAACACCAAGCTGTGTGGTACGGTCAACACGCTGGAGGAAAGGAATGCCATCCAGAGGGACCTTGACAGGCTTGAGAGGTGGGCCTGTCCGAACCTCCTGAAGTTCAGCCAGGCCAAGTGCAAGGTCCTGTGTGTGGGTCAGGGCAAGCCCAAGCACAAATACAGGCTGGGCGGAGAATGGATTGAGAGCAGCCCTGAGGAGAAGGACTTGGGGTGTTGTTGATGAGAAGGTCAACATGAGCCGGCAATGTGTGTTTGCAGATAAGAAATCCAACTGCATCCTGGGCTGCAACAAAAGAAATGTGGCCAGCAGGTCGAGGGAGGTGATTCTGCCCCTCTACTCAGCTCTGATGGGACCCTACCTGGAGTACTGCATCCAGATCTGGGGCCCCCAACATAAGAAGGACATGGACCTGTTGGAGCGGGTCCAGAAGAGGCCACCAAGATGATCAGAGGGCTGGAGCACCTCTCCTATGAGGACAGGCTGAGAGAGCTGGGGTTGTTCAGCCTGGAGAACAGAAGGCTCCAGGGACACCTTATAGCAGCATGCCAGTACCTAAAGGGGACTACAGGAAAGATAGGGAGTGTCAGGGAGTGTAGTGATAGGATGAGGGGTAATCATTTTAAGCTGAAAGAGGGTAGATTTAGGTTAGATATTAGGAAGAAATTCTTTACTGTGAGGGTGGTGAGACACCGGACAAGTTGCCCAGAAAAGCTGTGGATGCCCCATCCCTGGAGGTGTTCAAGGCCAAGTTGTGTGAGGCTTTGAGAAACCTGGTTTAGTGGGAGGTATTCCTGCCCGTGGTAGGGGGCTTGGAACTAGATGATCTTTAAGGTCTCTTCCAATGCTAACCATTCCATGATTCTATGATTCCAGTAGGAAAACAGTTATGCCAGTGCATGACCTTCGAATCCTGTCCATCAATATGGCTTTAGCTACCTGCTCTGACTGGCTGTCTCACAACTCTCATCTTTACATCCCTGACCTATTTCCTACCATTTTTTCTTCATCTGTCAGCCTGCCCACGTTCTCTCCCAGCTGGCTCACAAGCCACAGCTCCAGTTGAGCAGTGGCAGTTCAGGAACACCCAACCTCTTGCATTAAAGGTGCTTCCACAGTCCCTCCAGAGCATCCTACTGGCAACACTTCTGTCTTCTCCACTGCCCACACAACTGGAAAACACCCACATGCTGGGCCTTGACCCGCTCGTGTTTTGCTTCAACATGCTTACCAGTCACCACCATCATCTTTTTACCTGCCAGTGCTCAAACAGCAAGCTTTGCTTGATAACCGCAGGAGTGCTGGAAGCACTCCTCTGTCCTTCCCACCTACTTTTTTTATTTCAGAGTGCTGTGTGTGAAATTAGATCAGACAGTCTTCTGCACAGGGCCCACAGCTGTGCTGGGTGGTACTTAGCATGATCAGCATCACTGTAGAATAGCACTAAGTGTAATCACTAGTGGCTTATTTGGCATAGATTTTGGTTTTTGAAAGAGGCAAATTATATAGATGTTTGCCTGGGTGGGACCACCTCTCCCAGCTACAATACAACCCGTTCTCCCTAAGATTTCCATGCTGGGCTCTAGTCTGATTTTTTGGCTAAGCCAAAAGTATGTTCTGCTGTGCTTTTCTGTTAAATAGTTAAATTCCTTTTAAAACACAAAGAAAAAAAGAGCACATGGAAGAAACACACAAAAGAAACTTAAGCAAAAAAGATTACTTTATTGCTCTTACTTGCGTTAACATACAACAGTGATCACTAATGACATCTAATGATACAAAGGTGCTTTTTGCCTGTGTTCTTTTCTGGCTGGAGGAAGAGAGTCACAGACTTCGCTTAGCCTTAATACCAGCTCTAGGGACATACCTTTTGCCAGCATTTTAAGAAGGACCTTTGAGCATCTTTCTGACTTTCACCTGTGTGTGTCAGTGCTATAAAGTTGCTTAACTATAGATTTTCAGTGCTAACGAAAGCTCCTTCTGTTCCTCCCGAACAGATCAGATGTAACTAGAGTGAGTCAGTTATAGCGGTGTTAATTGAACAAAACAGGAACCCAAAATAGAACAGTTTGAAGGAAATGTTGGATTGACATATGCTGTTTTCGTACATTTGTTGAACATTATTGAGCATTTCTAGTGCAGTAATCAGAGAGTAGGAAAATATCTGGGAGTGTTTATTTGATAGAGTTTACATTACACAGCCTGCAATACAGCCAGAGCAGCATTTTGTGATCTTTCTGATCGTATAGTTAGCTTTCTTCTCCTCTTTTCCCGGGAACTTGTTATGATCAAAAATGACCACTGAGTAATCAGAGGCTGGTGTTTCAAAGTCTGTCTAATGAATAAGAAGCACAGTAGCAATGGGAGTCCTCTCGAAGTGGATCAGAGGCTGTGGCAGAAGCTGCAGAGTTGACTCCTTTACTGAGGCTGTGGCAGTGGATGTGGCTTTTATCTCCTGTAGTGTCTCATTTGTTCTGCCTGGTGAGTCGATTGGGGTGGTGGCCATTCATCCCCTACACCATAAAGTCCTTCAGGCCCTTTTTATGATGGAATTTCACCATCTCAAAGAGAACAATGTAAAAAGCTTGCTCAAATCTAGTTCACTTAATCCCTGTTTGGCCAAATTGGGCTCTTCAGTGACGTTTCAGTCTCCACACAGAACTGGAAAGCGAAAGATCTGGGATGGCTGGACTCACCCAGATGAAAAGCAGTGCTGAAGTCAATGAAACTGAATCAGGACATAGTTCATGCATATCAGTAGTGTGTCCACTGAAGCTATTGGAATTGTTGCCATGTCAAATCTAAAGTAACCCTGCTAAAGCCATGGGATATACTTAGGTGTAAAAATAACATTAGAATATGCTTACTTGCTACCATATTTGTACAGACAAAAATCGCATGTTGCTTTGTGGCTCTGATCCACAAATAAAGTCACAGGTCAGGCTATCTTAGGTAAAAATAAATTTTTAAGAAAACTCTTAAAAAAACCTATACTCGATCAAAACACAGTTGGGTTGAAATTAAGTTTTTGGGTTTTTTTTCCCAGATAAGGAGAAAGACAAATCTATTCCCTTGAAAGGAAAGATTACTATTTAATGTTTTGTTCTTTCCAGAAAAGATAAACTCCCAGTGGCCCTCATTGCTGACCAGACTGAACTACAAGGACGAAGCACGTTGAGGGGAGGGTCAGGTGAGCATTTACATTGAGTTAGTTAATGTAGAATTATTTATTGTGTCTTTTTCATGCTGAGATCAAATCCTCTCATACAGACAAGAATTTATGCATTTTTTTTAAATGGCTTAAGAGAACTAGGCACTCGGCTCCAATTAATTAAGTTTGCAGAAAGATGTGGTTTATATTTGTATCTCTTTTGGTACTGTAGTATACTGTAGAAACCATCAGTGGGTGAAGATCATCTTCTGCTGGGTATTATGGTTATGATTTGCAAAGGCAGGGATCCTTCTGAGTTGTTTGCAACCTAATCTCTAATCTGAATAGGAGCCATTGTGAAGTCTACCATGAATCTGCTGTACAACTGTTTTCTCTTCTGTGCATCTCTCTGCTCTGATCTGGTTTATGTAACTTCTACACTCTGCTGTGGGAATTAACCTTTATGGTATGTCTATACACTATCTAGAATAGAGGGGCGTTAATCTCAGCAGGGGCCTCCGGTATTATCTTGCAAATAAGGATTTAACCTGTAGCGTATTTGACCCAGTTGTTATCAATGCTTCTATGCATTCAAAGAAAACTAAAATCAAAGGGAAACAAACTCAGTTGTCATACAAGAGATGTGAATACTTAAACAGCTGCCTGCTCTCTTTCATATTTTCAAGACTTAAAGGTTCATGTTTTTTTCTCCCCTGCCTATGTTAAATGAAAACATCTTTACTTGATATTCATCATTCTACAATGGCCATTTCATCACCTAGACAACATGAATAAAAGTTATTATTCTTAGTCATTAGTCACTCAGTCAGGGAAAAGAGAAAAATTGAACATTTTAGAACATTTTACTTTTCTGTCATTTTAGAGTAAATGACACTCCTAAATGATGGCCAGTCAAACCTACAGAATCTATTAGTAACTTGATAATAAGTGTGAAGGGATGCTGGGACCCAAAGGAGTCTTAAAGTGGCATTTATCAGGCATGTCACATCATTGCTACTGGTAATAAAAGCATTTTTGTTTTATGCTGCAGCGTCTATGGAGAATAATATTTTTTGTGCTATAGCCAAAAGTGATATTGCTACATTCATCACCCTGTTTGATATGAAATAGCCTAAAAGCACTGGAAATTGGCTGTCATTATTTGTTTCTTCCTTTTTTTCTCCTAATCAAGAAGCCTACTACAGTGGTGGGAAAGTTTTCCTTGTCCTCAAATTAAGGCATACAAACACAAAACAACTGTAACATTTCTCCATCAGAAATCTAATCCTTTGTTTCTAGCACTGTCTTAAAGTTTTAGTGTCCATTCAAAAAGAATATTAATTATTAACTCATTTCACTTTCATTTTGTCTCTCCTTCTGAAAGTAAGGTTCAATGTGTTTGGTTTACTATTACAGTTTTTTCCTGGCAAAACCTTCCTTGGCTGTAGTGAAAATTCCGTGTGTTTGGGGACTGTAAGATGATGTCATTGGATGTTAGCTTCCAAGTGTTAAAAAGCAGAAAGTAATCAGTTGCCTGTGGAAGTGAGAAAATTATTTGGTTTTCTCTCTTTATTCAATCTTTTAAATAAGATAATTTAAGCAAGGACAGGTTACAAGGTACAACTACCCTGGTCTCTGTGCTGTAGTACTCTTGTGGGAACCCCTGGTGAAGGGATAATGTGTACTGCCGAAAGTAGTTTTCCCTGCTGCCATAGCTATTGATGATATAAAACCAAACTTTTTTTTTTAGGCCTGAGAGATATAGTGAGACCAAGCTAAACTTTTCAGTGTAGTCTTGGCTGGTGGCACCATGGAAGGCTACTTACGATTTGTCCATGAACTCAGCCTGTGACTATCATACACTCTCTTCTTCCTAAAAAGTGAAAAATACTGGTAGCAGTGACAAAAAAGTTAAAAGTTAATTGTCCCGCCCCCCCATCCCCAAAAAAACAAACAAACAAACAAAACCAACCCACAAAAAAACCTAGAAGAGTCTTTCTTCTTTTCATCTGGCTTCCTTGGTAGGAAAAAGATCCATCAGTTACTTTGATTGATGGGTCAGCCAGTCATGGCCTTGTGCTCTGTGTCCCCTATACAGCTGCTGCAAATTTGCATGGGAAAGCTTGCGCGGTTTCCTATGGAAATGTAAAGCCAGGGTAGGCAATGGCATTGCAGAAGCTCACTTAATAGCAGAGAGGAAACAGAGCACATTTATCATATTGAATTCTTTCCCACTGATATTCATCATTTGCATGTAAAAATGCCATCTGATTTTCTCCCTCATAAACCCCGTGTGATGTTTTCCTTTTTTCCTGTTGATGTTATTTTGGTTTGGATTTAAATCTGTCACTTCTGAAAACTTATGCTCTTTAAGCCCCACTGCACTCTGGAAGTAGAAACAAATGGGATTTTGAAGGACTGGGGAAGTTAAAATACTCTTTGTTGAGTGTGCTTGTGCAGCACAAGCTGGATTTTATAATTACTCGAGCCTGTTCCTGGTGGTGGGGTTGCTCTTTGAAACTAAATTCTGCCCTGACCATTTTTTTCAGACAATAGAATTTGTCATATTGACTGACTCTGTTAAGATCTGGCATGTCTTATTAACACTCTTCGGTAAAGCAAACCACTCTTTGTCTGAAACATATAGTCAGGCAAGACTGTTTGAACAGCTAGAGCAACCTTTACACTTCTTAGGGGCATGATGGTGCCAATATTGTGAATAGCTCTCTGCACTTCCTTCACATTAATCTTATTCCGTCCTTATAATGTGCAGACATATCAGCTGACGTTACGGTACATTCAGTCCAGTAAGAGTATGATGCTATGACAACTTAATTCAGGTTTTTAGAAGTTCATGCAGACAGACAATAAAAAAAGGCATTTCCATGCAGAAATGTAGAAAAGCACCCCAAATGGAGAAATGCTACACCGTTAGCATGGGGGGCCACATTTAAAATGGGTGAACAGCTTGTGCCTTCCTTTTCCTCACTTCTTATGTAGTTATTGCTGGTTCTTTGCACAGCAATTAAGGACTTGCAGCTGAAGTAAGCTGTCGCTTTGAGGTCATATTTGACATATTTGATATTTTTATCACTCATAGAGCATTGTGCTAGGAATGGCTCTAGACAAATAAACTAATTTGTAAATAACACTAATTTGTTGAACTCAAGAACTCTGTATGAAGCTGTTCAGCCTTCCAGAAGAGATGACACATCTCAAATCACTGGTTGAAATACTCAACAGTTGCAACAACCTGCAGACCACACCAAGAAATCATAGAATCATAGGATGGTTCGGGTTGGAAGAGACCTTTAGAGGCCATCTAGTCCAACCCTCCTGCAATGAGCAGGGACATCTTCAAGTAGATCAGGTTACTCAGAGCCCCGTCCAACCTGACCTTGAATGTTTCCAGGGATGGGGCTTCTACCACCTCTCTGGGCAACTTCTGACAGTGTTTCATCATCCTCAGTGTAAAAAATTTCTTCCTTATATCTAGTCTGAATCCACCGTCTTTTAGTTTAAATCATTACCCCTTGCCCTCTTGCTACAGGCCATCTTAAAAAGTCTGTCCCCATCTTGCTTATACACCCTCTTTAATTATTAGAAAGTCCGCCATAAGCTCTCCCTGGAGCCTTTTCTTCTCCAGGCTGAATAACCCCAACTCTCTCAGCTTGTCTTCATAGGAGAGATGTTCCATCCCTCTGATCATTTTATGAGTGACTTCGTGAATAAACACTCATATCGCCCTGCACAGACTCAATTTCTTCTAGGTTCTGTTTTCCCAATAACATTTATTTCTGAAGCTGTTTCTGGCAGAGATCAGCTTGTGTGGCCTTAGGGTGACTGTTACAGGTGCTGTTTTCTGCCAGTGGCTGTTTTCCTAAGCATTCCCTGTCCCTTACTCTGGTAGTATTTGCCAATTTATTTCTGAAAAGATAATGCATACACTAGCAGACAGTTCTGCAATAATCATGTCTCAGCAGTTGTCTTTGGTCACCAGTAATGAGAAGAAAGGAACGAGCTTGAGAAAATGCTCTAATTAGTTCCTGTAGATCAGAACACTTCTCAGCTGAAGTAAGCCATGTGTCTTCACAGAGCTAATGTCATTGCACTGAAATGTGGGCTTTTTTGAGGCAAGAAATTGCAGTATGTTTTAAGGGACAAATCAAAATAATTTTATTATGCAAAACAAACAAACTGCAATAGACTGAGGAGACGAAGTTCAAGGTTTGTAGCTGAAAATCTCAAAATCAAATATGCTTGTATTTATATATTTATATTATTATGTATTTATAGCTCATATTTAGTTTGTTATGCTCCGTGCTTTATGGATATTTTCAGACTGGGTGTTTTATGCTGTTTGCAAAAATTCTCCTTTTGTTTTTTCAGTCCTCCATTTCTTGCTTGCTGGTTTCAAACATTACTCCCTCTCTTATTGGATTTGAACTAAGCAAAATGACCCACTTTGCTCTTGTTAGCATCTGCATGCAAAGGCAGAGGTATTTGCAAAGAATCCATGAATTTATTGTACAAGCAAATGCTGCTACTATTGTGAGCAAAGACAGCTTTTCTATGTGAGCGCAGTGAAATTTCACCAGGAGCAAGCCACAGATGTGTTTCACTGAGACAACTTGCCATTTGGTACTGGAAACACTTTGCAGCTTCCAAAATGTCACTTCTTTCAGGAGCAGCTGCCTCGGTCTCCACTGTATGTTCTGTTGAGTAAGGTAGGTGTGTGCATTGCTGACATCCATTGTGTACACGCATCTACCATGTATATGCACTCACTCTAACTTATTTGCCTATACCCTTTTTAAACACAATGGAAGAAGAATAGTGACATTTTCCTGCCCTGCTATTTCTGGCATATGTTTATCACTTTGCTTCAGGGCTGCATTGTCTACCTGTTGCCGTAAGAATGAGCCAAATGAGTCAAACTAAAGGTCCATCTAAGGCCACTATGTTGTCTCTGACAGTCCTCAAAACCTGATACCTGGAAGGGGCATATATGTGATTCTCCTCTCTAAACTCTTGCCAGACTCCACCCATTCTCAGTATAAGTTTTTAGTAAACCTCAATGGATTTTGATTCCATGAACTTTCCAGTCTTCCCTCAAACCACCCTACCTTAGCGTCCTCAATACCCTTTGACAGAAGGTTTCACAGACCACATGCCTGTTGAATGAAGTACCACTTAGCTTTGTTCTAAGCCTGGCTCAGAATTTCCTATTTCCCCTTTCCCCCCCCTCCCAATTTGAAAACAGCTTATAGCATTTCTATGACCTCTTTCCTTCTCTCCCCCATCTGATAGTATGTAGCTCTTTGTACTGCTCTTACCTTCTCAACTCCAGCTTCCTGCAAATATTCTACATGGAATTAATAACCAACAGCCAACGAACACAGGATCTTCAAAAATGTATCTTGCTTAGGTGGTTCTCCTCCTTTAGCTCTAATAGGATACAGGTATTTAAGTACGGAATGTGAAGTCTATGTCTTTGAGGGTTGTCATTTCACCAGGACATGACGAATAAGATCAACTTGTTCCATGGTGGTTTGGTTTTTTTCTGCCACTGAAAGCATTGGAATTAGCTTCTTATCAGCCATTCAAAGACTATCCTGAGGCATTTCAGAAAAATGCATTGGAATGACTCAGCAGTAATAAAATATTACAGGCTCAGATGCAAAGCCAAATGCAAAGACATTTCAGCTTTAACTAAAGCCTTGGAAAGAGCATCCTAGTTAGGAGCTGAACTAGGCTACAGGTTTCTATCTAATTACTACGGTCTAATGCTTTTTCAGCTGACTCCAGTAGTATGTCTGACATTGCTTTGAGCACACACGGTACTTTGTGATACTGAAGAGGCCACAGTGGCATATTTTGTTGTTGTACATATTGGTAAATACTATTCAACTACCTTAGAATAATCCATTTGATGTCACCAACTCCCTACATTCCTCTCTCCGTTTAAAGGGGCTATCCTTGGTTATTAACCTATGGACACTCTGAATCCCAAGAATTTTGGAAGCTTGTCACATATATAAATATGAAGTCTGCAGGAGTAGAAGAACTAAGTATTTAGCTGTTGAAAGGGCTAGAGGAGCAGTTAGCTGGCAGGAGTGCACATGCAAACTGCAAAGGCAACCGCATAATGGTTAGGAAAGGGTAGAGAAACCAGAAGTGGGGAGTTGATTGCCTGAAAAGAAAAAGCATAGCATAAAAGTATATATGAAGGCCCTTAGCATCACAGAAGTCATATCGTCAAAGCCACTAGAGGAAAGATATAGATGTGAACTTTCATTTTACGCTTAGCACACAGTGAATTCTTTGGATTCCTCGGTGTTATGAAAAATACAAACAAGAAGCCGAACTTTCACACAAAATATGACCAACAGAGAGAAAGTCATGGTGCTCACAGTAACATAGAGAAGCTTAAAATTCCCGTTGAAGTTATTTTTCATGGTCACTTGAGTAGGAGAGAAAAGCAATCAGGAAGTGTCTAAAAGGCTGCAAGCCTATCTTATTTCACACCTCTGTCTCCAAAGTAGGTGTTTCCTCTCCAGTGAACCAATGGAAGGAGCCTGGTACCCCTCTGTCTGATCTTTCCTGGCTCAGCTGACATTCCTAAGGTCGTTCATAGTTTGGATTCCATGGGGAATGGAAGGGGAAAGAAAGTTCAGGGACTCATCAACAAGTTTCATCAACAGGTTTAATAGAATTCAGTATCAAACACAAAAATTAAATCAGGGCTATTCTGTATGCAAAAATTGTAAGGATTGTCCTTTTGTGATCAATAGGAAATACTTTTTCTGATACTTGGCTGAATGTTTTGCTGTTTCTGTTTAGTTAGTCTAGTTATCTGACCTTGGGAATGGCTGATAAAGATTGCTATTGGACATAGCAATCCTATTTCATCCAGGCAAGTGGAAACTCTCTGGATCTGGACAAATATCTGAATTCTTAAATACTTCATTCTTGTGAAACTTTACATAAGAACTGATACCCTAAACAGTTAAGCTAGCTGAGTTAAAGCTGGAAGAAGGCTAGAATGGCTATCTCTTAAAGTCCTTAATTTATTACTGGATGTTTATAACTGCAAGGCAAAGTTTCCTAAATAAATGGGAATGAAGGCTATCACTTACAATTCATCAACTTATACTGATAACATATCACTGTATTTATTATCCAACCTTACAGAGAGCATTCAATTCATTTGGTAGACAGGAGAGCCAGATGCACTGTCTTCCGTTAAAGTTGTGAGTGTTAAAATGTCACTCATCTTTAAAAAGAAAACTACTGAATGTTTTTGCATGTTCACCAGTTTGCTGCAGTCTTGTATTACTTGTGAAACTTAAGTGATGGCATTTCTGGGACAATCCTGCATGCAAGAAATTCAGCATTTCCATCTTCTAGAAGAGGCACATCCAGTGGTGACATTAACAATAATGCATAAAACAGCAATGATGAAGTAGGCATTACATTTCCTAGTCTAACTCTGAGTGATTATGCTTTGCGAGGCACCTAGATTTCTTCAGTTGTTTCTATAGCATCTTTGTATTTGTGTATAAAGTCTGGGTGTGTGTAGTTCCAAATCAAAGCTGATGAAGGTGGGAGGAATATAGAAAGATGGAAGAGTAATCTTTGCAGGATCTGAAAAAAGGAGAATTTCACTTATCTGGACAGCTGGATTGCTGTGGAAGGCAATATTTGATGAAGACCCATGCAAATGTCAGGCAAGAAAGCAATACATTCTGACAGCTATCAGAGATCTTACAGAAAGATGCCTCTGAAAAGTAAAAAGTGAACTTCTACAGCAGCAGCATCTTCAGCGTTTTCTGTAGAGTGGAGATGTGGCAGGTAAGACAGAGTAGAAATTGGATGCTTTGGTACATTTCTAAATTCTGTCTGAAACTGGACAGCAGGGAGGGGAATTGTTAAGCAGATTTTTTGCAGATCTACCAACCAGATATTTGAGCCAGACATTGTACAGCAAAAAAGGATACAATTTCTAGTGAATTCATTGCTTTTACATATTACTCAAAGCTTGAATAAGCAAGTTGTCAACTGTAGCTCACAGGGACAGTGAAGAAAAATGGAAGACAAGACTATGACAGGTTGGGGCGTTAGGACTGAATACAGAAAGGGAGGACATCATGTGAGCTGAATTTGAACAGAGTCCAGGCAACTGAGATGCAAACGTGTCACCTCTCAGTCTCTCTGCACAAAGGAACTTACATGGTCAAAATCATCTGGTACTGCAAAGAGGTGCCCTATTACTGCAGAATGGTTTGAAGAGGTATGCTGTTATGACCTTTCTACTTGGGAAGTCTGATACAGATATAGTAGCTCCCATTGCTGCAGTCATCCTTGTATCAAAAATAAATCAAGATTCATGCTTATCTTTCTGGATAACAGTTTATATTGTAGTGGGAAGGCCTCTGTAAATTAATCATGCTTCAAAGACCGTATCTCCTTGTTTAGTCCATTCTCCTAGGTAAGTAATGGACAGTATAATGCAGTCCCTGCAGCTTCTAAAGGATCAGAGAGCCTACTTTCCTGATTGTAGGCAGAGGGCAGCGTTTCTTTGAGTTCTAAGCTTGCTTTTTTAGGAAAGGAAGGGGCAGTATGAGTGAAATATCTAAGATGTTAAACTGGAGGAGGATTTTTATCACATGTAGACATGCTTCAGATGGGATAAGAGAGAAATTCTCAGTCTTGCCTACATAGGGAAGTATCAGAACCATAGATTTAAGGGAGGAAGCATCTATCTAGCATAGGTGCATTTCCTGGAATTTTAATTTTATACCTACATAAATTTCTGAGTGCTTTGTATGTAACTGTTTGCATGTACCCATCTGATTAACCTTTGGATAACTTTTACCTACAAGTGCAGCCAAGAGGGTAACTATTTAGAGCAGCACTTTGCATCAACACTCTGCAGTTTAGCAATGAATGGGTACTGTGTAGATTCTAAGATGTAGGTCAGATTATACTACAAGATTATGTCAGATTTTAGGAATTCAGGGATATAGTCTCAAAGCATGTGAATGTTTGAAAAACTGACTGAAAGTATAGTGCTGCCGTCCATCTAAATTTCCATCACTGGTCATCCAGGGTACTTGGTAATATGAAAGTCTGGCCGATATTCATGGTTTTTCATTTTACTCTTGAACCTCTTATCCTTTGAAGAGCATAAGAAGAAGAGGTTAAGCAGAGATTACTAGCTAGTTTTTCTGTCAGGTGGGCTACCATGTTATTTATACCAATTTATCCTGACCCCCTGTCCATCCTCAATTACATCATCCCTCAATTAAAGATCACTGTTAAATAGTATATTTTTATAACGTGAAGTAAGAATGATTGTTACCTGGCCAAGTGGAACCAAAATGAGATCCCACAGTTTGTGATAATAGCTTCATAGTGTGTGGGTAGAACTGCTGAGCCAGTGCAGTTCTATTGATTTCAGGATATTGCATACAAGTTCTTAAAATGTGTTATTAAATAGGATTTTCTCCTGTTATTTGTTATAAGTAGAATGTGGAACACCCCACAGAAAGTCACAGTGGAAGGACAGCTAAGGAGGCAGGTTAGTATGACTTGAGTCACTATAATACGGATGATGCCCACTTTATTCTAATGGAGCCGGGTTTGTGTGAAACACAGCCATAGCAGTTCACAGGTGGACCTCTCAATTTTGTTGCATGCCAAGTTCATACTCCTTTGACTCTTTCTTGAGATTTTTAATCCTGCAATTTAAAGGAAATGAATTTCAGCCATTGGCTTTTGCATTGCTTTCTAATAACTGTAAAATTGCCCAGGTTCTTTGGAAATTGCCCAAGGATCATGAACTACAACAAACCTTTGGAAAATATTGTTATAAGTTCCAGATGCTCTTAGGAGGGTTTCCAACAGCATTTAGTGATAAAGCCTGGAAACTGTCCAAAGCTGGTAAATGCATCTAATTCCCTCCAGGTCCAATAGCTACTACAACCTCCCGTGGAGCCTTGAACCATAAGCACACTGTACTTTTGTTGGGTAACTCAGACTTCCGTTTAGCAGATGATCAGAATGTAATCATGTTAGCAGTGAATTTTACATTAAAGCAATCCCAAAAATACTACCAATCATTTTAAGTTTATGAACCACATCTCTCAGAAATGAACCTGAGTAACAGGAATTGTGTAAGAGTCAGATAACCCTTCCAGCTGCAGAGAACTCTGCTAGCAATTGTTTTAAGCTGTTATTGGGGGATGAAAGCACTGCTTTAGCTGTCGAACGGTAATAAATGGGGCTTTTTCTTACACAGCACTTTTTTTTTCTCTTTTTTTCTGGCCATCACCTGATCAACTGTGTATTTTAATCTGATGCTTTAATGATTTACCTCAGTTTTTCTCTTACTGCTTTTCAGGCCAGAGGCATTTTACTTCATTTACTCACATCCTCTAACACTTCCCTGTTATGTATTTCCCATTATGATGATCACTTTTGTTTTGAATGGTTCCTGATCTGAAAGGTACTGCAATTATTTTACCCACATGAGTTTCAGCCTTGATGGGGTACAGAGCAGGATTGCTATTTTGTGTAATAGTAGGCTTTATATATTGAATCCTTTCCTTTGACCTGTACCATAGAGCATTCAAAACTAATAGCTGTAAAAATATTTGTCTGTGGGCCCATGACTGACTGTATTCTAGTTGTAACAGCTAACAGAGTCCACCTGCCCAGCCAAGGCATAGCTGAGGACAGTTATATCAACTCTGACGGCTCAGTCCAATTGGACTATCTGTTGGGAAAATATCTGTTCAGCTTCAGAGCTCAGCTAAGCTGTAGCTGCCAACCTGAGGTTTTACTCACTGGATGGGCCAACCTAGGCAGTCGTAGGTTTGTATGTGTGCAAGTCTAAAACATTCAGTAGAGGCTTCAACAGTCATCTGGGGGATTAGAATTGGATTGCAAGTGCACCTAAACCTTCCAGCTCTCTGCCTGATCCTGTTTGATTTGTGTTTTCCTTCTATTTGCAGGGACAGCACAACATTGTATGAAAGACTCCTAAAAGTATTCTATTTACAAGTCAGCGTGCTAAGTGAACCAATCTCAGGTTATCTAATAGACCAAACAGAAAACTACTGAGTCTGATGGTTCCTCACACGCCATCCAGTTATCCCCACAATGGTGACATCTACCATGCACGTGACAGGTGAAGAGCTGGGGGCAGTGACCTCTTGGTCAGGCAGAACAGAATCCACCCTGTTGTGTGGGGAACAGCCCCATGATTTACATTGACAGTTTAGGGGGTTGAGCATCCATGTAGAAAAACTTCCAAACTTATAATCCATAAGGGATCTTTTTCAGATCATGGGTTATGATCAGTTTCCTTCTAAAGAATTTGATCTCTGTGCATCTGCATGAGATTGTTGAGAGGTTTTCTTGCTTCAGTGCCTTTTCTGGCAGAAACTTCAGGACAATAAGATGATCTAGCTCTAGTTTTATCCAGATGCTATTTTAATCTCTCCTTATAGGAGGAATCTCAAAATCACTAAATGTTAGGAAAGGAAATAATGGGAACTTAATTCTTTTAGCATAACTTTTTAGGGATTTTTATTTTCACCTGTTTCCAATAACTCATTGGTACTTGGATTATCAGGCTTTGAAGGTGTGTACTTTGCCTGGGATTTAGGTTCCAAATATGGACAGGCTTCAAAATGGAGTGTTAGACTGCATCAACAATGTTTTTCATCACACAAAATCTAAACTTTGTGTGTATAAGTATTTATTTTTTCTTGCAATTTTTCTTCAGTGTTTGTGGTGACTGTAATGTCACCATCTGTTCAAGAAGAAACAGAATAAGGTGCCAGCTCAGATGTGTCAGAGAGATGAAAGCCCTTTCAAAATTTCATATTATGATACATCTACTTCATTTCATTTAATATATGTCTATACTGGTTATTGTTTATAGTCAGAATGCACAACTGTAAGAGTCATACGTGAGAAGCTCAAGACTGACTGGATACTTGGGGTGAAATCTTGGCTCTAGAGAAGTTGAAAGCAGGTTTTTTTCTGACTTCACTTTGCAATGTTTCTGAAGTCAGCTGTAAAAATTACCTGCTAATTTTGTGCCTGCTTAATAAAACACTTCAGTTCAGAACAGATATTGCCTTGGCAGATCAAGTTGTGTTCGATCTAGTCCTGCATTTCAGCTGTAGTGATCATCAACATTTGATGCTTCAGTAAGAGCGATGCTTCTATTTTACCCTTGTCTGAGACAGTCTGGCAGAGACAGGATTATCCTAGGTGTAAAGTCTTATACCCTGGCACATGCAGTTTTCAAGTCCAAGTGTTGCGACTAAACAATTAATTGTGCACACTTGTTTTATCTGGTGACTTTTGGGTGGGTACTGACTCCTCTGAAAAATTAATCATAGACAGTTTTTTTCTGCAATAACTTTCTATTATTAAAATATTTATAATGGGAATTATTTAAAGAAGTCCCTTTATGTGAAGGGATATTTGCCAAACAGATTGCACAGGAAGCAATGATTATGAGATCTATATGCAAGCTGCTTGTTTCTGTAAAAATATCCAACAGGACTGGATGTCCCCTTTGGAAACAATCAAACCAAACTGCAACCTGTGGGGGGACCAAATCCGACTACATTTTGACAGGATCCTCTTCTGGCATTCAGATCCATTAATCTGTATAATCTGATAGCTTCTAAACCCTTCTACTCATTCAGTGTCCAAAGCACATATGAGATTTCTTCTGCCATGAAGCATTCTCTCCTCTGACAGTGAGGATTAGCTGAATGCATTCCCTTGCCAAGGCTCCAGAATTTGTCACGTTAAATTTCAAATGACAGAAAAGAATGAAACTGTGGTAACGTTGATGCTTTCATCAACAAAGAATGCTGTCATCTCTGTGCATCTCGGGAAGTTCTCAAGGACCTCAGGCTTCAAAGCCTTATTAGGATCTTCCTTGTTCTGTCCCAAATAGAGTTTCAACCTGCACACTGTGATGTTGAATACATTCTCCTGTCAGCATGGAGCTAGTGCAGCTGCTGCAAGTTGAGAAGAAATTGTAGACAGCAGAACAGGGCGTGAAGGTCTGACTGAGGAACTGTTCAGCCTTGCAGATATTTTTAGATGGCTGAACATCTCACTTAGTGTGACTTTTAGAAATACTTTTAAGGAGATTTACATAATAGTTCACTTCTGTGTGCAGAAGGAATATTTCTCAAGATTAATGTTGCAGAAGTTACAAGCAATGCCTGCACTGACTACCTAATGATGACAGCCAGTGAAAAGTTTAGTGTTCAGATTATTCCAAGACTCTTCTCAGAAGTGTTTTCTTGCCTTGTCTTCTGAATCTGGCCATTGTTGGATAGAAGAATCAGACCTATTATAGGAAAGCCTATTCTCCTAAATACTGACGTGACCAAATAGAAATTGAAAAGACACAAGAAAAGAAATAGGCTCTCACATCTAATGGAGATAAGCGAAGTATTTGTCAGTAAGCACCTCACTAGAAGTTATCATATGTTGTCATTCTCCTTCAATAAACAGTTTAAATTTAAGGTTTGAATTCAAGAAAGGTTTAACAAAACTTCCAAGCACTGAATAATATGAAGATTTGAATCAAGCGTAGCTAGGTAGTAAAATTGCTTAATTTCACTCCAGTGTAAACCAGCCATCAAGTTAATAAATGCATGTAAATGCATTAATTTTCCTTCAGGCAACTAGGCCAATTTGTGAGAGTGCTGTCTGGTAAGAAACGGATGTATCTTGATAGCATGTACATGGTATCAAAATAGTTCCTTTTTTTGTGTATATAGCAGATGCAGCAACTACTCTGTGTAAGAAACCTGGTATGTACTCTAGAATCAAACATTATTTGGAGAAGTAGTTATGTTTTAGAACATAACTTCTCACTTTGAAGAAGAATCAGTACAACTCAAATGATCATTCTTTCTAGCTGGACGATAGGGTTAGCACAGTCCTGGTGAAAGGCAGCAGGTGGGATTCAAACAGCTTGTACGGTTTGGAGGGCAGGAATGCTCCTGAGATACTGCATCATGGAAGATTTTGTCTTCTCCTCTATTAAAACAAACTAACAAAGAAAAAAACCCACCGTAGCAATGCTAATAAAGTGCAAAATCTGTATGAATTGTGGTATTTAAAGTTGAATCTGAAATATAAATCATGCTTTGGTAGTTTACATTAAATGCTTTGATAGTTTACATTAAATGTAATACTTCAAATCCAGATACTTTAGTATCTCTGCAAAATAAAAGTAGGAAATTATAATCCTTAAAATTCCTAAGGCTACTTTTTTTGAGCATTTGTAACCAAGAGCTTAATCAGTACAAGGAACTGGGTGAAAAAGGCTTTAGGCATGTATAAGACAACCCAAAACTCATAGTGACAAATCTCATGAAATGGACAGGATCAGATGATACGTACAACCCTGTCAAAATCCTTCTTTACACTGAATGAAACAGAAGCCTCTGGGCATATGAACTCAAGCATGTGAAGAAGCCAGCAAATGTTTCTAGAGCAGTTTAGTTTTTTCATAACCTGTTGAGTTTGTTCTTTTAGTTCACTTTAGAGTAGGATACCTGTAGCTGTGTCAAGTACAAAGTAAGGGTACTTAAAAACTGTTGAGTATAGAGAAGACAAGAAGTGAGGTCAGATCTCTACATTTTAAAATAGTTTTGTCTCCTGTCTTGCTGTCAGTCATATCTCTATTAGTGGTTGGTACCTAAAAGCAGAAGGACTGAATAAAAAGTATAATGGTGTAAGCCAGTTGTCCCCTGATGTAAAAAGGGGGGAATTAATGTTTGACCCCTGTGAGCTGACTGGCATATGTCTGGAAGTATGAGATTTAATTAAACAGATGGTAGCATACATTACTGCTTTAGAAATGTGATTAATCATTATAAATGTTCTAGGTCCTTTAAAAGAACGACTAGAGCATCTGGCTATCCACACTGAAACAGTGTACACCCACCTGACAGGAATCCATCTCCATAACGTAGATGATACTTGTGTTTATGTTAACTACTTTGCATCTTTATGTTTCATGTGAATGGACAAGTGCTGGCACATTCTTTTAAATGAGGCAGATCCATTCTGAAGTTAGGCTGCATTTAGATTCTATCTAGTGTTGAATCTTAGCATCAACAAAAAGCATGAAGCAAAAAAATCCAGCCTTAAACCACCAGTTTTCAAGAAGCCTGGAGATAAAATTTGATGTAGACTTTTAGACTAGGAAAAGGCAAAGTGCTTTTACCTGTTGTGGGGGTACTTTTCTTCACTTAATTGTCAGAACAGTTAGGAACCGCATCACTCTAAATCCCAGGCAAGTGCAGTGACATTAGTCCTAATGTGTTCTAGTTGACATGCCTACCAACTCATTTCAAAATAGCCCTCATGTTACACATACATGTGATCCAACTTTATCAGCAGTCCATGAACAGAAGAACTGCCTGTCTGAACTTCTCTGCTTTTCATGTATGTCATCCTAACACTCATGACCACAGACCAGGTGTCTTAGGAGTGTTCTTTATGCAGGTGCTTGGCAAGTGCCTAACAACTTGCCTCTGTTTTTCTGAGAGGACACAGCATGAACTCAGGACAGGCTTGCTCATGCCGGTCAGCCCCTGATGGGGGGTGAGTACCTTTCCTTGGCTGGTTACGAGTATGGTGATTTATTTGCTTCAAATAGATATTATATTTTTTAGTCATCTATTTTTATCCATGTTCTGTCATTTAGTTCCATCTGCTGTACATGGGAAACGGAGTCTTTATTTTAGAATGCAGTTCTGCAAACGGCTGTCAGCTTGAGGCTTTCAGAGATTCACAATGCTTAAAGCTGGACAGGACACTTGTTTTTAGTCTGTTCTCTAAAGTGCATGCCTCTTAACTTAATTCGTGTTCCCCGATTGCACATTGCTGGCTGATTTCCAAAGTGTATAGCAATCATGCAGGAGATGTTTGGTGCCCTGCAGGATGGGGATATTCCCATGCAGCTCTCTGAGGTTCTTCTTCTTGGGAACATTTCAATCATGCTCAAACAAGTATGAGATGAGACCAGCTTGAGGCCAAATGATAGCCGTCAGGTCAGTAGCCAGTGTTGCAAAACAAGGACTGTAGACTGAACTGATAACCTAACTATACAGGTTTCTATACACGTTTTCATTTGCTGAAAGCTACATGAAGACCCAAAGATACTTGGACAAGCCAGATTGCTCTGTTTCTCTTGTTCAGCAGATCAATGGAATCAATGGATTAATACTCTGTCATTTTCATATATAAGCCTCTGAAAGGCTTACAGAAATAAACTTACTTTAGAGGATTACCTTCTAGTTTCTGTGCATTTATAAAGACCATCTGTTCATATCTGAGAGCTGGGTGTTATGGTAACCTGAGTCTTTTAAACTTGAGCTAATTGCAGAGTACATGCCCATACCCATGGAGCACATATGCACGCGGGTGCTTAATGCTGGCATCAGGATGGCGACAGGGAAAATCCAGAATATGGGAAGCCTTTGAATGGATCTTGCCTGCCACTGTGGTCTGGTTGGAAGTAAGGAGGTCCTCTCCTCCACAAGCCCAGGAAGCAAGGAAGGCTATTTGTAATATATATAATAATATATATATATCTCATGCCCAGAGAGTGAGTAACAAGGGCTCTTCTCTTAGGACAGTGTAAATCAAACTTTGGGGAAAAGATGAGGGCAGGGCGGAAGCCTGTATGCTGAAATTTTCTTTTTTGTATAAACTTTTAGATTTTCTTGTGGGTAATTCAATGTGAAAGTGTCAACTCTTCGGTTCATTCCATCTGTACGAAGAAAAGCTCGTGATTACTGTGGCCATGGAGTGAATTTGAATCATCAGGCACACGACTCTGTGCATTTACCGAACTTCTTAGGTTATTCTTCATAGAAACTAATTTGGCATGTGTACACAACATTTTCTCAAATGACTTTTGCTCTTAAAAGTGTCTTTCAGCATGTGGCCATTTAGATCTAATAAAAGTTAATAAAACAATTTCACAAAGTTACACAGGTACACAGCCTCATTCCCTGTAGTTGACTGTGGTATTAACTAGTATTCTGCTACTGTTTTCCTGCTTTGTGCATCCATTAATTATGGATCAATTATTCAATTCTTTAGGAACTCAGGTGGTGCCTGGGCTACTGAGTTGTGAAATTAAAGCAATGCCACAGTGAACAGGAAAGAACATGCATTTACTTTAGAACTATCATCCTACGATACTAATATTCCTAGGACAAAAGCATTTTTCTTCAATCAATAATCAAGCCAATTTGTGTGAATGTCCCTTTCCCCACACTGCTTCTAACTCTTCTATTGTAATGTTTATCAACACCTTCTTTCTGAGTAACAATCTTTCCGCATTTTTTTAATGGCACAATCAAAATGTGAGAGCCAAATGCCCGTTAGGCATAATTCACTGTACTCTATATTTTTCCTAAATGAAGCACAGCACAATTACCAAAAGAACAACTGCTTTACAAAGTGAGTCTTGTAGTTCAGTAAAATGTAGCCACCGAGGAACAGCTCAACAAATAAAGTATTAATTTGCTATTTGACATGCTGGAAAAAGTGTCAAACCAAAATGAGAGCAGTGGCTTCTCAGCTGATGGGACCAGGAGGAATAGCACTCTCCAACACACTGCTCATTTTGCAGTCGGTCTCTTGCTTGTGATTTCACCTAGAGTCCTGTAATATTTAGCTGCTTAAGTCAGTTCCTCTTTACCTTTGGGGAGTGAAATTTCTGATGACAAGTCTTTTGTTAGTAAAAATTGTTTGCTTTTGAAAAATGTCCTCTAGTGTAAGAACCTGAGTAAAATCAAAACCAAATATATAAAAACAAGCTAACAAATAAAGATAATGGCCTGGTTTTCATTGCCTTACCCATTGTTCAGTCATCTACATCAATCAAATTAAGCAATTAAGCTAAACACAATAAAAAAATCTGACACTTTACGGATTTTTTACATGGGGCAGAAAGGGAAATTAAGCTGATACTGTTTTCAAATATATTTTGCTGAAGTTCCAAGTCTTTAAAGAGTACTGTATTCAATGCCCAGCCTCCCTGGCATCTACTGCTATATTGTAAATTCTCTTTAACAATGCAGTGCGAGTTCGTGTTTGTATATACAGGCGGGAAGGGTCTGCGTATGTGTCTCCATCAGGACTGAAGCTGGTGGCTGTCTTACCACTTTGCTGCATTTACCCTGAGTGTGTGATGTACGACAGACCACACAGATTGCCACTGGGGCGAGCACAGTAAAAACTGCGGCTCCTAGAAATGCTTGCAAGTACAGCTGGTGCCATTAACCCTGGGAAGTGTGGCACTGATGGCTGTGCTGCTGAGAACCAACCTGCTGGTGTCAGAATTCTTTAAAACCTCAGAACAACGGGGGCAAAACAGTTTGTGCCAAGATTTTCTCCAGTTCCATCACAAAACGCTGCTTCTGTGCTATGTAGTAAAGGGTCGTTCACACCACCCCCCTGAGGCTGCCTTGGGCATCTCAGCAAAACATTACTCAGAGCCCCAAAATCTGGAAGCCTGACCTTTCTCTGTAGTTAGCTCACGACACCAAAATTAGGTGCTTGATGCTGACTGGGTTAAAAACCTCTTAACTCTCTAAATCTCCCAAATGCACACATTTCTTGTTCAGCTTTTGCCAAATCTTTCAGCCTTCAAAAATATTTTTTAGTGCCAACTCTCTGACGTATAGTTTAAATTGATGACCCAGAAGGTCAAGCTTAAAAAAAATATCAATTTTCTTTTTTTCCTGCTAGGTTACCTGGAATTCCAACTTGAGTAAAACAGCTGTGGCCTGAAAGTTACATTTGTGATTCAAGCTTATTTAGAAATAAAAATAGTTTCTGGACTTTTTGTTTTGTTTTGTTTTGTTTTGTTTTGTTTTGTTTTCCAGAGAGGAGATTATGACCTTCTGTGGTGGGAAAAGTTGTCTTCTCTCATGTGATCTGTGAAGATGTGAAGTGTATAAAATGAAAGATCAAACTGCTTCTTTTTTTTCTTTTTTAGGTTTTAGCATTTTAAATGGCACGAAAACTTACTTCAGAGCAGTCACATGGCAATGATTTTTGGATCATGTAAGTAGACTACAATATTGTGCTGTTTTGGCTGGGCTTGTACATAAGAGGTTTTGGTGAGCGAGAAGCAACAATGTGTACTAGGAATTCAGAGCAACATTTTGGCATGCATGATTTAATGTAGAGTTACAATAGAGAGAAAGGATTGATGGGAAATCTTTAACCTTTGAAAAAGCCATCTTGGAACATTAGTTTGTTAATTTAGAAATGAAGGAGTGAGGCTTCTCTTACTTTCTTTTGAAAGCTTCAGCCTACATATATTTGCCAGTTCCTTCCGAAAAACACTTCTCAGGTATAATAACTGCCGAAGGATGGTGACATGGTGCACTGCTCAGGTGGTTATTCATTCATTGACAAACTGCCTGCGTTTGGCACTAGATTTATATGGCCATTTAAAGAGAGGAAATTCAGGACCTGTAGACTAGACAAGAGCATCATAACGTGCTATTTCTCCATCTAATGGAAACGTCAGCTTCCCTGGTCACTATTCTGCCCAAGAAATTCTGTACCTTTGAAGGGCACAGAAGATGTGTTTTATATAGGATGAATCTAATGAAAAGGGCTCTTTTTTGCCTCCTGATGGAATATTTTTTGTGTCCATGTGTGGAGCTCTCTAGATGGGGACAGACCTGGGCAGGGTCTGAGCATTTGTTCATTTCCATGGTCTGGCTGGAAGGAGCACCAGTGAGCTCAAGTCCAGTCCCCTTCAGATTTCAAACCCATATCTCCCTGAGGTGGATGCAGACATCTTCAATTTAACTGTGTCAGAAGGCATAACGATCCCATAGATGAGTTTGCCCAAATCCGCTCCCAAATCCAAAATTCATCTTGCAGCACAGACAAAGTGTAATCACCTTTGATGTGAAGTTGATTGTTCAGGAACCAGGAACTGCAGTCTTAGAAAGGCTGCATCTCTGGACCTCAGTTTGGCAGTCTTTTTAATGGGGCCAATAAAGTCAGCTTTAAAAAGCAGCAAGAGCAATTTAGATAAGCTATTTAGTAGAAAGTATTATTAATAGACTTTTTCTGACAGCCAAACAGGGATGACACTTCACTGCTATATATTAAATGAGGGGTTTTCCCTTTTTCATGATGAGTTGGAATAGTGTTAGCAACCATGTCAAAACGCATTTCCTGATTGCTTTTTCCTTTCTTTCTAACTTCAGAATACAGCACTTCAGGGATTGTGTATCATTTACTGAGTTGCTTCTGTTTGCCTCCCCCAGCCGCCGCCTGCTTTGTCAGCAGTCTGGGATCCAGTCGGTGACATTTTTCACTCCTTGTCTCGGAGGCACGCGGTACTAAGTCCTGCCCGGATGCTCTTGCACGCCATTCTGTAAAGTCTAATGATAGAGCTGTTCAACTGAGCAATACTCATAGCAAGAGGGGCAGATCTTGAGAAGGAAAATCAGACAAAAAGCAGGTTTGCTTCAGATGTTGAAAACAGTTGGGGAAGTACTTGATTTCCATTTAAAGGGCACTTCTGCTTTGCCAGTTCTGAAATGCAACATGCGGTAATAAGAGATGATTATGCTGCACAATAGTCTGAATATAGTCACGGAAGCAGGGTGAAATTAAAAAAGGTTTCTTCTTATAAGGCATCATGTAATGTTTTCTGTCATGCTTACAACCATAAATGAAAACAGCAATTCATTACACACCAAAACTAAGCAAATAGTTGAGGCTGCAGGTAGTACATAAGTAATAAAACCACAGGCAATCTAAGGACCTAGAGGCTGAGTGCATTTTCTACTTTATTTATTAGTTTTGATCTAGACCAGAATAGACTAGACTAGAAATTACCATCCACCTGCTCTGAGCACCCTGCCAATTATTTCAATCTACAAAACCAAAATGCAATATGAACAGCTCATTGCTTCTAGCAAAGTGCAATACCCACTCAGATATTCCTACCCCTCCTTTTCCACCAATGCTTTAATTCATTTCTCCCTCTCCCGGTGCCAGGTCACATAGATGCATATTGCAAGCACTGCTGATAGATGCAATAACAAACTATTCTTTTCTTTTCTTTGTTTTTCAATGAAAAGTAGGGAATGTTGCCTAAAGTGCAATGAAAACATTTTGCACTCTCTGTTTTTAGAAGCAGGCTTGTAAATTATTGGGCTTTTGTTCCTTGTTCTGACTCTTCTTAAGTGACTGCTTTTTCTGTTCTTTTCTGTGCTTGGCTACTTTATGTAATATTTTGACCTAACAACTTCCTCTCTTCGCTCCATTCTACCTTTTAACTTACTAAACTTGAGAGGATGAGTAGCAATATTGCTTTTAGTATGAGAAAGGTATATGAAAATCTGCCAATGTTCTAGCTATTTAACCATCATGTATTTATTTCTTTTAATCTCACTAGAGGTTATATTCAAGAGTAAATAATATATTATTCAAAAAGGATTAACAACTTAACAATTAACATTCTTAATAATAAATTTAACAGGTGTTTCTATTATTTAGATATAGATCAAGAATGCAGTTTGGTTTTCCCAGACACAGAAGAACAATTCTGTTTTACAACAATATTTGTGAAGCCATAGATGAAATCTTTGCACCCTGGAAATCAATGGCAGAACTTCCTAGAATGCCAGTACCTAGATTTTCAAACAAATTAAGCGCCCAAATCCCTCTGGAAATATCAAATCACTCACAGGCAATGTCATCTCAATATACAGATGGTTTGGGGTCTGTTGCCTCACTGTAAATCCAGAATTACACTGCAAGGTAACCTCACAGCAGTGAGAGCAGAATTTAGCAAAGGACCACCAAAAGAATTTAAGAGACTTAGATCCCCATATCCATGATTACTCCTTCCAGTCCTACCACAAATATTATTGGCTCATGCCTCATCTGACTCCCCACAACTGGGTGTAAGGCTGCAAACACACATTCTCTTCTGGAGCATCTGTGCTGCTTAAGGAGGTTATGCCTCCATCCCACACCCATCTGTCTCCTCTCCCTCTTGCTCTCTCTCTAGTTTTCAAGAGTCAGCTGGTATCCTCCAAGTCTTCCAGCTGTCTGTCCAAATCTCACTGCTATTAGCAATAGCCACTGAAGGCTGGGTCACAAAATAGGAAATGAGGAATTCTTTCACTGAAAGGGAAAAATAATATTTTCCCTTTTCTAATCAAGGAAAGTAAGGGGAAAGGATGAGATGCATTTTTTCAGCCCAAAGTCCAAAACAAAAAGTGAATTTCTCATTGGCTTCACCTTGTAGTTTCCTTCATTTTTTGTATAACAGAAAAAGCAGCATGTTGAGTGTATGTTGCATTTCAGGTCTGCTCTGAGTTATGCTGCAGGGGAACCCACCCCTTCTCCAGTGGATGCACAGGATCCCCAGGGATGAGAGTCTCTGTATACCTTCCCCTCTCTCCCCCACTCTGTTAATGTATCCCTTAGGCTTTTGTACAATATATGTCATACAGGCTCTGAACTGAAACTTCACGTACATATTTTTTTTTCTCTTTCATTTCAGAACATGTGTTAGCTTGGTGCATAAATAAATCTGAAGGTGACTACTCCATACAAAATATTATTAAAAACTCCTCACTCCTGCTTCTACCATATCTTTGGTGAGTCTTTGCATCCAGGCAAACCAGCTAAGTGACTCTCTGAGCAGCAGCAGATGCTGCCTCTTCCCTTCTGGTCCCTCATAAGCCCCTGCTATAACTCCTGAGGCCCCGCTGGCTGCTCCCAGCAATCTTGGTTTCTGTGTGTGCTGCAGGCTCCTGGTGCTCTGCTGTGCACAGCTCCTTCTCGATCGCCACATGCTCTATTCCCTGAAACCTCTTTCTTGGACAGGAGCAATGTTCCCCTTCCCAAAATGGCCACTTGGCAATGGCAATGCCCTTTCAAAGGATCTTGCTGCACAGACTGAGAATAAACAGATGCTATTACTCACAGGAAACCTGAAAGCCTTTGTTTAAGCAAAAGGTGTAAAGGTATTGTACAGCCTGATTAATATTCATAAAATTGATTTTTAAGCATAATTCAGAGGGAGGTTTGATACACAACTTGCCTTATGTTTTATAAAAAGGCTGAAAAGTGCTTCTGCATTTCTAGACTGTTTCCTTCCATTGTTTTAGTGGCAGCAAACAGTGATGTGTTGCTCCAAAGTACCTTTGTTTGGATGCAAAACCATATTTGAAATGGCAGCGAGACCTCCTTTAGATACACTGGCAAATAAAAGGGGATAAAATCCAATTTATGGATGCAGATTCTAAAATTCCATAGTCAGTGCCCTTTAAGCATTGTGATCGTACGTTCTTGAGATTCCTTCCAGATATATTATCAGGCTTAGAACTGAGTAAAGATGAACTTTATTAAATAAGTTCATTATAATGGTATTTCATAGGTTTGGCCTTGCGATTAATGGATTGTAAATTTATACTTTAAGACTGGAAGAACATGATCATATAAATAGTCTTATTGAAATTAACGGGGCTGTTCTTTGAAGAAAAATGCCATTCAGCAGAACACTTAAATGTATACATAGCTCTAAGCATATATTTAAGTTTAAATGAAGTAAATCTATTTGGCTTTACGAGGGCTTGACTGTGCTTAGGTTCCTTGAAACATTTATAGTAATATATAGGGTGGCTGCTGCAGTAGCCTTGGGATGTCATTAATGTTTCAAAAACAACAGTCTTTCTAAGCATTCAGGACCATTAGCTAAAAGAACTACTAGTAGCTGGCAGACAGGTTAAGGCCTTAAAAACTGTCATTTGATATGTTTATTAAACTTTTGTATCTATTGTACAGATGCAAAAAGGAGAATTTAACTGTGTATCAGTTGCTGAAGACTAGTGCCTACTGCCAAATATAGTAGACAAAAAGTTGCCAGAGTGCAGTTCAAGAATGGTGGTAAGAAAAGGATTTGCTATTTCTAATTGTTCTGCCTAAATATTCAGTAAAAAAAAAAAAATGTGGATTTACTCTGGAAGTAATTTTCCTTGGGTTATTTTGGATTCTCCCTCTCCTCATAGCCTGTAATAGTACCTTCTGGAAGAATGGGAAAGAAATCTGGGGTAATAACTCTCTGTAGTGGGCACAGCATAGCACGATGCAGGAGCATCACTGGCACAGCAGCCACTTCAATGCATCTCCCTTACACCAAAAATCTGCACTGTATAAGGGTACTTTGAAGGTAGAAGTTCATTTATTATATTTCTGTAACAAAGATATCTAATGTCTTAATTACAAGAAATTGATACAGAACTAACAGGAACGTTCTACATTATTAAACCAGGGTACAGAGGTTGAATGTATTTTTTGCTCTATACACGTAGGACACTGTATATACAAAGGAAACTTTTAAAGTAAGCATTCCAAATCTAAATCTCAAGGTCCTTATCATCGGTAATCTATCAAGTAATGCAAAACAAACAGCACGCTTAATCCCCCTGCTTCTTAAGTGTATCTGTGGGTTATTTGGCAGTGTAAAGCAATCACATGCTCCACAGAGTATCCTTTCCCTGATGGAGAGGAAATCATCCCATAATTTTTTTCTCCCCTTGATTTCCAAAGTAATTTTTACAAGAAACTCAAAGTCTTTACGTATTTGCAGCCACCACTCTCTACAAAACTGAAGGATACTGCTACTGTCCTATTGGTGTCCATAGTCTGGTTCATACCTTAAATTGGACCAAAACCTACAGGCTTCCCTGTAGTAAGGAGTTTCACTGACATCAAAGAGGTGTTATAATTCCTTTGGCCTTAGGGTCCTTCTATCTAAAGTAAGAATAATGAATGAAAGAATAGCAGCAGTGATGATTGATCAAATCTAGCCCCTTGATATTTGAGCAAACCTTCCTTTTGGCAATGACCAGGTACATTCATAAAACTAGAGAGAGGGCGTGCGTGTAAGGATATAACCCAGGAGTCCTTCCTTGCCATTTCTCATCTGTAGTGTGAACTATGCTATATAACGCTTGGTTGCTGTTGTCTTGAATAACAACATTCTCATTTATATAAATGGGATGATAATCTGACTTTTTTTTTAAGTTAACTCTTTCCCATAAATGCACAAAAGTAGCAGATTCATATCACCATGCTTTATGCTGGACACGAAATGGTGCAATTCAGAAGAAATTCAGTAGTGCCTCTTTTTTAAAGCCATGCATAGATATGCACGAATTGAAAATAGCTAAAGTCCTTATCTTCCTGTTGGTATTGAGATCCAGTACAATGGGTAAATGTTGATTAAATGTCAGATACACTACACTGGGCAGTGCTTTAATCAGTTGTTTCTTTGAATTAAAAGCTCAGAAAAAAAAAGAAAAAAAAAAGACAGTACTGCTGTCACCAATAGGATGTAGAGAAATACCAGAAGTCTCATTCAAACATTTTCAAGCTTTTGAAAGCAAAGCTATGCAGGGCTTAGAAAAATATAATATCAGAAATGTAAGCTTTTAACATTGCTGTTCTGTTCCAATGAATGGCCATAAATATGATAAAGTTTTGTGTTTGTCATTCAAGAATCCAACATAAACCCTATTAAGTCTATGATTAGAAATATATTCTGTTCCCTTTTCCAGCCTGTACTCTGGAAGTCAAGGTGCAAACTTTCTATCACACACATTTGACGATAAAGATGAAGGCTCTGTGCCAAATTAGGCCCACATTAACACCTCAATAACTTCAGTTCCTTTCATGTGCCTGCAGAAGACTAAAACTTATTAAACAGATTATATGATGATAGTGCAAAGGAGGTAACTTCCATTCCACTCTTACCTCTGATCTGGTTCTCAGGAGCTGAGAACAATCAAAATAATTTCTGTCATAACAGTCAGCAGGATAAGGCAACCAGTGTATGAAAAGGACATAGGACACAGAAAAAGTGGTGTTCTTATATGTTCTTTTCCAACTGGAACCACATTTTGACTTGTAGCGGGTACTCTTTTTTACCTATGCAGTAAATTCTCACTGACCTGGTGTAAAGGAGCCGTGAGCAAGTTATCCTCCATACATTAATATTTGGTTGCACATAGAAAAGTAGAAAGTAGCTGTAGTCTGCTAGCAGCTGACCGGTGAACAGAGCTGGCTAGTATTAATCCTTAAAATGCACTGTGGTATGCAAAAATTAGGCAAGTGTGATTTCCGTTCCTTTAATCAAGCAATATTGCATCCTCATGCTCACTACTGTCAAAGTTCAGAGTTGTTGTGCTCTAAATAATTTTCCAACAAAAAGATGTAGATAATTGTTTTGGACGATCACCTAGCTTAACGTTTGTCACTTTACTTCTTACTGGATCATTTGAACATTTGGGAATCAATCTACTGGGATTTTTTAAATTAAGGTTTACAGAAATAATCTAAGGTTGGCTTGTGAGTCTTCTGAGCGTTCTTTTGTTTTCAGTTCTTCCTTGAATTAAAAATAAAGTTCTCGTGAATGGAAATTTCCTCTGACGGTGTTTAGAGAAGCATTTCTCTAGTTGCAGCTTAGCATGGATGTTAAGGAATAACAGAAACTTTTTAAATTATAGAACTAATTATCTACATGCAGCTGATCAAACACTTTGCACTTCTAGCTGTGAGCACAACTCACCACATCTGTTGGCCTCTCCCTGGGTAAATCTACGCTGCAGTTGCTGCTGTGAATATTATGGAGTGGAGGCACACCAAAGGCAGCATTAAACTAACAAGCCTTGGATTTGTTAGCATGACAGCACAAAGATAGTGGTGGCTTTTTGCCTGGAGCCTTACCCAGTCACTTGCTGGGTGTTGGAGCCAACGGAGAGTTTGGGGGTGCCACAGAGCTGGGCAGCTGCAACTGCTCTTGGCTGTAAAGGCTAGTACCGCTCTGTCCTTCACAGTCTCTTTCCTCTACTGCTTTTTTTTTTTTTTTTAAATTACTTTAGTTATACAAAAAGCTCACTGAAGCTACAGATTGCACTTAGTGTTCTTAGAGAACAAAGGGATGACAGTGAATTGGCACAATGTGAAACAGGGAGAGTCCAATCCGTCTATAAAGTATTTTATCCCCCCATGAAAAAGTTGAGTATCCTTGAGTTCTAGCTAAGTGAATGAGGAAATTTGTTGGGACAGATACAGTGTTCTCTGGAATACATTGTATTGTGACTATTATTTAATATTCAAAATATCCTTTTCTTACTCAGATCATGAGGACTCACAGACTTGCGGAATATCAGCACTATTAATGTACAATGTATTCATCCTCGCCTATCACATGGATGGACTGTATGAATAGTCTTTCATACAGTCTTTCAGACTGCATGAATAATCTTTCTGCAAACACAGATTTCCACATGCAGGAGTGAAAACACTATGATCCATATTCCTTGGGAAACCCTCCACTCATATCTTCTGTACAGTCTCTGACTTGTGCTGTACGTTCAGCTTTAACTATGCAAAATAATAGTAATAGAAAGACATATGATGTTCCATTTCATCTTTATGTATAATAACAGTGCTAGAAAGGTGCATGATGCTCTGTGTTCTCTTTGCAAGCGGAAGTGAAGAAGCAGTTGAATCCTTTGTGTTCAGACTCATGCCATTTTTCACCTTTCAGGATCAGCAATTGTCAGCCCATTGTTTAAAAATCCCTTGTACTGGTTCTGTTCGCAGTGCCTAAAGAGCTTGCTTTCTCTGACTAACAAAAAGCTTCTTTTTATTATTATATTTTCCTCCACTGAATGAGAGAATAAGGCCAAGCAATTTTTGATTTAACCTCCTGCTGCTGAGTTTTCAAATTTTAAAGTGTTAACAAAAGGGACTGCATGTTTTCAGTGCTGAAGGCTCTGATTATACTACGGCACAAATTTATAAAAATAAAACACAGGCAGAGAACAGCAGGCTAGAGATATGTGACTCTTTAACTGCTGCCCTCCTATAATAGAAATTGAACTTCTCAAGAAAGAAAGCTGAAAAAAAGAGACTGTTTTACCAAGTCTTAGTCTGAATCCATTTTTGATAGATTTAGTTAACCTACAAGGGAACAACAGTATTGACATATATCACTTTGAAAAATGCCAGCTGAACGAAATATTTTTGTTTCCTGGGCTACATGCTGAAGCCATGTCATTTGTTCTGATTTTTTTCTGTCCCTGCTAACACACTCTGTTCCTGTATTTTTTGATTATATGCTCACTCTCTGAACTACCCCAGGGATATTGATTAGATTTTTTGGTGAGTGAACAGTATTTCAAACAGCCTATGTGAAACTCACTTTTCTTCCTATTTACATAATTGTTTGGACTAGAAATAGAATTAGATGAGTAAAACTATTATCCTAAAGAGCCTCTAAACTTGGCAAATAATTTTTGATGGGAAGACTTCTGGTTCCATAGTTTTCCTCATCTGACGTCACACATGAGAAAGAGTTGCCTCCAAAGGAGAAAACTGTTGAGATTAGTGAATTTTGGGTGTTGCATCAGTGGGTTTTTCCTAAGAATTAATCACTGCCTGGACCTGTGCTTTTCGAGTCTCCTTCCAGGAAGGATAATGAATAATAAGGAAAGGAACCTTTGGGTTTCTGAGTTTTCAGTAAAACTATGGATAAAGCTGCCTGCTGAGGCATCTCACAATGCAGTCCCAGGACTGGGATTTTAAAATTCAGATCTGTTAAGGTTCGGAGCATGACCAGAAAACCAAAATGGTATGGACAATGTCAGCACAGATTTTACTTACAGCTTGTTTGGTGAGAAGAGTTAGGGGTAGGCTTGTCAAGAAAGTTTGATGTGAACAAAGCTTTTACAACAGAATTGTTCTCTTTTTCTTTCATTCTCTTTTCTTCTATTTTCTACATGTACAAGGAGCGGACGTCTGTGTGGGCAAAATCTGCTCTCATTGCTGTTTGCTGACACCCCATCAAATTTGTGTGCACAAGGCACAAGCACTTGTATGATTCATGCTGGTGTGGCTCAGGATGCTGATTTGAGCTCACTACTCGATTCTCCCTTCCCGGGAAAGCCATCGCTTGTTATTTAGGGAGCTGATAGTGTTGATAGCAGCTCGGAGCAGCTTTGCTCCCAGGCCAGTGCCAGAAAACAGATGTGTGATGTGCCATATCCTTAACAGATGGACATGCCATATGCCATTAAAAGTCTTTATCCAACTTTCTTTCACATTGTGGGTGAACAGCTCTTCTCTTTTGCAACAAAGCCTTAACAGGCAAAAAAAGTGTTAGTTCCTAGGGGAGGTAAATAACTCAAAGGAAAATTTCCCAGGCATCTTCTAGAGTTTCTCAGTGCTGGACAGTTGCGTGCCTTTTAAGGGCCTGTCTACCTGAGAGTTTGCTGTGCCCATATTCCCGGCTGTGGGAGGTGTCTTCTCTGACTTGCAGTCCTGGGATTACACTAATCCGTATCCAAGTCTGGGCTAATTCACTTTACTTTTCCTAAAGCAGGCTCGGAGCCTGGCTAATGTGGTTGCAGGGCGTCAGGAATGCCTTGGCATACACAAGGAGTGAGCTCCCATCTCCATAGAGCACAGACAGGTCTTGTAGAAATAAACTTGGATATATAACTGAACTCCAGTTTCCTTCCAGGAAGGCACAGAAAGTTGCACAATAGGCTAAGAACAGCTACACACGTAATTTATGTGCTGGTTAGATATCTCCGTTAGGTGGGACACTTCCAGGCCATGCTCCATGAGTACGTAGGTACTGAACCACTCCTGTGTTTTAGGCTCACAGCTACCCATGAATGATGCTATGGCATCGTGTGCTTAAGTGATTTGATGAACTATTGTATAGGTTCTTCTTGATGTTCAGGAGGAAAAAATATTGTCACAGTAGTCACTTGTGGCCTTAACAAGAAAGCTGAGATGATCCCATTTTTATCATTTTAGGGTACGAACTGTATCGCATAAGGGACTAAACCCATTTTGATGAATGGCTGAAAATGTTTGTAATGGTAAAAAGTTGCAATTATACTGAGAAACATAGGTTTTATAAATATAATTTCTGTTTAAAAGACTAGCCTCCTATAAGAAGCATAGAGTTCTGCTGGAAACGTGCCAAAGCAAGACTGTTTCAAAGCTGACTGGCGCATCGGTTTCATTTTCCTTTCACTATAAATTTGGTTCATTCAGATGAATGACTGAGCTTTGGGCTCGTTGGTATTTTAAGTGGAGATAATACAAAATTGGAGTTGAGAGGAAAAGATTTGGGGAAAATCTTCATAGGTAAAGTCTTCTTAGACCCAAGCCAGGTCCTGAGAGTGGTTGTTTTTCTGTCGCAAGTTATTCAGAGCCCTGAAATGGAGGAGGATTACAATGAATGGTTTTGATTTGGAGAGTCTACAGCATAATGTGAGACGATGGCCACAATAAAACCTACATAGATTGAATAATGCAGAATCAATACATGAATGGAAGTGTGTGACAGGGGTTGCTATGGCATCTCCCTTATTTAATAAAGGAATAAATAAAGGAATGGAAATCTCCATAAATGGTCTCAGCACAAATTAGAGCTATTCCTAACAGCTCTAATATATGCAGTAGCATTTTTGAAAAATTAATTATCTTCTTCCATAAACAAGAATGGGGTTTTTTTTGATCATGCTTAAAATGACTTTAATATGTCTTAAATTTATGCCAATTCCAGTTGAACTGTCCCTGAAGCTTCACTCGGGGAGTAGGGAGGTTATGAAAAGAGAGGTCTGTACAAGTGTTTTGTTCAAATGCCTTCTGCTGTTTTGTGCTGGAAGTGTAAGAGGATAGGCATAAGTACACCCCGGAATGTAGTTCCTTGGAGAATATGCAACCTAAATCTGCAAGAACTTGAGCCCTAAATTTTATTACTTGACAGAGAAGGGACAGTAACAAATTTACTCAGTGTGGCAGAACCAGGCTGAAGGCTGTTCTGGCAGCCTACCTGTGAATCCCAAACTGGCTCCCTGGCCAGGATGCCCCTGAACTAGAAAACCCATACTTAAATTCCAGATGGAGCTGCCAGGCCACATCCTCACGTGTTTAAAATCAGTGTCCAAGGAATTAACAGGATGACACAATTTGGGTGTGGAGAGATGAAAGGGCAAGCAAGTTATATGCAAAGAATAATTAATCTATGAAGTTAAGATTTGGTTTTGCTTGTCAAACATTGATTTTCTCATTTAGCCTTACTAGGTCTTGATAATATCACACGTATTTGAGTAGTTTTGCCTGATCTGTAACTTTCAGGGTATGTTATTTAATTATGTGTTGTTAATCATGTGGTATAGTTCTTCGTCTTGAATAGGACAGTGCTGTGTGTCACATCTTGTAGGTGTTCAGATATGTAATTTATTGACAACAAATATTTTCTCAGTCACATTTCCTATTGGTAAAATCTCAATTGTTCTAACAGTTGCATGCAAATGACTATCAAAGGGCCATATTATGGCAAAAGTGAATATACAGAAAATTTTGATAAAACTTCTTAAAATGTTTTTTCTTCCATTTAAAGGTTGAGTGGAGGTTTCTCTGTGCTTGAGCATTTGTTACCCCTTAAATGTATCACACCCACCACATCTCCTACTGTTCCTGGAGAGCGTGTCAACCTTTAAATGAATAATTTAAAGCTAACTTAACTTTCCTGAGAGGGAGTCTAATGAATAGATGTAACTGATGCCCGCTAGTTATCACATTCCAGGGTAGTTGGTGAATAAATTATCTTTTTTTCCCTTAGCATGAAACAGTCCTAATTTGTGGAAATGTATTTGCTAGTCACAAATATCCCTCGAAAAATGCACGCAACAAAATAGTATTTGTTATGTGCAAAAGGCCTTCACTCACTTGAGTCACAGGCAAGTTTGTACTTCAACAACAAAAAGTAAATACCAAATGAGCAATGATTAATGTTTGCGTAGCAGAAAATGTCATTGTTTGCTTGCAAATTCAGGCATTTTTATGGACTTGATTTAGAGCCTACCAGTAACCTGAAAGTCTCCCACCTCGTGCAGGTCAGGCAGATGAAGAACATCTCTTTCCCCAGATTTTTGTGAAAAGAGAAAACAATTTATGGGGATATTTAAACGTAGTAAAAAGTAACAGGTATAGACAAGCAAAATAAAGATAATTCAAATAGCTTCATATCTCTTGCTGTTTGTCTCAGTTGCAATACAGGAGAATATAGCAAATACATAAGAAAACAATTCATCTTGTGAGCTGTGGGCCAATGTAGCATCCTGGTTACAAAGGGGACTGCGCTTTCAGTTACGTAGAGTCAATGAATTGCTGAAGTTAATTAAAAGTATAAATATTTTGCAATAAGAGGACGAATGGGGCTGGGAAAATTATTTGTCCACATATTGACTGCAAGTGCATTTTTCAAATTCCTCACGATGTGATAAATCCCACAAGTGGCAAAAAAATGTAGGCCAGATCATTAGCTGAAAACTCAGCACCATTTGCATTGAATTCAGAACTGCTGAACAGTTTCACCTGACTCCATCTCTGCTCTGTAAATCAGCAAACAAAATTTGGCATCTGAGTATTTTATTCTCAAGAATGGACTATACTTGAGAATGTTTGTACTTACTCTCTTCTGTGCATTTGCACAGCTACACTTTTCTTTGGCATCATGTCACTTTTCAGCCAAAATGTATTTTGAAATTTAACGAGAAGCTAAAGGATGCTTATTAAGTCATTAATTACTTTTCATTTATCCATTAGGCTGCATTTTCGCCTTTTTACAAGAAGATGTTTGAACACCTTTTGGCCAAAAATATACAGTAGGAAAGGTTATAGCCACCCTGATTCACAAGGAGATTTTACACGTGCCTCAGGTAGGGACAAATAAACAACTGTTTTCAGTATAATATCACTTCATGCAACTTTCTCTTGCCACTAGTTAGGCTTTAATATACTTAGAAGGTTGCTCTTCTAATTTGAACTGTGTGAGACTTTGGCTGGAGGCTGCTTCTGTGTCCCAGTGATAAAAGAAGACATAAAACAACCCAGTGCCTGATCGTTCTCCCTGGCTGTCAGTGAATCATGTTTAATAGCATCTCCATTGCAGTTTTGGCCAATTTGCTTGCAATGGCATCCTTTTCCATGGGCTTACTGCTCAGCAGGCCCTGAAGCAATCTATGAATAACTTCCCAACAGATGCTGTTTATGAATTGAAGCAAATGGCTTCCCTGTTTCTCTTTTTTCTCACTTCAATAATTTTCAGTTACATTACGATGAATATTTATAGTCCTATAGCAGTGCATAAAAATGGGAACAAGCAGACCTGTGCATTGTTTCATACGTGAGTGCTGTTCTAATGGGTTTTGGCTCAATGGTTTTAATAATGTTCTGTTGATGGACTGAAAAGAGAATGCAAATTGTAGATCAGTCACTTCCATTCAGTTTTAGCAGACTGGGCATTGATGGAAGACTATATTAGGAGCACATATAGTGCACCTTATCTTCTGGAAATAATACACCCCCTAATACAAGCCTACAATACCTTTCTGCTCAGCTTTATTTCCTATCAGTAATCCCAGCTAACTGCATTGTTAAATGTAGGATCTTACACTACTGCAGCCGGTCCTTACTGGGTTTATCAGACTCTGGATAAAATGTCATGTGATTTATGATAAAATGTTTAGTGGTAGAAGTAACCAGTGTTACAAGTATGGCATTTCTACAAACTAAGTTGAAAAGTGCAAAGGGGAAACTGATTTGTGATTAGCCATCTTTCTTTAACGGAACAGCGTAAAATTCTTGTTCGATGCTAAAAAAGGCCACTTTACCATATTTTATAATTCTCTAACAGTTCTTCAATGTTGTTTTGCCAAGAAAAGTGGTTAGATTTACAACTGTAGATGTTTATTGAGTTTTTTCCAAGGGAACTGTTCTGGGGGCTGCTTCATTCATCTCCAAATGTCTGATCTACTTGTCATTTCTATTAAACAATAGAGAAGCTAAAGAAATAATGCTTTTACTGCACAGTAATTCCAAGATTAATAAAGCCCTCTCACTTACTAGATACATTTGTGCAAACATATTGTCTATAAATATATACTAGGTACAAAGCACGCATATTTAAATACAGAATATGTCAAATTATTGCATTTTCCATTGCTCTATAATAAATTAATTTGTATTATAAAAATAATGGGAAATATGAATGACCACACACATTATTCACAGTACACATCTTTAATACAGCATTTTATTCCCGAATACAGAACTTCAAAACAGGAAACTGTGAAAAATTTCTTGTATCCTAATATGACGGCACTCATGTGGATTACAGCTTTTAAAAAAACATTGTAAATAGGGCACACTAAATAAATATGACTCTTGTGCCTATGGAACTCAGATCGTGTAATTTCATCACTTTTGGCTTCCCATGAATAAATAAAAAGCATATAGCATGTTAATTTATATTATCAATTGCCATCTCAGGAAAGTAAACTGAGACATGCACCGTGTCCTGAGTTCTAGGTCATTAAGTAGCAAAATAATACAATTACAACCACACCAACCTATACTTCTAGAAGCATTTCTTTAACATTCTGAAGTCTCTTCTAAAAGGCATGTATTTTAGAAGGTGGGGATTTCTAATTCACAGAATAATTTGACTTTTAAAAATTTGTAACTGTTCCATTTTCCATCAAATCAATAACTTCAAGAGTTGTCACGTTGGATTATTAAGGTGTCAGGGTCAGGTCTGGCTCCCCACGCTGGGAGCTGCTGGGTGGAGAGCACAGACCTGTGGCTGTTCATAGAATTTGGCTCCAGCCTTCTCTCTCCATCTCTGGACCTGCTCTTTTTCTCTAACCTGTGCCATCTACTACAGTTTCTTTTTAAGTTCTTGGCAATTATTTTCTGCTTCTTTTGCACCAGGAGAGTGCATGTACCAGTGTCTTTCTCACATCTTTGCTGATGTTTTTTCTGGTCTTTTCTGAGCAGTCCTGCATACAGCGTAGAATCATAAACGAGTCCTTCCCTTGAGACTAGATTTTCTTAAGAAAGGTACCAAGAAACAGTAACAGAAAGGCCTAATTTGAATTTTTCAGTATCTTTTAAAAATGAAAAAAATGCAATAAAATGTTGACGAGGTATTCACAAAAAAATGTCTCCTCCCTGTCAAACACCCACAGTGCTTTTTAATTTAATTATTCCATATAATTTATCTTCACAATTCCCTCTACAACTCATTTCCACAGCTCCTTGCTTCTCGGACAGGTTATTGATCTAATGTGTATAGAGAAGATATTTTAAAGGCAGTCTTTTAATAATAATCACCTATGCACAAAATCAAGGAGCTCTTTAATGTAAGCAGTAGTAAAAATTTAATCAATGTGAGCATTACAGCATTAGGCCTTAAATTAATTGTTTCAGCTTACACTTTAGGTAACTTTGACATCACTTCAATATCTGGTCTTTTCAGAATTTTATCATGTAGGAAACGTTATCTTCATAAATCACTGTCAACCAACAAACTTTGCTGGAGACATAAAATAAAGTAAGTGATCTGGACAAATTTCCAGTGGAAGCTGGGGACTGAACTAGATACTGGCCCTGGTTTCCAGCCCCATGGTAGTGATTTAATATCTCAAAAATCCCCAGGGAAAACAGTAATAAAGCTCCACCCAAAACATTTGACAAAAAGTTTATAATGTGTTACAGAAGCATCACTCATAACCTGCGATTGGGACACAGAAATTAGCTATGCTTAAAAGGAAGATTGGGTCTATATCTAAGAACTTTTATCTTTAATTCACCATACACCTTCCTGCTGAGGAATATTGATACCAATTAAGTTTCATTTTTTGTTAAATTGGGGTTTTTTTAAACCACTGGACTAAGATCAAAAGTGTAGACCCAGTATCCCCTCCTAATTAACCTCAATGCTTTCTCAAATTAATCATAAAGGATTGATTTTTTAAAAGAAGCACCTGAAGTAACATCTAAACAATGAACTGTGGGGGTCAAGTGGGAACACATTTTGGCTCATACACCAGCCAGCTTCCCACTGGTCCTCAGGGATCATCACTGCTGGTTGCGAATATCCTTTAGTAACAGGAATAATGGAGCAAGAGATGTAAGGGCAATGGATGAAATGAATGTTCTTTCCAGGAGGAGGAGATACGTACATAAATGTATGTATATTCCTTCAAAGGTATTTAATGATTTGCATGTAGTTGTGATTAGCTTTCTGTACATTTAAACAATTCTAATGCTTAGTGTTTCTAATAAGTTGTTTATTACTGTGGACCTTCAATTTACCATGTGCTGAGCAGGCTATAAATATTGCTTCTATATAAATTATTAATGAAATCAACGTATTTTATCACTTTCTTGCCTGACATAAAGTATGATGAGCTGAAAGTCCTACAAATGCTTTTAAGCTCTCCCCCTGGTACATATGAAGAAAATATTTGCTTTTATACAACAATGGAAGTGCTTTTTCTGTGGCTAGAATAAATTTCCTCAGTATTTATATAGTGGATACTAATAACCAAAGTGCCTTTGTTATTACCTAACAAAAGGCTAACATGCTTAACTTTAAAAAATTTTATCTCTCCTATTGTCCTTTTCATCTCAGCCTTGTTTTCTGCTATAGTTAATTATTTTTCTCATAGACAAAATAAACTCCATTAGTACTAACAAGGGAGATTCAGATTAAGGGCTCACAGAGGCTTGGATCTTAATGTTAACATTGTTGTGTGAGCAGGAATTTATCAATTTGGGATTAAAAATTAATCACCAAAAATGTTTTAAGAGCATGATTCATAGTCAAACCAAAATACCAGAATGTTTATTTGATTCCATAGAAAAGACAGATGTCTTTATCTTAACTCTATGGGAATTGCACTGGAAAAATAAAAAGGAGTATGTCTTTAACAAAGCTAAATTTGAGCCATCACATGTGATAATTTTATTCCTTTTTTTCCTTCTTTATTTGCCTTCCTCAGTGTGACATGACTCAGACAAAAATAGCAGGATGATATCACAGATGTTCCTTTACACCAATCACTGGTTATTGCTTATCCAAATGATGTTTTAATACAAACACACAACTGCTCCTTCTGTTTTATTGCTGTCAAAATTTTGTTTCAAATTTAATAAATGGAGAAGTGTGAGCAGATGTGTCATTGACAGTTTGCTTTCTTCACTGGGCTGCATGGCAAGCTAGACGATGTTAGTCACATCTGCATTTTTAGAATATTTAATTCTGTGCCTTTTTCACCCAGTCTGGCACTCCTCAGTTGGCTGTTAGGGCCAGTGCAAATGGGCTGTGGCTGTGCAGCAGATCTGGAAAGCTACCACAAACTCAGAGCTCTAAAAGTAGTCAGCACCCATCACTAGCTCCTGCCACCTCAGGTACTTCACTGGCTTCTTGGAGAGCATTGGGTAAACTCACTTTTCCAGCCACAGATGGTCCCCGAAAACCTATAGATGATTGCATTTATCCCAGTGTTTGACATACTCCCGTAGCATCCCTAACTGCTGCGTGACTTTGGTTACGGTCCCAGCTGTGCTCTGGTAACGCCCGTGATAAAACTGCCTGCCAAAATAAGATCAATGGAAGTCTGCAGCTTCTGGGATGTCTGGGTCAGCAGAGAAAGCGCAGTTCTTGTCAGGTGGAGGTGTCTCAGGGCATATTGCTGTATGGATGAGTTTGGGTAGGGAAGTCAGCTAGATCCTGGCTAGCAAGCGTCCCCCAGCCTACTGCAATGGCTCGCGTATGATTCTGGGAACCAGGCAGAGAGAAATCCCGAGGAAGAAACGATCTTAGTACAACAACAGCTGAGACCATATAACACTGTGAAATAAATATTCTTTATAAACATAAACTGAAAAAATAGTCCCTCACTTCCAGTTTTATGTGATTTATGTCTTTAATTTATTTAAATCAGTGACCCATCAAATGCAGACACAAAATTAGAAATTCAGCAAAAATTTCAACTGCCATAAGGAAATACTGAGTTTTTATTTGCTCTCCTCCTGCAGCTGCCTTTCCACGTTACATGAATTTATCTCAAAATGAAGCACGATGAGGAATCATCTTGCCAGAATATTATTGATCTGTGATTTGGGTACCAGGCTCTATGCACTGTGGACACAGATGTGAAAGAGACAATTTACTCCCCCTCACCCCCCGATTTTTCAGAGAGTACTTGGTTTCAGATACATAAATCTGCAAGCTTTTCATAGCAGTTTTGTGACCAAATATATGCCACTTATATTACTTACGGGATTTTTCAGTAAACCAAGAATGAGTCAGTACCCTTGTATTAATCAGACGGTCATGGTTTGAAAGCTGCTGATATCCGTGTCACATGGCCCAAAGGGGTCCACACACAGCAAGTCTGTTCTGTAAGGTACCGAAGTGAAGGGTTTCTATTTTATTTCTTTCTTCTTTTTTTTTCCCCATTGGTTACAGTGGGATTTGGTTCAAGCTCAATAAATTCAACAAGAAGTACCGGATCTTCAGCTGGTGTAAATTTCACACATTTGCTTCAAAAGCAGCCACTGCCTTTCACGGTGGGAATTTCCCTGCTACCTTGGGTATACACAATTTGCAAGTGCTGAAGTTGGAGTGTCCAGCTCTATAACTTTGAAAAAGATACTGAGATTTTCCATGCTTTACTGGTGGCTGTACTCTGAACAGTACTTTTCTCCTCCTTTTTACTGTCTTTGTTCTTGACTAGTAAAATGATTATTTGTACAGGCATCTTCCAGAACTATGTGACCAAATTGTGCCTGCAGCATTTGAGAATAACATGGTCCATATATCAGGACAAGGCCAAAAATTCACGGCATGAGATTTTCTTTAGCCAGCTGTGCTTGATTTTCTTTTAGAAAATCATCGTATTTGTAACAACCTGGCCCTCCCTACCAAAATAATCCAACTCTCTTTCAATATTCGCCAGGAAAGCTGTACCAATATATCAATCATTAATTGTAGGAAACCACGTCTGAGCACAGGAAAAAGGGAGAGTTTTAATTCTCTTCAAGATATTGATTTCTTCTGTGGTCTCTGAGAAGTCAATCAACCTGCTTGCCCCTGTCGTAGCCACTCATTCAGCACATAGGTGGTGCAGGAAGGAAGGGCTGATGGGGCAGACTGCGTATGGGCACATGGCTTGACTGAAGCACCTTTATAAATGGCTTCATAAATAAAGAGCCAGTTTGCTTTTGCAGGCTTGGAATCGTACAAGCACTACTTGGAAAAGCTCTCTTATCTTCCATAGAATGGGGTTAGTTCAACTCAAGAGCTTCCTTAGGAAGATATCTTTAGGATTAGGCTCTTTGATGTGCAACAAAGACAAGCTGCATTTTCTAAAGGCTATGACATTTTGTGGCCATTTAAAAGATTTTAAAAGTATTTTTGTTAATAAATTGAGTCATAAAGATGAGATAATGGCATTCAAATATTTGTCCTTGTTCCACAAATATTACCTTATTACATTATCTATGTCAAGGAAAAGCTCTCACATTCATGATGCAAATTTTCTTCAAGTGATTCTTTATAATTATGCTCAGCTCTATGCAAAGATAAGAGGCTTCTTGAAGGCCCGTCAAATTCTGCTGTGTGGCATTTTGTGATGGTCACAAAAATTTCTTCCTCAGCATGACAGGACAAGATAATAGGATGAAACTATGATGATTTCTGCAAGATAAGGACCAGTAACTGTTACCTGTTGTACCCTACCATACTGTATGGCATGTGAGTGGTTCCCTACTATTCTAGGTGTATCTGTGCAGTCTCAGTCTAGAGGTATGTGCTATAGCCAGTAAGAATGGTCCTCGGCAGGTCCTCATTACTTCTTATATGTAACCCATGCTGACAGCAACAGGAGACAGAAAAGGCGTGCTAGTTTGTCAGTTATGCCAAAAGATAACCCAGAAATATTTAATCCAGGTTCTAGCATGAGTTCGAGAATCTTCATGGGTGAAAGATGGGATACTGGAAAACACACTCTACCCTATCCTTATCCAGAGGGTGGTCGAGTAGTTGCTAGCAAGTCCATTGCCCTGACCTCAGGGTTTTTTTCTTTATTGTCTCAGAAGTTTTTCTGAATTTCCCTTCTGAAGATACACTATTCCCAGGCTTTCTGACCGCATGCTCCTGCTCTATTGCCTGGTGTCACAGTGCTGTGCTGACAGCTCCTTCTACAGCTCTGAGAGTGATGGTCAACCAATGTGGCATGCAGCTGTGTCTCTGCAATTGTTATAGCCAAGTTTAGATGCAGATTTAATCTGTATCAGGCATGGACACTCCCTGGATTTGTGTCTCATTTGCAAGATTCCCTGATAGACAGCATATGCCAGGTTTTTTTGAGTCTTGGGAAGATAGATGATACCAGTATAACATCAGATCCAACACAACACAAGAGAGAGATCCACGATATATGACCTACTCTTGGTAAAATCAAGCCCCACTCAAACTTTCTAAGTGAGTATGAACTAGTAGAGTGATTTTATACCAGACTAGCTCTTTACATTTTCATCTGTGATGCTTTTGACTTAATACTAGGACTTCAGAAGCTGAATTTACAGTACCATCAAACCATAGCTCCAAGAGGAGCCTATAATTCTCTTTCCAGTGTCGTCTCTACTGACCTCAAAATGAGACTTGCTTTTGCCGTACTCCGTGGATTATGGAGCCCTCTAATGTCAAGAAGCTGCACTGGGTGAAACGTGTCCTCCGCAGCTCAGCTCCTCACCTTTGAGCTCATTCAAGATGTGGATACTGGCAGATCCATTACACTGTGTTGAAACCCAAGATAATATACTTTATGAATGAAAGACAGGTCTTAGGTATGCTAACTCTACATAGAGACTCCCAAATTGTGCTCTGATACCTGCCGACTCCGTTGGTACTTAATCAGGCCTGAACACAGCATTGTACCTTTAAGAAACTGATATTTTTCTTATTATAGATGTTTTTACAGCAGTGGTGACACACACCATTCCATCAAGTACTGATTGGAAAATGAGGTAAATAAACACTCTATGTTGTTTGACAATTTTCTTCGCAGAATAGAGACGAAGCAAATTTCTGGAAGAAGCCAGTAAGTTAAAGTTAGAAATGAAATCCTGCCAAACCCTTAAAGTTAGGAAAAATATGTGGTTACCAAAAAAAGAAAAAATCTGAAAAGAGCACCATGTCACTGAACCTCAAACATTGTCCAATTGCAAAAGCAAAAGTAAGCTATATCAGTAATAGAGAATTTAGCATGTAACAATGAGAAAATCTGTAATAATAGCTTAAAAACCAGTCTAATTTTCCATGACCTTACATAAGCCTAGTAATACTCATTAGTGTCTACATGAATTTGTTAAACCTTCTCAGCATTGAGAAAACATGACTTCTTTCAATTTGGATTTTTTTGGCATCTAAAGTTTTTATATGCTGTATCTTTCATGGGAGTGACAATGACTTATATTTGAGGATTAAGGAAACGCATTATGTATTCCACATCTCAGTAAGAGCAGCTAAATAGTGTAATCCACCACATTTCTAAAAGCAGTCGAAGGGACAGATCCCTGCCCTTTTAAGTAAGCAAGGTTCCTGTAAAAGAAGCATTCTGAATTTCATAATTAAATGAAAAATTAGATGAATGCAAGTGAGGCAGCTTGATTGTAACAACAGGGTCATTAATAGTTATTAAAGATAACTGGGATAAACTGTCAGATATCATCCATGTGTAACTAGGTAGACATGAACAAATGAGTAATAAATGCGTCTTGAAGAAAAAAAATCCTTGGCTGAGACTTTGAAGAACTTGCAAGCTAGGAGAGTAGATACAATAAAAGACAGAAACAGGGCATTTTTTATTTTTTTTTTAATTTTGGATATACTGTATTTGAATAAGGAACATAGCATCACACAATGGCCTGCCATGGAAACAACGATACTACGGATTTTAGAAATAAGTTGCAATGAAATGCCTCTTTTGGCTCAGAAGCCTATATTCACCCCTGACTAATTTCATTATGCTGCTCAAGCTGACATACTGATTAAAAGAAAGTCATTCCATTTACTGCTCCTTTTAATCATTAGGTAAACGTAATACGGAGTGCTTGGTACATTTGGTAAATATGAAGTAGATCAGTTATTACTCCTCAGGTGCTGATAGTGCTATCATTCTGGATTATCTCCTGTGTTATCAGCACCCCATTCTGCCATATAGCAACTTCCTGAAATTGCAGCATTGTAAACAAGAGGCCTTTGGGTATTTGCTCTTCTCTCTTTCAAACATGCATAATCTCTCAGCAATACCAGGATGGTTAAATTATCCTTAGAGCCAAATGACTTTGAATTAGATTTCTTTTCTTAACTACATCAGTTCCCCCACGCACCAGTGATATCTGTGGAACTAATACACAAAAAGATCTTCTCTGCTGGGGCTAAGTTTTGCCATTCGTTTCCAGATCAAGGTGCATAAATAAATAAATAAATGCATAAAGCCCCCTTGGTATCTCATGCTACTGTCTGCAGAGTACATGCTTCTCCGAATTAAGAGACAGCTGAGTCTGCCCACACTGATGTTCATTTCATGGCTGTCAAAGAAGCTTCTCCTATGCCAATGCTGTTGCCCCTCACAGAGGAGGGACATTTTCAGCTTATGTGTTTGACTCACTGTGTTCAAGGCAGGCGAAGGTATTGCAACAGCAGGGTGGGATTTTGCTGCGTGCTGACGTAGATCTAGCTCTTCTAAAGCAATGGGAGGTTTACTATTGATTTCCATGAGAGCGGAATTAGAGTACAGCTTTCCAAACCTCTTCTGTGCAAAACATGCAGAACATATTTTAAAATTTAGGCATAATGTAATGAAGGCTAAGCTAAGCTGAGCTGGAGCACTCATGAATCTCCTTCCTGCTATCTCACTTTTGGCCATGGAGAGCTGCTCCTTTCCTTGCATTTGCACTGTCACCATCTGACCTGAAAACCCAAGGAAAGCACTGGGTAGGAGGCACAGAGGAGGGGGAGGAAGCATTATGGCGCCGGCAGTGTTTTTCCTTGGACATGGCTGATCCTTTCCTTCAGATCCACAGAAGTATGGAGCCTTGGTATGTTGCCTTGCAGGGGTACCACACAGCAGGATGTATGTCTAAGTCCTGGTTAACTCTACTAAAAAGAAACAGCCTCCAAAGGGCCATCGGGTAGGAGTTTTGAACAGCTCTAACTTTGCAAATTAGTATTTTTCAGGCAGCTCCTGTCATATTTATTATTGCAATTACTATTACTATTATTGGCATTTTTGCCTATAGTTGCTCATGCAATTTCACAGAGCAAGGATAAAATTGGAACCCAATTAATTTTTCCAATTCTACTCTCTCACCTCTGAAAACCAAAAAATTCAGAAGTTGTCACCAGTCTGCCTATTATTTTGTTTGCTGCTTCCCTCCTGAACAGGGACATCAAGATGAGCTTATATTTGATACCTTGTTGTCATTTCTCTTTGTTTTCTGTTTGCAAGATGCTGATGGCTCATTGCAAATTGGAGAAGGCTCCCGGCATCTCAGCTGTCTGGACAAACTGCAGGAGCAGGTTAGCCGGGAACAAAACCTCCCGGAGAAGCAGGTTTAATACTGTTTGCATGGCTTTCCCTCTTCAGTTTGCAATCACTCTGACTTCAAAGAAGTGTTCTACAAGTTCCTACATTCAGAGCATTGTAGAGGAAAAGTATTTGTTCATTCTTCCCATCAGCTACTCCCAGAAACAGTCTTACACAGTTGGTAAAGGGGAGGGAGGCATTTTATTGTTCTGATTCCCTCAAAGCATCAACACCTTGCAAAACTGCAGGACAATTATAGGTCCTGCAGTGTTTTTTTTCCTATCATCCTTCCTAGCTTGTGTATTCCAGTTTAACATGTCCACGCAGCTGTAATTTTCCATGGGCATAAACAATATTTTGCCTTCTGAACGCATTAAGATGCATTTGCTGGTCTGTTTAGAGGCTAAGCCAGGAAGCATATTTTCTCACTTGGTAACATTTTAATGTTCTTGAGGAACACCAATCTATTCGTTAAAATTTCGTTCAAATAGCACCTCAACCAAAATTGCTATAACTCTTTCACATGCCTTGTTTTAAGCATGAATTTTCTTCAGGGGCTGTTGTACTTACTTATTAGTTTATTATTAAGGCCATTGCAGATTGAGAAAAATAAGGGCAAGCAGGCAAACCTGCAGACTGATGAGCTGAGAGACTGAAATCCTAATAACAACGGGTGTAGGGTCTGTTGCTAAGAGAAAAGTCTGTCCATGAACAGTGACAAAACTCACATTGTCTTCAGAAAGATCAGCATTTCTGCAGTGTCTCTCTTTTAAGGGCAGAGGTTTTCCTTTGACTGAACCTCGTTTCTAATTAAGTCACTATCAACACTTTCTCTGATTCCAACCTCATTATGAACTTCAGCTATTTTTTCCCTTCCACTAAAAAATTAGACTTCTTAAAGTGAACTATGAATTCTACAGAAATATTCTGGTTTAGATAAAATTGCTGTTGAGTAACTAGGTATTTTTTGTCAGAAAGAGAGTAAGATCATGGCACTGATTTTACACTGGTGCTGAGAAAATTTACCCTTCAGGCCCATGTCTAAGTCTCCTGTTTGCTTGATTCATTGCAGATTTTTCTCTTACCAGGTATGTAGTTTCACCATTTGATTTTATTGCTGGTTTCTTTCCAGATGCCAGAAGTACTGAGTATTTAAATATATATCTGAAGTTCAGCAGGAAATTGAAAATTGATTCTCTACAGCAGTAATCTGAGATACGGTTCAAGTTCTTCCTTCAAGTTAGCCAGAGCGAAGAGCTAGAGCAGTCCCAGGGGACAGCCAGCTTGGCAGATATTCTGGGGTGATTTCTCTGTCGTCTTTGAAGAGAAATTCAGAAATTGTGCATTTTTTAAACAAGTCTCCTGTTTATTGTCAGCCCTATTAAATAAGCATGGAGCATAAGAAGAGAACAAAAAAAGATTTAGAATTACATGCATAATATGCAGGCACCTGTTAGTGGAGACATAGATGAAGAATTGTCAAATATGGTCACGATCAGATTATGATTCCTTTTGACTTTCTTTAGCTGTGCTGTGCCATGGCCACAGGCTCTAGTCACCGCTCAGCCTACTGCTGCTAAATCTCATACACGCAGATCCAAAGGAGGTGGCTTCTGCCCAAAGTACTAACCTACGGGTTGCAATTGGAGTCAGCGGGTTGGACAGGACAAAAAGATAGGAGGACACAAGATGACAGACCATTGCTGGTGCTTGGATAGCCATGGAGACAGCCATCTGGTGTGTAGATGGCTGTCCCTACATGCGCACATCCACTGCTAACTGGTTGAAGACTCTTGGCTTGACCTCTGCCCTGAGAGTGAATTTCCCCTCCTTTCGTTTTCCAAACAGTTCCCAAGGCTGCTGAGTACAGCTGAAACAGAGGAGTGCAGTCCAGTAAAGCTAAGTGCTTACTGTAGAAGTACGGGGCATGACATAAAGTCGTATTTTGACTAATGCTTCTATGAATATGATATAATAACAGAGCTGGACTGACTCAAAATGGTAACCTTTGTCTTTCTGAGTTGTATATAAATGAATGGTTAAACCAGCACTTGGGTGTAGAGTTTAGTGATGTTTTTCTCAGCAAAATCAATGAAACTAATCTTGGGCAAAACATTTGCAAGAATATAAAAGGGACTGAGACAGTTCTCTGCCTAAGCTTGAGCTTGCTTCAGCAGCACCTCCAGTGGTAGCCTGTTAAATGTTACCTGGGCTCCAGAAGCCGTGATATGTGAGAGAGCTCAAACCCCCTTTTCTGCTCTGGCAGGAGAGTGAGTGCAATAATGGTTCACTATTACAGGCCAGTGTTAGTTCAATACAGATTGATTTGGGTTCTGTTTCCTTTTGTTTAAAATGCATTTCCACACAATTGGGTCTGGTGTGTTCAAACTTCCTAAATAATAGTTCCAACAAAATTCTGTAATAAATAAATTACCCTCAAAAATCTACTGGAATTAAAAATAAATCAGCAGATTCTCTGTTCAGCAGAAGCAATAAATTCTTCCTCTATCACATCATACACTGTTTACATTTGCCTAGGGGCTCTAAAATATTATGAGATGAAATGACTTTCCTGTTCCTTGGTGTCTGGCTGCCATAGAATTTAAGTGTTTCATGAATTTAATTGTGAAGAGAACAGTTTAACATTTTTCAGGCCCCTGTGGGGAAATTGAAGGAGGAGCCAACTGGATATTATACTGCCTGCAAAATGATTCATATTTAAAATTTAGCTGTGATAGCTATATCAGGTGAGATTCAGAAGGCCAGCAAATGACCCCATGTCTGTTAAAGACCCGCACAAACTGTCAAGAGGAAGCTTTGATATCATAAGTAGGGCCTAGCCGCCTGCTTGTGGTAGAACTGCATTCCAGGTTGCATAAATATCTTTATGCAACATTAAGCCTATTTTCAGTATTTTCCTGAAAATCTATTAGTTGCTTTCAGGCTCTCTGAAAGGTATCATATTTCATTGCATGAGAATTCATCTGTCATACTTTGGAGAGGGAGTTTATATCTTTAGCAACTAAAAGCTTGCAAAAAGGGAGTCCCAATCCTTTGCTAGAGCATAGACAGAAGAACCAAAAACTACTACTGTTGCTTTGATGTAAAAAAATTAATTTTTTCAATGGAAAAGATTATCCTGGCTTACCCTGATTACTGAAATCAAGGAAAACATATAACTTAAGTCTACAAACCATTTTTGTACAATTTAGGGAATGAGAGGATTGCTGTTCAAGATGGAAAAAAAAGCAAAACTACTGGTTGTGCCTCCTTTAAACATACACCCCTTATAATTTCATTTTCCAATCTCTATTTTCTCTTCTTGGTTCTCTTTTATTCACTTTCATGCTTTACAAACAATATGAGAAGGATTTCCGTGCCATTGTGTATGCTCACTTATTCTGACTTCTCTGCTTGGTGCACAGAAGGCAGGGTGTGACATGAACAACAATTTGATGTACAGAGCCTACGATGCCAAAAGAATCTAGTATTTTATTCAGAAGCAAATGACAACAAAGTCTTTGGAAACCTGAGAAGAAGGTGGGGTAGTAAAAGGGATGTGTGGGAGAAGAGGAATATAAAAAAAGGATCAAAGCAGATAAATTTCAGCTGGCATGTGATAACATACTCCTCAGTTTCCTAGACTTAAATTTGTAGCTTCCAGTATATTTTAGTGACGGATCTCGCATAGGAAACTTAACCTAAATTATCCATTATAAATTTGTTTCCTAAAAAAAAAATATTTAGAATTAAATATAATCTTAAAAATTTTCAGAATGTGAAGCAAAATCAGCAGTAAGACAAAGACTACTGCTGACAATTTCAGTGAAGAACAAAATCAGTCAAGTATAATCTTTGTCATTCCTTATTTACTGTGATAATTAGATCCCAACATTCTGCACGGTGATGTGCATGGCTTGCTTTGTTCAAGATGTTACCCACATTATTTCTTTGGGAGTTGTCTTCTTCCCACGCCACCAGCTTAATACACACACTTTTGGTATACATCTACCGAAAATGAGTGCTTCAAAAGTTCCTCATCGGCCCAGCACCTCTCTACGTGCATAACAGATGACATGGAGACAAACGAATCTGCTTCCAGGAACACTGCTGCACCAGGCATTGCTTTGGTTCGTTAAAGCAAACGTCTGGGTACGCGTTCAATAGATGTTCTTTATTACTGAATATTAGCAGTGGTGTGAATGGGTCTCTTGAACTTTGTAACTACATACAGGGTTAAGAATGACAGAATCTGAGTGTTGGGAACTGGAAGAAACAAAAGAGTAAATCTGAAAACAGAACAGACTGGAGACTGGAGCACTCCTGCATCTCTCTTAGGGTGGAACTGTGCATTAGCAGATGGCAGCCTAAAAACAATATGTGCTGAGAGAGCTCGAGATATATGGCAAGATTTTCAACACCTACGCAAACGTTCAAAAGAGTATTGTCTGTCAGGGATGTAGGAATTTACAAGTTGCTTTTGTGTGGATTTCTGAAGCTATTATCTACATATGAACAGCTATGAGAAGTTGGAGGCAAATTCAAGGCAAATTTTTACAAAATGGAATACGAGAACTAGTCACAATATTAATCCATATGTTTTGATGTGAGCATTGTAAAACTCATATAAAACAGCCCAGACCCTTCTTATTGGTAGACCATGTAGCTGCGTTGCTTGTGAGAGGCAGCAGAAAATTGCAACTGAAGAGCAAATCATGATCTTGCCATCTGCCTGGAAGGAATTATTATATAGGGTTCGCTGTCAATCAACCAACCTGTTTTGAAGCAAAGGCAGAACAGTATATGATTTTTTCCATGCTCATTTCATGCACTAATTCCTTACTCAGTAACTAACCTTTTCCAGCACTAGCACAGCACACAGGGCTCTGGCTGCAGCTCTCTGCCCAGCCAGGCAAACAAGTAGATGAGGTGTGGAAGAGAGTGCTTGGAGTGTTTTGCTTAAATTATGACAAAGTGCATAGCTGTGACAAGGAATTAAACCTGAAGGTATTGTTTGCTAAAGCGATGGCATCAGGGAAGTATTGGCTGTGTATATCACATATTCATGCTGATTTTCACTTCTTTTTGCTCCAGTGGGAAAGCCTTCCCCAATCTCTCATTTCTACCTCTTTAAAGGAGTCTTTTGTGTTGCCTTCTGATTTTTTTAGTTGGTTGAGGTTTTTTTCCACGAACATATCTGAAGTCTGAAATTGTCCTTGTCTGCCTGCTTTATCTTTTCAAGGATTTTTCTACAAACTCTAGGCTATACTAATGCACACTAGTGTATTTTATCCATAACCAAATTTCCTTATGTAGATCCTCTAATCTGAGGATCTCCAAGTATGCTAAAATAGGTGTGTGGAAGCCACACTGTGTCCCTGCAGAATCCAGGGCATTTTAGAAGTAATAAACTGAAATATAATTTAAGATCACATAGTGAATCCATTCTAAGAATTCACACTGCAGGGGGCAAGTAGCAAAGAAACCTCTCAACTTGTTAATGTTTTTTCCACCACAGGCTTGCTACGTGATAAAGTGGAAGCAAATATGCAGGTTTGCAAATAAGCTATTTGGTCAATCCCCTCGTGTAACATCAGAGCTGAGATTTCCTCTGCAGCTGGGGCTGATGCAGAATTAGTAGACTTTAAAGTGCTATTTTCAGGGTAGCACCTGGAGTTACAAGGACCAGAAGTGCAACGCAGCAGAGCTGATTTGGCTCCTTGCATTTTTCTTTTGCAGAGGTGCCAGCCAAAGCTTTCTTTCCAAAATAAGACATTTCTGAGCACAGGTGCTGGGTTGTGCCAGCATGAGCATTGGATGTGTACTGGAGCACCCAGGTATGCCTGGAGACATTTCACAGCCAGGAGAGAGGCATTAAGCTCACGGCAGAGCTCCATGCAGCGTTCCCTGGCTCACAGCGCAACCATCCTGGCATATTTCCCAAATTAGCCTGGTTGTGCCTTGTCACTGGGATTTACTCTAATCAAAAAATACTTTACACCTGAGAGGTTTTTGAGCCTTCAAAGGGTGCACAACCTGGCACAGGGATGAGCTGGTTTGAAGGCTCAGGTGGTTTGAGTTTATAGAAGTTCCCAATCTGTAGGAGGAGGGGAGAAGAGTGGGGTGGGGTTATGGTGGTGATTGCTTCAGGAGTGGGGGCAGCAGCTGCTAAAAATTTACAGACAGAAGTTTTTGACTGGGAGAGTGGAGGGATACACAGAAAAGAGGAGCTAGGCCTGCCGGTGAGCTCAGACCTGTTATTTCAAGGTTGGTGCTTGGGAACTAGACTTTTGGGGCTGGAGGAGCAGGTTCCTGGCTGTGTTCATGATTTGGGCTTTCATGGTGTGTTAGGGAAGCTCTTTCTTTTCCCAGTGGGGAGGGGTGGGGGTAGCCAGGAAAGAGCTGATGTGTCTTTTTGAGCTTTGGTCTGTGTGGGAACCTTTCTGCTATGGCTCCTGGCTGCTTCTCCTACTAGTTTAGTATCCCTTTGGCAGGAGAAGGCGGGAGGCTGGCTGGGCCAAGGGAGAATCTGCCACAGCACAGCTGCGAAGGGGAGGGGATATTGAGCTGAGGGTGGCTTGCTGTGATGCTATGGGGAGGAATTTGTTTCCTAGAGAGCCCTATTTCTATGCTGATGTCTGAAATATGTGAACTTGAACAGAAGTGGTTTACCTTAGCTGCTGTTGAAGCCTCTTTTTTTTCATTACCTGGAGATAATGGAGACCTATTGTTTGTTAAGCTCAATGGAAAGGTAGGAGCACGGCAAGCCTAGAGGGAGCGAAGACAGCACAGTGACCATGTCTGAACTTACCAGAGTGAATTTGCCTCCCAGAGTGTCTCAATTTCTTTGCTTCTGTTGGTTTTATTTTATTTATGTTGTGAATATTGAAAACACTTGTACCTTCTTGTAAAAATTGACTTTTCAGTAGCTAAAGTAAATACTAAACCTGTGCTTGGGGACTTATATTTGACATGCTGAAACTGATAAATCAAATACCAAGTGTCCTCTCTGACTGTAGATATACTAATTTTCAGTTCATGCGCTCTGGCCCATGATTCGTCTGCTGTAGGTGGGCCTCACGTGTAATGTGGTTTTAGCTGGTCTGGAAAGGCAACTGCAGACTGAGAACTGTAATAGTTTGTTCTGAAACTAGGAATATTTCAATAGGATTCCACGTAATGGATTCAACTAGGCTACTGTAAGAATGTCTGGGCTGAAGGCTCCTGAGTTTATGCTGTGCTAAAGTTGAGAATCAATGAGGAGATTCTGGATTTTCAGATCAGCATGATCTCTCCAGCTCATGTATAGCTGATAAAGGATAACGGTGTCACTATTTGACAAGAACACTGTGACCGGCATTGCTCTAGGGCTGTTTTAACTTACATTTCTTTGCTTCTTGGTATCTGTGAACTGAAACTAAATAAGCAGCTTGTCTGCATTATATGAAGGTTATGTTTACCTGTCATGATATCCTGAGCGCAGCCGTGTTTTTATTGTTGTATTTTGAATATACTGACTGCTATTGAAATTTTGTTGTATGGTGATAATGTACTGCACAGATAATTTGTCTTGTTAATCCTTAGCAAGTACTGATTTTGTTGGCTAATGGCAAGTTATAGATAAGGGTTGAGGTTTTTTGTGCATTGTCCTACATACTTTAAAAATAACTAGGACGCAAACTTTTTGATATAAACTTCCTTGACAAATATAGATGTGGTCTTTTTTCCTTTCTCTCCTCTCTTAGGCATGGAAAAACTGTAAGAAGCGGAATCTTTGCCTCTCAGTAATTGTGAAAACTAGACATCCCTTTAACAATGAAGAGCAGCACCTTTAAGGTAGGCTGGGAAAAATAACTGTGAAAATCTTCCTTTTTGTGCTGTCCTCTCACTTGTCCCTGCTTTGGTCAATATTGAGACTTGTTATTTAGTTCTTTATTGTTTTCCAGTACAAGCTACTTATGGTGCTCTTGTGGTTTGTTTGGGTTTTTTTCCAATGGCTTTGGCTATGACATCTTGCTGGTTGGATCCTCCCTGTATGTTGAGGGGGGCAGGCGGGCAGCAGCAGACAACCCTGCTGCTTCTGCCAAGCAAAGCTGGTGTGGCTGAGGTAGCAAGGAGAGAGGTGCTGCAGTGATGTGGCATAAGACGGTAGGAAGGAGCCACCAGGTTTCTGGGTGCCAAGTGGAGTTTTTCCATTGAGTGTGTTGTGCTGTTCCCTGGTGTTGCTGTGTCCTTGGCCAGTCCCCTATACCTACATAGCTGCACCCATGTTGGGAACAGAGCAAATTTCCTGGCACCCTGTACTTGAGGTTGGACGACAACTGCCTGAACCAGTGCCTGGACTCCCATGAGAAACGGGTTCCCTGCACACGTTGTTCACTAATGCTTCTTTAGGCTTTTGGTGTGTGTAGTCTGTGTGTTTGGCCAGCAGAGGCTGTAGTTGCAGCCAGGAAAATCACTAAATCTCTTTGATGTTCTTCCTTCATGAAAAATTATGTACTTTTCTGGCTGAACTTTGCATGGTCATCATGGTTACCTTTAGAAAATCAGAGCACCTTCTCTTGCCATTGGAAAATAAAGGCTGACAATACAGACTGAAGGATTTAACGCTGTTGTAGAAGACATAGGAAGGAAAGGAAATAATTTCAGTTCAGTCACTGAGGTTGGACCAGACCTCCTTTGAGAAAGGAGGAAAAGTGGTGGGGACTGAGAAAGGGAAGTCTCAGGGCAGGGAAGGTTTTCCTGGGAATATATCAAAAGTGCTAGAAAGGAAGCGGAGCACCACTGTGAGCATCTGGCTGAGCACAGGGGATGTGCATGGAAAATGTCGAACTTGTATGCATTGAACATGGTATATAAGTGTTTGTCTGGGCAAATCTGTGTCCACAGCTGATTTCTAGGAAGCCCATAAATTTTGTGCTCTCTCTGTCCCAAAAGAATCCTGTTTCAGTGTTTGTGCTCCCTGTGCCACTGGGGAAAGAAACCAAGGGCCAGACACACACAGGGAGGCTTAAGGACTTGGATGAGGGTTGCTGCTCGGCTGGTTTTACTCTGGGCTTCATAGCTGCTGTTCTGGCTATTACATGTAGGCAGATCAATCTGCACACAGCTGCTGGTTTTCCATGTGGGCTGGTTTTCAAGGGAAGACAAGCTGCATGGGGAGGCTAGGGGGCCAAGCAAAACTTCTGCTCTGTCAGATTGTAAAAAAAGCTTCTATAAATGTTGTTGACATAAGAGAGTCAGTAATTTGGCTTTCAGTGGAAGTAAGGTAAAACTTGCTGTCAGACTGCGTGGTTCAGCTGGGGTAGGAGCATGTAGGTGCTGAGGAGCTGCAATGTGCACTGCCTGTTGCCCAGGCAGCAACCAAGACCAAGTTTGGGTCTATAGGAAAGAGCTTTGTAGGGTGGGTGGAAGCAGCTGGGAGGGATGGAGAACACAATCTGTGAAAAGCAAAGATTCATTGTCCCAGGAGCACTAGAACTAATGAGCTTTGCATTTCAAAGGTGGCGAGCCTTCTTCAGACCCTGTAAAATACACGCCTGGGATTTGTCATGTTAAATCTTTACATGGAAGAGGAGTGTGTGGAGGAGGTGGAGAGAGAGGCAGAGGAGGCAGCATGCAGAAAGTAGAGGCCAAAGGCCCTTATTTGGGTGCAAGTACCAATCTGCTGTCTGCATGAGTCTGCCTGAGTTGCATATGCTCTCCTTTTCTCTGTGCACAGAAAGTTGTGATAAATAGAGGTTGAGGCAGTGAAGAGCATTTATTTTTATTTGCCTATTTTTGTCATTCAGTTGGCATCTCTAGATGAATGATGGAACCAGGAGGAACAGGCTAATCTCCTTGTGAATCCAGTCCTCATGCGTGTGAGGCAGCCTGTCTCAAAACCAGTTTGATGCCTGCTGACTCCTCACAACCTACCTTCCCCTTAGAAATAGCACACCAGTGTAATGGTCTGCTTTTGGCAACCCTGCTGGCTACCTCACGGAGCCTTTCCACCAGAGCTGTGGATAGGCAGTTTTCCATGCTCTCTGGTTAGGGTAGCTCAGGTCCTTGTCTCTGTCCTTTCTTCTGTTTGCCATCAGCTATCAGAGTAGAGATGGAAGGACTTCCTTATGACACTGTACCCCTCCCAGCAGCCAGGTGTAGACCATGTAACACAAAGGCTGTTCTGCCCCTCTGCAGGGCCTGGATCCATCCTGCCCCAGTGCTGGAGAGAGCTGTCACTGCACGGGATGGTTGACACAATCTTTTGCCCCATCTATCTTTTTTCTAGGGACAAGCTACTTTCAGGCTTCGCTTTTGATGACAAAGGATGTTAAAATGTGCGGACTGTTTGGTAGTGTCTTATTTTTCCTTCCTATTTTCTTTCCACTGTGTCAGTTTTAGTAGCCCCACATTCAACACGTGGGCCCATGGGCACATGTAAAGCATCATCCTCTTCCTGTCAAAGCCAGTGACTCCTGAAGTGAGGAGGCTAACCAAAGCATCTGCTGAAGATGACACTGTGCCTAGCTCCAAGTGGGGTAAGAGAAGCTGTTTCATGTCTTGTTGGTCCATGAAAAGTTAAAATTGTCAGCAAAGACATCAAAGCAGGTGTGAGGATGCTTCTGCAAGACTTGCCAAGGACTCCTCTGTTCCTGTGTGATGCTGGGAGCCAGGGCAGGGAAGAGGCTGCAAGCGCAGTCTGTTTAATATTCTCTTCTGTCCCTCTGATCTCCCCCCTACCCCGCAGAAGCAACATGTCCCATGTTTCTGCAGAGCTTGTCCTGAGCAATAGCAGCATCTGTCAGGGGTTACAGTGGCATTAGCCTCATGGAGCTGGGAGTTAGCAGTGCTTGGCAGAGTGACAGTTCTGCTGTACCTTACATAAATCTGTATCTTGCATAAATCTGTCTCTGCCTACTCTGTCAAGGTGTGTGGTCACAATTTGTCTGATTCCTCCTGCTGTCCACAAGGCCTTTCAGTTTCCTAGAAGATTTTATTTGCTTCTTGAGGCCCCTCTCCCTCTTCTTTCTTCACACCTCCCCCTCTATGCCCTTTCTCTCATAGCTTTCCCACAAGTCCTAGAGGCAATGTATCTTGTTAAAGCAGTGTTATTTTAAAATAAATTCCCATCACCTGCCCCTCTCAGGTGCTGCAGAAAGCTCCCCATATTCCCATGGAAAGGGGGAAGGTCTTGAGCCTCCCTTTGGCAGCAAACCACAGCAGCCCCCCGCCCACCCCCTTCTTCTATGGGCTGCACCCGATCCCAGGTCCTCGTTCCTCACTCATTGGTACTTAATGGTACTTGGTATGCCTTGGTTGGCTCTTAAGAGCTTTCTTGGACACTTCTAGACCTTCTGAGGCCAGAAAGTGGCAGCAATTGCCCCAGTCCTTAGCTTTCTTCCAGTCTCCAAGGAAATTCGTGGGGAAAACAAGAAAGTCTTTATTAAACAGACCGTGCCATGCATTTTCGTACAAAGCACCTGAAGAAATTATGACCTCTTGGAAAGCATCTCTGGTCACCACAAGGCTTGTCCTGAGCCACCCTCTCCTCTCCAGGGCTGCTCAGGGACCTGATGGGAGCCATGCTGTGGTGGTGGCCTGTGGTGTAGGGAGGGTCCACTCACCAGTACTCTCTCATGTCACTTTGTCACCTCCCCAGCTGCGCTATTGTTTCAAGGCTGTAATAAAGAGCTGCTCTGAGCACTGTGGCAGAGACCAGCGTAATGTTCCTGTTGGTCTGCAGGGCCAATCTCTTAATATGTATTACCCAATAAAATACAGCGGCTCCAAAGGAGCGTATGGTCTGTCAAGTAAGCTCATTGCACCTCTCTGTGAGAGTCTCCACTGAAATATGTGTCCTTGGGTGCTGAGAAGGAGGTGCTTGAGAGTAAGGGTACTTATTACTGTTATTATTTACTATCGTTTGGTGTCTGGAGCTGATAAGTGGTGAAGGTAGTACACTCTTCTACCACACGTTATCAAGGGGGGGAAAAAAGCAACCCACGTTTTGTTATAGCATGCACCCTGGGCTCTTAAAATGGAAGTTTCTGTTTTGTCTCCAAGCTTGCTTTCTTCTGTATGCAGACGTGAGAGCTGTAATGCTAAGTGAATGGTATGTATTAAGTCTATACAATGGCTCTTTAAAAAATAATTACATATGGTACAAGAGGGAGAGGAAATAACTCCATTCCTGTAAATGGCCACTTAAGATGTGGACAATAAATAAATAACCGTAATAAATAATCTGGAGTATATGAGTTTAAGCATTTAGGAGGAGTAAATCAGCGTTCTTTCTCCATTGTCTGTTGAGATGATCAGAAATAGAGTTGGAAGTAAAGATTTCACTCAGAGCTGTGGCGAGGTGTTGGAAAGCCCATGGGCGTGTGTAGGAATCTCCTGCCCTCCCCTGTCTCTCCCCTGGTTTTTTGTTACACTTTCCCTGCACCACCCCTCCCTGTTCACAAGCATGTGCTGTGTGCTTGTGAAATGGAAGAGACTCTCTTTAAGTCTCACTTGCGAATAAGTGCAAGAACAATGCCTGGGGAATAAAGCTTCCGCCGGCAGAATTAAAGCATCTCCCAGATTGCTCATTGGGTGTTCAGTCCTTCGCCTCTCCAACGGCTTTGCCTTTCCACTGGCGCTCTTCCACCCTCCTCTGCCCATTCATACCTGCTCCTCGCAGACGAAACCAGCCGCTCTTCTGGCTCTGTGCGAAGTCTGAGTGTCGGTATTTAAATGCAGCTCCAGTTGCTAAGCCCCGGTGACTAGCGGAGTGCCTAGCTGGGGCTGGCAACCGAGGGCTGTGTCGCTTTAAGGCATGTGATACTTTCCCGAGCAGGGATGTATTGAAATAGGCTACGGTACTTACAGCATCGTATAGCAGTGTACGTACAGCTGCCTTACTCTGCACCGCCTGCGCTGGAGTGAGGCTGCTCTGTCCTTAAGCATAAACTGCTCCTCGTCCTTAAGTATCCTGGAAGCTGCAAATTATCTCAAGATCACTTCAAAGGTCTCATCAGGCAGAAGGTGATGCTAGGAGATGATTTAAAGGTGAAAATGAGAAGGTTTCCACCCCTCAAACCTTGGCCACTCTTCTGACGGCAGAGTCTGAGAGCTCAGATGTCTTCTTTACTCTGGGAACAGGATTTGTAACGAAAGAGATTTTTTTTTTTCTTTTAATCCTGATAAAGAAGATTATTGGGAAGCCATTAAAAATCCCTTATTGTGATACAGATGGATTTAAAAAAGTGTTAGATCTTTCCAATGAACACTAATAGAGTGCTCTGCTCTTGGTTGGATTACTCAGGTAAGGAGCTTCTTTAGGATTTAAGATTCAGAAAGCAGATCTGGAACTCATCAGATAATAACTGGAGGAATACTTGCTGCTGTGGGTTTTTTTTACTAATGATAAGATGATCTGTGTGTAAAAGTGTGCATGTGGCAGCAGTTTGCTGACAAACAAGTGCATGAAGAAATGTTTGTAAGAAATGCTGGGTTTTGAGCAAAGGTAGTTTGAAATAGCATAGCTTGAGAAAGACTTTTTTTTTTTTATTTTAATAAAAAAAAGGGGGGGGGGAGGAGCAGAGAGCTAATAATAAAGCCTGAGTGGGTTAAGTCAGTCTGCTGTCCATGTGGTTAAGAATATGATGCCCGAGGAAAGACAGAGGAACGTTTAGCAGGCTGTAGAAGTTTGGCTTTGCTTCCCTGTTTGGCTAGGATTTTTAAAGTTTGGTTTAAATAACGTGAATACCTGAAATATCCCTGTGTGAGAGTCACCTTTCCCTCTTACCTTGTATAAAAAGCATGGGAGCACCAAATATGACAAGAAGGCACTAATTCCTGAAGACACAGGAAGCCTGGGAGCTCCCAGATCTGAGGGGATTGAATCTATTTTGCAAGATAAATAGGTCTAAAAAGAGAGGAGAAAAAGTACACTGTATGCTGCAAACTAAGCAGTTGGAAATGAAATTAATTATATGCTAAGCAGTGCATCAAACAGTACAGAGAAAGGAAGAGCCTCATGCTAATCAAAATAATGTTTTGGTATTTTCTTCTAATTATACTTGTCAGTTTATGTGGTTCTTTTCAATCTGACTTAAAATGCTTCCCAAAGACCGTGCTTATTTTAAAATCAGGAGCAAAAACGTATTTTATATGCATATATTTTATTGCAATTTTAACGTTGTTAATTTTCCTACTGCAGTAATCCCCCTGCCATATCATATACAGACTTTTTAAAAAATTTTTTCTTTAAGGACATGATTCTTCTATGTGAGCGATTTAATCTTTCAAAGTCTTTCTTGCTCTGTGAAAATGATGTTCAGCTGATTGGATTATTAGATAGAAGACGGCATCACGTCATTGGCTGTGAGGAGTGTGCCTGAAGTTTTGATAAATTTGGCAATATGAAATGCAGCAGAAGGTGTTGTTAAGGGAACTGGACGATGTGTAGCGTAGCTGAGCCTTGCAAACCTCCCGATCCTTGCAGGCATTGAGAAGGAGCTGTTGAAGTTAAAAAGTCAGAGGGAAATTTAGCCAGTTACTATAATAATGAATACAAGTATGAAAAATCACAGTTGCCTATATCAGGTGGCCAAGTATGCCAGCACTGGGAGACAAAGAAATTGCTCTTTCCCTTTGCAGTAGGAATCTTTACAATTTTGACACAATCTGCGTTGTGAAAAGATCAAATCTTCTGTGGAGTACATATGAAATTCAGTCTGGCCGTGCTCCAGTCCCTTTACACGCACAGGTCGAACAAAAGGAAACTGATTTCATCTGGGGATTAGAATGTAATTCTGAGAAACAATTACTTTGTTTAGCAGACAGCATCAGGATTAAAAATTAATGCTAGTAAAACTCAAAAACAATAAACCGTTACCTTCTGGGTCAGTATTAGTCTTCCAGTCTGGGGGTGGGGTATTTTTGAAATGCATCTCAGATACCCGAGTATGTTGTATGCCTCTCTGTAGTGTCTTTAAAGTAGTTTTGATACTGTCTGGACATCACGTGTATATTTTTTTAGCTGGCAGTGTGATATATTTTTTTTTAAATTTTTATTTTTTTAACTCCTTTGTAAATTCAGCTATGGAACAGTGTGGGGATATTTTCCAGCCTTCTATTTACATTGGGTTTTTTTAGTCCTCAGATCATTACAGTTTCATTATTACCACTGAATTATTAAAGTCATCCAGGCTCCTGTGTTGACATCTCTTACCTCAACTGTCCTTTCCGGCCATGACCTTTGTTGTATGACGGTTGCATCCTGCAGGGGGGGAATAATAACACAGAGACAAAAGCCATTTAGCAAGAGGAGTAAAAAAATTTTTAAAAATAAATAATTAAAATACTGTTGTAATGGAAGCTGACTATTCTGTGTGCTGTAAGGCAATGGATAATAATGTCTGTCTAATATTTTGTTTAGAGAATGGCAGTGGTCTCTGCAATGTCCTGGGTCCTGTATTTGTGGATAAGTGCCTGTGCAATGCTGCTCTGTCAGGGGTCCCTCCATCACACTTTCCAGCAGCATCACCTGCACAGACCAGGTAGGACTGAGATCAGTTGTGAGATACCATAAGATTGCAGGCTTTCTGCCCATGCTTATGTTTGTCTTGATAATTGATTGAATAATCAAAAAATCTGTTTTGCTATTTAAGTTTTATGAGTTGCTTGCCTCTATATTGCACAGCATCTTTTTTGGGTTGGTCTAACATGTGTTGTCCTTTGCCAGTCTGATATTGGAATAGTCATCCTTTAATGTTGTCTTCTAACAACTTCCCAACACAGGAATCCCGTTTTGGATAACTGTTCAGTTTCTCTGTCTCTTTCTCTGTCCTTATTCTATCTCCCCTTCTCCGCATTTTGTGCAGTTCCGGAGTGGGTGTGTAGCTCAAAAAACATTGTGACAGCACAGGTTTGAGTAACTTTGCAGTTATCTGACCCAAACTGGACATGGGTTTGTTACTTAAATTAATGGCACCAAACATCACTCGGAGTCACTAGTGTTTACTGGAGGTCAGGTGTTTGCCTTTAGCATAAATGAGAGAGTGAGTTATTCTCAGGTTCTGAAGTTTACCTCTGAAAATTGATGGGGTTGCGAAAGTGCAGCCCAGAGGAGAATTTGGGACTGTCTTTCAATGGAATTCAATACCTGTAAAGTCAGAATAAATCCCCAGGTTAGCAGTGGAGAATGCACCTCACTTTGACTGTTGTGATCCACAAAGACTGCACACCAGTAGTTTTACTGTGTTTTTATTAATAGAAATGGATCACATAACTTCTTCAACTGTTAATTGAGCTTTGAAGAATATGTGCCATGTTAAAAATTAAGGGGTTGGCATATTCTAGCACAGTATTACCATCTGGTTAAAATTAGAGGGGCCAAGAATGTTGCTTAACAAATTTGGATCCAAAGAAAGGTGGGAGAGGTTTTAAGAGCTTTAGAAATGAAAGATGCAAAGTGTTAACTTGCAGTGATGAATCATTTAACAATGTGGCAACTAATACTTTAATAGTTTTTCTTGATGTAATGGCATACCTTCAAAGATGAACAGTCTTGAACCACAGGTCTTTAGCAAACTTAATGACTCAAAGCTTTTCCAACTACTTTCATTATCCAAAAGCTGTAGGTGTTGGCATTGTCTTGCTTTCTTTATAAATAAAGTATGCATAGTATAGAGGAATAGACCAAAACCTTCGATAGACCAGCTCTCGGTAGCTATGGTAGAGGACCAGATTAATTAATGGTGTTATTTTTACTAGCTGGCACTGAAAGTTTGAAAGTATTTGAAGTTTGAGTGGCAAGGTTGTTATTTGGGACTTGCAGAGAAATGAACAAAATATTTATTAAAATGCATCTGTAAGTAACGTTGCCGGTTACTTGAGTCTGCCCCCCAGTAAAGGAAGTTGGGGGGGGGGGTGGGGACAGCCCAGGTAAACAGATAGGTAAAAGGAAAATGTAATCTCGTTTTGTAAAATCAGTTGAAACAAGTGACATGATGAGAAAAAATGAGAGCTGGGCAGATTCCGAGCTCTGCAACATTTGCCTAAGCTTGAAAAATCACCTTTTTTATGAAGCAAGAACAGCAAGACACTGAATGCATACCAAGTGTTGGGGAAATGTGAAAAATGACAAAAATCTTTCACTCAGAGATGCGATACAGATAGAATGAAGGTTTTACAGCTGCCTCATCACCTACTTAGAAACAGCCAAGCTTTCCCTCTTGCGAGCCTTTCTCAGGCAGCTTCTCCGCACCCTACGTGAGTAAGATTGATGGTGTTCTGATCCCAGGCAGCCAATTTCAGTCTCTCAAGAAATAATCCACTACGTTGACAGATGAGTGGAATTTGACATGATGTTCACCTCAGATTCAGATTGTGCTGCACCTGGGAAGTACCAGCTAGTGAGCGTCCTTTAGGGAAACTGTTAGAGATTTTGGACAATTTCTGCTGTCACAACAGAAAATCAAGACAGTGTTTTTTATAAGGCCATGAATTTGCAGTCTGCCAACTGAATGTGAAAGGTTGTACATAAAAGGGATGGAAATATGTTAACTAGCAAACTGAGTGATTTTAATGTATTCAACTGCAGTCCCTGAGCACACCCTATTTTTCATATTTATAATATTAGGAATGCGTCATTTACTTTTAGTTAGTCACTGTGTAAGTAAGATTAAAATGTTCAGCCAAATAAAAGTGAATAAAAAATGGATGCAGATGAGCCAGTGCATAGTTTCAGTAATTTAATATTTGGTATATGAAATTTCAACTTATTGAATCATGGCAAATATAGTTGTAATCAATAGCATGCTCAGCATACCTTTTCCTTCAGTTCGTGATCTTCCACAGATAATGAGATCCTCTGAAATAAGAGATTTTGAGCTGCTCAACCCCATCATGGGGCTACTTTCGTACAAGATAATTAAAAAGGCAGGTTCCACCCCATCTTGTGCTTCTTATACTTGATGCATAGAAGAGTCTCAGTGAGCACAGGAAGCTGCAGGTAGAAGATAAAATCCTCGTGGAGTGTATTTAACATAATAAGCTTGAACTGAACTCGGTGGATTAGCACAGTGAATATACCCATCTGTACTACTGCGGTTAATCCAGTTTTGAAACACTGGAAACAAAGGGCAATATATGAAAAGGTTAGGTCATCATCAGAGATTTCTGAGCTTGCTCTTTTCTTCTGAAACTTTCTTAAGCAAGGGTCTGAATGGGTTGAAATAGATTTCTACGCACTATGTGCAATCACAAAACCTTAAAGCTTCCATTTGGTGTAGTATAACTTTCAGTTTTATAATTCAGTACGTCTTTGTTCAGTTAGACATAGCAGAAGGTACAAACCTGAAAACAAATGCAATAAACCGCTTTATGTGAAAGTATTTGTAATTGACTGTAGCTTTATTTTTCTCTGAAATGTTCACAGGTGGGCACAGATAGTAAGGGCATAATAAACACTGCTTGAATATAAGGTGGATGATGCTGTATTACTTGTACTTGTTCGTTCTTGTCTCATTAACGCAATGAAAAGTTTGAATGCTATTGTTAAGCAGCCTTAAGTATCGGTGGCTGTTCCTTTTGGCTATGATAGATGTGGAGGGTAGGGTACATTTTTAGGCTGCTTCACTAGGATCCAGAGGAGACCTCTGAAGTAAGCTAGCCGAACACCACTGCAGCGTAATTCCCCTTGGGTAATATGTATGGCTTTCCACAGTTTTTTTTATGATTATATTTCATTTTCATGAAAATTATGTTAGGCAAAAGACGTATGAAAGCATTCACAGGAAATAACTTTATGTGGAAACAAATCTCCATTTTTTTTCTTCAAGCATGTCATTTCTGTGTGATTTAATAAGAAAGAGCGGTAATAAGAAGAATTCCACATTGGCCGTTTTAGGCTCTGATATACGCACAGTTGTAGAGCTGTTGAATTGGCCTGAGGATTAGAGTGGACAGGTTGTGATTTGCAGAGTTAGCTGAGTGCCTGTGATAGTCCGTTGATCATCTGATTGATGGGATTGACCCTACCCAGAGGTAGGAAATGAAGTAGATGCTGGCATTTGGCAAGACAGCAAGATATTAACAAAGCAAAGGGTTCAAGTTTTAAAAAAAAAAAAAACCGCTCCCCAATCATGCAATTTTTACCAAATTTTCTGGCTTTGTTCCATAAATTAGGGATGTTTTTGCTCCTAGTGAGGACGATCACCTAATACTGGATCACAGTGGACAGCACTGGCCATGTGTTGGTAAAAAATACAGAAAGCACATTAGATTCACCTGTAAGTTGATGCGAAATAATTAGCTACACATCAAGGATGCTAGGTTAGTCTTGCATACAGTGTAAAGATGTGAGGCAGACATAAGCAGAAACACGTACCTGCTGTAGCAATGCTGACATTTGCAAATACGTTAATTAAAAATAGGCCTCCTCAGAGGAAGAAATCATGGACTGAATCAAGGCTGGAACTGCATGTCTACTAAACATGAAGTACCTTTTATTGTGACAGTAGTTAATGATGTGCCCATTAAAAATCATCTCAAGAAGTGATTCTCTCTACCTCATATTACAATGAGGAAAATCCATCTCAAAGCAATTCTGCACAAACTAACAAGCAATATCAACCTAAGGATGCTCTGAGCAGGTTTCTCAGTAGGCAGCATTTTGCAGAAGCTTGAGTCTGTGCCTGTGAGCGAAGTATTTCTTAGTTCTGATCTTGGCCTTCCCACTGTTTTTTATAGCCGTGGGGGGAAAACACGTATTTTCATATTTCAAAAGGTCTGCTATTTTCATATGCCCCATATATGTGGCTATTCAGTTCAAAACAGACTGGGAAGAATGTTGGTCTGAATCTAATTCTCAGAAAGTGTAAATAAAATATTGTCTTCACTTTGCAGAGCAACTGAGATCTGGAAGATGAATTCAACAGGATTTTTACTCTTGGAATTGATAGAGCGAGTGTAGGACTAGGTAGTTAATATATAAATGTATACAGCTTTTGTGATTAGCAAGAATTGTATTACATTAATCATACACTGTGAATGCAAACTCTTGCCTTTAGTACACAATGTCCAAATTGTCATGCAACAACTTAGCCAGTATCCAGTAGATCACCTCACGGACGTGAAAGCTGACAAATGGTATTTCTTGCTGTATTAATTAAAATGAACAAATTTATAAGCTCTAAAGGCTGATTTGATCTCACTGTGCACAGGAGGCACCATATATCCTGGTTTGTTCGCGATCAGAAAATCCAGTTCACAATGAGCTATTCCAGTTGCTCGCTGGAAATCATCTCTCTCATGATACCTTTCTGTCACATACCTCTGTCCTTCACAGTCTGTTCTTGAATATGTGAAACTACCAACTGCTAAGTAAAGAAATCCAGGTTGGAGGTGCTTACTCAGTTCCTGGTCACATACAAAATACACTTGGATGTACGTGGACAAACGTATGTATTTTATATAGGCAGAGAATGTATGTAATGAAATCAACACTTAAGGATGAGGTAGGATTACTAGCAGTGTGATAGCCAGGAATTGCCTACTGTGATTGTGTGGTACACTTGTTTACAACAGCAGACTTTATTAGAAGTATCGCACACTGTGATTTTTACTTATTTTTTTCCCCCTCTAAAAACATCCAAAAGAGAAAAAGCATGGCTATAGGGTGTGTTTGCAGCCAGAGGGTTAAGTATGTGTTTTTCTGGGGTCTGTAGCCTGTTACTTTAAGGGGCTCCCCTCTCTCAGGTAAAGGGGAAAGGGTAGGCAGGCATTGCCAAGGAGCCACCAGTACTCAGTGGAGGGTCAAAGGCACGAGGACACCTCTCTTCACAGGAGAAGGGTGCGTAGCTGGGAGTCTCACAGCTCGGTTGCAGGTAGAGGAAAGCTGTCACCAGTCATGCTGCTGAATGTGATGCCTTGTTGCTTCTGATCCAGGTAGACGAAGCAACCTGAGGGGGAGCAGGTGTTGCAGCTTGATGGACTGTGAAGAACAGCATGGCTAAGGTGCACGGTGGGGCACTGAGCAGACCGCTGTGCCCAGCGCGGCTCTGCAGGAGCTGCTGGAAGCGTGGCCGTGTTCCCTGCGATTGTCCCCGCCACACACCTTGTGCTAAAGTGCAATGGCAAGGTGCTACCAGTGGTATTTTGAGAGAAAGGACATGCCTTTTGCACATGCGGCTTGCACTGGCACTGTCTGGTGCTCTGGTTCAGTCCTTCCTCCCAACCCTGCTTCTGTCCCTGTCCCGTGCCACTTCAGCTCTCAGGGCCGTCTGCAGGCAGCCACAAGCAAAGCACATCCCTCTTTACGTGGCAGAAGCTGCTCTGGGGAAACAGAGACCAGAAAGCGCCTCTTGCTGCGATGGCCCCAGCAGGCATCTTCTCCTCCCACACCCGTGTGCCGAGCCTCCATCTCCTAGTGCAGCCTGGGGGCCTTGGTGAGTCATGGAGGGACCTTTCAGTGCACCGCACTATTTGTAGCGCTTGCTGTCATGGTATTAGAGACTGTGAGAATTCATGCTATGGTGGTTAAGTCCCAAGGAAAATTTGGCACCTACAAATATAAACCCCAAAGGCAAACTACATTGCTCTGCGCTGAAGTATTTCTGCTGATAACATCAGAAACCTGCCTTTAATGATTAGCCTACTTTAGTCCAAGGCTCATTTATATTTTAAAAGGCAATATCCAAGTGCATTTCCTCGTAAGATAGATGTGTTTTCTCCCATTAAGTTTCATATTGTTTTATCCTATCCCGCCTATAATCTTTGTATTTCCTTTTGAATGTTTTCTTTTCCACTCTGCTGTGAAATCAACCTTTGCTGTGAGCAAGGTTTATTTTCCTGATGGGATTCAGCATTTTTGCGATTTCCAGAGATGCTCTGTACAGAACAGTTCTCTCCAGCTAAACAACTTCTTTTTTGGTTTTTTTTTTTTGTATGGCGCTGGTGCTGGAGATTTCTTTTCATTGTGCTCTAGGCAGGGACCGCAAGGACTGCAGCACAGTTGGACTCTAAATTTATGAGACTCAGTCAATGATGCACAATGGGGAATTGAGGGTGTAAATTAAGCTGAATGAAGTTACAAAGCCTCACGTATGTATCTGTGACTCATATTTCTATGCTCTATTTAGAAGATTGTTATGTGACATCTCTCTCTCTTGCCTTCTGTATTCCTATCAGAACAACGGGTTTCCCCTCTTCCTTCACAGTGGGTGAAGAAACCAGTCCTGCCCTTCTTGAATGGCCACGTCAGTGGCAGCAGGTGCAGGGCCACTGTTGCTATCATATAATTCTGTCATAGTATTCCATTGTAATCCTTATTTTACTTTGAGAGAACAGCTTTGCTTGGGAACTGAATTGGTGGCAGGAATGGAGGATCGTACTAGTTCTTGGATGATGTGAAAGTGATTCCTTAAGGATCACCAAGTGAAGCGTGATTCGTGGACAATCTGTTATCTCAGATGGCTGAATTTCCTTCGACCAGGGTGCCCTCATTGTGGTGTCTTTGAGCTACAAGTAATCTGGGAATAGTCTGCTCTACATCAGCAGCTCCCACCGACAGTCACGTGTGCTGGGCGCTATTTAAAATTGTGCATAAATATTTCTTCTGTGAGCTGTGAAGTTTTAATGCATATCATGCGCCTTACCTCTCACTAAATGAACAGGCAATTAAAAAGCAGTTTAAATAGTGATCCTTGTCTCTTGATTATTAGGAGAGCTGCTGGTTCAGATCAAAATATGCATTGAATCTGTCCTCATGCATGATCGAAAACTACTATTGGATTAATTTTGTTTTCTGTAGATGACAAATCTGAATTGAGAGCCTTCATTGTGAATCTATGAAACACAATGAGCAAAAATCACTTCTGTAGTTAACTTGTGTGGAAGTGAAGGTTATATTGATGGACAACTTGATTGGAAAACTCCCATGAACATAATGTCAGTTTATTGGAGTGTGGGGAACTAGGAATTGTGATTTCCTTTGCTGTAAATATCAGCAGCCAACAGGCACTATATATCAGCCTGAGTCCAGGCAGGAGCCTCACGTTCTTAACTGCACACGCTCTGATAAAACTTTATTATCTTTTTTTAGTGTCCTCATTAATGCTCTTCAAAAATGCTGTTAAATATTTCTGGCAAGCAAAACTTCAGCATAATTTTACTGTATTGTTAAGGATTTATTAATGATAATCTTTTCTTGCAGAGTCTATTTATATTTGATCATGACATTAATTGGTTGCCAAAACAAACTACAGTTAATTGTGTTTAATTAAGTGGTTGGGAGCAAGCAAGGATAGTTTATTTGGGAAATCGGTTTCATTGATTTATATGTTTATTTTTTAGAAGAACGTGAATAAATGAAGGGAACCTATTGTTAAGCCCCTTTTTCCGTACATACTATCCAGGAATCATCAGTAACACAGTTGTGACTTTGGACAGGTTCAAGAGTGGAAAAGAATTTGTATTCTATATATTTGCCTATACAAATCTGTTAGGAAGTCAGTGTTCACTTTCTGAATCATTCTGAATTCAAATAAAGCCTAAACCCAAGCAGAAATAAGCTCAAGTGACACTGAAACTAACCAGAAGGTAGTGTTCAGAACAACACATGTTGAAAAAATGCATTGCAGAGGAAAACTTAACTTCATTTCAGGTTTGGCGAAAGGTGTTTTGGATAAGGAAGGTGTGATAAAATACAGTAAGATATGAATAGATAAATGTTTTCTATGATAATTATAGTAATACAGTGTATAGTTATATTGTATTTCTATGATACAGTAATTTCTATATTTTCTATCATGCATTTCAAAATCCACTAATTTTACACTTCAGAAGCTTTTGAACACCAGCCTATTTCATCTTGTAATGTAAAATCAGAACTGAGTGGAGAATCCGGAGGACATAATGTTTTTTTGAGGAGTCAATTTCCTAAGTTGAAACTGTAATTTAAGAAAAATAGTAGTTTGGTATCTTTGTGCATTCCTTGTTTCTGCCTTGATATTCCTTTTTTTTTTTTTGGGGGGGGGGGGGGGGGGGGGAATAATCTGCATAAGGTTTCTGTTATCCCAGCATCTACCTGAAAGAAGGCATCCTGATAAACGAATAAATCCTGTCTGGAAGCATATATTCAGATATGCCAGCAGCTGCCTCTTTTTCCCAAAAGAAATCGAGACCTCACAGACTTCAAATCCAATACCAATGCAAATATGAGGAAGGGTTTGTGTGTCCCCCTAGCTAGTAGCAGCTCTTCTTTTGGTTTGCAGCAGAACTGAAATTAAAGGAGAGGTCTAATGTTTTCAGAATTTGCCCTTTTTCCCCAAATCTCTGCTGATTTAATAAAAGGTATTTCCTTAACTTGTGGTTTAAGCAAGATTTTTGATATCAGGGCTACACTAATACTGTTTGCTGTGAGTATCGTCAACTCATCAAGTTGCTCCTCTTGGTTACTTGCATGAGACGCTTTCGAATTTGGGTGGTCAGTCAGCCAGAAGTCACTATTGTGTGTCGAAACAGAAACTCAAGGGATGAGCTGAAGATAAGAGGCTTTTGAGTTTGTGATTGGTTTCAGTGTACCAGGGCAGGATCTGACAGAGAATGATTGTGTCTAAGCCAGCTCCCACATCTGCAGTATAATTATTTCTGCAGTAATATCATATTTTTGTGAGGCTTTAAAATGGAGCTTCTGTGTCGTCTGTCCCACCCCACCCCCCCAAGTAATTAGAAACTGTCTTTCCGTGGCTAAAACCTCAGTGCCTTCTCCATCAAGTCAGCCGCCTGGGTGGTGTTTATCTTAACCTTGTTGTGAGTTTCTCCAACAAATAGATGACTCCTTTAGTTCTAATTTAGTTTCTCTTGGTATGTCTATTATCTCTTTCTAGTTGGCAGGCAAGGAAATCAGTTGTGCATCAAATGAAACCATTTGTCATGGATTAGTGCATGCAAATGCCTTGATAACAGCAATAGACAAAAGCTGGCAAGTGTCTGAACGCTAACTTCGGAAAAGAAAATTAATAAGGCCAAAACACCAGTGACAGCAGTCCCTAAATGAGATTATTCAATGCCTGAGAGCAAGGTGACTCTTCTATCCCCTTCCTTGCCATTTTTTTTCCTCTTACTGAAATCTTAAGACATCAGGGTATTGCAGTGACCCCTGCGAAGTGGATGAGTGTCCGTGGGAGCCCCTGGCTTTCCCAGGGCTGCTTGATGTCAGGACCTTCCCTCTGTCTATTCAAACCCTTCTGTATCCACAGCAGAGTCGGGAGACGGGATTCATAGTTGTGCAAAAGTAGAGAAGACCATTGAGCAGAAGATTAGAGCGTATATCCCAGTTTGTCACAGCACACTGGAATTCAGTAGAGCTGCCAGGCGGGATACCTAAGTGAATCATGTTGAAGTGGAATGGATCTTCCTCGGTGTCTTGGTTAGAAATATTTTGCATTTCCCTTTTCCCCGAGGACAGAATTGGGTAATTGTTTAATGCTGATCTCCTACAGTTGATAAGACACTGAATTGAATGAGTTGACAGCAGCTATTAGATATTTATCTCATGCTTGTGTTTGTTACTCCAGGTTTTTTTTACGAGCCTGGTTGGACTCTTTTCAGTCCTAAAATTAAGTGTGGGCTCTGCCAATTTCCCCACTCAAAGGATGGTGTGAGGAAGAGCTGAGACAGTTGTGGGAAGGAATTTTGAGATGCCCTGACTGGGAGCAGGCTATGGACAACAAGCGTCTTTTGCACATTTTATTTCCAGCCCCCCCAAACCACTCTTATGAGAGCACCAGACACAGACACCGTAATTTAGTGTAAGGACCACAATGTAGACAGATTACCTGCTGTCTTCTCCTGGGGTTTTACCATGTTTCATTCCCCCGCCCCGCTTATTCTATTTCTAAATCTGTCTCCCTTCCCTTAAATCAGTTTCCTTTATTTTCTTTTAAATCTTTCTTTATGTAAGCTCTTATGGCTCTCAGTTTTAAAAAAGGCTCTCTGAACCTCCTCCTCTTAGAGTCAATGTACCTTGATGTGCTGTTTTAGCAATAAAATGCCGCTTGATTTCATCCCAATTAGAACACAACCCACACTTTTATGAAATAGTTTCAAACATTGTTATTTGGAAATAATCAAAATGGAGCTATTTGATCAAAATATTTGAAATGTTAAAATACATTTTTCACTTTCTGATATTGACACCATTTCTAACAAAAACTGTGGAAAATATAAATTATAATCTTTTTCACCCATAGGAAAAAAATTATTTCTGTTGATCAGAATTTTCCAGTGGGAAAAATTTCACAGGTACTTTGTGCCTGTCTCTGCAGCAGGCTGTATGCAAGGCAATATACTATCGGAGTTGTTCCTGGGTTTTGTTGCCCCCCCTCTGCCCCTATGCTTTGATTTTGTGTATTTGTGCTGGAAGCAGACCTTTGCTATTTACACCCCCAAAGTTTATCTCTGTTTTGATGCTGTAGCGTAGTCAAGACACCTTGTTGAGCCTGTGATGTTGCCACAGACTAACTGTGTCGGTCAGATTGGGTAAGGCAGGCTCTGGAAAGCAAACTCTTGGCTGAACAGGACTAGTTCTGAAAATGAACAAATGTCGGTGATAAAAATAGGTGCAAATTAAAGGGAAAGGGATTTTTCCTTTTAGTGTGAATCATTTGATGGTTTCCCCTAGTAAAACAGTTCCTTGACTTTTTAGATTGGATTTGAATTGGCTTTGAGCTGCCTGTTGCTGTGTGGCATTTTGTGATGATGTACCTTCTATGAGCAGTGTGGGATCAAGCAGTTCTTTTGTACTAGTCACACTCTTTTGAGGTTCAGGCTATGCAAGTCCCCCCTGAACCATGTTCTTACGTAAATTGAATTATTTGCTTAGTGTTTTTGTTTTCTAATCTATCAAAGGTGCAATCTATAGTGTCTAGAGATGGAAAGAAATTACAAAGCGGTATCGTATTTATGCTGAAGTCCTTCTGATAAGGATTGTATGTCTTTAGTATGCTGCTCCCTGCATCTGAGCGGCTGTGCTCTTTAACAGGTAAGAGGAGATTATCCCTTAGTCCTGACAGAATCTGTGAATCAAATTCTGTAAGGGGAAATTCATACGGAGTTTAAAATGCAAACCCACTTTCAGATGTAACTAGCAAAATCATTTCCTCTATGAATTAGTACCTAAAGTTTCAGAGGTCATGCTGTCAGCTGTGTCCTGTCTGCTTTTAAAGTGCTTTAATGTCCAGGTTTCACAGAGGAACCAAGCAAAGATATGAACAACATTCAAATATGCCTTTGTCAGGAGGGATTTTTCTGTATTCTAGTAGCACATACAGATCTCAGAACATCAATATTTGCTATAAAGAAACCACAGTTTTACAGGACACCCGACTAACACCTGCCTTCCTGTTTCGTTCTTTTCTTTCTCTTTATGCCCAGCCGAGGGCCAGTCGATCCCCCTGTGCAGTCTGTATGCAGTGTCCAGCAGTGGAATATATCATCTGAGGAAACTGAGATCTCAATCATGAACATATGCAGGGCAGCTGAGATGCAAATAAGTGGGGCTTTGTTATTCTGTTCCTCACGTAGCCTCGTTAAGTGAGATTGGTGGCTGCCAGACACTGTCCACCCAGCTGGTACCCGCAGCCAGCATCCCATCCCTAGTGCTCCCGCCTTGGCATGGCTTGGTGTGCAAGTACAAGCATCGCTGTGAGCTGGGTGATGGATCATGGAGGCTCTTAGCTCCCTCTTTTCATGAAATCAAGTGCTTTCGTGTAAGCCAACTTCACGCTGGCTTAAACTTTCATGGTAGTTAAGCTACAATCTATCAGACTGCCCCAGCTGTGAGGTGTAAAGAGCCTTCACGTTCACTTACTGTTACTCAATTGACAAACAAGTTGTACCGTTGTAGTGAATTTTTTCCCCTGTGTCCATGTTCTCAGCTGAACCACAGGCTCAGCGCACGCAGACAGGCAGTACAGCGGCTGCTTCAAATGTGGAACTTCCCACTTTTAACTTAATTGCTTCCTTTAAAAGATGAGAAGCTTGGGCCTGTCTTTGGACAAAAAGGCTCACACTTCAAGTGTGTTTCTCAGTTGAAGGCTACGCTTCCCACCAGAGTTTTGTGCAGTGCTTCCAATCTTTCACAGGCAGCATAACACTGATTCTGCATAACTCTGAGTGTAATTTTTTGTAACATGTCTGACTTGCAAATCTTGTTAACTGCACGCTGTTATCTCAATATGCTTGCAGGCCAGCTACAGCAACATAAAAACTTGTGGCAAGATAAATCATGTTAATTGTTTTTAATAGAGGGGGAAAATTCAGATCTCCTGATTGCTTCTAAAGACACAGATTGCTGTGGGGAAGGACCTAGAAGATTGGTCCCAGAAGAGGACTGTGCTCTGGGGCTCCTAGCTGGAAAATCACCTGCGAACATGTGAATGCTGTGGTTGGGTTTTGAGCCAACTACAGAAGTTTTGCTTCTTGCTTGCTGGGACCTAGAAAACCTCCAAGCTGGGGAAAGGTCTTCTCTGTTATTCACTTCTGTTTTGCCAACAGAGAGGCTCAGTGGTTATACTGCTATTTACCAGTGTCGTCATGTTTCCTGGCAGGATTTCATGCTGTTGTAGAGGCACAGCAGAAATCCCATGTCTCGGTTTATGTGGGATCACCTGGTTGGACTTGGGAGTCCTGGCAAGGGATCCTCTTCCACAGGGTCCTTTTCCTCTCGTGCAATGAAAAGGTGACTGAGCTTCAGCTGATGTCCACTGCCTGCCTTGCAGAGGGTGTCTAGAGGCTCTTGTTAGGCCTTGAGAACCAAACTAGGACTTGATTCCATCTGTTTTGCTGAATTGATGTGAGAATTCCTCATTTTAACCTCTTGTGGTTATAAGCTTTTACGTGCTTGAAGAATTGTAGCAGATTTTCTTTTCTATTGTGACAATTGTTTGTTTATTTTCGTAGGCTGAAGGAATACAGGGCGACACTCTGCATTTTGCAAAGCAGTGTTTCTTTTGTTGTGTGACTAAAGCAGTGTAAATAATTGATTTTTATTTTTTTTATTTGACAGCCAAAGCAAGATATCAAGTGTTGGTTTGGTGCAATATTTACATTTTTAAATTAGTTTAGAATAACTTGATTGTTTTTCTTACTAACTGGGAAAGAAAAAAGAAAACAAAACCTGAAACAATTTGTCAGATTTCTAAACACTGAAAGAAAAGCAAGGAAAAGGCCAGATTAAATTAATAATAATAAAAAAAAAAGCCTAGAGAAGGTACTGCTTCTTTCCTTAAACAGAATTGAATCGGAGTATCTCTAATCAGAAGCTGTGCTCTGCTGTAGGTGTTGACCCTCCATCTTCTTTCTCCCAGAAATAGAGCTGTGGTGTTAAGATATTCCTGGTACCTCTTGAGTTTTCCATTTTGAATAAATAAGTAGGTAATCAGGAGAGCAGAGATGGGACATCAGGATATTTTTTCTCTCATTTGCTATGAGATGGCAAAAAAAGCCAGTCCATTGCTGACAGTCTTCATGGCTAATGTAGTGTTTTATGTGAGGTTGAATGGGCTTTGAGACAGGCCCTACCCCTGCCAAAAAGTGAAGAGGTGGAAGAGGCAGTGCTAAACTCGGCCGCTAAAACTGAGCATGCAGCTCTGCTCTGAGCTGGTGGGGGCTCTCGTATGGTGGTGGCAGAGGCTACTCATTGAGAACTAAATGCATGTGAAAAGGAGGCTTTAACAAACAAAGGATGGGTATTTTAAAAATACCTCGTTGCATGGTTTAGCCTCCAGGAAGGGCATCCTTTGGGTGTTTTGCTTTTCTTTCAGAAGGAGGAAGCTGAACCACAGCCCGCTAAATCTCAGCGTGGTGCAGTAGGCATAGATTTTCTGCCATTCTTCTGCTGTGTTTGAACGTATGGCTTGAACTGTGGCTTCCTTCACCCTGCTTGCAGTTTGGAGGAGGCCAAGGCTGTGCCCCAGCAGAGCACCACTCCTCGCCTCTGCTCATCCATTCAGAAAGAAGCAGGAGCCCACAGGGAGGGACAGCAAAGGTTTGACAAACTGATGTTTGTCTGTGGTGCTGTTGGAGTGTTTTGCTGACTTCTCAGTCATATCAAGATCTTTGCTAATTTAATGAGGCAATTTCACTCGTCAAGGTGACAGTTATCCATGTCAGAGACCAATACTCCTTCTCCTTTACAATACGCTTGTAGGAGTGATTTTGCTGTCCTTGAAGAAACACAGACTGGAATATCACTTTGAGAGATGCTTCTAGTTTGTTTGTTTTGTTGTTTTTTGTTTGTTTGGGTTTAACTTGATAGCATCTGCTTTTGTCATTTTTATGTAAACTCAGCTCTGCTTTGCAAAGCACCACTGTTCTCCTCTTCTGGAGAAAATGTAATCATCTATCAGCAGTGTCGCTATGTCTGTGTGCTCTCATACTAACAACTGAATCCAGAAGTTATTTAACCTGTATTTACTTGTGCCTTTTTCATGACAAGTTCTTGGGGGGTGGGAGGGAGTGTGGTGGGATTCATGAGTGGCCATATTGGATTTTAAGTAAGACTAATTACAGTAAATTAGTTAGGGATTATGTGGCAGAGACCTTTAGTGAAATACAGACTTGTAATAAATAAATAATTCTGGTAGGAACTTACTTGGCAGTTTTGTAGTTGTAGGAACCAAATTTTGGTAAAGCAGAATGAGAGAGAGGCTGAGATCTAAGGTTAAGACCAGGCTGGACGGGGCTTTGAGCAACCCGGTCTAGTGGGAGGTGTCCCCGCCTAGGGCAGGGGGGTGGAACTAGATGGTCTTTAAGGTCCCTTCTAACTCAAACCGTTCTATGAGTCTATGATCTTGTCAACAACATGGCCCGTGGTGTGGTGGTTTGAGCACTTCCCTGGAAGCTGATTCAGATGAAGGACTTGAATATCAGTCTTCCACTGGGTTGTTGAGTTTGTCTGAATTTTTCCTTTCCTGGGGAGAAAGTCTGATTTAGGCAGCAAGCTGCCCGTTCAGCACACAGGGAGCTGCGGCATAGCCTGGCAGCAGCACAGCATAAAGACCAAGGATTGTTTTTTTCAGCAGCACAAAGCACAAACTTCTTTCCAAAGCCTTGTGATTTTTGTGAAATTACCAGCCTATTTCTGCATGATGCCTTTTCATGTTGTTAGCCAGCTCAGTGGACGATCTGTAGCTGTCAAATCTTGCAGAGCCCAACTTTCTGCCAGCAGAAATAGAATGGGGTGTAAAACACTTAGGGTTGGTTTTGACAGCCCTTCATGTGGAATAGAAAATGTAGATTCACTTCATAACTGACAAAGAGCTGATTATTTATGTTTCTTAGAAAACAACTAAGAATGTCTAAGAATCTTTTTTTACCATTATTTATGACTTTCCATGTATTTTCACGTCGTTCTTTTTGAATCATGACAAACTGAGATTAAACAACAAACAGCCCCTGAGATCTGTCGTTTTTTTTCAATGATTTACATAGGATGGTACCCATAAACTACGGAGGCAGCTATCGGATACTGTGAATGAACAAGTACTTTATGGTGTAGTTTTGAGAAACATCCCATGAATTCTGTCTGCAGAAGGTAATGGTGCCATCCCATAAAAAAGGGGGCTTAATGTTTCAGGACACAAAGCCATGAGGCAAAGGTGTAAATTTTTAATTTTTTTTTAGCATTTTTAACATAATCCCATGAGGTTTTATGATGGATTATATCACTGTCTGCCTATCTCTTTTCTCATTGCCTTTACCATGTTTTCTAAACGTCAAAAGAACAAAAACCCACCTCCTGTATCATGAAAAGGATGAAGATTTTTCCGTCTTGGTCTGGTGCTCTGAATACTTTGATGTCTGTAATATAATTATTTTTCAGTAACTAATTTACCCACTTTTGGACACCCTCTTTTGTCTGAAGCATCTCCCTCTTCTGTAATGGGAAGTTTTGGAAAGATGTTATAAGAAAAAGAGGCTTAACTTTGTTCTGCTGCAAAGCCTTCGTATTTATGGCTAATGGTAATTATTTTATATGTTTTCTTTCATTACTGTTTGAGGAGGATGGAGGAAGGTGGCAATGTATCGTCTTCCAAAATGAGAATTTGTGGATATGCATATGGCCAGACATGTCTAACCCTTCTGTTCTCAGTGGTGCAGGCGTATTCACATACAGACCTCTGTGCGCTACCTCATCTTGTAGTGCAGAGACCCATTTGTAGTGTACAGAGCTGGATTCCGCACTCATTTTCTTCACGGAACATTGTGCTTTGCTCTTTCCGTATTTCTTGTCTTCTCAAAATAGTCCATAGTGGCGGTATTCAAAGTAGCAAGGTTTAGTCAGTCTCATGGATAACTAAGTGATAAATGTTTCCCATCAGCTGACCAGGTCTTGCAGTCAGTTATTCAAATAGTCACAAGGGTTTGTGGTTTGGCTGTATTTCTGCTGGATCTTGACGAAGACTGAAATATTCCCAGTTTTGCTGTTGCCGAGGGCATCTTTCCTCATTGTACAAGTGCCACTCTGGAACAAGATGCTTCCCCCAGGACTGTGGTTTGTCACGGGCCAAAGTAGCAGTGGCGATAGCATTGTAAGGGGCAGCAGAAAACCCCTATGCTGTATTGCCCAGGGGAAATGAATGTTTCTGCTGCTTTCAGACTTCTTTTTTTGGTCCCGCCCCCCCCCCCCCCCCCCAAGAGAATTTCTGCAGCTACCCTAATAGCAGTAAAGACATCTGTTTGCAGCTGCAGAAGCAAGATGTGTCAATAGCCGCGCTGGGCAGGGCAGCGGCAGCAGCAATGTCACTGCAATGCTGGAAGCTCAGCACACGCTCATTTTCCGTGTTTCTTGTCCGTGCACCCCCCAGGCCAGCCTAGTCCCCAGCGCACAGCCCTGTCAGACTGAAGTGGTGCTGGCGAGCTGCGGTCCTGGTGGAAGGGGTGGTATGCGTGTCTCCTGCCAGCCCAAGGCAAAATCCCCAGCTGACCTGGGGAAGAAAAGGTGTCGTCAGAGGCACAGGGCTTCTCTCGCTCTCTTCAGTTCATATGCACTTGTGATCTGCCCCCCCCCCCTTTTTTTTTCCCTGACAGTGAAAACCTTCAGAAATATCACTCCATTGACTGGAAATATTTATCAGACTCCCTGGATCTTTATTATTTGCTTTGTTGTCTGCCTACCTCCACCCTAAAGAAAGAAGATACCCTTTTCTAACTCTTTTTTTTTTTTATTTCTGTGCTCTGGTGGCCACATCTAGGCAGACCTCAATGCTTTCAGGGACTGTGTTTTCTAAATGGAGTACTTAAAATCATAAAGGATAAATGTATGAAACCTGGGAACAATGTCAATTATCCTGCCTTTCTTCTCTAGAAACATTTTTCTTATTATATTTCGAATTATGATTCCTGTAACTAACTCTAAAGTATATACCTATTGATTCAAGTGTAGAAAATGCCCAAAGTGTCATTAAGTTTGCTATGACTGTTTCTGTCAGTATTTAATATTTGGGTAAGTGCAATTCCTGCTGTAAACAAAGCCATGGTAAATTGGTGGAAGGTAGTGCCTGTATGTGTACACATCCATACCTTTACTGTAAGCCAACTCATTTCCCTATTTACATTCCCCACATTCATATGGATTTCTTTTGTGGGGGTTTCAGGCACTATACGCTTCTGTACGTGTGGTAAGATTCAGAAGCTTCAAATCCACAAACCCAAGCTGCTTGGTGATCTTCTGGTAAATAACACCTGAGAGTTTATTGTTTGTTCAGCTTTGTGATAGATCAGAATTTGGATTTACAGCCGTTTGCCAGCCTGGTGGGCAGAGGGGTGTAAATCTCCTCCCCTCCAGGAGCCTCCAGCCTGGCAGCACCCGTGTGTCGTGCTCGGAGCCCAGCAGCGAGGGGATGCTTATGACCTCCCTGGGGAGGGACCGGTGCCTCCCTGCCCCGGCAGCTCCCGTGGCTGCCCTGTGCTGCAGCTGCCGCTTGACGTGGGCTATAGGGATCTGGTACTTAGCAGAGAGTGGGGATTTGAGGTAGTAACAGGTTTTCTTTACAATAAGCTTGCCAAACATTTTGGTTTCATCACACTTCTGGCAGTGATAGATGTATTAATTAGCATTTTTATCACATAATAGTCTATAGCCTGAAAATGTCAAATTGTGAGCACATTTGTAGATTAGGTTTAGCTATTAGTGCTTTTCCAGGAATTATATATAGATATGTATTATTTCCTTATTGGCAATATTAAATCATCGTAGATGGAGAGCTATACATCTGTTCTTTATTCATTTTCCCCACCACCAGAAACATGCAGGCACGACAGCATCTCACCCAGCTGTCAGTATTTAAAGAGGTTTTCTCTTTTTAACTATAACTTATAATATGGCGGAGTGAAGGATATAAAGGTTTCATCAGTATGCTTTTCTGTAACTTAATTTATATTTATTATTTTCTCAAGGAGGGAAACTTCCACGCCGACGAGGAGAAAAAGAGGTAGACTATGAAACATCGTTCTTAATGGCAGCAGTGAAAGTGTTTCGTGCTTTGGAATGTTAGGGCAAGTCTGCAGGGAAATGGATTAGTAGGCCAGGAGAGGGTATTGTGATCAAAGTGCATAGTAAATTAATTTACCTCACACTCCTGCAATTTATCACGTAGATATCACCTCTACACATGAAAAGATACATGAGTATGGATGCAATATTGCTTTAGTGCTTATATCTTATTCCAGAACTTAAATAATTTAATGCTCCTGCTTTAACCTTATTGAAATATTAAAACCCTGCAATCCCTTAGATTTGCTTTTGTTACAACTTTAACATTACACTTTTGTGTCATTATGACACGGGTTCATAATTGCAGCCCAGACAGGTCTTTGGCCATTTGAATAGAGAGTAAAACTGGTTTTGACTGGTAAATGCTAAGCAATTTCACCATGAACAAGGACACACGTTATAAAGAAGGAAGAATTATAGATTCAGTGACATCAGGAGCCTTTTTTTAAATAACTTTTTCATTTGTTCACCCTTGCAACTTTTGGCTTGCGGTCATTTCCCATCTATATAACAGTTCTAAGTGATTTTTCAAGTTGCAGTAGTTACGCTTCACAATTAGACTTGCCTGGTAAACAGTTCATTAAAAATGCCTACTTCAAAGAAAGATGAAACAAATCTTTCAGCGGTTTTGATGGAGAATGGGACAAAATAAAGATCTGTCTATTGGTGAAGGGCCTCTAGGTTGGGGGGGTGTGTGCGTGCAGTGAAATTGAGCACGGAAAATGCAGTTATGTCCTGGCCTGAACTGTGGGGGCTAAGAGTTGTCATTTGCTACTCATGGTCCAGGAAAGTGCTCTGATGAGGGCATCTGTGCCTTTGACCAAAACCTGCCTTGCTCCTGGGCAACTCTTCCCCATCAAAATTACTGCCCAGTGGCTCTCCTCCTCAAAAAGTCCTCCAAAAGTTTCAACCGTACAGAATATGTGCTATTGGATTACAAAAAGATTTCCTAAAAAAAAAAAAAAGTCCCTGTTTGCTACAGTCACTGCACTTAATTGAATTTAGCTGAGCTGATCCCTGCTGCTCATGGAGCTGCCAAGCACAGTGTTGCGGAGGGAGAGGGTCTGCTCCTCTCCTGCCATCCCATGTCCTCTTGCAAATGATTGCTTGGCTCCTGTCTGCAGAGCCACCAACTTCTTTAGCTGGAATCCCTTTATTGCCTGGGTTCCTCTAATTAATTACTTATCTCCAGGTCATTTAAAAACTTGATAATTGGTGTATGTAGCTGTCTGTTTCCTCTAAAGTCTGAAACCATTTTATGTACAGCTTATCTAAGTGTACAATCAGCTCAATTAATAGTAATTGCAATTTCTGAGATTCCCATGAATTCTTCAGTTTCTGAAGAGCAAAGAGTTTTCTCAATGGTTATTTCTGGGTAGAGGTCACGAATATCACTGTATTAATCTTTTTTGATTACTGAAACCTGATAACTCAAGTTTCTTCTTCCTAAAGTATTTTTGGTTCAATTAATTTGCTTTTACTGCTGGATTTAACACACGTTCTGCCATACTAAGTAACCTGCTAGTGAAACTACATCTTTTTAAAATCAGTTCAGACTTGCTTGTGACTGTGATTGTTCTTGTCAGACTTACATTTGAGGAAAAACATGTACCTGAAAACTTATGGAAAAGTCAAATAAAAAAAATCCAATTATTCGCATATTTCAATTTACCTGAAATTTCTGCAGTGAAATACTGTTACTTCTAAATTTCTTGTGATTTTGACACCAACACAAGTGGGTTTAACCATCCTTTGCATAATTATTTATTTTTTTAGCATAGAATTACTAGTGTTTCTTGGAGGTCTTTTTCTGTTTACTGAAGTTGTAGGTCTCGCAGCCTTTACCTTCAGTATGAAAATACAACACACACCAGACATGGGGGTGGATATGCTAAGGGTGCTCTTTGCATCTGGCAGTGATGTCAGATCAGCCCAGGCTCTCATAGCTTGGCCACACAGAACAAGGCAGATGCAATCAGCTGAGATCGGCTGCAGGGAATTGTGCGGGAGACAAGCTACACCGTGAGGGTGGCAGCGTTTCCAAAAGCTCGTTGAATGAGGTGGTGCAAACATTGGAACTCAGACTCCAAAACTGGCAAGAAAAAGGTGATGGAAAAGTTGCTACTCTCATAGAGGAGGAGGAAAGCTTTCCAAAACAGGCAGTTGGCTCTCAGTTGAGTTTTCATCGTAGTGTTACTCCATTGGCAGAACGTAGGCACCAAGTAGGACCATATTTATTCAACGGTGTTTTACAAACGTTGCCCAAAAGACTTTGGGCAGTAGACAGCTGTTTTCTAGGGTTATGTATAAAAGCACCTTTAGACCCTCTTACTAAATGAGATTCATCAGTGGCTCATGTGAGAGATTTCAGATGAGCGAAGCGATTCATCACAGAAGGGAGTAAATGGTTAATCATGACATTTGATCTTAACTGGTGCAAAATTAATCTCTTCCACTGAGGTAGAAAATTTGTCATGACAACTCTTGTTCAGGTCCACAAGAGTAAGCAGTATGTAACTAGGTCTCCAGGTGACAAAGAAGTGTTTGGGTTGTCAAAAGGGAAGAAAGAGGCAGCAATCTTCTTAGATTAGATGAGGCCAAAGCTACAGAACAGCTTTGCAATGTGCTATTCTAATCACAAATCAACGATATGCTGGGATTCAAAAAACAGATTAGAGATTTTGATGACTAATGAAAACATCTGCAGATATATTCAGATGTTGTTAGTTTTTAGCATATAAACCCCATTTTAATAGTATAAGCTTGCTATTCACCTCTTAACTTCATGTCTCTGGTGCAAATCCTGGTTATGCCTGCACTAAAACCTGCACCTGTCTCTCTGATGTCTATGACATCTGGCTTTTAACTCTGATGCAATATAGCTGAACAAAATTCTAATCTTATGGCTAAAGCAGGACTCCTCATTGTGTCAAATCTCACTTTTCAGTATTGTCCACTGTGAATAATTCCATCCTGTCTGTAAACATGGGTGTCATCTTCAGCTCCTCAGTTTCTGTCATCCTGGCCACCTCTGAATCATACTGCATGAGCCATCTAAGATGCAATCGTTCAAGTTTACATGTGCAGCCAGAAGTTGTCTTAAGGCTCTTATCTCATGCCCTGATTATTTCTACCTTGATTTGTCTGTTCCTAAGTTTTGTTATACTGTGCTAGTGTCTATCTGAAATGATGAGGCAAAGACCATCCTTAACCTGATGTACCTCGTCTTCCTTCTGTCCTGGTATCCCCTTTGCTATTGTATCAATCATAAACTGCTTGTTTTGGTATTTTTTTTCTATAATAGCCTTTTTGGTCTATTCCCAGCAGATTTATTTCCTGTTTATTGTGTTGCACCTGCTTTCATGTGCATCTCGCATTGTGCCGGCTTTCATGTCGTTCATTCACATAGTACTTTGTGTATTTTTTAAAGTACCAAGCCACTGTAGTGTTAGCTGCTGTTGGGATAATGGATCAGATGTAACAATTGGTCTAATAATATATATAATAACTTCTCTATAACTGAAGAAAGGTCTTCAAAGATCTGTACTTAGGGTAACAAATAAATTATTCTTAAACTCGGGCAACCGTGTCTGATCTACAGAGGCACCTCCTGGGACATACTGCTTTAGGAGCCCAAATGCAGGTTTGTACCCACTGTGATTTTTTTTTCAGCCAGGAGTTTTCAGGCATCTGGTTTAAAAGATCAGTTGTGTAAGGATTTCACTTCAACGGGTCTTAGTCCTCTGGATATGCCTTTCATAAAAAGAAGATTCTAGGCATATCCACACGATGCAAAGGAAAAGAGAGATGTCCTACTTGGAGCCTGTACTATCTCCAGGGCCAACATAGCTGCACCAGGACTTACTAGCTTGAACTGATTGCCGTGTTCATTTGGTGCCCTTCTTGCCTCGCTGGGCTAGTTTCTGTACTGCTCCAGCATCACACATGATTAAAAATCTACCTTCTGTGCTATGTTTTTCAGTATAGACTAGTTTTAAGATCTTTATCAGTTTAGGTGCTCATAAAAGTCAATATTTTAAACTTTATCAAAGATTATCTTAATTACACACATGCGTACGTGTGCTATGTGGTTCTCAGATTTTGTTAACAAACTGACATTATCAACAAAAAATTATTAAAAGATGTAGCCAAAACTTAATATTGATTGAATCACTTATGCATGTGAATATGCATAATATGGAGCACCCCTGATTTAATAATCTGAACCAGACTATGCTGCTCTGCAAGAAGGAAGATGTTATTAAAGGGAAGTATATGTCTATGGCCAGGCTATTGCCTTCCAAACTGTGGTGATAAACCTTGAGGCTTAGGTACTCTTGAAAATATCCCCTATAGAGAAGTGCGTGCATTTGTTTATAAATAATAGTCGGAGACTTAGAACAGGATTTCTGCTGGTGTTTGTAGCCCGTGCCCTGGCAGCACTTAATTAGCATCTAAACCCAATGTTAGGGCCTCGAGGGTGACCTTCAGTAGAGGGGAGCAATCAGACACTTTTAATTTCCTAATTACTGAGTGGGGCTAATGGATGTATGGCGACATCAATTCCACAAAAACTATTCTTGTTCCTCTTGGGTTCCTCAGACTCCTTTACTTCTATCGATTGCATCTCTGCCCTGAAAAACGTATAGGCAGTGTGAAAGAAAGCTATTTTGGCTTGAGGTGCTGCAAGATCAACGCTGTCATAGTATATGTAGTGATTTAAATGTGATAGTCCAAAAAACAGGACAAGATACTGTGCTTGTCTCCCCTGAAATAATGGTTATTAATAATAATATGTTCTGTTTTTAAGGAAATAAATGTGGAACAGGGAATTCCCTCAGAGTTGAGGGGTTTAAATTGCTCCAGTCAATAGTACATATAATACCATCAGTAATAGTTATTAAACACAAACCTCCGGAAAGGAGAAACTGACGTTTAAAAACATCCATGGGTGCTCGCTACTTCTGTAGCTCAGCTGCTGGCTTACACCTACAGTGTGCTCACAAAGTGTCCCTTCTTCGCTGAGGATGGCTTCCTGAGCACGGGGACTGGGGGCTGGTGCAGAGCAGGCAGGTTCTGGGTTCCAGACCTTGCTGCAGGTCAGTGACCTGCCGTTGGGTTCGGTGGCCACACAACAAACTATTTCCTTTGCAGCGCTGGGCTACAGGGTCCTGCTTTCCCCTCTCTAGCTTTTCTTACACTTCTTGGTAGCACAGCTCAAGCTCGTGTAGTGACCTAGAACTAAATAATTACTGTGCATAAAAGTACACATATTTACTGGAGTAAAATACTAATAAGTGTGGCACATAGTAATTATGCCACTTCAAAATTACCCATCTAAATCAATTTGATATGTGATGTCTTTTAATGCTTTTCACCAGTTTTGCATTATGAAGAATGGTAAATAACTGCTTGGTCTTTCATGTCATCTGCTATTTTTTATGCCTTCCTGTGTCCCTCCCCTTTATTTGTTCCTGCTGGAAATGGAGTGTTTAAATCTGTTTAGTGCCCTTGATTCCCTTCTGTCCTTTTCCTAGTCTTTCTCTCTCTCTCCTGTTTTTCCTCCTTTGCCTTTTTTAGGGTGTGAGTCTTAAGTTTTACCCTTTTTTAGTATGATTTAATTATATTCCTTCTCTACTAATTTTTTCTAAGCTATTATTTTTCTAGCTCCCTAATTGTCTGACATTATGGCTGAACTACCTTTTTTTTTCCCCACCTGACATTGTTTACTTTAGAAATATCTTAGAGAAGGTACAGCTGACTGTTATGACTCGAAGTGGAATTGCATCTGTTCTGTTAACTCTTGTATAATTTAATGATTTTTCCTCCTTTTTTTAAAAAACAAAAACAACTGAAAAAAAAACCCAATTGAAATGCAGTTCAATGAATGAAAATAACAATTAATGTTGGCTTTCAAAGTGAAGCAGGGGGGAGTTAGTGCCGGTATTCCCTCCAGAGCCCCAATGCTATTTTTCTTCCTTTGATAATACCAACAAAGTGGAAGCAGCTTGGGCAGATTTGTGTGGGGAGGTGTAAAAGTTGTGGGAGTGTGGAAATAGCAAAATAAATTTATCTTCATCCCACTACAGTGTGTCATTGCAGCTGTTTATTTCAGTAGTTGTTCCACATAAAATACCGAAGCAGAGCCAGCTTCTCCGCTGCCTCAGACTGGCTGCAGTACATGGATATTTTCAGGTAATGGGCCAGTAGGCAACAACAGGCCTGAATGGTGCCCGTATTGCCACATGTGCCTTGGGCTAGATGCAGGTCCTGCTTCCCCATCAGTTGACAAAAAAAACCCCACTGCCAGGAACTGTGCCTGCAAATAGCAAAAAATGTGAAGCCCTCTGAGGAGGAGCTTGCGGTTGGAGGATGCTCTTGCCTCACAGATTTGGAAACCAATGTTCTGCCTCTTTCCCCCTCCCCCATGCCCTTGCTCCTGAAGGCCGCCTTCCTCTCACCAGGAAAGCGCCATAGTGATGGTTTTTGTCAGAGTTAGGCTGATGGTTGGACTAGATGATCTGAAAGGTCTCTTCCAACCTAGGCGATTCTATGATAGTGAGTCACCGTTGTTTTTTTTAAAAACAAGAGGTGACTCCAGGAGTGCCGCTGCCACTATTGACGGTATGTGGGGTGAGCTCCAACGTCACTCCGATGAGCCAGCATGCCTGCCTTTGCCGGGCTGTGTATTTTGGCTCTGCTATAAATTAAAGGCATTAGCACTTCCCCAGGCCTCCTATGGCACCTGTGAGTTGTTGCATTGGAAAGCAACCTCGCCGTCTGCTCCCAACTTCCCATCGTACCTGGCCAGAGACAAAGTTTTAGCTGAGGGGTGACTCTGGGTAGTAGAAAGGGGAGAAGAGACTTTGGACAATTAAATACAGATTCTTTGGTGTTTCTTAAAATATAGTAACTATCAAATTTAAATAGAAATATAGCTGTTGCAAATGCAAATTTTTTCTAAAGTTCAGCTGCTGCTAAATGAGATTCTGGTGCTCCTATACTTAGAAATGCTTAACATAAATTATGACCTAATTAACATTTGCATGGTAATCTAGACTTCCTACAGCTTATTCTGCTAATTAACACATGACAAATGATCAAGAATTAATATTTCATTGAAACATAAGTTGTCCAAGAAAGCCTATTAATGCTGTAGACAACACTTCATTCCCTTATAGTTTTATACCTGAAAAGTGTTCTGTTAGTTAAGACTATTTTATAATTGTTGTCATTAAAATTACTCGTTATTAGAAAAAGTACTGTAGTAAGGATGATTACAGGTGTTTCAATAAATTCTTCTCAGGTCTATTTGAAAATAAATAAATACATGTCCTGACATGATTCACTGGGCTGATGAGGGTTTGGGGTAGTTGAGATTCTTCTGTAATACCCCACTGGACTTCAAACAGTCAGCTTCAAACAGGTTGAAACAAGAAACAAGTGGAAAACGGTTCCTCTGTTCTCGTTTGTTTGTAATGTGATAGTACCAAAGGGTGATATCCATTCTGTGTAATGCAGTGTTATGAGCAGATCTGCAGGTGAGCTCCAAGCAGGCTAATATGAGCACAGCATAGTGGCACGCACAGCTACCAGCTTGGGTCCTTAGCTGCTGGTGCCTCATTCGCTCTATGTTTCGTGTTTTCCCCTTTTTAAGGCTGCAAAACATCCTTGTGCCTTATCGCTGCTGCAGCGGGGCCAGGCTTCCAGCACCTTCAGCGGGACCCAGCTCCTTGTCCTCGCCTTTCCTGGGGAGATGGCTCACCTCTTTGCAGGATGTGAAGGTCTAAGAGCTCCCTCTTAGACTTTCTCATCTTAAATGGATGGCAAAGTACGGCTAAAATGGAGCGCCTACTCTTCAGAAAAAATGTTTTCTTTCGATCCACAGGAAAGTGAAAAGTGCTGGAAGACTTCAGTAAATGTGTATAGGCTAAGGATAATTAATACTTAAATAATAATTAACTGGTAACTCATATAACCAAGAAACTGAAGTTTTAAATCAAGGTTGTAATTAGGATTACATGATCAATGCAGCGCAAAAATCCAATGAGTTCCTTGAGTTCAAAGTGATTAAGCATTAGCTGTTCTTACCATGTTTTTTTCAAGCATTCCTATTTCTGAGCACTGATTACCTAAAATTTGAATACAGATGTGTCTCCTTGGGTTGAAACAGTAAGTTTGATTACCCTTAAAAACCCAAAACTTAAAAATAATCAAATGAAAACAAATTATTTTCTTCTGCTTCTATTCCTACGCAAATAATACCACTAAAAGCATTAGGTATTCTTTTGCAGGAATGGAAGTCTTGTCTTCATTTTTTTCTTTTTTTTGGTCATCAGATACATCTCTACAGGCACCACTTGCTCCATTTCTTTTAGATAATATATCATCATTTGTTCACTAAGCAATAAATCCTTAGTGATTAATCAGTCAAAATGCCTATTGGTTTCAGAAGGAATCTCAACTGCTTGCAAATACAGGATCTGCTCTCTAAGGAAAGAGCAGAAAACATGCACATATTAGAGTAACATTTGCTTTGTTTTAAAGTCAAATTAATTTTGCCTTGCCTGAAGCTGAGAAGGAACTTAATCATATATAGCGAGTCTGTAATAAATCCTGCTTGACATATGGTATTTCCCAATGAGCTTCCAAGAAGGAGGGGGACACAGCAGATATGTTGTTGAGGGACAAAGGCCTGGTATTTCTCGAGCACCAGTTGAACTCCGACATTTTGTATTTGCTTTTGTACTCCAGTTGTATGCGCTTTTCTTGGAAAGAGCTCATAACTCAGTTTTGCTGCACATGGCTGCTTGGCACCAGTCTCAGACGCAGGCGCAATGCAGAAACATGTATCTGAAAAATTGGTTTTGTGAGTTTGTCAGAGAGCTCGTCTCCAATGTATAAGGTCAATGTCTAAGGTTTGAGCTTTATGGCTGTCATTTTACAATAACTTGAATACTTATCTAATTATAAATTACTCATTTTTAATTCCGCACAGAGCAGTAAAGATATTTGGGTCTGTGTTATCGGGTTATGAGTATCTATCTTAACAGTTCAACATGCCCAAACTTCTTCAAATTTAGAGTTAATGTCTCAGACCTCTGATCATGAGGAATTGTGACTGATCAGGTTGGGGAGACTTTTTTTCTCCCTCACTAAATGAAAAATGGAGTATAAGAATATGGGGCGTTTTGGACAAAAGGGGGAATTGCTAAGTTTGTGTCTGAATGGTGGCGTTACGGAGCATATCATTTTGACTGTCAAATGAATACTGAAATGCTGAGAATCCTTGTGCAGTCGTTCTCCCATTGCCTTCTTGGGAGAGGCCTTAGTGAGTATGGGGTGTAACCCATTGTGTAATTAACTGCTGTTGCTTTAATATTGTAATGATCTGAGTGTTAGCTGAGTCGTATCTTTGAATTTCTTGTAGGGGTTACTGTTAGAAGAGTTTGCTTTGTCCAGAGATGGGAGTGCAGATAGAAATTGGTAATATTGATCTGCCAACAGTGATATATTCTACAACTGAGTCTGAAGCATATCATCCCTTTGAAGCTCTCTTTCTTCTTTAACTCTTTTTCCTTTGTTCTAGTTATTTTTTATGTTCTGGCATTGATGCCCACAATGCTGAGAGAACTGAATGAAAAGCCCTTCAGAAATACAGCAGTTCGTGCCTGTTTACATTCTTCTGTTCTACATTAGATATTCAAACACATTTGACCCTGAAAAAAGGCTTCCTTTAAGGCTTTTGATTCACTGTGACATGTTAACGTGCGTCTGCATTATGAAGGTGGCATCATGGCATTTGCCCTCTACCATACAGCTGGAGGAGAGAAGTAATAACATAAAACTTTGTGTTGATCACTTCAACTGTAGGTGGCCTTTCAGTGCTCCCAAAACCCTGATGTACATAACTTCTCCCCCAACTTCATCAGAAACAATAGAAGGTTACTAGTATAGGAGTTGTTCTTGTATCAAAATATAGTACCGTGTTGTATGTTTTCTTCACCTAATAAACGGACTCTTGTGTATGGAGAATCTTTGAGTCTGCTCTGAAACTACAGATTTGCTACTGTTTCTCCACGACAATCCTGTTGAATTTCCTTTTCTTTGACATCCGGAGGTTGTCTGGGAATCTTGAATTTGCAGTAGTCTCTGAACCTTTGTGATTTGCAGATTTAAATGATGTTTTAGTGTTTCCCAAGAAGGATTGGCACCTGCAGCACAATACAGATGGGATGGACCATCCTTCTGACCTCAGGATGCCCTGGGTGCGGGACCGTGTCAATGCTGCTGATGTTCCAAAGGCCTGTCATATTTCCTATTTGGTTGCCATATTTTGCATAAATCTACATTTACCTAGGCTTGTGTTGCATCACGTAATTGAAGCAATCTGATTTGTGCAGCAGAGTAACACTGAAAGCCAGTGGCTCACTTTTAGAAAGTAGTTTCCTTTAAATTCAAAAGAAAATGTCTTGAATGTCTTTAATCTATGACAAAAGGTCAAAACTTTGAGATGCAGGAGATATTGCATGTTGCCCATGGATTTGGGGGCAGCAGAAATGTCAGTCAGGCTCCTGACTGTTTGGCAGTAAGAGTGATTTCATGTCTCCAGTGATCCTACATCCTCCAAATGCAGAGCGCCCTCGCACTGGTATCCTCCAGCTTCTTTACTTTGAACTTCTGAAGGGTGACTGTAACTTGGCCTACCGACTGAAATGAATCAATAATTAACTCTCTGCTTATATGGTTATTTTGAATCAAACAGACTCTGATTCGTGTAGGTTGCTCAGCTTTCTTTATGCCAGAGTTTGGGGATTGAACATCTTGACACAGTTTTATTTTTTTTTTTACATAATGAGCAGCAATCTCTCATTTCTGCATTTTGTTATATCCTAGCTCCATTACATCTGAAGGTAAAACCACAGCCCTAACTGCTGCAGAAGAGGCTTTACTACTTTCCAATTGTTAGAAACAAAAATCATTTGCAAATAAACAGCAAGTTGGTAACCGTGTTCTTTAAGAAATGACCGGTCAGTGCAGTATGGAAGGAACTGCTCTTCCAATTTGTCTGTCTAAATGCAATTAAACGCTGCTAGATTTGCCATAACAAACTGCTAAATTGTCACTGTCATCTACTGAAAGAGACACCTCAAGTTATTGAGGGCACTGTTCATTTCCTCCTGGCAGATAAGGGATCTGTCTGGCTGTCAAGTGTCAGTTGTCATCAGGCGATGCAGCAATGTGCCCGGACTTCAGAGCACGCACTGTGGTTAGTGCTTGGATGGCATTTTTACTTATTCTTCTGCTTGGGTTTGCCGCTTTGGGGGTGCATATGAACTTTCAGCTTCCCAAAGAATGACTTCAGGTTGTAATGAGTCGCGGGTAACTGCTCGGAGAAAGAGCAGAATGGGAGCAGCACTTAAATGGGTAAAAAATTGGGATAGTTTGGAGACAGGGCCCAGCTCAGTTCCCTGGCCGTGGTAAAGGAACAAGCTGTGGATTTATCATTTTGGGTCTGGCTGCGTGAACTGGTAATCACAAGGTTGTTTGGTTTTCCTCACTCAAACTCATGCTTTGTTCTGAGTATCTCCATTTACGCAGACCTTGCAGACACAGCAAAGGTTAAACTGAGGGAGAGAAAAGAGTGTTGTCGTTGTTGATTTGGCAGTGAACGCATCATTAGATAGGCTTTTCTTGCTGAGAACAGAGGCTGTACTACTTGAATTTGGTCCGTCTCTAGCATTGAACTCTGTTGCTCTAAGCCATTCTACCTTTTTGCATCTCATTTCCCTTTTAAAATGGGAAGACCCCACCAGAGCGTGTTTTCAGCATTAATTAGTTGGCATAATTTGAGATGCTGAAGAAAGTCATGACAGTTCAGACACTATTTTGGGCTACTGCCTCTTTTATTTGATGTTGCTTTTTCCTCACATACTTATTTAGTGGCGGGATAAAAACCCTCCCCTTTTTCAGTTTGACGTTAGACTGACTCTTCTTTCTGTCTTCTCCCATCCAAGGCATCTGGAGCTCATGGAAGCGGCTGCCTGCGTGCCAGGCCACTACCAAGCGAAAGTGGCTGTGCACTGATGCACATGTACGCTTCTTTCTGACGCGTTCAGCTATATTGGTGTTGGAAGGCAATATTTTGGCCGCTGGAGCTGGTATTTACATTTAGAGCTGAACTGTCAGTTTTCTTCTTGGTTTGGAGATGTGAGGTTGTACGTCCATAGACCCAGCGCGAGTGTCAGAGAGCCCTTCTGCTCATAAGGAACGCGAAGGGATTGCTTCGCAGTGAGTCATCCAGTCATATAATCAAAATGTTTATAGTGTTTGTGTCTTGGCAAGGCCGTCTGCAGTGCCCCAAACACAAATTCCATCAAACAGATTGTTGCAGCGCAGCCATGTGTATTAACTCTATTTATCAGATAATTAATTTTGGTAGCAGAGAGAAGGGATGACCATAATTTACAATGTGATTCAGGGCCACGTGCAAAAAAAGAACAATGCTGTAGTATTGTGGGCTGCAAACAGGGATTTTAAGTATTGCCTTAATATTTCAGTTAATATACGAAATGCATTAGGTAAACTTCTAACCAGAAGAGTGTCTGTATGGTAACAGGGGAGTCTAGTTCATGCCCTGCTTCTGGCAGGACAGGACTAATTTTCTTTTATGGGTGTCTTTGGTAAACGGTGGGGTTTGGTTCTTTTGTTTGGGATGTTTTTTGGCATTTTAGTGTTGCATTAGTCCTCAAGAAGAGATATTATTGGTTGTCTGGCAGTAGTCATATTTTAATGTTTTTAATCAATATGATGTTTATAGGCCAGCAAAAAGATTTGAAAATTATTTTAAGCCACAAATCCTGATTAGATTAGAAGGTGTGGAAATAAATTGTTCCAGACAGGGTCTGAACCCTATAAATATATAATGAGCCCTGCTGCTATTTCCTGATGCATTTTGTTGCCAAGCGCCCTACCAGGGCCTGTTAGATGACTTTACCTCTGTTTCCCAGCTCCTTGCCGGGAGAGAAGGAGCAGACATCACCTGTATCTTCTGTGGAGCACATGGAGTGCTTCTGCCTTCTATCCCTCGGCAGCAGTGCGGATCCGAGGCACAGGGGCAGGCAGGAAGCATATTTATCCTGGAGATCTCCGTATTCTCTTAGTATCGTCAGATGCCGAGTACGCCCATTTGACAAAAAGTGTACAACGTGCAAAGCTTCATCTGATTTTTTCATCGTTGGGGTGACGTCTGTTTGTCAACAGCTCAATAATTATTGATATTACATTTCCTACAGAGCAGGTAACATCTTTTAAAATCTATTTTCCTTCCTTACAGTCTTCCTCCATTTTCTAGCTAGAGGGGAGAGAACCAAAATGAGCATTCAGTTTCATTTTCCATTCGGGATCCTTTTTGTTCCTGCAAACGCAGGTCACGCTGCAAGCGCTAGATAAATGGCTTGTTTTACCTCATCGCCAAGCGAAACGTTCTTGCTCGCTTTTTTTCCATAGTTACAAGTGTTTGGTGTTGTTCCATTTGCAGCATTTGTAACAAGTTCCAGTCTGACGACCTCCTGAGATCCTCTCAGCAATACCTGCAAGTGGTGCATTGTTGTAGCAAAAGAGGGAATGGGCAAAATTTCCTTTAGTGCTGCATGACTCCTTTCAGAACTGCCAGTACCTTTGGAATATCCTGCATTGTCAGTTCGCCTTTTATTTTGAGTGGCTACGATCAGTTGCACCAACTGTTGTGAATGGCCGCGATGAGGCAAGGCTTGCACCGGTGGGGGTGTCAGCACTGAGAAGATGACTGTGCTCCACAGCAGGTCCTGGGAAGGAGCAGCCAGGTGGGATGCCCCAGGCTGGGAGGTGCCGTGGCTCATGCTCGTCCAGTGTTCCAGCTGGCTCTTCCCTCTTCCCCACCATGGGTGGTGTGTGAGTCTCTGCAGCCGCTCTCTTCCAACAGGATATCAGGACTTGTGCTGGTTAAAATCTGGGATTTTCATTTGTGGTTTTTTTTTATTTGAAATAGCTTTTGTTTTCCCCCTTTTTTCATATTTTATTTATTAATCTTGCAATGCTTTTTTGTGAGTGAGTAGTGGTTCAATATTTGAACTCATCTTTCATGTTGTATCTTCTTTCATGTTGTTTTGGAAATCGTTATTGCCTTGCATTGATCAAATCACAGTACCCTTTATGTAGAGCAAAGTGTCTGCTTTGAGATGCAATGTAGGGTAAGTTTGACACTTGTACAAAAATCATGCATGAAGGCATTTCAATGGTAAAGTAGTGCAAGATGCTACTACTGTCATGTTGGAAAATGTGGGCATAATAAGAACCACAGAAATAGTAAAATATATCAAATTATTTTAATACTCGACTTGAAATTTGGGGATTTTTTTTTTTTATTTTAAAGAATACGTGATTGGAATGTTATATTCCACAATATCTTTGTTGATGTTTGTATTGAATTCAATAAAATTTGTAGAAAAAATCTTTTTTTTTTTTTTTTTTTTTGACAAAGACCAGTACTTGGATCCAAGACCCTACAAACAAACAAACAATATATCATAAGGGTAAAAAGGCCCTTCATGACACCCGGATCCTCACCAGAAACTCCAGAAGATTGGTGCTCAACACACTTTTTATTCTTGCTAGCTTTTTCTCAATCAGCCTCTATTGTGGGAGAGAGGGAAGGAAGAGCTATTCTTTCCTAAAGCCCTTTCATGATGATCTGAAATCCAAGACACAATCAAGTCTTTATATACTAGACAAGTGGGTGGTAGATGTCAACCTAAATAGATTAGATGAATTATTAATGTGCATATTTTTGAGATTGACAATAATCGGTAGAAGATGACAAATCTATTTTTGTAAGTAGTGTGCCCCCAGACACAGCACCAAATTGAGGGTCCATCGGTTTGGAGGGAAGAAGATTGAGGGGGATATGGATATGGACATGGACATGGCTTACCAAATCACAAGGGCAGGAGAGACAGCCAATGTGGAGCTGTTCACCACGTCTTTAAAAATTAGAGCTATGGGCACCTAGTGAATGAGCAGAAAACTGATTTTAAATGGAAGTTTGTCCCCTTGAATGTCCCCAGTGCAGGGCTGTAGGTGCTGGGTTAGGATGAGGGGGTGGGATGGCACAAATTGGCAGAGGCTCACTTGCTCCCCCAAACAACACCTAATTGCTGCCATGGGAGAGGGAGCGCTGACCCACGGGGCAATTCCTATCCTAATATGTCATCTCAAAAAGTCCTCAGTCTTTCCTTATTTTCTTGCCTTTTCCATATATTCTGGGAAGATGGGAAGGGAAATGGGCATATGGATTTGAGCTGAGAGAGAGGGTGCTTTGGTTGTTTTCTCAAGTCCTTGGAAAGTACCATTGTAATGATAATGTGGAGGAAAAAAAATCCTATCCAAGTTTTCCAACTTTTCTCCTTTACTGCCTTGCTGACAACCCCACAGACCCAGCTCTGGTCGTCACCAGAAGCTAGGTTGCTGCTTATGAAGAACTGGATGAAATTTCAATGATATGGACAAACACTTTTGAGATTAGTTTGCAATGTGCTTAGCTTGTTTCCAGAGTCACTTAATCTCAGATTATCCAATATAAAAAATTAATCTTCTGTTTAGCGTTCAGTTTCGCTCTGTATCGTATGTTCAAGCTTTCGACAAGGTATGCAGCTTTTGAGGGTGTAATACTGTCATGGCAAATGTGTGCATAATCTATCAAACCTATTAATAAACAAATACTGAATTATGTTTACCAACATTTGCTGTGTATCCAAGCCAGTCTTTTCAACTCAATTTATATAGATCTTTCATCCTGATTTCCACCCTTCCGATTAGGTGTTTTTTCGACCCATTGCCCTTAATTTTGTCCTTTGGAGCTGTAAGAATGACAGAAGTGGTGCTATTGGGTTGCTCTTTGGAGAGCTGATGGTGACAGTGGTGGTAGCTTTCATTTCAGGTCACCAAGAATCTTCAAGTCTGTGACCGATAGTCCCATATTATTTTCTCTCTCAGGTCAATTCCAAAAAAAAAAAAAAAAAAAAAGGAGCAGTTAATCCAAAAACTCAATCATCCCTAAAATGAGAAGAGTGTAAAATAAAGGCATTAACAGTTGGTAGAGCAGACACCTCTGCTGCCTTTTAGAGCTTCTTATTTTAAATGACATGGATGACATGGACACAACAGCTTTACACGCTGATCAGAAACATAGAGGTTAAAATTTAATGCAATTGAACACTATCTCACTTGTAGGGTTGTCATGAGTAGTATCTGCAGCCTACAGAATGAGAAGGATCTCCTTGACAAGATACCCCTAAATCCCAAGGCTGCATTTACTTTCTTAGAGGTGGGATTCTCCGATGTTTGCACACATTTTCCAGTTTGGCACTTGTGACTTTAAGAACCGCTGAAATATTTATGTGTTGTGCAAATGGTGCTGCTTAGTTACTATTGGATACCTGTTGCAGTACAAGGCTGGAATCAGAATTACATGAAGTCTGAATCACAAGATGCAAAATGAACCCCTGAAAACAGCCCCATTTTGTTCAAAGAAGCTGATCCTTTAGTTTGAGGCTGAAGGAAATTCCTAATTCTGTCCATTTCCAGAGGGATTGTGCTTTTGTCTGGATTTGCTGTATCAGGAGAAAGATGAACGCTTGGCAACATGTTTTGTGAGAACAGTAAAAACACATCTTGGCTGGCGTATTATGTATTCTTAGATCTACTCCACAGGGAAGAGCAGGTCGAAGGGACCATCCTGCCGGCTTTTAGCTGAGTCTCACAGTGTGGTCATCAGTTAACTGATGAAGAACCACACTCTGCAAGATGCAAGGTATTTTTTAGGAAAGGGTGATTACCTTCTTTTTTCCCTGGGAGCTGAAAATGCCGAGCATCTCACGTGTTACGTTCAGTGCTTTACAGGACTAAAGGTGACATAAGTATCTAAGGGCTAATTTTAGGGGCAAAGACCCACAGAGAGGGGCTAAAAATCATGACACTGAGATGATAATTTCAGACCTGCAGCTGTCCTACAGCACCTGTTTAACTTCTTGGTCTTCTGTGGAGATTGGAGACAGGGCCACACATGCAGGCATTTATGTATGCATGTAAAATGCAGCAGGATGCTCCCAAAAAATCTCCCTGAATGTTTCTTCCCTATTATTAAATATATTGCTCTTGTCACTCTGGCCCTTAAGTTGTGGCTCTTTCTTAAGCCTTTCCAAGCCCTGCCTGAAATAGTCTGTCTTTGTGGAAGTGTTTTGAGTTGAATTTCTGAGTCATGTTTTCACTTTGGAAAGTTTTTGACATTTGTGGCTTGGGGTTTTTTTATTATTTTATTTTTTTAATACTGTGAATTATTTCCTGCCAATTCTGGAGTGTTGACTTTTTTTCTTTGGAGCCTTGCAAGACCGATGAACTTGTTGTCATTTGATAGATACGTACAACTGTCAGTGCCATTTGCTCATTCAGGGATGAAGAAACCTTTAATAATGATAAATGGTTAATAATACCAGCTTTTAATGTCTACTCTCTGGAATTAAAAATCTTATGGAAGCTTTTACTTGCTTCCAAATTGTGGTCATCTAGTGCTTTTCTACTTTTACATACTAGGAATCTAGCAACTATCCTCTTTGTGCCCGTTAGATACAGAACTACAGTTGTCTGACTTCAAAGTCGTTAGTCAGAATGAAAATGCAAAGATTGCTAGAGCTTTCCTAAGCATTTGCTTAAAGACTTATTTTCATTTATATTACTTGGTGATTCTAATCTTTGTTTCAATTACTGTAACATGATGATAATACGATACCTGGCTATGGATATAAACCAAAATGGATGTATATGTGAATTTAATAGGTAGATCTACCTCTTTATCTGATGCAGAAAAATTTCCATGGGTATTAGTTGTCTATACAAAGTAATACTCCTGCATAATTTGCAAAACCAATTAGTGCATGGTATTACAACGCACATCTTTGGTCACCTTCTCAACAGTCTGTCCACAAACTTGTTGGTTCTGGAATAATGCTGGGTAGAATCGGCCTCTTGTACCTTAGCTGCTGCATTTAAATGAAGCCACCCTGGAACAGCTCTCTGGTATCTCCGTCAGTGTGGAACAGCGGGTGGGATCAGTGTGACCATGGGCACGAGATCAGTTGCTTCTGGATTCACTCTTGGATCTATGGGAGGGCTGAGGTGCAGCCTCCAGTGTCCCTGCTGGATTAGCAGAGCAGATGGAAACAGGATCCCTCTTTCGCAGACTGAGAAGTCATTCCATCAGGCCCTAAACAGTCGTATGTCACCTACCCTAAAACAAATCACTGGCGTATGGAAAGTTTCGTACAAAATTGTTTTCTGAAGTCTTTCAAATGGGTGTCAATGTACCCCTGGTACTAAATTCGACTAGGTGTTTAGTTGAAGCAAAAGAGAAAACTACCACAGTTAACTTTAAAACACTTTAAACTTTTTTTTGTATTCAAGTATTTTGCTTCTTGTAGTATGGATTAAGGTACTCTAAGGAATTTGCAGACGTTTCTCTAGGATGACCTTCATAAGTTCCTTGGGAGTTTACTATCTGCAATGGAGACATCCCCAAGGAATGCCAATTAAATATTTATACCACAACATAATATTGCACAGGTACAGTGGTCACCATTAACATTTCAGAATTTGTTTACAGATGCTGCATTCTCACCACAGTTATTTGCTAATTCAGGCATATGCACAAACAAATGGTATCTCAAATAACTCTAACTGTTGGAGGAAATACTAAATTTTTAATTGTGAGCACTGTATATACATGTGGTGTGTATTGTTATTCTTAAGTAATTGGGCCCAAAAGCCCCAGCTGAGAATAGCAATCCATTGTACAAACTCATGTAGGAATCTGGCCAAGTGTCTTTGCAAGAGAAGAGAGGTGCCATTCAGAAGACCTTCAAAGATTTCTGGGTTAACAAAGGTACCTGCTAATTGATGGTAGACTGAGGGCATTCATTCACAGATTGTGTCAGAGTGTAGGACATGAATTTAGGTAACGGAGTGTTTCTCCAGTCATGTTAAAACAGAAATAATGCAAGGTGGAAAAAGTTACTTTAAAGCTAGTGAGTGATGTGTCCTTACGTAGTTTCTTCTCACTTTGGATTGAGAGTTAAATGCAATTTACAGTCCAGTGCTTGTAGTGGAAATGATGTTTCTTTTAAGTTGCAGTGATTCCTGTGCTTAAAGGGTACAGCTTAATAAAACACAACTTCTCTTTGAAATGTCTCTTGTCAAAACTAAACACTTCGGAAATTTTCGAACAAACATCAGATGAACTCGCTGTAATTGGCACTAGTGTGTTGAATATAAAGTACATTACTCTTGTAGGATTTGTTTCACTCTACATTCATTTCAAGATACTGGGTTATTCTGCACGTTGAAAATGTTTAGTAGCGAGAAAAATAAGTGATGAATGAATGTGACTAGTGGCGAAAACCTAAAATACGCTAGTAAGTGTGCATTCATCATACTACTATGTAAACTTCGAGTTGGATAGACTCAATTCACGCACATTTTGCTGAGCACTGATCAGATTCAAGATTTTGGGTATTCCCTGTCATGTATTGTGGCCAATGGAGAGATCACATCCAGCCTAGTGATGAGCAAGTTGCGAATACGCATGGCTCATTGCTTTTGACTCTGTTTTAGTCCTCCCTCCAGATTTCTCAACAACATGGGCATGGCATCACTCACAGAATCTCCTCTTGAGCTTCTCCGTTGTCAATGGGACTGCCTCCATCTCTGACTGTTGCAAGATGCTGTAAACTCCTGAGGGTTTTTTTTTAAGGTATTTTGAAGTACTGTCATACTGTTGGAAAAAGAAACACCGCGTATCTCCTGTCCATAGATCTACATGCAAACACAGATGGCAGTTCAGCGTTAAGACTAAATTGCCTTTGGTTTCATATATTTAAGTAGCTGCTATTACCTCTGGCTGTATGGCTTCCTGGGGAGAGCTGGGCCGCAGTGGAAGAGCTGAGGTCCATCTGCAGCGCCCAGAGAGGTGTGCCCTTAAGTGGACCTGGGGTATGGCACGACTGGGAAAGGGAGATAGGGTGTGGCTGAGAAAGGGCTAAAAAAATCATAGTGGAAAGAAAAGCAAAATAAATCAAACGAACACATAGAGAAGTGAAAAGAAGACATAGCACCCCAGAGGCAGGGACATAAGAACTAAAATTAAATTAAATTGCTGTAAAGTATTACACCTGAAATATCCCTATTATCTAGTCAAAGAAAGAAGCAGGCCTTCAAGGAAGGCCAGTACTGATATTGAAAAGGAGAAACAAAAAAGAAAACCTTATTTCCTGAAAAGGAAAGCCATGGCATGAACACCTCAAATGTTTCCCCTGTTGTAACTCAGACGAGACCATCTGTCCCTTCAGAATACAATTCAGAAGATTATTTTTTTTCCTTTTTTGTCTGAAAGGAGATGGAGGGAAATACCTGGGAGCAATGCAGTAAATAAAATTAGTGCTGCATACTGAAAAGCAAAATAGTTAGGTTGTCTCTTGATTTTTGCTTCAGCTTGAAATGAAACTAAACTCCAAATGCATTCATGCTTGGTGGTGCAAGTCACCTCCCAGAAAAATCTGATAGGTGTTGTTTTGGGGTGGGTTTGTTTGGGTTATTTTTCCGGAGCTTACTAGCCAGGCTGTGCAATTTATTTCTATAAAGAGGGTGCCCCAGCAGAAGTCACTGGTTAAAAGCCTTTGGCTGCGTAGCAGTCAGGTTTGACTTAACCAACACATCAGGAATCGGAGAATAAACTTGGTGGTTCATCTTGGTGGCTGTTGGTGGGTTTCTGCACCACAGCGATAACAAGCATTGAAGCTGCAGTGACATGGGCACTGTATGTCAGCCGGTGATGCCCTGCACTGCAGTGGTTGTTTCTGGTGCCTGATAAATCCCGATTCACTCCATAGGTTATGCGATAGGAGTGAAAATTTCCCCTGCTGTGCAAAGGATTGTCTCTTTTTGTTTTATTTTGGTTTGGTTTTTTGCAGATCTTTTTAGTTGACAATAAGCATAGCATCTGTGTCCTAACTTCACTCCAAATAGAGAGAATGGTTGTAGAATTGACCCATTTCAATATTGCTGGAGAAGTGGTGGTCTTTCATAAACGATGCTTGTGTTATCTTTACACAAAGAAGTTTCTGCTCTGCTTGCTCACTTCTAGCCGGTCTTTTCCCTCACCCATGGAGTTTATCACTCACAGCCCCAGTCTTGCTTCAAAGAGCCGTTGAGGGCAGGTACCCTTGTGGAGGCACACAGGCTCTAGCGAGAGCAGACAGACACCTGGGATGGGGGAGGATTCTTTCCAAATTGAAGATGCTTTGGTTTAGTGATGGTTTTGGTGGTGTTAGGTTGATGGTTGGACTCGATGATCTTAAAGGTCCCTTCCAACCTAGGCGATTCTATGATAAGTGAATTTAAACTTTTTTTTTTTTTGTAAATTTACCCTTTCTGAAGGACTGTAGGCCAGCTTCTAGATCCGTTCTCAGTCTTGCCACTGCTGTGGTCCTCAAGCAAGCGCTGTCTTTTCACTCTTTCCTCCCTGATACACCGTGCAAACAGAGTGCACGTAAGCCACACGCACTCCTGTTCCCAGGAGTATCTCTCCTTAGGGACAGACAGAAATATCAGCGCAACGAAACGCGACGCGTGTTGCTAAAGGTACGTCACAGGCCTCAGGAAAGATGCAATCCTGGTGGCTGTGTGTTTGCTAGCTTCAGCCTAGCTGACGTGGGGAAGGTGCAGCATAAATTTCAGCACTGCCCCCTCTGCTCCTGGTTGTGTTTTTTTGTTCCCGACCTGCGTCACTGAGCTGCCGGGGTAGAACGCCCTGCTCTGCCCCGGGTGCAGAAAGGCACCGTGGGAGAACGGGGCTCTCTGTAAGAGCCAGACACAGCAGAGCTGAATGAATTTCACTCCTGTGCAATTAATCACTCAGTTCTCTGAGAATAATACAAATTATGTGCACTTGCATTAAAAAACCTCCTCCCGACAGTGCTGTTTAGAAATATGTGAGCTTCTGAAATCAATGTTTGAAGTCTTTGGTTGGGAAACCTGCCTTTTCTGAGTTCTTTTCTTACTAGAAGATGATATCAAAAGCTGACATGTTAACCGCCTACTAATGTGCTTCTAGTCAGTCAAATGATGAGTTTAGCTAAATTCCTTTTCCTCGTAACTGGCAGCATAAGTTAACATCTACCTTTTCTCCCTACACAGAGGCAAAACTACACAAATACCTTCTGACTAGGTGTGTATGAGCATTAACAGCTTCTTAAATAATCTGTTACCTAAAAAGCGGTAAACTCTGTTGCCTGTAGAGTTTCAGAATATTTACTTTAAAAACTTTGAGCAGTAAGCATTTGGGTTTATAGGCTTCTGGAATTTTTGTTTCAATAAAAGGAGTAGTTTTTGGAAAAATTGCTGTGAAAAAGTGGCACTTTCTTTCTTCACAGCAGTTCTACTCCTCAGGTGTATTCTGGATCGCCTCTGCAGAAGATGGTTACAAAATATGTTCACGCAGCTCAAAGTCACACATGACCTTGCCTGTACACCCATCAGGAATGGGGCAGAAATGTTTCCTGCAGCCTAAGCACTCCAAATAAGCATACCTGGAGCAGGCGGGATTACAGGGATATTAAGAAGGGCAATCGATTTAATACTGGTTCTATGAGAGAAGTCAAGCGCTCGCAGTGCCTTTCAGCTCAGAAGCTGAGTTTGTGGGGTGTGAATTTGGGAGGTTTCTCAGCCTATTAATACCTGGGAATTGCTGACTGGTGATGTGGAAGGCCAAAACAAGAGTAACTATCATTTGTCAGAGCTTTGAAATTAGTTTGTCCTCTCTTTGCATTTCGGGGTGTTTTAGAGGGCTAGGGAGAGGCAGATACACAGCAGAATAATTAGTTTGTAGTGCATAAAGCAGTCACATGGTGAAAGCAGGCAAATAAGTTCCTCAGGGAGGATGTGGGATGCACCCGAATTAGCCTGCACGCCCGACACGAGTGATAAAGCTGACCCCATCCTGGCATAGGGGTATTAAACACTCATCGTCACAGAGACATCAGGTAGTCATGCTGCAATTTGCTACAGTAAATCACCTGGTAAACGAGAAGCAAGCAGGTGAGCAGAATTTACACAACGCTGGTATGTCATCCTTTTACACAAATAGGCACTTAAGACGTTTGGTGCGGTTATGTCTTGTTCCCCTGGGAGGCTGGAGTAATTTTTTGTAGGGGTAGTTTAGTTCAGCTCTGAGGTTTGTCTGTGCTCCTTATTTTATGGCACAGTGAAAGCTGCTGATCTATGTTAGCCTGTCTTTGCTCGCAAGTGCTTGCTGTCGAGCTGCATGATACCTCCGTTTCCCCAGCAACTTTGTTAATTCATTTAAACTCTCTCTTGAAAAGCAACTTTTGCTGTCTACCTCAGGATAGGGAATTGCAGGGGAATTACAAAATCAATATACAAACCAAACCGAAACTAAATTTAGAGAGAACTTTGCCAAAACAACGTGTGTTTGTGTTCCTTATCTAAGATAGATTTACTTTTTGTGTTGTTCGCTTTGTTCTTCTTACATCTATTCCTTTATCCATCATATCAAACATAGGAAAAAATGCTGAAGCTACCGAGGTATGAGTTCAAGCGTGTATTTTAGAGTGTGATGAATCCGTGTTATTTTCTTCATCTAGCTATTTCTTAAAAGAAGATGCCAGTTTGTGTAGTCTGTATGGTACGTTTCTGTGGATATTTAGGAGGTACAGTGAATACTTTGAAGAGGTGAATTCTGTATGGCCGGACACAGTGCTGGAGGGAGAGGCAATCCCAGAGTTGAGCCAGGATGATTTACTTAGTTACAAACATTACATCAAAACTAGGGATGTCTGAATCTATTTTGTTGGTGACTAACTAGAGTATAAAAATTGCAATTCAGAGAAACCATGATATTTGGTGGATGCACAGCTAAGAGCTCTGCCTTTGGCTCTGGTTTAGAAAACATTGGCATTGAGATGAGAGGAGTTTCCCCCACAGTGCTGAACTCCCACAGTCTGCCCAGTTTGATTCCTTAGCACTCTAAATAAAACCCCCAGGGCGCTGGCAGAGTCTTGAAATTTCTTTGGAACTTGAGAAAATTTGAAAAATAATGGGAAATAATGGGCATTAGCCTTTAATCAATTGGCACAAACCCTTAAAAATCAAATCCTTTCCCTTTCCAGACTGTGTGACAAAGCCTCTTGGGTTGCAAGAGCTCTTTGAGTCCAGACCTTCATGGTGGCTTGACCGGAACTAGGCTCTGAAGATGTGCAAGATACCTTCTTGTGCTGAGCAGACACCAGGCCTTCTCTTGTCCGTATTTGCTTCCCAGACGCTGGAGAGGAGTGGCCAGGGCACAGCCCTCTGCCGCACACCCTGCCCCATGGCAAGTGGCATTTGCAAACTTTTCCAAAGTCAACGACCTCTGCTCTGTGTTTTATAGGCATTTCCTGGGAAATCAGTGCCTGATGGGGAAAGCTGGGCCGTGTTGTCTCTGCATCCCTTGTCTGCTTCTAGGACATGAAAATTAAACTTGCAGTAGCGTATCAATCCTGAGAAAGTTGTGCAGAAGCCTATTGCCTGCAGTCTGCATGGGGGCCAATTTCACCCTGCGTTTCTTCATAGCCCGAGGCTGTCAACTCTGTGCTTTCCCTGAGCCATGAGGATTCAAAGGAGAAATAAGATAAAGAAAACAGCTTTGATTTTTATATTTTTGCTACCACCACTGAACAGCATATAATTAGCCTTTCTTTTACATATTAAAGCTAGTCTGATGATGCAATATCCATTATAACTCTAAAAGCTTAATCTTAAACAGAGCAAAAAAACCCCAGAGGAGGATCATATGCCTGGAAATTAGCATAGGGTTTTTTCCTCTTTAGAGGAATGCCTAAGCGCATGGATGCTGAGAGGATGTGACTCATGCAGAATGAGGACAAGTTGTTCTTCAGCCTCTTGATATAGTGCCTGGGATATCAAATCAAGTCCAAGCCCTGATTTGAAACTCCCTTGGAGGACCAATTTTTAATTGGATGTGAACTACTTTTAATGATGGAAGGATACCTCTTTTGGTGTTATATTTATGGGGAAAAAATGAAAAAGCAATTTTATAGGAGCAATAACATACTCTAGGGCATGCAGTCACAATCAAATAGACGTATTTCCCAGTTGCTGGATTCACAGCTGAAGCATAGAGTATATAGGCTACATGTCGCATCTCACGCAGGGCTCGGTCCTTTTTATGCTGCTATTGCTATTTTCTACAGACAGCTTCCGTCTCAGGGCAGGGGTATTTTGCCATGTTTGTCTGAAGGAGAGACTAGATCTCCCTTGAATTTCCTCTGTTCAGTGCATGTGAAGAATGGATAACTGACTGACCCTCAATTCTTTTCCCCTTTCATCAGACCCAAATTTTAGCGTACAGGCTGTGATGGACATTTCACTGCTGTATATGCTCATTATCTTTCTCGTTAGCACGGTGTGGAGGTCTTGGCACCATCCCACTGGGGAATGGGGTATTGTGTTTGTGACTTATTCCTGTGGTTACTAAGTGGTTTTAACTGTAAAATGTTTTGGGCTAGCTTTTCTTCAGTGCCAAGGTCCAAGCTTTTAGGAGATGCCACCTTCCATCCTGTACTGTGCTAGAGTCCAGGCAAAGCAATCTTTCCACCCACTGGTTGTAATCAACGTATAAAGATTGTCAAACAACTCATGGGTAATTGTTACTCTTTTTTAGAAATCAGACTGTGCTGTTGGTTTTGGTTTTTTTCCCCCTCTTATTAACCAGATGAAGAATGGCTTATACAAAGCCACCATTTAGAACCTCCCCTTTTCCATTGGTCATGACAAGGTTCAATTTGAATTGCAGAGCACTGCTTTTGAAAGGAAAAAAATAACACTTGGTCTTTGCCTTGTACTTTTTCCTTTATTCAGAAATCATCAACAAACAACTACCTGGCTATTTAAATAACCTTTCATTCTAATAACTTAGTTATTTGTCTACCGTAACCTCATTATTTAACATTAACAGAAGTGTTTTGCTTTGCAAAATCCCAGTGCTCTTTCTACCCATTACTGCTGTTCTACCTGGGAACCCTCATACCAGTTGATTTTCTGTCTTTGTTTTTACAATATAAGTGAGTTTAATATTCTGCCCTATGCTTCCTGTGCCCTGGATGTCCTCACAGAGTTGTTATAGAGTTGCTAGGGCAGACTACATTTATAATTTGCTTCTCAGTAATTTTCCTGTGAGGACAAGTCCTAAAACAATTATTTTTGAACTAAAGGTCTTGGAAACTTCATTTGACTATCCAACAAGCAGAGACCTGATCTCAGGGGTGACTGCATCCATGATGTTCTTCCTATTCTCTACAGGTTTTTGTAGCCACACATCCACAACTGCACCTGAACGCCTTTATTTCAGTGTGTATTATGCAACATGGCTAATACCTGGTATGTATTTTTCTTCTCACCTGCTCCTTAGGAAGGAAAGTGTGAGCCACAGTGTGCCTGGGTGTCTTTGTTTGGTTTATGCAATATGCACATTTCTCTGAGTGAGTTTGACTCAAGTGCACGTTCTTGAAAAGAAGATGTTGAAGGGTCTGTAATTCCTGTTTCAACCTAGGAAAGCTCAGCATCCTGCACACATGAGCCTAATCCTCCTTACAGCATTTTTTTCCCCACACAATGAAGTCCTGAAGACATGGGTTTTAATCTGCATGCACCATGTGCTGCAGGAACAATGAAGCTCGGTTGTGTCAGGAGAGAGCAGTGCTGTGCACGCCTAGTGCCTGCTGGGTGGGCTCCCCAAAGCAGCATGGCCATGTCAGAGAAGCAATCTATTGCTTGTCCTGGTTATTTAGAGAAACTAGTTATAGTACCATACTGATACAGGTATTTGACTTCTAGTCTAATTAGCTGGGTGGGCACTGGGTGCCATGGATTCACGCCTTAATGTAGGTGGTCAGTTTGGATTCAGGCTGTCCAAGAAGGACTTTGAACCTTTCTGGGGGTGTTGGATGTAGAAAACAGAAGACTAATGTGATTTAGTTACAAAGGGATTGTTGCAGCTTTCTGTCCTGGATGGGATTTCTCTGACCAGTTCTTTCGGTCCAGGACATTTGCACCAGGTGTGGACCTGACTAGGTAGGACCAGGCTGGGATGAGAGTCCTCATCTGCACCATTGAGGGGGACAGGGAGCAACCTTTGTGTGTGCAGACACTTGTAACCTCAGGTTTTATAACCACTGTGAAACTCTTCTCTAGACAGTAGGACCCTTGAATCCTATTTCATCTTGGCCACAAAGGAAAACTTCTAACAAATTTCATTATTTCCTCACTGAGAGTTGAATAGACCTCATGTTAATTGTGACACTGCTTCAAATTTTCCATTAGTATATGCTGTATCATTCTTTCATGTCAGTAATTCTTTGTTCAGTCTGCCTCACTGCAGGAATATATTAAGAATCCTTATAGCCCAGATTTAGGCATGCTTAGGCATGATGATTTTTCATTTATTGTTGTAGAATGAACATTGCAGAGCAAGCAGGAGGCTAACCATTTAACACCAAGTGTCTTATTAATCAGCTTTTGTTTATTTAATTTAATAAGCAGCTTTTGATAGCTGTAAGAGTCTGGTTGTATGTTTAATTTAAGCAGCACTTACTGCTTGGGTCTTTGGAACATACGACTTCAGCCTTCCTAATACTTCGTTACTGTGTGGTGGCCTTTAGATCTCAGAAAGTTTGTTTCATCTTTTTTTCTTTTTCTTCTGAAAATGCAAGAAGTGTTTTCCCCTTAGGATTCCAGGGAGTCCACTTTTTTGGGCTGAAAGTTTTACACTGCCTTCCCCTTAATTTTGGGAGGCAAGCGTAGGCACACAAAAGCCAAGCAAATGCTTGCCTTTTGACTTCAAAACCCAGGGAAGCAAGTGCTAGAAACTTCTGCCTTTGAATCCTGCCTGGTCCTTTGGGAAGTTATGGAACCTTCTCAGCACCTTCCTGACAAAAATGAGCATTATCACATCTCTGCCTTGAATAAGTCCCGAATTATTTCAAAAGCGCTACTATAAGAGATAAGGACCAGAATCCACCTCTGAGAGCACTCTCTTACAGTCCTCTCGTCACATCAGTCCATGGGTTTTCTCATACATTTGTTCTATAGAGCCATTTAAAATGCTTCCCAACACGCAGCACGCTGCGTTCCTGTGCCTGGCACTGCAAACCTTGTCTCCTTAGGGATTTGGGGTCCAGGAGGTGGTCGTCACTCTGGTCCCACTCCTCAAAATTCCCCGGGACAGAAAGCAGAGACCTGCAGGGTGACAAGGCTCTGAGAAGCCTTTCTTTAGTTTCATTTGCATTTCATGTAATCATTACTTATTAAGTAATTAAATCTGGTTTTATTTTTCTGAACTAGAAGAATGCTGTGTGCTTTTGTATCTTCCGTTAGTTCAATCATGTCACATTTACAGGATGGGTTTGCATGTACAGCCTGTAGCTCCAATTGGCCTTGGGCATCCTTTCATGGATCCAGTCGCTGAAGCTGGACCTTGCTGTATCTAGTGAAAACTCAAGAATTCTCCTTAATATCCAGTGCTGTTTGATTCAATGAAATCTTGATAAATTGAGGACAAAATACTACTGAAATAAATATACATACATGTGAGTTCCAAGATATTGTTTTTCAAGCAAAAAAAGGATATAAAAAATCCTCCTGTTACGCATGATGGTCACGTTTGTGCATTTTTAAATCACTAGATTGACATGGAGACCACATACTTTATGTATATGCCGAATTCTATTCACAGTGCTGTGGGCTATAATACTGTGTTTTGAAAGACTATTCAGGATTAAGTCTCTAACTTCATGACTCCTTGCATAAATTATTTAAATACTGTGAGGGTAGGGTGGGGAAGAGAGTTCCAGAAAAATGGATAATGGTAATTGTCTTGATGAATCCATGTTGACAATATTAATGTTTAACTATTTGGTAAAACCTTTGAAAAAAGGTACTGTCTGCTGCAGTTGTAGGATCTTAAAGCAATCTGAGAAATACAGAGATAGATACGTGACTGTGGAGTGCTACATGTCCTTGGCTGCGGCCCCCATTACGGTAGCCCCTATTATGCCATTCTGATACCTAAACAGGATGATAAGTGAGGGACAGTATCGAGTTCTGAAAAGCCTAAAAAAGACACCCCAAAACAACAACAAAACCTCCAAAAACTGTTACAATTTCTTTTTATTCTGTCTATCTGAAAAACACCATAACACCCAAAATTCCGTGCTTGGCAGAAAGCCAAGGTCATGGTCCAATTTGATTTTCAAAAGCATGGGTATACAAGTAATTAACAAAGCAAGCTTTTAAACACAATTTGAAAGGGAAGAGGGAAGTAGAGTTTTGAAGAACATAATTCAGTTTCTCTTTCAGTTTATTCCCATGCTTTCATTGATTTTTAGGGGCCGTTGAGTAGCTCAGTTGTAGTCATTAGGATCCTAATTCTCTTAATTCACCAAATTGCTTGCTTGTGCCACCTAGTAATTCGCTGTCCTGAAATAAAAAAGAGAAGGGGCACAGTCTGACATCTGAATTGTTGTTTTTCCTATTGTGTTATCTGGCAGAACAGTAAAATCAGCATTTTACGATCTTTTCTTCTCTCTGCCCTATAATCAGAATGTAAGATATCTCTAGTAATGATGGAAATGTCTCATCTAAATGGGAATACTTAAGTGTCTGTTCCCATGATTTTTTTATCCATCCAGGAACAGGCATTATTATAGGATTCTTGGTATCCAGCTCCTTCTATTTCCAGATCTCCAAAGAAAAAGACCACTCTGTGCTGGAGCAATGTAACGTTCCTTTATCCAATAACAGTGGGGACTTTGACCCATGTTTCCAAGTAGGATTTAAAACAAAGACTTTAAAGGCTGATATGGGAAACTCAGCTCTTCACTGCAAGTGAAAATGGCTGTGATGTGGAAGCAGTCATGGAAAGTTATTTTCATATGTCCATCAGCTACAAGAATGGCCTGTCTCTCAACTCTAATGCTTGTAGGGCCCATGTGGACGTCTAAAACGTATTTCTACTGCAAATAATGTCAAAAGGTCCATAGGTTAATTATCTCTGAGCATTAAAGTTCCTTGGGGAGGCATAAGCACAAACCCAAATGTGTGCAGCAGACACAGCAAGTGCGGCAGTAATGTTTTCAGCACAGATAATGCTGAAGTGGGAAGCTAGCCCACTGCCAAGCCTTGGGTACCTTGGCTTCCCCAAAAAAACAAGTGGCCATCTGCAAATTAACCTGCGATGGCTCTGCACTCTAATGGAATAGCTGATATGCCGGAGCATCAACAAGTGCTTTTTGACAGAAGAAATCCTTGATAAAAGATGTCAAAAATAGTCCCTGGGGAGGAGGGAGAAATCAAAAGCTCAGGCTGGTGGAGGAGTCAGCTTTGTAGAGCAAAAGGCGACACCAAGCTCTCCGCATGGGATGATGGGCAAGAGCTGATCTTGAAAAGAGCTGGGGCCTGTTATCCTGTAGTGACCTGAAGGGATGTCAGTGTGAAGGAGCTATTAAAGGGCGGTGGAGGCTGAGGAAAGATACTCCTTTTAAGTGATAAATGAGTCATTTGAGGAATGAGTTTGCTTTTATTTTTTTATTTAATTGCTTTTCTCTCTGTCTCTATTAGCTAGATATCAGCTTTGAGAAATGTGCTATTTGGGCTTCTGGGAATTTGTCGGCAGTATTTCAAGCCTGTTTGTCTATTGGTTTTATAGATTGTCAGCAGAAAATCATGGGAGAATGCAAATCAGGAAATCTTTAATTGTGTGTAACTTACCAGTTCATTTCCATGCGTATTTCTCAATAATCTTATTCCCACAACACTAAAAGCATGTATGTATTTTATTTTCATTGTGTTTATTCATTGAAAAGCTGTGTTCTAAATAGAAAAGTGTTTTCCTAAATGCCATCTTGCTAGCGTTGTAATGTCATGTCTCTGGCGCTCTCAGTTATGCCAACAGGAGTATTTACTTTTGCCAGTTCCAAAAAACAAGTCATAGTTAGCTGCTCCCTGCCTGTTTCCTGCACTGGGCTTTTTTACCCCAGATCTGTGTAGAACTCCTGTGAGAGCTTCCCATCTTCTTTGTGCCTTTTGAGCCCACCCCTGCTGTTGCTGACCACCTGCCATGCAAAACTGCCACGTGAATCAAATCACTTTCTCTGGTGATACCTCCAGAGTCACTCCCCAGTAGGACACCAAGTGCTGCTCCAGGCTTTGTCCTTCCCTTGCTGCTTTTTTTCTTGTCCATCCTTTGCCTTTTTTATTTCTTGTACTCTTCAAAAAGTTTTTCTCTTCTAGACATCTCACTGCTGTTTCCTCTTTCCCTGATCACCTTGTCCCTTTCCTTTCCCATATTCCCATCCCTTAAAGGCAAACCACGGTGTTTCACCTACTCTGTCTCTCCCTCTCCCCCAGTGGTTGCTCTCCCAGTGATAACCATCCTGCTTTCCTTATCTTCTTTCTCTCCCCCTTTTTCCTGGCCCTCTAGCTTCTTTTCAGGGTGGTGGCTGACAAACAGGTTTACACGACTTTACCCGAACTAGATGAAATAGATGTGCAGCTATTTCTGTTCATAGCAGCTTATTTCAGTTTATATCAAAACTGCTCTTACACTCTAGCACAGTGGAAGCAGCACAGAAGAGAACCAAGAGAACCTTTTTTTTTTTTTTTTTTTTTTTTTTTGATGCTGAAGAAGCCACCCAAGGCATTTTGCTGACTGATCCCTGGCGGCTTTTGGGTAACCAGATGTGGGAGTATGTGGACAGGCTCCGAGGGCCGTGCTTCAGTTCACAGCCCCTCCATTACCTGACGCTTCTTCCACTGGTTTGTTTTCAGAGGAAAGAGACATTTCCCTTACGACTCAGCCATCTGCCTTGGTTGCACCACACTTTTTCTCTTCTATCTCTAAATGGAGTTTGCACCATCTGGGCCTTCCCCCTCTTAGTGTAAATATCGTGATGGGTTTTCTGGTTGGTTTCCTCACGACTTCCTTCTTTTAGCAAAAGCGTGGAATCAGCAGAGCAGTCACCTCATGCATGTTAACAGAGTCGCCCTCCTCAGCACCTCTTCTGCCCCATCTTTTTCACTTCAATTTGGGTGCTTGAGCTGGAATGGCTTCCTCAGTGTCTGTGCAAACATTACAATATTTAATGGAAATAGTAGTGAATAATGCTGTTAATTCCTCCTCTCCGTGGTTTGATTTCCTTTTTTTTAAGCGTAGCTTATTAAGACTGTAGTTCATTTTTAAATTTCTTATTATCTCTTAGTTTTCAACCTAGATGCCATCCTACTGCTGATTTTCTTTAACCTCAACGTCCCACTGCAGGTCTAATGGTGTCTTACTTGGTTTCTGGGTACTGCTGAGGGCTCATCTCTGACAGCAGCCAGGCCTTTAACACTCTACGATCATATAAATCAGTCTGATTTACCTGATTTTTATTGCTGTCGATGGCACGCAATGTCTTCATTTGTAATGATAAAATATACATTTGTACCCCCACTCTCAGCTTTGCCTTGTCTGGCTCAAGCCAGCGATGGTTATTTCTCACATCGCTCAGTTTGACATAGAGGGCAACTGTTGTTTTGTCTATAACTCTGGTTGTGAGGAGAATATAAAGACACCTATAGGACATTTGCTCGTTTGCAGAGGGATGGATTACCCCAGCCAGCCGTCCACTCGCAGACTCCGATGAATGGGCTTGATGCCTCCTTCAGCACTAGGTATTTACTGCTTCACTGAGCTGGTCTACTTATCTAACAGCACTGTTATATACTTTCAAATAAGTATCATTGCCTTCAGCTTAATTAATTAAATTTTCTAATTGTGCTCTCTCTTTACTGCTGTACAAGGTAATAACTGATGCTTTAATTGGGGTAATTCAAGAAAAAGTCATCTTGTTCTTATTACTGGGTTGTGGGTTGTGTTTGTTTATTTAAGGTTTCCCTCAATATAATACCGGTAACATTTAGATTGCTTAAGACCGTGGGAAAGCGTCTTCCATATACAACACAGGAAAGACGCCGAGAGTCCTGGGTGATGTGGCTCCTGGGTCAGGCTTGACTTCCTAACAGCCCTACAGCCGGTAATGTTGGATTTCATACCACTGCTGGGAACCCATATACCCCACGCTCCTTTTAGGATTAGTTTGCAGGATGAGGATCACGGGTCATTTAAGCCTGATCCCAATTTTTAATGATTTTATCGTTCCTCTGAAACGGATATTGGAGAAGAGAAATAGGCCCACTGGGTGTGTTATGATCATAGGGTGTAAACCGCAATCCGATCCTTGTGTAGTCTGTTTAATAGAACAAAACACAGCAGAAAGATCCGTTTGAATGGTTTTAAGATCATCATCTCTCTAAGTATTGTCCTTATTTTCCAGAGATGTTTCATAAATGGTAATTGCTGCTTTGGGAACAGGCCATTGAGAGTTTCTGTATATTTGGCAGCGACTGAAGTCAGAGGGCTTAAAGGCTCTTCCACATTGGGAAATTTACTGATGTAATTACACCAGTGTAATTATACAGCTGTAATTGTACCAGCATGAATACCCCATTTTTTCCAGTATGAGGGTTATTTTCATCTTGTTTATCGTGCTTGCACTGTGACATGTTGGGTGAAAAGGAGCAAACTTTGACAGGTACGTTCACCCTTACCGGGATGCTGGAGCTCAGGCTGTGCCACGTCCCAGCAAGCCATCCACAGAAGGCGTACCATCATCTACCGTACCCACAGCCACGCAGAGTTATGTCCCAGCGCCATGGAAAAATTAGGAAGGCTGCATTGCACAGCCCAGTGGGATTATTTTGTCCATGGGCTGTGCTTCAGCCGGCTGCATGGTAGGTGTTATCCCACTATTCTGCAGAATAATAGAAAGAGCTGTCTAGCAGGGACGTGTCTCTCTGGGTACCACAGATTCTGAAAAGGGATGGAACGACATGCGCTTTCAGCGAGATGATATTATAGTGTGTTATCCAACAAGCGAGCCATGGATGTCTTTTGAGAAATGTAAAAGCAGCGTGCTCAGCGAGTATTGCCTTCAGGGCTGGGAGGAGAACGCTCCCGGACTCAGAGCTTTGCTTTGAGGCTGGGTAAGTCAAGAGTAGAGGAGGCAATGCAAGTGAGGGAATTAATTTGCTGGAGTTTCTGTGCAAGGTGCAGTTAAAAGCATTAGGAGTCTTTGTGTAACCACTGTTATTTGAAGAGGCAAAACTCTAATTTTGCAGTTCTGTGTGTTTAGGACAAAGAAATGTTGCTTCTTTCTGCAAGTCAGCATCAATAGCCAGCTGGAACCTGCCTAAAAAAGTTTCTCTTTGGATTTGCAATTATTTTTTTTTATTAAATAAAAAAGAAGGACCTCATTTTGTTTCAAGTACACATTCTGCAATATTTCTGATGGTATGGGAAAGAGCATACTATGCACTTAAAAATTACTGCTCATTAATTAGCTTCTTTGATCCTAAGAGTGAAAACATGCCACCTGTGCTACAAGGTGGCTTGCAGAGTCTTCTTTAGAAAAAAGACTTTTGCTGAAAAAGCTTATCCTCTCTGCTGTGTTACGCAAACAATTTTTTTTTTCTTTTAGTAGGAGTGGAATATGAGGGTTTTTTTTCTTTTCCCAGCTTGCTAAAAATGTGTGATAACAAATTGACTTCAGTGGGAGTTTTGCATGGGTAAAAGCTGAAGGATCAGTCCCCATATTGTATGTGATTTTGCCCTAGTAATTATTCTTCAGTTGAACAGCTTCTCCATGGCAACAGCTTCAAATAAGTCTTGTAGCTTCACCTATTTTTAAAAAAGGACATATTAGGGTGTATGTTTTAATTTTTTTTCACCCTAAAAAGAGAGGCAGGAAAAGAATCGACACAAGCGGAAGCGGACAGGATTTGGCCAAAAATGTCCTTTCTTCCACTCACATCCCCACCTTTTCTCTGTCCTAGGAAGGGAAAAAGAAAAAAAAAAGCATATACAGTTGAAAATAAATTCTCTACCTTGTCTTTCCACGTCCCCTTCCTGAGCCTCTGAGACATTACGACGCTGACTTGATCAATCATCCCACGTCCACCCCAACAGCTCCTTAACACAAACTTTCTTCTTCCCTCTTTTTTTCAGCCACGGTCTGCTTTCAGTCTGGCAATTAATTGTCCTACTTCTCCTGTCCTCAGAATTGCGTTCTTGTCAGATGCCTCAGCTGAAAGTCAGGGCTTCTTAGCTGCTTGCTTTGTTTTGCGCTCTCTTACTAAAAGTAAAGAGAGGAAAATATTCTGTGGCTGGATATTCTCTTTCATATTGGACTTACCTCACAAATTGGTGATGCCTCCACAGGCAGTTCTACTCCTAAAGAAAGGGACTTTCCTAATTTTTTGCCAGAGACTAGAAAACATATCTGTTGTCAGCAATACAATAGTCAGGAAAAACATCCAATTATTTTAGACTTAATTCTCTACTTTCATTTTAGTATGGCAACTGTGCTTTCTAATAGAACTCCGAGAGCAACAGTTTCATAAGAAATCATCTTCATTTTATAGTTTTCTATTGTTGGAGGTCACTATCTTTTGAATTAATGCATCCTTTGGGAAGGTCCTTTTCCGTAATTCATTTCCAATGTGGGGTTATTGTTGTATGCTGGACATGCTATTTTTGTGTTCAGTTCTGTATGCTCTGCCACGTTTTAAAGGATAACGGGTTAAAATGGGCCCCCCTCCTTTCTGCTGAACACATGAATATGGAAGCTCCGGCAGGTAAGTTTGCCTGCCCCAGTGATGTTATTTTTGAAACACTGCTGACTGACAGTTTTGCTGGCAAGTTTTCACACGTGGCTTTTTTAAACTAATATATAAGGCCATGTTACATCTGTTTCACCTGAAAACCCACATCATGTGGCCTACAAAAGATGTTATCTAACTGGTTTCAAAAGGACCGCATCCCACGTGAGAACTGTTTTGTCATTTTTAAGGTTGGCTCTGAAAGTTTTTGCAGGTTGTGTCTAATATAAAAATCGCTGCTCAGTCTTGTGAGGCTCGGCAAATGCCGATGACTTTTAGTTGGTTTTTAGTAAATCCAGGATGACTGACACTGGCCCTGAGTCTTTCCTCCTGTAGCTGCTCGCCCCTCTGGTTATATGCTGCTCTCATCCTCCCTGTGATGCACGTGGCTTTTAGACATCCAGTCTGTATTATGACCCAATAAAGAGTTTTATCTGCAGAACTAAGATAGGCAGCAAACTGTGGCAGAAGGTGGGAAGAGTTTGCTGGAGGATAAGAATATCATAAAACAGCTTTCTCATTTAACCTGATTTATCACAGTACCCTGAGCCACAATACTCATGCATGTCAGCAGGTGCTGCTCAGTTTTCTTCTTTTCTTTGCAACTCTCAGTGTCAAAAAGAGAGCTCATCAAAAAGAGGGCTCATCAGGCAGCATCCACAAGTTTGACGGTGCACGATAAAGCCTTGCCTTTTGCTGTTTCCTGACAATCAGAGTAGAGAGAGTGGTTAATACAGCTAAACTAGTATTTTTCAGTCAGAATATTGACAGCCATTTTGCAAATGCCATCTATGCTCTGACATCTTGGGAAACAGCTTAATAATTAACGTTACAGTGGAGATTTTAACTGTCTGCCAGTTCTGACTATCAGCAAAACAACACACAAACTCATGAGATGTAGCAGCGGTACCTCAGGTGGGCTGGACATCAGGCACTGAAGAGCAGCTGTCATGTTTGATACGGTGCCATCAGATAGAAGAAACTCTAACTGAATCTTAAACAGGGTGCATCTATTAAGTTTTCATTATATATATTTGGCTTAAACAGTTGCAACACCCGTTTTTTGTTGGCATTAAAAAATTAAGCCAGCAATTAAAAATGAAATAAACATAACTAGCAGTGAAAAATCTAGGATTATTTTTTTTTTTTAGTATGTCTTGGCTGTAATAGTGATTAAATGGTATACTGTCAGTCAGGTCAGGAGACCAATTTGACTCTAAAAAGCTGCGAGACAAAAATTTCTTGTTACCCTCAGTTCTACGCTACCTGTTTTGTCACTTAGTCTAACACCAGAGTAATTAATTCCAAAGAGCTACCTTTGAAAAACAAATAGCCCTGCTTTCCTGCTGAAAATGATAGATATCACTCTATGGGGAGAAAAAAAACCCAAAACAATAGTTTATTTTTATCACAGAAATTTGGACCACTCTATTTCATTGAGAAGTATGCAAACTCTCCAAGTATTCTTATATATACTTAATGGGTAAAAATGGGTGTGATTTGGTACCATTCATCATTGGCTGTACTGGTCTTTTGGCCAACAAACCAAAAACTACAGAGGGTTTTCTGCAATGTTAGCTTTATTACTAAATTTTTAATAATAATTAAAAACAAACAAACAAACAAAAACCCCAACATCTACATTTTATGGCTTAATCTGGTTCCAAAGTGAAATGCTTACTGGAGCACCAGAGAAAGCTGGGACAGCAGGTGGGATCCTCACTGTGGTCCATGGAATGTCTTTGCTGAGAGTGCAGAATTTCCGTGGGCATTGCATTTCAATCAGGACCAGTTTCCCCACATGGCAAAGAAAAATACCTTTTTGCAGCAGCAATAAAATGATTGATGCTGTTGTTTTTTATTACAGCTAGGTCTTAAAACTTCCATTTATCCCGTTCGTCCAACCCATGCAGATTTCAGACAAAGTGACATCTTCTCCATGAGTCTCCCGAGCTTGCTTCTCTCCCCGAGGCAGGGCTTCCTTCAGTGCTTGTATTTTCCTCAGGACACCCATCTCTTTGCTTTGTGTAAGTAGGATAGTGAATGAAGTATTCTTTGGTGGGGAATTCAGCAAGTTTATTGTTTCATTTATTGCTGGATTTGGATTTTGAGCGAAGAGTGAAGCCAGAGGGACTGCACATTGAATGCTGAAGGGAAGAATAAATGTTGCACAGTCTGCATCATTGGCTGAACTCTACATACTGATTTGGGCAAGGTCCTGAGGAGCAGGGGGCGTGGAGTTATGTACAACTCAGGAACAGGATTAATCTTGTAGGATGAGACCTGACAGCAGATCGGATCCTGCTTTCTAAGGACTTGACTTTGCAGCTTTAGCATCCTTCCCAGTCATTTTGTGTCATTATTGCTTATGAAAGAATATCTTTAGAGACCTTCCAGCAACTTTCCTTCCAGTCAAAACCTTTTCCACCCAAACCAGATCTTGTGCCCCACTGTATTATAGGAGTTATACTTCCTGATTTCAGCTGACCCCCAGATGCGGCTATCCAAATGATGAAGAATGATTGTGTGTCAAATCAAGAGCCACGGCACAAGGGAGAAGGAGAACAGGGAATAATTTGTGTGGTTGGAGACCAAAGGAGGAAAGGTTGTCATACCTACTTTGCTCTCTGACAGTAATTTACACCACCTGTTCTATAGGTTTCTGCAGGTTAGTTTTCATTTCTTGCCCCTTAAAGCTGTCTGTTCATATTTGGAATATGTAGTTACTTGAAAAGTGATATTATTTAAGATAAGATGGCAAGTGTGTCTCTGTCAGTTGTTCAGCTAGCAACAGATATCGTAAACAAGGAGGCTAAAACTCTTTTCATACCATACCGTACCGTGTCATCTCGCTGTTGCAATTAACATCTAGCAAAACAGGTATTAGGTCTCTACTCAGATCAGAGCATCCCAGCTGTTATTACAAGTGAATGACACCAGGGCACCAGACTAGATGGGAAAAACTAATTTATCAGAAGTGCAGCTTACAATTTTGAGTCTTTAAGGAAAAAAACTGCAGACAGGGCTTTGTATGTGTTAATATCTTCTAAACTTAAAAATGCTTGTTAAGTGTGGTAAACCTAACACATGCTTCTGTCAAATTACATTTCTGGCTATGGAAGGTATATGAGAAGATTATAGCTTACTGTTTTTCTCAAGGTATATATGTTCAAGCTCCATCACAATGTAACTGCAAGGCCTGCTGTCTACATATATTTTGTTATATTTATATCCTATGCCCAGATGTAGGTAGCACGTAAGTGAAAATCTGTCATTTATTAAGCAGTTAAAACTGATCCTAATTTTCAAGTGTCTATTAGAATGCGAAAGGAGTCACGACATTTATCTTGCAGACTCATGCTTTTGAGATCTAAATGCATATGTAATATACAGTAACGAAATTTGACTTGCTGGGCTGCAGTTTCAGGTCACGCTGAATTTACGCTTGTACAATCTTTTCTGAGGGAAAGAGCCTTTGCTCGTATTTTTGAAGGGATGTGAGATAATGGACTTTTACACTGAGACATTTGTACTTCCAGAAAAGCTTTTACTGGCCAAAAGCAATGCCCAGGCACTCCTGTTGCTTGGATAAAATTAATTGGTGAAGAGGCATTCCACATTTAGTGAAAATGAAAAAACAATGTTTTGATAACTTTAGGGACTTTCTTCCTTCCTAAAAATGACCATTTGAGCATGCTGAGGAAGGTACACCGTCATGTTCGTGCTTTGAAATAAATCTCAGAGAAATATATTAGCAGGCAGGCAATGTAGTCGTGGATGTGGGCTAAATTATATGGCTGTGATTATAGTTACGGAGGAGAAATCCATGAGGTGAATTCCACATGTAGCTGTGTGTGCAAGTTAAACCTTTACAAAGTAATAGCAAAAGAAATAGCGTATGCTGTGAAGTCGGAGTTGAAAAATAGTCCTGCAAACTGCCTCCTTTTTAGTTAATGAAGACAGAGGAATCTTTATAATACATAGAAAATCGTGACTCTCTAATGTGTTGATTATCCTCCCATTAAACATTATCCTCGACATAGAAATGGAATATAAGTTAGCTTTATAGGGGAAATATTGACTAGACAGGCTGCTAACATAGAGATTAATTTTATTATTTAGGAAGGCAGAATATTAGGATACATGAGTGTTTCTTTTTTTAACCAAGATGCTATGCTGTCAGTGGTGAAATATTACTGCAGGAGAGTTTTCTTTTTATAAACAGTGGTAAGAAGTATGGCTTCCTTTCTCGGCACTTCAGCCACAGATGCCATCAGCTAGACCATCTGTGGTGACAGATTTGTGTTATATCACTTAGAAACTAAGCGAAACTGGTAAAGCCTCCTACTACAGGATATAAGTAGCTTCTGCTAAGGCTGGGATGTATTACGATTCCGTCTTTCTTCAGGGGGCAGAGGAGTGGGAGGATTGTGTGGATAGAAGCTCACAATAGCTTTCAATCATGTCTTCATCAAATCTTGAAATGCTGGCGTGGATCTTCTAGGGCAATGTCCACATGAAGATCCTTCTTCTGTGTCCCCACAGGGGATAGATCTGGATTCTTCTTGTGCGCTGTGAGCAAACATAACCAATCTGTGGAGGTCAAGTGGGACACTAAATCCAACCTCAGAGGAAGTCTGTGTATGTACCAGGCTGTCATGTGGCCCATATCTCCTCTAGAGGAATGACTCTGTGGAAAGGACAATGTCTCCTCAAGGTTATATTGTCTGAAAGGTGGTGACATTTTGGGTCATGGTGAGTTCTTCCTGCCCAGTTGTAACTTTTCTTTTTATAATCTTCAAAATGTTCTTAATTGGTGTTCTGAGGTTTCCCAGAGGATGACAACCTTTCATGAACATTGTAGTTAGCAATTGACCGTGGTGACCATGAGCACATTTGAGCACTGGTAGGACTGAAACCATTACACCACACAGGGAAACATGGCCACACAAGGGACATGCAAGAAAGGGGTGTTGTTGGCATGTAGTGTCACGCAGCATTTCTGTGCAGTGAGATGTGGTACAAGTAGGCATTTTGGCAAAAACATTACAGAAAGCTTTGCTGAGCCAAAAATAGAAACCTTCAGTCTTCACATCTGAAGGTGTTTGGAGATGTATTAGATGGGAAAGATATTATTTTCATGTCTCCATAAACACAAAAGAAATGTGGTTTTAGACTGAGAAACAATTTTTGCTGCTGAGAATATTGTAATGTCCTTGTTCTATGTTCAGAATCAGTGGGGTATGCTCAGATACCAAATGAGCACAACAGGATTTAACAGTATGAACGCACTCCCAAGTATCTTGTGTTGAGAATTACTGGTTCCTCAGCCCATAGCACTAGCAACTCGTTCCTCATCTCAAATTCTAAGGTTGAGCACCTTTATAGGAGCTAGCATTTCATGATCTCAAGCTCCCCACGTACAAAACAGAAGAGATCATCCATTTGGTTATGTAGAGGAGTGGCCATGACTTCTTTCAGTAATAAAACCCATAAACCATCCAAAAATAAAACTATGGCATTTTACAAAATCTAAGTGATAACAAACACCTACTTGTCAGTATAAATTTGCGAAATTGTCTTTCCGTTCTTTTAAAATAAAACCCTACTGATAACTTATACTTTAAATCCAGCACAGAGGCTTTCCAACAGATGATCTCAGGAAATTGTTTTTTATCTTTGTCTTTGGGAATTTAGGCTTGCTGCATCTCACCCACAATAATTTTGCAGAGGGAAATCATAGCAGTGGTTTTCTGGGTACTGTTCCTGCACACAGTGCAGCCAGCTAAAACTTTCCGGTTGGTAAGGCAAATACTGGAAGAGTCATAAAATGAACAGCTCTTTTCTGTGAAGTCAAGTTTCCTGAAGGATAAATCAGTAGTCAGTTAAGTCCCTAGTTGGAAGATACAGCTTACATGCTTGTTGGTATCTCAGGTGTTACTACTACTCCTTTTCTTAATTTGTAGCCTTTTTATTCTTCCCTTTATCCTTCCTCCCTGCTTTCATCCCTCTGAACTTTTGGACCCCACCTTTACGAAGACTTAAAGTAATGCACCCAGAATAGCTGTACTGACTACAGCGGGTACCACAGCTATGGCGTCTGCGGTTGCCATACTGCCTCTGAGCAAAATCTCCACTCAAGTTCTCTTCTTCCTTCTTCAAAACGTCCCAAAACACCACTGCAGGGTAGAGAGCATCAGAAGAGGTTGCTGAGCCCGTCTTTTAGTCATGGTAACACAAAGAGCACCCAAAGCATGGGTCATGCTCTGATTTCTCCAGCTCGCTTGTCAGCTAGACCCCTGCAGAGCTGGCCCCGGCATGTGCCATCAGGAGGGTAGGCAGGCAGCAGGTTTGCTATTGGGCATGGCCAACATTACATCTAAGGAGAAGGGTCTGTGTATAATGTTACGCAGGCATCAGGCTGCTCCTCCACAAGGATCTGCTGGTGCACCACAAACCCTACGTCGAGCATTCCTGTGTTACTGTTTTGGGGAACGCAGTCATCACTGCACTGAGTAGGAAACAACCTTGCCCTTGACCCAACACCCTGAACCATCTCTAAATAACACTGGAAGAAGACAGACCTGGAAGCCTCAGATCCTGTCAGCAACCTCTAGTCTATTTTAGGCACCTGCTTCTCACCAAGATCTGTTGCGACTTGGTGTGCTGGAATACTTTGGAGGATTTAAATAAAACTACTTAGTATAATAAAAAGATAAGATCAGCCAGTGTGCTGTACAGGAACATTTGAAATTAATTCTTTTCCCTTTTTTATTTCCAGAAAATATTATTTTTTGCTTTTAAAAACGTGAACTGGCTATCATCCATTTTAAAGCAAAATGAAACTGGCAACAAAGACTGCTGCATTTAATTATTTTTTTTTTACATATCAAAAGTATTGCCTACAATGGATGCGTATTATTTAAAAAGAGAAGAAACTGTGATTGGTTTTACTTCAGGATCGGTGGGTCTGTTTAACTAGGCTTTTTTCTTTATCGGGCATTTGTCAGGAGGGTTTGTCGTATGTATGCATGTGGTAGGATTAAGCTAAACTGAGACACAGCAGATTTATTCATTTAACAGGTTTTCTGGTTTATTGGGGTTTTTAGTTTGCAGTCTTCAATATAATTAACTTGTTGCTTGCTGGCTCTCTGCCCTGCTGCCCCTCATGTGAGGTGAGGGAGCTTTGTGGTGTCTTTGCAATACCTCGCTGCTCTAGGAACACACAAAGTCAAGACAGGCTTCCTGGTCCCTGCTTTTGGGGAGTCTTTCTACACAGACTTTGAGTTCCTGAGCACTTTCTTGATGCTGACATCCAAAATCCTGCCTTAGGAGAGGTTCCTTGGTGTCTGTGCTTGTCTGGTTCTCTGGCCAGCAGAGCTGTGCAGCAAGGTGGGGTGCAGTCCGTGGAGGGTTGCAGGAGGTCTGTCTGGGTTTGTCTCCAAAATTGAATACTGTTCTGTGCCGAACACTCCACTTCCAGCATGCGCATAAAGATATTTTATCTGCAGTAACTCTTCATACAGCTCAAGTGATCAATACTGGAATCCAGCTGTCCCTGATCCCCATATCCAGCGTGCTGTTGACTGGACAACGTATCGCCTTGGTAATATATTGCTATAGGGGGTGTTATAAATAATTAGAGTAGGGGGTGTTATAAATAATTAGAGATACAAGGAGTCAAACCCCAGGCTCTTCTCAGTTGGAAGGCACCTCTGGGCATCATCTAGTCTAAACTTCTGCTCGCAGCAGAGTATGTAGAAAAGCCTTCTCAGGACCTTCTCCAGTCAAGGTCTGAACAACCCATGCTACATGAGGTCCTAGCGAGGTCTGCGGGTGAAACTAAAACTAAATGCAGACAGGAATTACTGCAATAGACAAGGTCCTGCCAAAAAAAGGAGATTGTCACTATGCTATGCATAAAAGGGGAGACAGAAGAAACACAAGATCTTTGGCATAAAGTCTTCTCTCTGTTATGTCCTTGTCGTGTCCTTGAAGGCAGAAAATCCACCCATTGGATAACTTGGGTCAGAACCCGGTTCTGCAGCAGAGACACGATGATTCTTCTGGAGAGAAGAGCATTTTATTAACAACATGTTTAAGTTATGTCAACTATCAGCCATTCATGAACTTTTATTGACAGTTAAATAGAACCTGAATGGTTTGGGTTTTTGGCTGTCATTCAGGGGTGCTTTTGCTTTCAGGTCTATCTTAACCTGAAAGCATGTAATTTGTTTCATTTGTGGTGCTGCATAGGAAATGAACCTAGGTCTCTAGTGCTCAAAGGCAAATGCAGTAATCATCTGCATGACTTGATTCCTTATTCCGGTAATATGAAAATTGTCAATTATGGATGAATTATGGGCGCTACTGATACCTGTAATTTGGTTCTGCAGTTTTGTAAACATATGCAGCTGCATTTAATTGTATTTTACTAGTCATGTAATTCATTAAGGTGCACCTGCAGTCACCTAAGATACAGATATTAATGAACTGAAAAGCTGTATTTCATTGTCTACTATTTATATTGACATTTCTTACAATTGTTTCTTTTTACTCACATATCTGTGTATCTGAGATGCTGATATTAAAAAAAAATTAAATGATTGTGAAATAAACAGACAGCATAGCTAGCTGCTCTATTTTAACTTCCTGAAAGCACTTGCTAAATAATTAATTTAAATAATTGCTTTTTCCATGCAAAGCCCAAGACTGGAGGAAAGCTGTAGAATTGATTTTTGCAACAGTTATTGTGGTAAAGATGAATCATTAGATAGCTGATTCCAGGGATGGGAGCTGCTGAAGCCCTTACTCTGTATTTCCATGCTTGAGGGGTGATGGATGTTGTTCAGCTCTGCCCGAATATAGCACCTTTACCATTCATCTTCCAGTCCAAGCTCTTGGAGAAGTTATCTTCAGATTTGGGAACACACTTTTAAAATAGACATTATATTTTGCGCAGATACGTGCTTAATATGCAGAGATGCACAGCCTGTTCCTCCTCTTCTGCTTCTAGATATTCGTATCATTTGGAGTAAAACAAAAAATGAGTGGTTTTATTAGCCATATAAGCATCCCTCGGTTCAGTGCATTTTGCAGAATGTACTGGTAGAGCACTGAGAATCAGATGATGCAGGTCATACCTCGGATTTCTTTTTCCCCCTTCCTTCAGCATGTCTCATTTTGCCTATGGGGAAAAAACTCTGGTCTTATGGCAGAAGCCTGTGGCTTCAGCAGGTCTGGGGTAAACTCTGGCTCTGTGGGGAATTGTCATAACTTTACTGCACGGGGTAAAGATGGAAAAGAAGGTGACACAGAGAGCTTCAGTTACTGTCTGCGTCCCTGGGAACATTGCTCTGTGGCTGCTGTCTGTATGGGAGCGCACGGAGAAGAGTGATGAGCCCATTATCTGCAAGCTGCTAAGAGGAAACTCAAATCTTTCCATCAGCTCAGGAGACATACTCTGATCTCCTCTCAGTGTTGGTCTCTGCCTGTTCCTGCTCTGTGTGTTACCTACCTCTTGTCGCCGATGAAGGACGACGGTCGGGTACCTTCTTCCTGTCGTTACTTCCTCCTTGAACAGAGTTTCAGTTTTCCCTTTTTCCCTCTACGCTACCTCAAAGGATTGTCCCCAGTCAATCACAGTTACACATATTAAAGAAGCAACACCACTAAAGTTAAATAGCGTAGTAGCTAATCAGAATGAAATTACTGAATCTGAGAACGGTGTAGAGTTGCTTACCATCGGTTACAAATGTTGGAGTTCCCATCCCTGAATCAAAGGTATTGTATATCCTGAGAAAAACCCTCTTTTCCTTGAAGAACCTGTTGGCTGGTTGAGGATCTTTCCTGGAAACAACATTAAGTTGTTGTATATTCTCTTTTCAGTTAAATATTTTTTGTCAGGAAAGTTTTCTGAGCTCTAGCTGTTAGAATATGCTTTCTGCATTGCATAAAGTTGTTCCTGTGCCCTGTAATGTAGGTCCTGGGTCAATAATAGAGTGAATCCTTTTCCATATAGTTTTATGTTTTCAAGAATGTGTAAAATTTTTGTTGCAGATTGGGCGGGAGGGGTGTTAATTCAGTATTTCAGAAGTTTTTGCGGTCTGAGTGAGCACGATGATATGCTAAGAAATGTTTTCTGGCCTTATCATGAGATTCTGTGATAGCTGCTTTTGCAGTTGCAATATTTGCCACAAAATGGACTAATCCCATCACTCAGATGATGTACTTTGCGGTTTGGCACCATTTAACTACACAGTGATGGTTATTGTAAGAGCAGGCTAAATATTCTTCAGCCTATCTAGGATATTAAGCACTACCAGGCATCACACCTCCATTTCTGGAGGTGCTTTACAGATACAATTTCCAGCTAGGAAAACGTCAAGCAAGAAGATGAATTGGAAACTGAACAGCAAGACTTGTATAAGGGGACACAGGGTCCTCAGATGGAAAAGGCAGATTTCAGGACAGATGCTTAATTAGAAGGAATTAAGGATTAATGTTGTAAATAACTTCCAAAAAACACAGGAGTTGCTGGAATGAATAATCTGATTATGTCTGTCCTGACATCTGTGCAAGTTTTGGAGTGTCCAACAGTAAGAACATTTGCACGGGAACAATCAAAGTACTCATGTTCTTCTTATGCTAGAGTCTAAAAAGAGATGAAAAAGTTAATTGCGTGTTTATTCTGTTTCTTTGTTATGCTCATTAAGAACATCGCAGACAACTAAAAGAGAAAGTAAAGAAAAAAGGAACTGCCGTTGTTGGAGGGAGGACTGGGAGATATGGAAAGGTGGATGGGAATTTATTGTATGCCAGGACAGGGTGGTGTTATTCACTGGGGCAATACTGTTCAGAAGTCTGAGTTAATATGGCAACTTGGCCGTTTTATGATTCTGTTCTACTGACTGTATTGAAATGAGGTATTGAAGAACAACTGAAATGCAGAAAAATGTTAACAGTAGGCTACATTTTCAAATCACTTTATTCAAGCTGTTCTTTCCAAGGAAGTATAGAATAGATGAAGCATAGTTCCATTAAATTATTGTGTTGGTTGAGTCATTTTAAAGCCCTCTTTCTGCATGATACCAGAATTTGTAAGGATAATGAGGTGCCCAAATCCCGCAAGTTGGTTTATCTACCAGGCATTTTAGCCAATTCCATTTAGGGTCATTTTCTTCCTTAGACTCAGATGAAGTCTCCTCCGAAGTTTGGCTTTCACTGGCCTTTGGAGAAGTTATTTGGGTTACTGACATCTTAGCCACTTCGCTGTTCGAGGGAATAAGATTTAGCCCTTGTCTCTGCCTATACACATCATTTGAAATTGTCTTTAAAAGAGATGCTCTTCCAAGCCACATAGATACCTAGATTAGAGGTAAAATATCTCAGTCAATAAATGGTTCCTTGTCTTGCTGCACCTCATACAGTGTTGGGAATGGCTCAATTAATTTTGAGTTTGCAAACCTATTGATTTTCTGCTCCTCTCCCCCCTGTCAGGCAATAGACACTAGTTACGACAGCCCCTATCTCTGTTTTTATGAGAAAGTTCCATGTGCAGCAACAAACTTCAGAAATTAATGGCTTTATGACAAACTCACAAACTTGCATGATTGCGTTTACTTTGATCATTGATTTGTATACAGTCTGAAGTGTTACAAGAGAGGAGAGGTGTATCCAACTCTCGGCTGACCAGTAAGTGCCTGTATCTAATTGATTCTTTTGTGCCAAGTGGAAATTGAGTTTTCTTGGCTCAGAAAAAGGTATCTATTTCTGGAGTTTGCTACCATTTAAAACACTTCTGTTTATGCTCATGATGCCATTGCTATGGAGCATTGTCATTTCCTTTTTGCTGTTGGTTTCTAAGCATGCTGAACTAATGAACTTTAGTTTATAACCTTAATGCTTGTTTGTATAATTGGTTCTTGCTACATTGAACATTTACTCTTATATCTCAGGTCTTTTATTGCTGAACTCCACTCAGACACTTCAATGATGTAGGCTTATCCAGACCACAGAATGTTCGATACACAATATGGGTAATTCAGCGTTTGGTTTCCTGCAATCCACATCAAGGATAGTTATCCTAAACTGGGTTTGTCTTAAATAAGGGCAGAACTATGATTCTTTCTGGCATCAACAGAAGGCCAAGGGGTACAAAAAAAGAATAATTTTCTCTTTTTTAACAATACTGTGAATTTCAGGATACTGCAAGACATACTTTTTGCTAACTTTGCTTGCTTCCTGCTGTCTGTTCATACTTCTGAAAGGCTCTCAGAGCAGAACTCGCAGTATGAAGCACACAATGGCTGTGTATTAAACACAGCTTTAATTTGAAAATAAGCGTAGGATAGTTTGTAGTTTAATTTGTTTGTGGCTTCATCTGTCTAGGGAAGGTGGGAAGAGAGTATACAAACCGTCCTCCATTCTGCAGCTTGCTTAAACCTTCACTCTCAGCGAGTAGGCCAGGAGATGGTGGGTAGTTCCAAGGGCTGGGTAACACCTTGGCTCAGCCCTCCCACTCACTGGGTCAAAATAGCTGAGCCAGCACCTGTGTGCGGGGAGGTAATAATTTAGTCCTGTTATAGGCCAGTGGTAAATCACTACCCTTTCCCTCCCACGGGGAGTAGGTGATTGTGATTCAGAGATGCGTCTCTGAGTCAGGTGGCCTCCCGGGGCTCATCGTGGGATGTTCGCTCTCGGTTTAGCGTGCAGCAATGCAGAGGAGTCGATGCTCGCCAAAACATTGCTGAAGGAGCCTAATTGCATGCAGTTTGAGAAGAAGGCATGAGGAACTGCTTTGCCTTTTGGTTCTTTCCAACCAGTGTCCCATCAGCCCTTTGGTGATAAAGAAAGGTTTAACATCCTGAAGTTGAAATTTTACATCCACTCTTTCCAACTGTTCGTTTTCTAAAGTATATATTATAATGCATAGGAATGTAATCATAGTAAAGGCTGTGCACCTGCAGAGATGTCATAAGTGTTGTTTCACGCCTGCATTTCAAAAGGCAGCACTAACAAATATGAAAGAGGAATCTGAAATAGTTGAGGTTGTAAGAATTTTCTGGCAAATTACTTTCCAAAGGAAAATATCTTTCTTCCCAAATCCGAAAATGCCCATCATGAAAAATGTCAGCTTAATGCAAATTAATGTGGAAAAGAAAATGGGAAGTTTTCTCTGGTGTATCCCCGAAGGCTCTCCTGAAGGACCATGATGTTGCTGTCACTGCCTGTCTGCTGGAGGGAAGGGAACGTGCAAGAATTTTCCCCAGGGCAGCAATTTCAGCCATGCTTAGATGGCAGGTTTTTGGTTGGTTGGTTGGTTGTTTTTTTTCTGGAAACTCTTACTGGGGAGCACAGGGAATTATGTTTCTTTGTAGTTTACGGTGATTTTTGTAATTATCTTCCCCCCCACCCCCAATAGTTTTTCCTAATATAGGAGCAAATGTTCAAACATGAGCAGAAGGGCCATGGTTGTCGAACTGCAGCAGGAGCGTGCTGTGGGTGCAGAACTGTCTTTCCTCTGCACCTCACTTTCTGATTAGGTTTGTTTCTTGAGACTGTTTATTTCCGAGATTCTTAAAAAAGATAATGACACCCTCTTGTTTCTGACCACTTCTGCTCCAAGACGAGCAAACGTGCAGGTAGAAGAAAACCCATTTACAATCCACCCAAATACACAAGAAATGTCTTGTTTCTCCTCTACTGGGCCCAGTTATTCACTAATGATTTCTAGGCAGTCAGTGCTTGTCTTGATCAAAGGGAGCAACAATACTATTACTTGTAAATATATTACTAGTGAACACTTTATAAGCTAAAACGAAAGCATACTCAAAAACTTTCCTTAGGTGGGAGTGAAAGCAAATGAAAGAACAGGAGAAATTCACGATTTTGATATGTCTTAACAGTAAGTGACTCAGACTCGTACAAGGTACCTTTTATTCCAGTCTTTTGTGCACTCATGTCATGACGGATACTCGTGTCTTGTTCTCTCTGTAAAGCGGCTGTGGTACTTCTGAAACGGCTGTCATCAGTGCCAGAGAGAGAAATGCTGCGTGAAAAGTGACAGTAGAAGTTTTCCTGCTCCACAAGTGTCCTTGCCTTGATTTTTTAGGAGCCATCTAGTAGAGTAAAAGTAGTACCTCTGCTATTATGGGCCAGTCAAACAAAACTGACTATAAATACCTCTGTCAGCTCCAAGTATAGTGTAGTTTTTAACTGGAGGTGTTTGCTCAACCAGTGTCTCCTGACCATCCTCAAGCATCATTAAGTAATGTCCCTGTAGAAGAAGGGCAGTTCTCCAGAGAAACGCCTCCCTGCAAAGCTGGAAATTTAGTCTCTCTTAAAGATTCTTGGTGAGAATTATGGTCACCTTCATCTCCTAATGTCTCAGAAAGGATGGCTTGCACCTCCAAAATGATCTGATTGTTGATGGAGTGACTGTACTGTTGGCTGTTGCTGGTGTCAGTGTGGGGAGCCTGTGGTGGTCCCAGAGCTGTGTTGTTTCAGGGCTGCTGATTTCCCAAATGATTGTGGAGGCAATCCATGCAAACCCTTTGGAGACCGTTTGTCGGAGGTGTCCAACTTTCCTTACCCAAGGAAATTATTTTTCCTCTCTTATTCTAGTACTTGTGAACGAATCCTGTAGTTCTAATCTTAAAATTCAGGTTGAACACTAGACTAAAATTTCATTCTAATATAATTGTTTCATATGAGATCATTCCACTTCATAAAAGGTGGCTTCTGATGGTCTGGAAATAACGTTATAAAACAGAAAGACCCCAGAAACACTAATGCATCCCCATCTCTAGAACTCCGCTATCTAAAAAATACTTGAAGTGCCTTTCTGCTGTGCACTGTGTCCAGAATCAAAATGAGGAAAGACAAATTTTTAAGATAAATTGGTTTGTGAAAAATTTATGTGCACTTTACTAGTGCAGGCAGGATGTAATCTGTTTTGTATTGAATCTGCTTGAAAAAAAACCCACAATGATAATGAGATTTTTTAAAGGCACTTTTAAATTCATGCTGGCAAAAGACAAATAGTCATGACTTTTAATTTCTATAAACTTAACAGCTGGGGACAAAATAAAGCGTTATTAACTTACGGGGTGTAAGGAAGTTGCTTTTGTTTCAAGGACGAAATAAGTTATTCTATTCTCAGTGTTATTCATCTAAGCTGTCTGTCTGGTCTTTCTGCTGGTACGGCCAGGCCAGTGAGAGGTTGTATTTATGTTGCTTTTACTGTTAGTAGTGAGAGAAGAGGGGCCGCAAACATCTCCGGTCTTGTCTGTGTTCCCCGTCCTTGGTAATGCCTGTAAAAACATTGGTTATGAAGGAACAGGGGCAAGTTGCTCTGCTACTAAATGGGATATTCCTCGTATTCAAAACATAAATTGTATTACCAAATAATGAGGGGCTTCTTAACCTCATCTTAGTGTTTGGGAAAATGTTATTTGTCTCTTCTATCTTGACTGCCATTAATGATAAAGACATTTCTCCTTGTCAAACTGTGTTCTTACACTCATTTCAATTGCATTAAGTGCAATTTACTGTTATCAGAAGATAAATAGCAGTTATTTTTCTTTATCACCATATGTCTTATATTACAACTAAGAAGTAATCTGATTTTTTTTTTTCATTTTGATTATGAATTTAATGGTAATTCAAAGGCCAACGACAGTTTCTTCGTATTCTTATTTGCCTGCTGTTTGTTTTGCCTGTTGAATTGTATTCCATTTATATTAGTGACTTATTTTTACTGTGAATATGTTTGTTTGCCACCTACAGACTCCTCCTGTGTTTTCCCAGACTTCCCCATAGAAGAAGTTGTGGAGTATATTGTGTTAACAGTAAACCACAAGTTCATGTTTACATACCGAGGGGTTTCCCTTGAGTCCCAAGTCTTTACTAACTGATTTGTCATAGAGGTGAAGGGCACAACCTCTGTGTTTAGGAAATCAATAGCAGTTGCCATTTCCATTAAGGAGTCTTGGCTGAAGTTGTTCTATCTTGCATATTACACTGCTGTCAGTATATGCTTTTGTTTGCTCGTGGCCTGAAGCTAAAAATGGAGACAGACCAAAAAGGGTAGAGGGTTTTTTCTCAAATAAGTGTATCCTCTCAGTACAACTGGGGAAGGACTGATCTGAAGATCACTTAAGCAAAGAGGGAATACAGAAAAACTGTTGTGAGTAAATGTTATAAAAGGGTGTACTTACACATGCTGAGCTAAACCAGAACAGTGGAACAAAATATAGTTTGATCTAGTGTAGAAAAAATAAGCACAAGTGCCATAAAAAAAAAAAAAAGGGAGAAAGATCCCACTGCAGGGAAGATTTCTTAGTACATTATAGGGGTAACAGACTAATACGTCTGTTCAATAGCTGTTGGTATTCATAGGCATCTTGAAGAATGACCAGCATTTGAAATGACTGTAGGTGGAGCAGCAGCACAGAGCCACATGCCAGTTAGGAGCGAATGCATTGCTGCCGTTGTTTAGCTACCAAATTATGGCTTCCCCCAGGGGCTGACTTGGGCTACAGCCCTTTATTGGTACCCGCGCTGCTGTCCTTTTTCACTGCTTCTGATCATCAAGACATGTTTTGTTGCTGCTTACCTTTGAAGTGCAGGAATGCACACGAGTGCACCAGCGTGATGATGTCATCACAAAATGAACTTACATCACTGTAAATTCCAGGGAGAAAATGGACTGAAGCCAACCATAAGTACTTCTGAAGCCAGCATGTGAAATTACGAACCACATCTTTCATGATTTTGTATTGGCACATCCCAGTTGGCACTAACCATTTCCTCTGGGCAGGAGTGTCATTTAAAAGAGATTAAACTGCATGTGATAAGGCTAAACTCCCCTTCTCCTCCCAGGGAGCTACTCAAAGCTTACCTGCTTCATACCAGCATTCGTAACCTCTTCTCTCAGTATAACATCAAGTTGATTAGACCCTGAGGTCTCCATGGTAGGACTAGAGAGATGCTCACGGTGTGGGGGCACCGTCAGCAGCGCTTCTCAGGACTGTGCCGGAGCACCGAGGCGGCAGGAGCCCAGCCCATGGGTGCTTGTCTGGAGCGTCTAACACCCAGGTAGTGACAGGAAAAGATTTGTCCCCCAAGGCAGTGCTAAATTCACAGCAACCACAGTGGCGTGGAAGTGGACTAATGGAAAATTTGCTAGCTCTGCTTGTGTTTTATCATATTTCTGCCTGCAGAAGAACCACTGTGCCATTATTGCTAGGTCATATACACTGTCCCATGTATTTCAAATACTTTACTTTTAAACACTGACCACCAGCAGAATGATGCTACTGCTGAATGCTGTACTCACAGATAGGATAATCTTAGGGAAGATATGTTTCTACCAAAATTATTAAAGGGACATCTGATAGCAGTGTTTCAGTTAAGGCTTATTAAGCACTCTCCATTTTATCCTCCATTTTCAGGGATTTATAATTTTGCTATAAAAATTCACTCAACCTTGAAACTTGGCATCCATGATTTCGTTCCAGAAGATATTTTTAAAGATACAAAAGCAGAAATATCCTTATTCTGGCAATGGCTTAAATGGATATTAACTTGCAATCCTGCTGCACAGCACATTGGAAAGTTGAAAAAACTGCTAAAAATTACTGCTAAAAAAAAGAAAAAGAAAAAGAAAAAAGAGAGCCTTTACAGCAATATAGCTTGGATTATCCACTGAAATCTTGATGTCTTGAATGTGATCTTGTACATTTTGAAGGTTGTTATCCAGTTTCAGAGAGCTGCTGAGGTGCAGATACCTCTGCAGTGTACATCTTGCAGGGGGTGCAGCCACATGCTCCTTCTTCAGAGGGCCCATTGCCCCATGAAGGAACGGCCTTGTAGACAGGGAGGATGCCCAAGCACAGGCAGTCCTGGAAGCAGCGTGAGCTAATAATTTTAGCAAGGGAGCTTTAGCTTCAAGGGCTGGGAAGTCCTGTATTACATGAATGCCTGGAAATTTTATAAGATCGATAATGGGTACGGTTGCACTGAGTTTGAGTGCTCTGGAGAATTACAGAAAAAAATCTTTCTAATTGTTAAGTCTCAGAACAAATTGCTTCAGGTCACTGTAGGGTCTCCATCATCAGACCTCAAACTGGACAGCCTAGGCTAGGTATCTGTCAGTAAAGTAACATCTCAGGTACAGTTAATTCTGCCTTAGGGCAGAGGGAGAAACGGACTCTGCCACATGCCCCCCAGCCCATTTTTCACTCGTTTTTCATCATAAAATTTGCTACATACTTTGTCATTGGTGCTGCTTATTCCTCGCCCCATTTCACCAAGTGAGTGCTTTATGGTTGTCTTAAGTGAATCCTTATTTCTTAATGCAGAGCAAAGTTTTTTGTTCTCAGTAGAGGTCTCCGTTTTCCTGTCCTTTTTACCTAACACGTCTGAGCCTGGTGTCTCCTTGATTTCATTGGCATTTAAACTGCTTGACATCTTTAGCCCTCAAGGATGCTCTGAGCTGTAAAGGCTCCTTGCTGAAACTGCTGTTCTGGAGTTATAGGTGATGCGCGATTGGTTGGCTGCATCATGCGCTAAAGAAATCAAGCAGTGTGTAGCTTCTTCCATTAAAAATTAACGCTCTGCAGTAGGCAGTAAAGACCTTAAATGTTTTGTTGTTAAGGAGCAAATAATGGAAAAACATCACTTTTTTTGTTAAAGAATGAAGTATGCTTCAAGTTAGGAGCTTTTTCTTGTTATGTGGCTAGCACCACCTTGAATCTGACAACTGGAGAACAGTGGCCAGGAATGTGTAATTGTGTCTATGGGTTGCTCAGATGTTATTCCACCGTTCATAATCACACTGCTTCTACCAGAGATGGCCAATGTGAGTATGCAGTATGTTAAGAAGTGGATAAGTACCTATGTGATTTGACAGTATTTTGGGTATCATTTCATATACTTTGTGTGCGTGTAAAGTTTCACAGGGCTGCAGATGGCTAATTTGAAGAGAAGCCTGTGGAAAATTTGGTGTAGAGTGCATTCGCTAATACAAATAATAATAATTCATGTGGGAAAGAGAGAAAGGATCATTTAAAATGGAGCACTGGTTCCAAAACTTTCCAGACATCCGTGAATATCCTGGGTTAAGAGGCTAAGCTCATGGTGGGGAAACTGGGGATTTGGTAATTGTTTGGTGTTATGTGATGATGACGAATTGTGGGATGTCACTGTTCATGTCTATTTTCCACACTCAGTCTGCAGCGGGAGATTTGCCTGGTGCGTGGGGCTCTTGTTGCCCTGTTGTAGCTGTCTCAAGCTGTTCTTCACTCTCTAAAACAGCGATGACTTGAAGCCTGAGAAATGTCCATAGAGCGGGATGCAGTGATTAGAGCAGACCTGTGGAAAGCAGGCACGTTTCCTCTGTCTGCCTGAAATGGCATAATGGCTTTGGCAAGGACCACAGCGAAAGAAATGAGAGGGGGCATTCTGTCCAGCCAACTGTCGCTGCTCATGTCGACCTCCCCTCCGCGCCTCTGGTACATCGGCCCTCTTTCAGTTGTACCATCTAAATGCTAAATAGCAGGGCTTCTGCATGTCTGCAGCCATGCAGCGCTCTCTTGTTATACTCCATGCTGCTATCAGATGGGAAAGAAAAATAGTTACTAAGTAATTGGAGATTTAGGAGAACTGTGAAGCACTGCCATGCAAATAAGAGGAAAAAATATAATGTTATAAGAATGAAGTGTTTGGAGAAGCTCTCTAGAGTAATATAAAATGAAGTCTATCTATTTAACAGGGTTGCAGCAGAGGGGTCCTTCAGCTCATCTGGGATGTGACAGCGGCTTTTCTGGATATAAAAGCTGGTGCTCCCGGTCTTTGTCTAATTGGGAGTAATTGCAGTAAACTAGTGGTATAATAAAGACTAGTTAGAATAAATGCTACTAATGACTGTAACACGTGTTAACAGTGATATGATTATTGGGTACTGGTGGGTAATTGCTCGTTTTACTTTTAATTTTACAAAAGAAATCATGTATTGTCAACCACCCACTTGCCCAGTACAATGCAAAGGGAGGTAGTGAAGAAAGGCACCTGCATTTAGACTCCCCGTTTGCTTTACCCATGTTGCACCATGCTCCTCTTTAAAGTATGGCCACAGCCTCCAACTCACATCCTTTATGGAAAAAAAAGAGCAATGTCACTTTGAGACGGATCCACGGGGTTTAGACCAACTTTCCATTTCCTCAGTTAATTACCAACATAATCTCTAGATAATCTCTTCTCAAGTCTATGAAGATTGGCTGCCTTTGAATTCAGAGGACACTTGGTCTTTTTGGATCCTAGCCATAGATTAAACTTCTTCAGAGTGAAGATAGCTGTACTTCCCCGCTGTTGATTGAAACACGCCGCTGAACACTTCTGAAGTTGGATAACCCCTCCAGAAATGCAAACAATTGCTGGCCTCCCTGTGTCCTCCCAGCTCAGAGGTGCCAAATCCCATTATGACTCATTTCTTTGCAGACAGTCAATCGTAGCCTTGTTGTTCGATGTGTGAGAGGATTTTCCAGTTATGCTAGGAATGCTTTATCAATAGGAAATTGCACATTATGAAAAGAGCTATTTCCATCAAACTTGCAAAATTGTGTCTGTAATTGCACTGTTATGCATTTGTTGCATAACCCTAAAGAGAGGAATTTTCTCATTACGTTTTCTTAACTATCCTTATGTCCTGTGAAAGGAGAGATCTCCCATCTGCAGGAGACAGTAGTGAGGGGGGAGTCGGTCTCTTCTTCCAAGTAACAAGTGATAGGACAAGAGGAAACGGCCTCAAGTTGTACCATGGGAGGTTTGGGATGGATATTAGGAAAAAATTCTTCACCAAAAGGGTTGGGAAACCTTGGAACAGGCTGCCCAGAGAAGTGGTGGAGTCACCACCCCTGGGGGTATTTATAAGACGTGTAGATTTGGCACTTAAGGACATAGTTTAGTGGTGGACTCGGCAGTGCTAGGTTAACAATCGGACTCGATGATCTTAAAGGTCTCTTCCAACCTAAACCATTCTGTGATTCTGTGCACTTCTCATCTTAATGGGCTCACTTAAAAATGCTGGGATCTGACAGCATAAATCCATTTTGTGTCACTGTTGGGGAATAAAAATACTAATTTTCTAAAAACATTTAGTAATTTATGAGAGAGCAAGAGAATCAAATGCTTAATATATGCTTTCCTTTAGGGCAGCATTTTAAATTAAATTTTGCTTTTGAATGGGACTTACACTTCCAAACTATTTCACATCAAAAAAATGCAGATACCTGCATGGTCTTGTTAGTGGCATTTGTCTCTGGTTTAAGGTCGAGTCTGTAGCAGCAAGTCTGTCATTTAATTTGCTGATGTTTATTTACAAACTAAACCCTACCCATGTCTGAATGTAACTCAGTAAACGTCTGCGTGGTTTCAACACAAGATATGACCCATCGTTCAGATATCCATACAGTAATTTCCCATGAGCTCAGAGGAAATCATTCCATCTCCCAGTAGACATCCAGCACCATTTTCTATTGTACTTGAAATTTTTTCGCTTGTGAATATTGCATTTCTCCCCCGCCCCAGACACACACAGTCATTCCAGTTTCTGGTAACAAGTTTTTGATCAGGTTTTCTTTGTAGTCTCAGCTTTTGAAAGCTCACCATCGGGGTAAATTTCTCTTTCATCTTCGTGTAGCCTTCTCCTCCCCTTTTCCTCTGAAAACATCTGAAATTGGTAAGGAAGAAAGTTGCAGTGCAAACATAATTTGCTTGTTTAGTTTGAAATTGTAAATCCCCTTTTTTTAAAAATTTTCCCTACAGTCAAATGAAAAAAAAAACAAACACCAACCTAAACCAACAGGTTTTTTTTATCTTGTGACATTAAAATCTAGAATTTCTACTCATGAAGAAGGCAGCTTCACCAGCTGTATGTGTTTTTACAAATGTCAGGCTTAGTTTTGAATGAAGGAATGCATGCAAATGTAACTTCATACTTAAATATGGTGCCATAAAGGCATCTGAAAAGACAGAGTTGGGGTTGACACTCTCTGGGTAGAGGGAATTGGTGCAAACTTTGCTCCTGCCCCATTTAGGCCTGATATTTTGAATGTCGTCTGAAAAATACAATGTTGAAGAGTTTGCTAATCAAATCCTGCTCTCTACCAAAGTACTAAAGAAGTTACTATGGCTAAAATGTTTATGTCTGTGTGAAATGTAGACAAGTGGGTGAGAAATAGCTTTTAGAGAACAACAGTGATTTTGGTTTAAGACATAGGAAATTCAGACTTGTCTTTCTACCATGAAATAAATAGAAAATGAACTTAAATGCAACCTCTGAAGCCATTGACCTAACAGTCAGCAACATATGTGTTATGAAGTGTTAGAAAGGTTGACTCTGCATGCTGCCGTGGGATGGAGCTGTCATCCCTGGGCCACGGGCACCCCAGCTCACTCCTGCCATGCAGCTCCGGTTTCAGCTTGGCCAGTGCCTTGTCCAGCCCCGTGGCGGAGACTGCTCCAGCATGACTTTCCTGTACAAAATGCTCAGAAAAACTATAAGCAGTTAGGCTACTCTTTACTCGTGTTCCCTCTTCCCCACCACTGCCACGGAGCATCGATTATCCGCAGGTTGGGCATGTCTTTATAAAACATCATTACAGTAACTTGCTGCATGTAGTACCATATTTCCCCTCTTCTCCTGCCATGCTCTTTATTTTCCAAAGGTTATGAACAGCATCCAAAAATCCTGTGACCTGGACATATTCTGTTAATGACTATTCTTTCAGAGTCCAGAAAAAATAAAGGCTGTAGCAAGGAAAGGGCGTGCAGCTCAGCTCAGGCAGGTGAGCTCTACTGGCACTGCTGCAGCCACCTCAAATGCCACCAGCTAAAGCCCTAGTCCAGAGTAAGGTGTAAAGCCAGATGTTTCAGGCAGGGATGTCAGCTGCCTTTTCGTTTTCTGAAATGAGGACTGTGAGTAATCTTGAGGTTGCCATCTCATGAGAGTGTCATGAGTGGATTTAGTAAAATTTTGGGAAGCAGTGAGTGTGTATGAAGGTATCAAAAAAATTTCATTATTTCTTGTGCCGAGCTTGTCGAATGTAAAACCTCCCTGCTCCTATCTGGTTTGCTACACAAATCACAGTTTAAAATAGAATGTATGTTTTATGTCTACATATGCATGTGTGTGTTTGTGTGTACAGTGAACACTTTAAAATGTATGAATTACCTCCATTTGGTGGTTAAAAAATTCTTAAGGGAGAGAGGACCCTCCTGAATTTCCCGATCAAACACGATCAGTTCCTGTAACATTATAAAAGGTGAGCTGGATCCCAGCTGATGTAAACTGACATAGTCTCCGTGAAACCAAAAGAGCAGTTCAGATCAGAATCAGCTGAGAATTCAGCCTGTTTAATAAGCAAGTTTCAGAAATACACCGTTTATCCATTTTACTGTTAGAATATTTATTGTGGCAGGATGTTTTGAGGCAGCAAAAATAAGCAGCTCCCAAACTTGCTAAAAATAAAGAAGAGACTTAAGCACTACTAAAAGGTGTTATTTTTACTGAATGTGGTTTATTACTTGCATAATTGGCATAAAATAGAAAGCAGTTCATGATAATGGTATTGTTCATACTTCTGTAATTAAGATTGTATCAGTATTTCAAGGGCATAATACCCAGTTAGAAAAATGCATGCAATTATAGCATTAATTCCTTGGGAAGCAGACCTTCAGCCAATTTTTATGGGGAAAACTCCGTTTTGGTTGGCAACCAGGTAGAGGAGTCCAAAGAAAATTATTCTGGGTTCCAGCATGGCATCAGGTGTTTTGCATTCCTCACATAGTTAAAGCCTAATATGGAAGTGATGCCTTAACGGACTTAACTAGCAAAAATGCAAATATTAGACCGACTTAGTATGTTCCACTTTTACAATGTATTAATTGCTGTAAATATGCAAAGGTATGCAATTAAAAGAGCAAATGAGTATTTCTAATTAGGATGAAATGGTAGCACATTTCATCAAAGTAGGACACAGTGTGCTACTTAGCTGTGTATATGTTTTTGCCAATTAGTCAACAAGGAATTCTCGTATAACAATTGAGCCTTATATAATTGGAAAACCAGCACTGAAGCACCAAAGTCCAAAACCAACATTTATATTACCCTGTAACACAACAGGGTACTTTTGGCCTTCTTTGCATCTGGGGAAAGGGATAATTCATTGACAACACCTGCGCCCGCATGCGGGAACGTGGCTTCCTCCTTGCTGTCTGCTTCAGCGTGTGATGGGGCCGCCCGGCAGTGAGTCCTACTCGCCATCAGGCAGAGCGATGCACACGGGACTGGGGAAGCAGGTCCCTTAGCAGCCCAGGGCCAGACCTGCTTTCTGACTCCTTGCATTTGTTCGTTCGTGTGTGTCTTTCAGCACGCCCAGCACTGTAGCAAGTGTCCACAGAACGTCGCAGTGTGACATTGAGGATTGGAGCCTGGTGGTCCCAGCAGTGTCTTGCAACTACCTGATTCTCAGTGGCAGAATATCACACAAACATGTTCCCAGCCCTTTCCTAGAAAGCATTTAGAAACAGGTCTGAGCTGGAAGCATAATGGAAATGATAATGGATGAACAGGGAGCTCCTGGACACACTGTCACGCAAAAAGAAACTTTATAAGGAGTGGAAGGAAGGACAGCTAGAATGGGGGGCATATAAGGAAGCTGTCTGAACAGCAAGAGATCTGGTGAGAAAAGCTAAAGCTAAGTTAGAATTAAATCTAGCCAAGGGGATCAAGGGAAACAGCAAAAATTTCTATAGGTACATTAATGGTAAGAAGACGACTAGGGAGGGTGAGGGCCCCCTCAGAAAGGAAACGGGGGAGCTGGTGACAAGTGATATGGAGAAGGCCAAGGTTCTCAACAACTTCTTTTCCTCAGTCTTCATTGGCAAGGGCTCCAGCCACACTCCCGGAGTCACAGAAGACAACGGCAGGGGTTGGACAGAACTGCCCATCATAAGTGAAGATCAGGTTCATGACCATCTGATGAACCTGAAAGTGAACCAAGTCCATGGGACCTGATGGGATACACCCACAGGTAGTGGAGAAACTGGCAGATGAGGTTGCTAAACCGCTATCTATTATATTCCAAAAGCCATGGCAGTCTGGTGAAGTCCCCACTGACTGGAAAAGGGGAAACATAATCCCCATTTTCAAAAAGGGAAAGAAGGAGGAACCAGGGAACTATAGGCCAGTCAGTCTCACCTCTGTGCCTGGTAAGATTATGGAGCAGATCCTCCTGGAGGCACTGTTGAGGCAGAAGAATAACGAAGAGGTGATTGGGTACAATCAACATGGCTTCAGCAAGGGCAAATCGTGCCTGACAAACCTGGTGGCCCTCTGTGAGAACATCACAACGTCAATAGACAAGGGGAGAGCAACTGACGTCATTTACCTGGACCTGAGCAAAGCCTTTGACACTGTCCCGCATGACATCCTGGTCTCCAAGCCAATAAAATATGGCTTTGATGGACTGACAGTTCAGTGGATAAAGAACTGGCTTGACAGCTGCACCCAGAGTGGCTGTCAATGGGTCCATGTCCAAGTGGAGGCCAGTGACAAGTGGAGTCCCTCAAGGGTCAGAACTGGGACTGGTCTTGTTTAACATCTTCGTCAGCGACATGGACAGTGGCATAGAGTGCACCCTCAGCAAGTTTGCCGACGACACCAAGCTGTGTGGGGCAGCTGACACGCCGGAGGGAAGGGATGCCATCCAGAGGGACCTTGACAGGCTGAAGAGGTGGGCCCATGCCAACCTCATGAAGTTTAACAAGGCCAAGTGCAAGGTCCTCCATCTGGGTCAGGGCAATCCCAAGCACCGATATAGGCTGGGCAATGACTGGCTTGAGAGCAGCCCTGAAGAAAAGGACTTGGGGGTGCTGGTGGACGAGAGGCTCAACATGAGCTGTCAGTGTGCACTAGCAGCCCAGAAAGCCAATCGTAGCCTGGACTGCATCAGGAGAAGCGTGGCCAGCAGGTCGAGGGAGGTGATTCTCCCCCTCTTCTCCACTCTCGTGAGACCCCACCTGGAGTACTGCGTCCAATTCTGGAGCCCCTACTACAAGAGAGATATGGACGTGCTGGAATGTGTCCAGAGAAGGGCCACGAGGATGATCAGAGGGCTGGAGCATCTCTCCTACGAGGACAGACTTGAGAGAGTTGGGGTTGTTCAGTCTGGAGAAAAGAAGGCTCCAAGGAGACCTCATAGTGGCCTACCAGTATCTTAAGGGGGTCTACAAGAAAGCTGGGGAGGGACTTTTTAGGATCTCGGGTAATGGTAGGACTAGAGGGAATGGATCAAAACTAGAGATGGGTTGATTCAGACTGGACGTTAGGAAGAAGTTCTTCACCATGAGGGTGGTGAGACACTGGAACAGGTTGCCCAGAGAGCTGGTGGAAGCCCCATTGCTGGAAGTTTTTAAGGCCAGGCTGGAGGGGGCATTGAGCAACCTGATCTGGTGGGAGGTGTCCCTGCCCATGGCAGGGGGGTTGGAACTAGATGATCTTTAAGGTCCCTTCCAACCCTAACAATTCTATGAAATAAAACTCTTGGCTAAAATAATTTTGCTCTGATCTCCTCCGTAGAGCTGCATCTTTGTTGGGTGCACGTGTGGGAGAGGGGCAATTCCATGGGGTGGCTGTCTGTGGGATGTGCCAGGACTTCACGGCCGCTTGGACCGTGGCAAGCGACCTGCTGGAAGACTGGTGTAGCTGAGCACCATGCCAGCCGTGCAGCCCTCAGGCACAGATACTAAATTCGTATGCTGAACCTCACATAGTGGGGAAGCAAACAAATTTTCTGTGCAGTCCAGAATATCCCAGTGAATGCTCCACATTTTGGACAAGGGAGCACTCAGAGCAGGTGGAGTTTCTCTTAGTTGATGCCATGTGGCGCGTACACTCCCCTGGGAAGATTTGTGTTTTGTGATTTAGCAAATGAACTATTTGGTAATTTTAAGACCAGTTCACTTCTTTTTTTCTCAGGTGAGGGGAATAGGATTAGATGGGGAATAACTTCGGTTCTTGACGAACACCTCTGGGGGAAGCTGTATGGAAAAAGATGCTACTGATACAAATTGGAGCCACAAATATATCAGTCAAGATGTCAGTTCAGACTGATGTGAGGTTTGAAGGAAGAAGCATTTAGCCTGCCTGTCGTGGGAAGCTAAAAACCTGAAACTGCTTTGAAAAGCCCTTGAAGGGGCACCGGAGCATGAGAAGGATGAGAGGAGTGGTGGAGCACACAGCAAAGACCCCAACCCAAGTGCTTGTGGGAGCTGCTCGGAACAAGAATGTGCCTCTAGTCTATGAAATGTGTTGCTGGGTTTGGGGCTGCTCTTGCCTTGCTTTTGGATAATGTTTCCTTGTGTTTGTGAGAATTCAGAATCTGTGTTTTGGATTCAGTAAGTTTAAGGAGTTCATTTGGGGGAAGGAAAAGCCATCTCTCCTTCGTATAATAATACAAATACACATAGATACAGGCTGTACTTAAAGAACTGACAGTCTCTGTGACAGACGAAATAGAACGTTCTGGGGTTGCAGAATGAAATAATATAATTCATACTGTACCGGGCAGCCTCCTGCCCTGAGCCCTGACCCCTCAACAGATATTCTTCCCATAACCTCCTGAAATATTCCCAGAGCCTCTTTCATGGTGAAAGGTAGCTTGCTTAGTGCTTCTCCTATGCTCAGAAGGCACTGGCCTGTAGCTATAAATAATTACTGACTACTCACACTGCCTAGCACAAAGTTCAGATTTGAACTTTCATTCGGATACCTCTGTGCCTGTTCGTGCTTGCTGCATGTGGTGAAAGTTGTATTTTCTACATCCACCCCGTTCGCTCCAAGTTAAAGTGATTCTGTCATCTGGTAGAGATGCTCAGACAGGGAATTAAGTTGTGGGCTTTTTTGGTGTGTTGTTTTTTTTTTTTTCTTCTTTTCCTGAGGAAAGTTTCTAAAACCTTGTTCTTTCCAAAAGAAAGGAGGGAGTGAGTCAACTAACTCCAGGTTATCGTCGTGGGACCGTTTAATTCCCTTGTGCTCCATTTGAACCACCACAACCAAAAGACTGAGCTGTGTCCTACAACTGCCTTTCACAGGAATTAGTGAAGTCGCTTGGCACCCAAATGGAGCGGGGAGGGGGGGGGGATGAGCACATGAAGGTGGGTAACATCTACGGGTCTCTCAGTCCTGAAAATCTTTGAGTCCTGGCAGCTGCCCCAAGGTAGGACATTGACCTTCACACCACCTTTGCAGAAGCCAGGCTGGAGGTGGCACAGCCATGAGGAATAGGGATCCTCTCTGCTGGGCTTAGCTGGAAGAAGGGTCTCTCCAGGCTGGCCTCCATCGAGGGTGTACTAACTGATGGCACTTGTGTAAGATCCTTTATACATGCCCATGGGGCTGCACGTCTGTTTCCTTTTAAAAAAGACCAATTATGTGTGGTCATGGCTGAGTCTGATGTGTTGATAGCTGCACACGCAGATGATGCTTCGGCAGAGTGAACCGTCTTCTCCAGCTCTAAACAAACCTCAAGGCATTTTACATCTGGTTATTTGCATGCTGCTATTTTGACAGACCTCCCACCCGAAATGCTTTGTATCAAGCTTGCCAGATATTAAGCTTTGTATTTTGAGTGAGGGTAGCTTTCCTGATGTATTGAAGGTGTTTAGTACTTTCACTTGACCTTAGCTTTAACTTGCTCATATTTGTCACTGGAAAGAAAGGTGATTAGGAAGATATATGGCACTCTATACTGATGGCAGACAGTGGATATGCGGGGCTGTCAGAGTGGGCAATTGCTGATAGAACTGTTTCAAGTTTAGTACAGTTGGGATCTCAGGCTCACATCTCTGTCAGCTCCATTTGAATATCTCCTAGCACAATTTCAATATTTACTTCATGCAGAATAGAGAACATCTGGGATTTATGCGGCTTCTCACAGGAGTAAAGCAAAAAAAAGGGATTCTGGGGCCTTGCCTACAAAAGTTTCCACTTTCTGAGCAAAGCTAAATGGTGTTTGGCAGCGCTATAGTAGAAAATTAGAATGAAAATGGTATAAAGGCTCCTGTTGGTACCAAAAGAACTTGTATTTCTGCAGAATTTGGCATCGCAACATCATGCATTCCCAGAACTCTCCCTATGTATTCACAAATAATGAAGTGAAAACAAATTGGGTTTGTGGAGTACATTATATGTGCCAGCAGGCTTGTTTGTGTGTCTCTGAGATAAATGTGCGTGTGCCTATGTGTATGTGAGGTAATTGTTATCTGCTAAATGGTGTGTGATCCCCCTCCCTCCACGAATTTACATCACTGCTGTATGCTGCGAATAACAAAGAAATATTGGGTACTACCTTTTATATGTCTGGACTCAGTTTCCATGTAAAGAGGCTAATCCTAGCTAAGAATTAAGTGGTCTTCCCTTCCTGCTACTTTTGAGGCATTTGGGAATATTTTTAATCCCTTTTGCTTTTAATTGCTGTTGTCCCTGCTTCATCCTCTCCCTTGGCGCCGCTTAGTCCTTGCTGAACTGAAGAAATGGCTTTTACACAATGTTCTGTAACTATTGAGATCTTTGATTATAAAAGGTACATGCTGTTTCTGCTGCCTTCCGTAACTGCAATTTGCACAGGGAAGTAATGGTGAGGGTTGCATCGAGGGGGTGGCCGGAGCCTTAGGAAACCAGCTGACATGAAAGTGCTGCTCTGCTTTGCACGGGGTGAGGATCTGTGTCTCTTCTGTACCCTCAAAGGTGGTTATTTTTGTCAACAAAATAGGGCTTCCCTACAGTGTCAGGGCTTTATTATCCCAGAGGAAGTCAGCTGAATTTCAGGACAGCACAGAGTCTTCCCAGATGTTTGATGCTGTGATAATATACGCTCTATTGACAGCCTGCATTAGAGCTGGTGCTTTGCACTCAGTATATTAAGAGCCTAATATGCTCCAGTAATTGCACAACAATTCCATTCTTACGTTGCCTTTTTTTTTTTCCATGAATCCTGATTCCTTACGTAGTTCAGAAAAAATTATTTGCATTGGGCGGTGCCTGAGCCAGCTGTTCTGTGTGAGGTAGAGTCGCTCAATGGAAGAGTCCTTGCAAGAAGTCACAGCACCTTGCTGCTAACTCGGAACTGCTGATACTATGAATTTCCAAATTCTACTATCTGTCCCATCTCCCGTATTCATCATGAGTCAAACTTCAAGGTATATGTCTGAAGATTTATCTACTTGTTTTCCTTTTCAACTCTATAAATTTTTCAAAGTAAATTTTGTCTTGTTATATGATATTTTTTTTACAGCTACACAGTAGTCATTATTAATCTCAAAGGACCATCAAAAGTCTAAACTATATCTAAGCACTAGCATACATCAGTTGAGTGTTGTCTCTTATGCATAGTCCTCTCTTCTGCTTTCCTAATAACTCTGACACATCCCTTTTTTATTTTTGACACGTTTCTCCATAAGCATAGTAGTAAGATGTACCTCCCTACATGAATCTTGGTTTGTACAGACTTCCATACTCAGATTTCAGCATTAATTTCCCCTTAAGATAGTTACAGGTTGTCACTGTGCCTAGTCTAGGTATATTATTTCCATATAGTTTTTGCATGGATGCGGTGATATTTATTCATACACAAACAAAGCCAATAAAGCACATATCTAGTGCATATATTATTACTAATGTAACATTTGCAGCATTTTAGTATTAACATAAAATTATGGTACACATATAAAAAGCAAACGTTTCGGCATAAATCACTCTCAATGTTCAGCCAGCATGACCATCTCGTGTAATGTTTCCATTTATCAATCAATATGCCAACACGCCTCGATGCAGCAGATGTAAATTATCATCTAAGGTATCTTTAACTCCTCAAAATGTCACCCATTGAACTGAGCTCATTCAAGTTCACCTTTTAACTTTTTCCCTGAGATGCTCACTGTCCATCAAATACGGGAAGGAGGTCAGAGGTTAATGAATCTTAATTGGACTTCATTACGTGGTAATATAGCACCTCGAGTGCCTAATTATGCCCCAGTGCTGAAGAGCAATGTCACAATGTAAGGATGTAATGAAGTAGAAGCCGTGCATTATCTGTAGCACTTCGTGGCTTGCTGTGGTTCTCTGCAGTGTCTCCAGTGAGGGACAAACCTTGGTGCATACTAATACAGTCAAATTTTAGTTTTTAGAAGTCTTTAAAACACATTTGCAAGTATGAAGACTTCTGATTGATTGGATTATGCCGTAAGGCAAGCCCAGTGCTAGGTAACTTCTGTCATTACTATAATCTGTTGTTCTTCATTGCCTGTGATGGTAGAAGAGAGATTGTATTCCTTCACTGCAGGTAGGGCAAGTCAGACTGAAAAAAAAAAAAAAATCCTTTACTCCTAAATTTTATGGTGTTAATTTGCCATGTATTAATTTTCATGTATCATTTGAGAGCAAACAATTAAAATAGTTCAGTAATAAAACTGTTTTATTCAGAGTTGTAATTAGGCTATATTATTTTCAGTTTCCCTCTGGAGGGTTGGAGGCCATGAGCAGAAAATGATTGTACTAGTGTTTCATATGTCAAAAAGTCTGCTTGTACACTAGCTTTTAGCAAAAATGGGTGTAAGATACTAGTGAAGTTAGCAGGGTGCTGCAGGATCAAAATATACTGGAACAGTAGCGTGTCTTAGGTGCATTGTAACTACCTCTGTGTGTATGTGTGTGTATATATATATATTTTTCTGCTTCCCAAAGTTTCATGTTGTGCATCAGGTGCATTTTGGCAGTTCTTTAGCAGTCGCCAGTTATATAATCAGTTTGTCCCCTTACATAAAACGGGAGCCAGGTACGATGTCCGGTTGCTAGAACCCGTATTCTATCAATAAAAGTTGTAGTAGAAAGTTTGCAAACAGCTTTTCACAGAGGTCTGTTCGCTAGCTTGGGTTTGGTGTTTTGTTTGGGCTTGGGCTTTTGGTTTGTTTTTTTTTTTAGTCATTCCGGAGCAAAGTATTTTTTCTTAGTGAAAGAAATCAATGACTTCAGGCTACCTAAAACATTTTGTTTGAATAAAAATGATGTTTTGTATTTGTCCTTAATTGTTGGGTACAATAACTGTTCTGGCGTTTTTTAGAATGGTATAAGCCAGATTTTCATTTGAAACAGACAAAAAAAAAAAAAATAATTTTGAAATTTTAAAAAAACAAACACCTCTTTTAGACAGAGTCTTTATGGACTTCACCCCAGAAGAAAGGCAATTTTCTGTGTGTAAACTATTTACTTTGCAATTTTTAATTTCTTGGATCTTGTATTTTTTATTATTTTTTTTCTTTTCACCTTCAGAGATTCTTTTTTTTTTTTCAGGGGAAAACCCAACCATATTCACTCCTAACATTATCTGTTTGGGCTAAATCTTGCGTAACAGTGTGTGTTATTTGCAAAACCAAAACAAATGCAACGCAAAAGATGACAAACGGTAGGGCCACTCCAAACGTTGCTTCAGAGAGAGAGAACTTTAGTTTGGCTTAAGAATTGGGCTGATTTTTCCTGGTATTGCAAATGGCAGCTAATTTACAATTGTTTCATAAATAAATGATTTTCAGTCAGCAAAAGAACACCTTCATTTCTAAGCTGAAACTGGTAATTTTCTTGTGGACTTTCTGTTGTTAGGAAATGAAACTGAGTTATACGCTGCTGCCTGTAGCGTCAGGTATCCTGCTTTGAATCCAATAACTGAGTTCAACAGCCTCAAAAGGATATTAAACATCAATATCCTTTCCTCAGCGAGAACTAATCAGTTCCATCTCTCTAGCTTTTGAGATAAAATGAGGCTGCCTGGTTGCTGCAGGATTTATAATATTTATAGCTGCATTTTATATACTCTGTTTATACCTGTCTTTGTTTCCATCTCTCTCGTTTGCTGTATTTACATAGGATAGGCGTCAGATGAATGTAACACTACAAATTGGTTAAAGCAACCGATCTGTAGGACGTATCTGCCTCAGGAAAGGCTCCAGCGGTTTTACTCAAGAACAGCCATATATCTATCTTTATTTCTTATTTTCAATTTATAATAAGAGCCCCTGGGGCTAAATGGCCACTGGGGAGACTCTTTGGACACAGCAATGACGACTTAGTCATCACCTCTCTGGAAGCGCGCATATATCCTGGGAGCCTGGGCTGCAGTTGGGGCAGAGCTCTTCGGCGTTCGCAGTATTTGATATGGTCATATGCTTAGGGATAGTGGGCAATGCAGATTTCTGCTATCACTAAATGTAAACTGTGTCTCCTTTTCTTCTTCCCAGGGTCTGTTCTGAATTAAATCCAGCCGTGAGCCCTGCTGGGTAGCAAGCCTTCCTCTTGCTATGTTCTTACAGCCCATAACACAGTGGGACCCTGGTCCTGACCAGGCTGTCGTAGGACTCTTGTAATGATGTGTCTATTTTTCATTGCATCAACTGATAACTTAGTTCAGAGAAATGATTACATGAAGAAAAAAACCCCAAACACCACAAAACCAACACCCCACCCCCACCCCTGCCCCGGCATATGTGGTGTATCAATCTCAGCCCTTATTAATTTTTAGGCTGTTAAAACCACTTTCCTAGAGCATAACACATTACTATTGTCCCTGTCCCTAGAATGTGAAATGTAATACAAATAACCAGTGGCAGCGAGAGATATATTTGCTGTATGCTCAGGTAGGGTTCACGTGGTGGAGTTCTATCACATTCTGATAGATTTATGACAGTTCAATCAGAAGTACAGCACTCGTGCGCGTGTGCTCCATACCTGCAGGGACAATACAGATCTCAGGAAACGCAACGAGCTTCCCGGCAACAATCACAATTCAGGACAACAGTGTCTTCACTCTGGATATCAGTGGCAACATCTAATTATAAAGAAGAAAATGTCAATGCTTTCCCTTTATTACTAGCATTGTGGCTGCATTAAATCTAACTTTATTTGACAGGGACTACTCAAAATTATCTCCTACAGAAATGTGCTATCAGACAGCAAGAGTATATCTTTGTCAAAACTGCAAGTAGTAGCTGCTGTTAAGCAATTTTGCAAATACGGTACCTTCAGGCACATATACTATATTTCATTCTGCATTTACTGATATGACAATTAGCCTTCAGTGTCAAGATAAAAAAGATTATGGATGCAAATATGGCTATTTCTTTTCTTCCGGTTGATTGTATCTGATCACAGCCAGATACTACTTCTCAGAGTGATGAGTTTAAATATGTTTTACTTTTTTCTTAAGGAAAAAAATGGAAATTGACAGCAGAGTACTTAACTGCTGAGATTCATATGCTCACTTTATGTATATACGAAATGTAATTCAAGTGGCTGCAAACATTGACTAATCCAAGAATTCAAGCTTATTTGAGTTTTCTGTAGAGAAGCTTAGATTAGATCGAGTTGATGAGTTCTTTTGAGTTGCATATTACAATGTCATAAAAGACTAACTGAATTCACACCAAATGCGAGCTGGGCTTCTGCTCTCAGCACTGCCAAAGAACAGAATCAGGATTTGCATCTTCTCTCACAGACAGCAAATCTCCTTTTTGATTATTGATGGTGTTTTGGCAGGTTGTCTTACTCCGGAGCAGCAACATAACATGAAAAAGCCTTATAATGGAGTCAGTCCTTATATGCAGGTTTTCTCATTGTCGTTTTCTATGTTGTATGATATAAAAATACGAGCTGTTCTTCAGTTTGGCAGCCTGGAGGTGGCTTAAACTTCTCTGGGAAATTTAGTGGCAAATGTGTCTTAACAATATTCTGGAAAACTAGCTGGAATTATAAAAAAATATATAGTTAAAATTAGTCACTTCAGACTCCTCTATCATTGTAGTTCAGCCCCGAGGAGCTCTGCTGAAGGACTGGTGCCGTCTGAGCTTGGCCTGGCAGTTCGGTTAAACCCAGCGGGCTTGTTCCCAAGTGTGCCAGGGAGGGGCGGAGCCCACCGTTATCACCTCCTGCTCATGATACTGCAGACAGCAGAGATTGTTGTGCAAAACCGGCAGTCTTGAGCACAGTCTTTGTAATCAGAGGCCCTTTCCTTTGTATCTACACCAAAAACCTAGTTGCATTATTTTTTTCAGCTTTATTACCTGAAAAAAAACCAGGCATTACAATGGAAGGAGTGCATGTGATAAGGAGATGGAGTCAGGAGCTAAATAAAGAGAACAATAAATGCTGCTGAGATTATGCTGTTGGCAAAAGAACTGGATGCAGTTAAAAATCCAGCAGATCAGTTTAGTAAGATGAAATTCATTGAAGGATGCTAGGCAGCAATAAGAAAAATGTGTTCCAACCACAACAAAAACTGAAAAGAAAACACCGAGATGGCCACAGCAGGTGTACTTTATACTGCTGGCACTTGTGAGACCTGCCAGAGAACATTATAGACATGTGGCAGCAGAGCATTTGAGTATAAAAGGAGCATAAAGTTGCCTTGGCATTCACATCCAATTTAAAAGAAAAGCACTGCTTGCATACATAGAAAATACATATCTTCCAAATATTTCATATGGAGATTATGGTGCTTATGCTGCTCTAATCAAGAGGACATTCATGGAAGAGACCAGTAAACAGCAGGCTTGAATAAATGCTTTCCCAGCTCCCAAGTAGGAATTATTTTTAATCATAAGACATAAAGCATCCATTGGAGTTAACCCCTGATCAGAGTCTTGCTGTCATGTGAGTTGTTCCATTGATTTCAATGGAGCTGTTAAAGGTAAGCACATGCTTGGCTGGGTTGAATGATGAAGAGGATACGTTATTTTTGCAAAGATACCTGACAAAAACTGCACTCATTTGCAACTTAACTCCCATTTCATGGTTCTGTCCTTTCAGAAAACATTAATTCACTGAGAATAAGAAAAAAGTCATAGACCAAAGCTGCACCAAACTAGAGGAAGACTGTTTTCCCTGCAGAGATTTCAACAATGTGCAATGACCTCCAACAACTTTACTTCAAGAGAAAATGCATACAGAAGAAAACAGTGCAAAGATATAGCTAGGGCTAATAATTTAGTTCAGCATTAAAAGTCAGTAAATCAATGTGCTTCATGAAAAGCAACTGTCAGTCCTTGGCCAACAACTACAAAACATGCTGTGATGCACTGAAACATTAGGGGGGACAAAAAAAAGTAGCTTTTCCTGACTTCTTAAAGCTGGGCACACAGTTCATATTCCTTTTAACTACCTAAGGGAATTAATTAATGAGGGGAAAAAACACCACAAAGCCAGAGTCCACTGGGAAGTTAATTACAGGTATCTGCTTTCCAGATCACCTGCTGCTTTGGCTGTTTCTATCCAGGACTGCCATCGTTAGCTGGTGCTGACCTCACCGTGCGAGACAGTTGTACGGGCTTGCATAAAATTCAAGATGCTGTAACCCGGCGTGGCGTTCACCTGAGCTGGCTTTCCCGTGATTAATCCAGGGTGGGTGATTATCAGGGAGCAGCCACCTTTCATTTCACATTAGCTGCAAACCTACAAAATTTCCATCTCTGTTAATGGACGCGGGACTAATGGACTTCTCTGCTACAGGGTTTCACTGTGTCTCTGCCCCTCCAGCTGCTTCTTCCATTGATTGCACCTCAGTCCTCTTTAAAGATACCTTTGGGGACTCCTTGCTTCCCCCTCAGAGGGATGGAAAGGCTTGAGCTGGGCAAGGGACACTGTAGGTGTTTAATCATGACCTATCTTTATCTTGGGTGCAGCCACAAAAAGCCAAAGCAGCAGTACGTTTCTTGACTTCATCTGCAAATGGTGTCTTCTGCTGTTGAGGTTTTTCACCTTGAGCAAATGTCATTCAAGAAAATATTAGGGCATGCAAATGCAGATTACTTTGTAGGTTTTTCTGCAATTTTCTGGAAAAAAAAACCTATGGATTTTTACCCCAAACTCTACTCTGTATTTACATATTTGTTGGAAACTTCTGTAATGTGTAGTGATGATCAGGACAAAGGGCTTTGTCCGGGATGTCTAAAAGTCACCTGAATTGAAAGAAGTGAGGAAACAGCAATCAGCAGCTCACGCACCAGCATCTTCCCTGCTTTGGTCCTGTGCAAACACTCCTGCAGGTGGGGAGAGAGGTTTGTTTGTATAGAAGGGGATGGGTACTGCCAAATTAGGGAATTAAATTGTAAGTAACCAGGTTGGCCAAATTATCTATAGTTAGTGCCTGAAAGTTACTGTTGAATTCAAGGCATGTTTGCTTGTTGGCAGCTCTGAGTGGAGATACCCTTTCTAGGCACTAATGGAAGCGATAGCATCACTTGAGTGGTGTCAGCTGGAGTGATATTTCTCCTTCCTTCACCTAATGGAGACTGAAAGGGCGCTGAATTCCTGGATTTAGTTGTGTGAAAGCATCAGGTATGTGGGAAGGAAAAGGAAGATAAATATAGGAACCAAGAACACTACAAAATCAACAAAGTGTAAAATAAAGATCAGTTCGTCCAGGGTTGGAGCCTGCCTGTAGCAGACCTGTCTAGTCCAGACTAGGCCAGGACGCAAATTTAAAGAAATACTATAAAAAAGTAAGGCTGAATCTTGGGGATTTATCTATCTATTGCATTGCTTAGCTACAGATCTACATGACTAACAGCGTTCTAGTATGAACTGGACGCGATCGTTTCCCTATAAGGATGCTTTTGGAAATACAGATGGCTTGATTACAGAAAAGTAGTTGGAGAGACCTATTGAGAATTAGAGCAGGTTTGCTGTACTCTTTGTTTTGTTTACAATGCAAGGTGAATTTGTTTTATTTGAATGACTCACTCCCATACAAAGTATTACTGCAAATACTGTGTCTGAAACTGAATAGCCAGTGGTCCTGGAAGTATTTATTTCACCTTTTAATCTATGTGTGTAGATTACAGTTTGCAAATTAAAACATCAAAGAAATACTTTTATTTCTTCTGAATAAACCACCAAAATGTGTTTCGGTGTCAAATTTCAGTTCTAGTTCCAAGCAGTTTAGTAGAAGTTTTACCAGTGTAAGGATTCAAAATTGAGCTCACTGATTGCAGGCTGACACTTCTCTGGTAGGCACAGTGATCTCAGAGAAAGTCTTCTGGCTGTTAGTGTGACATCCGTAGTAGTACAACCGCATTTCTTGTTGAAGTGTTTTTCATCTAAACTGTATCATTTAGCAAATAAAAACCATTTAGTAAGATACAGTAGACGGATGCTGAAATTGGCCTATTAAAGATGCTTTAACAAATGGTATAATGAAATTTTCTGCAGCTGAGACACTAAGCTTAATATGACTCAGAATAGATAAAGCAAATAGTGACTAAGAGTAAAAGCACTTTATAGGAGATAATTATCATTTAAGTAAGATATTCTGCAGATGTGAGGAATGTCTGTGATACACTTCTCTTTCTGCTAGCATTAAAGGTAGTTTCCTCTCGGTAGTGACTCAATGTGGAGCAATTTGTTTCATAACTTGAGAGTTTAAAACGTAGTTTGGAGGTTTGCAAAAATGTCTCAGACTCTTCATTTTCTGATGCTTTGAAATAGGCTGTGTATTTATGAATGATTTCCCCCTGAGTCTTTATTAACTATCAACCACAAGTCTCCCTCATCTTCCAATACAAACTCCTGTGAGTAGTAGATTTTCTTATTTCCTGAGTAGTATTTTCATATGCTACAAGAAGCTCTGCTTTATAGACAGATACTCCAGTAGAATTCTGGCTGACTAATAAGCTGTATGATTTAAGGTCAGATTTCAAGTAAAAGTTGGAGAAAACCCTTTTTTTGCTTACATATAATAGTTGGATGAGTGTACTAGGTCTGGCTGGGTTAGAAATATGTGTGTGTCTTATAAATATCTATCTGTTCCCCCTGTGTTATAACTATGATCTCAGTAGCCTTGTAGCCTTAGCTTGATAGCTCTTTCAGACACATGGAGACCGTTGTCAATTCTTTATGAACCAGGTTTTGATTTCCAGAATCAAATTGATTCCAGTTGTGCTAGTTTTTCCTCTCTGCTGTTGTGTTCAAATCAATGACTGAAGTTATCCTCACATATTAGTGACTCCTTAATTTTATCTGTAGATAACAGTAAACTAAAAGTTAAGAGTAAGTCTGTGTCTAGGTCATACATGGTCAAGGTCCAAAGCCTGGCCTAATCCAAAGCCAAATGAAATGACAAAGATGCCTCATGAGCTGTTCTTCACAGTCCTTTGAAGTTAGCTTTCTCTTCTGGGCAGAGGGACTGCTCCTGACTAGGGCTTCTGGTGGGACAAGCTTCCCGAGATGAGGTGGAAAAGGTTGACACACATAAATCATTTTACCTGCTTAAGATGTCTTCTGAGATACATGATTACTGAGTCACTTTTTAAGTAGGTGACTTACTTGATTAATTAGTTTTCTGCAATACGTGTTATTCATGAGCAGCTAGGAAGCTTTTCCACTTCATGACAAAGCACTTCTATTTTGCCAGACATTATTTTTGTTTAATATGCAATCTATTCAGCAACTGATTGCAGTGCCCCATACAAGACTTTTATAAGTGTTGCTGTATGTTTTAGTAGTCAATGTAGTTATTGCAAGGTTTAATGTTCTCAGCACTTCTGAAACAAATGGCTTTTCAGTGTCCATATTATTTTATCATATCAGTAATAAGCTATTACATGAATATGGAACAAGTTTTATGTGACACAGCAGAGAAACAGTATTAATTTCCCATACCATTACATTCTCATTTTGAATTAGCAGAGGTGTGACTGAGAACCGTTTCTACAGAAGACATTGTGCCATATATTGCTGTATGAGGAATGTCCTGATAAGGAGTTGCTGCAGTTACAAAGAGGATAAATGGAACCTTGATTTTAGATGAAAATCCGTTCTTTACGTATCTTTCTCCATCTGTGATGCTGTAGAGCAGAGTATGACCATGCTGTTTAGATGCTGGCCAGGTGGCCCACGGGAGTCCTGCAGTAGTCGCTTGCACGTTCAATTTAATTTCTCCCAGGCACATTTGATTTAATTTCTCCCAGGCTGAATCCCATAGCAAGGTGACTCTGAGATCTCCTCTTACCCACTGCTTTCCCATGCAACTGGTATATTTTGTACCACTGCCTGTAACACGTCTTGCCTGTGGCTTTCCACCTTGAAGGGGCTCTACAGCTTGCACAATGAGTGTTTCAGGTTAAGATTAGATTTAGGGTTAGGTAAATGTTTTTCAGGGATTAAGTTATTCACACGCAGAGGTTGGAGCTATCCCAAAACTCCTCACCGAGAGTTTAAAATCAAATCTGCTGAATAAAATATTTCAGGCTAAATCCAACTGGGGGCTTGGGCTATCAGCACACAAGGAAAAATTCTGCATTTAAAGGAGAGCAGAAAGCAGCGTGAGGAGGAGGGTAGGGGCTGCCCTGGCTGAGCATCCTTCTGACCTCACTCCACGCAGCAGCCGGCGCTGCTCTGCACACGCTGCTCGGCAACGTCTGCACGGCTCCTGCCCTCGTCCAGACACCCACAAAACCTGCCACAGACTCCCCTCATTTTCACTTTGTGTCGCACTGTATCTCCAGAGCCAGCTGAGTCCCAGTTTGCACTGGCACATCAGATTTGCCTTCCACACAGTGGTACTTCGCACTCGTCTTCAGTGAATTTCATTTTCTCTGTTTCAGTCCGTTTCTTCAATTTATCAAGATCGTTTTTCTGTGCCTGTCCCTGAGAGACTTCCCCGTCTCTCCCAGCCTCTTGTCATGTGCATGTTTCAGCAGTGGGCTCTCTTTTCTAATTACTCACTGTGTAAAAAGCAGTACTGTCGCCATTGATAAAGAACGGTAATCATTTCTTTGCAGCCTGCAGAATTTAACCAGTGTTGCACTTCTGCTCTAGAAAGCTATAAATGGGCTTAAAAATCTCCAGAAGGTGTATAATTATTTATTTAAATGGAACGGGCTTATCGATTCCTGTTGAATCCAATTGATTTCATACCTGTTAAAACCCAGGTAACTAAAGAATGTAGCCTCTTTGATAAATTAATAATTGAATGTAATGAATTATTAATCACAGCTCTTGTTCTGCCTTTGGTGACACAAAGTGCAAAGACCCCAATTAATTCCCCCCCCCAGTTTCATTCAGTGAGCAGTTTCCGCACCAAATTCAGGTCTATTATAAATCTAGCAGCGGAATAATATTAGATATGCTGTTGGTCTATTTAGTCTGTAGAATGAACTACATATTTGCAGTGTTTGAGGCTTACTGAAGTTATTTCAGGTTGTTTTTTTTAACATACCAGCAGAAACTCTTGTATTCCGCAGGTGTAAGTTTCACTGTATGGATGTTATCATTGGGTGTGAAGATGGGCATTCATTCACCTCCGAGTTATGGATAAAAATTACAAGTGTTCCAAAACAATCATTAAAATTATAAATCAGATAGTTATGTGGCAGAAATAGCTGTGTGGAAAAAAAGAAAAAAGCCTGAAAAATCAGGTCTTGAACATCGTGTAGGGCAATAAGTAGAAGTCACCCATGGTACAAGAAAACTTGGCTTAAGGAAGCCTTGCCCGTGTTACAGGAGAAATCAGCCAAATGCAGCGCACTCTGCTATTGGCTTCCATTTCAACATCACTGTTTGCTCTAAAGACCCCGTTTACTGCAGCTGCACACATCACTTTTTCTCAGGATCTTGACTTATCTTCTTATTGACCTAATGGGGAGAACTCAATATATTTTCTGGAAGATGGGATTACAGACAGCACTGAACAAATGATCTCTCCTTCTCTTATCCTGGCCTCAGGTACCAGGTCCCTCACTGGCCTAGTGACTAGCAAAAGGTGCTGCTCAGCGTCATCGCCTTGCCTTAGGAAGTGGTAGCCCTCCTAAGTGTTGATCTTGCCAAAGGATTTTTAAGTAGAACTACCTCATTCCTAAGATTCTTTTCTCTTTCCTCTGAATTATTTTAAACCAAGATATTCTCTAAAAGGATTTATAACTTACCATTAGAAATCCTCTTCATTGCTTTTTAGCCCTTTAGGATTTTGTCAGGATTACTAACGGGATTTTTATCACTAGGGAAATATGGCTTCCGACATGATACCTTAAAAAAATAAATCTGAAGCATAGACTGTCAATGAAGCAGCCAACAAATTTATATTCTTCTCCAGAATAGTTTGCCTTGTAAACCAGAGGGTTCTTTGGCAAGGTGTTTTAATTTTTTATGTGTCAGAATAAAGCAAATTTCTGGCTGAGGAAAACCATCTGTATAGATGAAAGCTTGACCATCCTGGCTTACTGTTTTGCTAACATGTACCTGCCACGTAGGTTTAAAATATTTCACCATGTTTTGCTGCAGCTGCATTCTTACTCGTTCTTGTCCCATACTTAAATATATTCTTAAGTCTAGCTCTGCTCAGCAGTTCATTCAGGATTACAAGCATGTACCTAAGTAAATCAAACAGTCTCTCAAGCATTCCCCGGCGTCAAGATCTCTCTTCTTGTGTATAGAGGATGAGTAAAGAAGGAATTAAGGACATTAGTTCCTTCTGTGCTAGACCCAAGAGGCACTGTAGGGTAAAAAGCATTCAAGCTCTCCCCTACATTTATCTCTGGGCGTACAGATCATGGGGCAAAAACTTGGGTGGGCTTGAATACAAAAGGGAACAGTATATATGACTTCATTTAATGGCTTTTCTACACATGCTTCTTTGTCTTGACTTAAGGTTGTTATCATCATCCCACCTAGAGGAAGGATGATCAGCAGGTTTTTACAGCCTCAGCTTACTGCGTACCCATTGTAAATGCCCTGAGGGAGCAACGGAGGCAGCTCACCTGCAGTATTGATGTAGAGACCTGTCTGTGACCTTGTCATATCTCCGTGTTACACCTAGTATATCGATAGCTGGGGAATGGGAGTCAAATTAGGAAGGAAACGGTCCTGAGGAAATGTTGCACTGCAGTAGAAAATGTGTTAACTTTAGATACGGTCTTCAGGGACACAAGAGCTGAAGTCCATGCAAAAGCAGATTTTACTTCAAAAAACGCTTCCTGATGACCAGATTCCTCTCATTGTTTGTCAGATGAAGCAAGAAAGAAATACATTTCCTCTCCTCTCCCTTTAAGACTGTCCTCACATGGTGTTTTAGAAGAGCCCTGTGTCTTTGGTAGGCTATTTCTGCCTCCATTGCCTCCTGCCCAGTGCAGACTGTTGATCTGGAGTAAGGAAGGCTGGACCACTGTCACAGCAGAGCGGTTCCAGGTTGGAGCTGGAGGAGGCCCTTAAAATAGGAGGTAACGAGTCTCTCTTTCTGAAAGTGTTTTTTCCAAGTCTTGTTTTTGCCCAGGGGGTAGGCTCCCGTGGTGGGCCTCTGTGCTCCAGGTTCGCTGAGGCTCAGCATGTTCTTGTTGTAAACTGGTCAAAACCATTTTCTAAATAACTGCTTTATTTAGAAAAATCCTGTGGGTTTTTCTTCTCCTGTTTGGTTTTTTTTTGTGTGTGTTTTTTTTTCTGATCAATAAACAGCATAGTTCATTGGTTAAAATGCATGACACTGCAGAGGTTAGGGGGTCACATAAATCTTTTAGAGCCAATATTTGAAAAAGCTTATTTAAAATTGTGTGTCTGGGCATGTACTGTCAAGGCTATTTTAGTTCCATATCAACTATAATTATTTAAATGACCTCTGATCTGTTACATCTTAGAAAGTCTAAAATGCAATAGTAGGAATGACATCCTGTGAGTACAACCTTTCTAGCCCCTTACAGGATTATCCTTAGCAATTCTCCAGTGCTTTGGGAGGTGGGGATGAACAGACCTTTCTGAGATATTTTCCTGTATCATTGATAAAAACTTTCTGGATCACTTACACAACAGGTTTGGATTAATTAACAAGTGCAAAATACAGAGATTCCTGGGAATGACAGAAGAAACCCAAGAAATAATAAGCATGATCCATCCACATCCAAGTGCCGAGGGCTTTGTCAAGCTGTGACCATATGATGTCCATGAGCTGCATGCTCATCTTCCGCTTATAGCAGTATTTAGGATGTTCTCCAGCTCATCTTCATTTGCCTGAAGAGTATAAAGAGGTTTTGCAAAAAACGGTCACAATAAAGTACTATTAATTTTTAAACTGATGAGTACAAGCCTCACAGCTGGTAGCTCGGTGCTATTTACAGCAGAAGCGATCTTTCTGTTTATGTATTTATAACAGGCCAGGTAGTGACTAATGTCTGGGGCGCCGGGGGGGCAGCTTGCCTCAGCAGGCACTTCCATCACAGGGTCCCTGGAGCAGAGTCCCTGCTCCCCCCGCCTCGCCCAGCCCACCTCACCTTTGTCTCTCCGTGAACTACACGTCCTGCTCCTGCACCGCTGAATTATGGGAGTCAAATATCATGCGATAGGATTAAATGCGTGTGATCTTTAAAAAGAAGTCTGTGTCAGGTAACTTTTATTTCCATCCTTGGCTTTGACCCTCCAGGCTTTAATCAGCTTTCATTTTCAAACTCATCTTTGAACCCACAAAGGCTCTCTTGTCAAAGGCGAGATATTGTATCTAATCACTCGATTTCAAGAGCTGGGCTTTAAAATTAAAGTACCAGATATTCAAGTTCACGATAAGGACAGGAAAAGTCATCCTTAAAACAAAAGTTAGCAGGACTTCTTTCATCCTCTTCCGTGCCATCCCTGAACCCACGGCACAGCCCCGCGGCCGGAGCCGGCTGTCGGCAGCACCCGCGAGGGGCAGGCGCATGGCAGCTCCTTTCCTGAGTCAAATTTCACGAATACCGAACTTGGCAGCTGGCCTCATGCGCGGGGTTTGTTTTAGCAGGGGAGCAAACAGTTTAATTGCTCAGATTCCAGGCCCTGACCTCAGCTAACCTTAATTAATTAATTAGATATCGGCACAAGTCATCAAGCCTGTAGGTGAGGAGAGGAAAAAGCTTCTATTTTGAGGCCTGCTCTAGGACCTTCTTGGTTGTCTTTGCCAGAGGAGGGGAGTGGGGAAGTGCTTTCTGCTGCTGTTAAAACAAGACCTGGCATGGCTCAGGTGAGGGCGATGTGGACTTTGGACTCTCCTACAGCGCCTGTCATACAGGAGGAGTTCATGTCGCTCCTGTCACCTCAAGGAGGCTAACATCCGTGCCCAAGCTTATTTGCTGATCAGAGTAATTGATTTTTTAGAAACTAAACATGCATCAAGGCAGAAGGGCTGCAGCTGGAATGGATGTTAGGTGCCGTCTCACACAGGAGTTGGTGGTAGGCTGTCCATCAGAGGCTGGGTTGTTACAGGGTAGACTTAACCCCAGGTGGAGGATTGTAAGACCCTCTAGGCTCTCTGGACAGCAAGAAGAAAAAGGTCCACGCAGTAAGGAATTCAGGAGACAGGTTCAACCGGACAGAAATCCCCTCTCTTGCTTACAAGGAGTCCTGGAGCTGCCCTCCTGGGAGCAGCAGCCTCTGCAAACATGTCGATGGATGCCAAGAGGGAGATGGAGGAGTTGCAGCAATTGCTCTCATGCAGCTCGGGGTGGCTGTAACTCAGCAGGACAGGCTTGTTCGTCTGCAGGCTCAGATTTGGGACATAAAAGCTTCTTTTGGGAAGGGAAACACAGCTCTCCTGAATAATCCATGTTTTTTTCTTAATTATTCAATAATAGGTGCCCATTTTTTGGTGTTGAGATCCAAGATAAAATGCCAACAGTATATTATGTCTCTAAATCTCATTTTCTGGAGCAGTTTAAGGCCAAATTTTCAAGGTTATAAAAGCATCTTAACATAGAGATAGCAATTTTCAAGACCGGTATTTAAGCTGGGCATCTAATTCCCTAGGAGCACAACCTCTGTAGGCATTTTGTAAATGTATCTTTTGGCACCAAATGACCTTGGCGTCTTTCTCAAGAACAGAGAACGGAGGGACTTTGGATGACTTCCTATGGCTAAATTGCAGTGGAAGCCTTTGTTAAATAGGAAATGCAAAAAAGGTCTTTTGGCATGTTTATTTTGTTAGCTGCTCTCTTATGATGCAGCAGAAAAGACAGGTCTTGTAAAAAGCTGAAGTGACAACCAAACCTGTTATTTTGAGGGTGAAAAAATAAGTAATGCCATGTTTTTTCCTTCTAGTTCATTTAAAATTTTATGTCTGAGACTATGGTACCAACTTGATGTGGCATCATTAGAATATCTTTGCTTAAAATAACTTTCATTTCTTAGAAAGTCTGAAATGCAGCTAACAAATGCTAAATCTTTTAAGCATAGTCTTCCCAGCTGCACAACACTACTACTTGTCTTGGCAGATTCCCAGCATGGCTGCGAGTCCGCTCTCTGCTTCCTGTCCTCAAAACATTTTCTGGATCAGAGCTTTTGACAATTAGAAACTGTGGGAATGTCATGTTCGACAGCTCCAAAACATTAGGAAGAACTTGAATTGGAGTAAATCAGCATTCCTGCACTGGCCATGGTAGTGCTGTATTTGTTTTGGTTGGTTGAGATCCATTTAAGAAAAGATTAAATTTAGATGAATGTTTTAAAGTGTTAATTGATGAGGAGTTTACATAAACAATCTCTTTAATGAAATATTGCTTTGGTTCACGGATTTATACATGTGCATCTTTTATTTACTTTATAGTCAATTAAATAATAACATAAACTGTAACAACTTAATAGAATGATTTAATAAATAATAGAAAGCAGCGGAGTTTGTGATGCTTTGATTTCCGTTAGGCTGGAGTCTGAGCACCCCACTGCTGTGCTCCAGCTGCCTTGTGGAGAGGGAAAACCCCGTCCCCTCTCTGCCTTTTTGGGGACCGGCAGGGAGCGGGGGAGCTTTCTGTATTCCCCGGTCCTGCCTGGTGAGCTGCTCAGTCCCAGGAGCAGCATGGCCATGTCAGCAGGCACTGGGAGCAGAGTTAATTCTGCTGGTTGGTCTCAGCTTGGGGATCAATTGCGTTGGATATTATTTATAATATAGATTTGCCCTAAGGCTCGAGTCTTTAAATGTATTTAGGAACCTAAATATGCAAGTGGTTTCCTGATGGACTTGCCCGAGATCCCAGATGAGGACTGTGACCAAATGCTGTAAACCTTTCTAGTCCCCAGAAGGAGAGCAAACATTTCTGGGAATGGCAAAGTGTGTTGGACTATGTTAGCATTCTGGGAAAAGAAAAATATTTAATTTGCAAAAGGGAACGAGAAAAATTCACATAACCCTGCCATGAAGATTATCTAGCCCCTGCTGAGCGTGTGCTAACCACACACCACTCCAGCTTCTGACATTGTAAACTTGCAGCTGATCACTTATGAATAAGCTAAAGCACACTAATTATTTACAGAAATTATATGGTAAATAACTGTGCACAACAAATATACTTGCTTAAACGATAATCTGCTCGTGGATAATTCACAAAGAGGAAAAATGCGATGCTTTATTTATGGCAAATTATTCACTACTGTGAAGTCGTTTGCTAGTGAAATGCCGATTCTTGCCAGGTATTTATAGAGCTGTGGCCAAATTTATTAAATATTTCAAGAAAGAGTCACGAGAACATTGCATAGCAGAGTTAGTGCTTGTGCGTAAAACGCTGGTCATGATCGCTTAGCATGAAGGTTTGGCTCAAGAAAATCAGCCAATACTTTACACCAGTATTAGATTTTTCTTTACGTACATTTCAGATCAGAACATCGCTGCCTTGCTAACTTTAACTTGTATGTGGAAAGGAGGGGAAAGCAAGTGAAATGACAAAAATAATTGTTTGCCAGGCTCTTGCTTCAGAAGGGCCTTTCACAAACATCAGCTTTTGCAATAGGTTTCTCTGGTGCCCAGATTAACAGCAGCAGCTCCTGGTAGTTGGACTGCCCTGCGTGTTACTTGGCAGCTGTCAGTCAATCACTGCTGAAGTTTACTTCTTTTTTCTATGTATTTTATGAAAAAAATGGGAGACCATTCATACAACCTAAGTGGACTTCATTAGCATAATGACAATAATGTAGCACTTCCAGAGGAAAAAACAGCTTAAGGGAAGTTTAACCTGCCTTCCAGCCCAGTCTCTGCATAGAATGGGAGTTTTCTAACCAAAGAATTGAATCTCATTTCCTAAATCTCTAGACTGATAGTGGAAATAGTACAGGGAATAGAGAGGTGATTACTCCGTGTGGCTGGTTATTGCCATTTGAATCTGAGCAGGACACTTGCGAGATCGATGCCAGTGGAGGCTGGCTTCTTAATTGGAGCACTTCGCCTTCTTACTGCCTGGCTTAGTCTTATGAAGATGGTTGTGGCTTTTGTCTCTGTTTTACTTCGTGCTCCTGGGAAGTGTGCTGAGGAGCCTTGCCTTGATTCAGCATTTATAATATACTTGCATGATTCAGTTAATATTATCTGGATGTTCAGAATTAACACTACAGCGTGCATGTCACATAGGTGTTTTGTCACTAGCTAAGTCAGCAGCACTAAGGCTGTAACGACAATACTGGTGATAGCAAAGCCCTGTTCAGGTCAGTAACCACGTAGTCTTCAACTTCAGGGATCCCTGAATTTCAGCTTGCATGAATTGGTGTGTGGTAAAGCTAATTTTTTAAGGCTCTAAATAAATTGCCCAAACTGTTTGTGACATTATATATTGTAGTGAATACAGAGCTATGCTGATTTTTCCCAGCTAAAGACTGACAACCTAGTCCCGGTGCTTTGAAATTGCTTTTCTGACTTTTTACAAGACTCCAAGGGAAAAAAAAACTGTGATGAGAGGCCCAGCTTTGAAAATGTAGCAGGATTCCTTTTCTGTGGTAGCTAGGGAACAGGCTTGAAAGTCAAGTTTATCCATATATATGCATATATACGTGCACGATTGAGATGTGTATATGTATATTTTGAAGCTTTTAAATATATACTTATATATTCACAAATATATATTTGCATTTATATGTTATACATATGTATTTTTTAAAAAATCAGTTCATGCTAAATCATTTATAATCCTTAAATGAAGAACCAAAGTTTTCTTCCTTGCACGAGATACAACCTATATAGTGTGCCAAGCAAAACACCACAGTTTGCGTGCCAAGCTACTGGAGGTTCTGCCGTTTTAAGGAAGTTAAATATAGTTGATTTCAGATGTTTAAAGAAGATGCTTGCTTTCTTTCACACTGGTGCTGTTTATTTTTGTCAAACTCTGGCTGGTTTGTTAAATATCACTAAATGATATTTACAAGTTTGCAGTGCTCCCACGGACCAGGTGCAAAGATTTTTATGTATCTATCTATCTATATATTACATATATATAGATACATATATAATGTAATAATACATACATAAACAGTCTTGATTTGCATAATCAAAAGGAGAAATTAATGACAAATTCCCACTTACCCACCATCAGGCACATCACAAATATAATCTCATTTTATTTGTATTCAGTTTAATGCTCAGGGAAATGGATCAGACGTTACAGCCCAAAAGACTGAATATCAAGTAGTTGTCTATGAAACTTTCCAGCAGATTCAGGTTTGCATAACTCTGTCATGGACTCATCCCTTTATTTTACCAGAAACTTCATCTCAATGCCTATACAAACCCACAGCTGCTGATGTTTGAATTCCCTCCTCTTTGCAGCCCCAGCCATCTGGAAGGACTGGTGTGCGTAACTCTACTGCGATAACTCTCCATCTATTTTCAAATATCAGCCATAAATACCTTCTTCCCCTTGCCCATAACCCTCAATTTCTCACCCCATCTGAAGCCACATTTTAAGTGTTCATTTTGCAATTGGACTGTCTAATTGTGGATCGCGCTTTGAGACGTGAGTTGCCGTCCCAGGCAAGGAGGTAGATGTTTGGGTGCCTGCCCGGGGAGCACCCAAGGGAAGGACCACAGCCACCAAGGACAGGGTCCCTTTGACCCGCTCATGATCCTGGTAACTTCAGCTACTCTCCGGTGGCAAGCTCAGCACTGCGGGTCCTGTCAGTATCCCTGCAAGCTTTGTGTCCCAGATGGCTTTTGCCATTATTTGGATGCTTCCTTCAAGTACATTTGAAGAAAAGTGCATTTTCAGCCAGTTCTCTTTGTTGTCCTGAATTATGGAGAGCAAATCATTTTAACATCATTTTTCCCAAATTGCCAGTTAAAACTATTTCTGAATTTTCTCATAAAAATGATGATGTCAGTTTAATTGATTACCATATGGCATCAATCAAACACTAGTCTTAAAATATTTTCAGGTGCCAAACAGAGTAAACGTAGCCACTAAGTACCTTAGCCTTTACTTCTTCAAAGAACTCTGTGGGCGTTAATAACTGGCACGTTCATCTGGGCTGCCCAGGGCCTTAATACGCATGTCTGACTCCACCTGCATTTATTTCTTAGCAAGGTTACAATACATTATGGGATGTATATGGTGGTCAGTGCCACCTCAGAATACCTTAGAGCACATCAGTAAACAGTCTGCAAGGTCAGAATCAAGTTTTTCTGCTTAATTCTAAGGCATTTTGGATGATCCAAGAACGAGGTATCACATTCACCACATCAGTGAAAAATTCTTAATTCTTGCATGGAAGCGTAGTCAGTATATCAAACGCTGAAGATAAATTTATGACAGCAATTCTAATTCGAGCCACGTTCTTGAGTTCAGTCCACCTGAGCACAAAGACTATTTGATTGATAGAAAAAATGTGTGATCTATCTGTCTCTAGGGTGCCGTCTTTTCCCATTGTCCCTTTGAGCTCTTAGTTCTGACACAATCGAAAACAAGGGGTCAGGTTACTGCTCAAAACGGAATGATTTTATGCCACTTACTAATGCGATTTCCTTGTAGGCCAGCCAAAAAAAGATGGAAGAGATTGACATGCTTTTATGCCCCTTGAAATGTGGTATTGAAGACCGTATTAGCATACACATATTTGCTCTGTCTTTCTTCTAATGTACAGCTAACATGTTCTAAAATTAGTCTGAAGCAGGTTTCTCCTAGAGTTAGGAATATGCTTATTTGAAAGATTTCTTACCTTGATTTCTAACGTAAAATATCTGAGCCATATTTTAGATTTAGTTATGAATAGATAAAGCTTATTCATAGACAAATGATACCCCTGATGCTTTGCCTTCCTGTTATTTTGACATTTTGCTTGTGATTGGTGATTGTGAAACTTGAAAATTAGCAAGATGGAATTATCTGATACATAGAGAATACATTGAAATTTCTGTTACTGAAATGGAATAGAAATATATCTGCCACCATTTTCCTGTATTTTTTTTTCCAAAATCATTTCAGGTGGGTGTTTATGTTTCAGAAACTGCAATTTATTCTGCATAGCTCCTTTCATCCAGAAGAAATGGACTACAAGGTGTTTTATAGTCTGTGGTAATTTAACTTACAGCGGTAATATAGGCACAACATGGCAAACAGACCTTCTAACTGGCAGAGCACTTAATTCATGCTGAACATTAAGCACCTCAGTAGTCCCATGATGAAATCCACTTTGAGACCGCTGACAGGCCGTTCTGATGTTAATCACATGCTTACAACCTTTGCCGTATCAAGGACTTAATTTACCAACACTTGAAGAGTATGCAGCAAAAGAAGGAGAAAATAGGGAAGACGGTAAGTAATCATTTCCAGATAGAAAGCACACTACACTTCAAAAGTTACTGAAATGGTCACACTTTCAGAAATCTTATTGGCGCTTGACTTTATGCCAGGATGTTGTTATTTCCCTCAGAACCAAAACAAGATACAACAGGTGAACTAGGGAAAGGCAAAAGCTTACTCCTTCCATCCAGAAACCCTTCACTGCAAAATTTGGCACCATTTGGCTTTGTCACAAGCACCGGTAAGAGCAAGATCTTGCTCAGTCTTCCCTTTATGGTAAGCAGTCTCTCTTGTGGCATTAGTATGTTGAATCCCAATATTCTTGACCTCATTCAGAGTAGTCACAGTCCAGCTGTTTCCCTGTAGCTCCACAGGCAAACGAAAAATGCAGCCTGCTGCCAACACAGCGGAAAGGGTAGGAGTCAGCCTTTGCCTTCGTGGGGACGGGGTTGTCACCAGTCGAGGGGAACAGAGGGAATTCTCTAAAATATCTTTTCATTCGTAGGTGAGAAAATGCATCCTTCACTAAGTGTGATTACTGATAGAGATGATGTTAGAACTCTAGCATGTTGAGTTTAGGGATTTGGTGAGCAAATGGAAGGGAATATGATGAATGAGGATCAGAGTTGATCCTCCTAGATTTCAGGCAACGTGTGAGATTTATGCACTGTCAGTGGCTGCTGAGAGATTTCTGAATCCTTAAGAGATTTCAGTGACGGAAACAGTTTGGGGTTTGGTTTGCATCCTATTGTGTGTCTAATTGAGTGTTTTGTAGATTTCTTTTGTAGATGTCTTCAATTTCGGAGGGTTGAATTCAGTGGTTTTGGCACTTCCTCACTTGTTTCCTTTTAAATATAAAGATATACCCTTTTAAAGATACATAGATTAATCTTCTGGGGGAAAAAAAGCCCCAAACCCAACATTTCTTCTCTTATCATTACAAATACAAGTGCAATCTAAATGAAATATCACACAAAATGGAAGACAGAGAGAAGATGTGTGCTGACTCTATGCTGACAGCAGTAAAACTTTTGCAGAACGCATTTAAACTTCTGTCACTAGAACTATTTTATTGCAGCTGGGAATAACAAGAACAGTGAAAACTAATCATTAGAGACAATAAAAACAATGGTTTTTTCCTCCAGATAGGTAAATCACATTTTGAGAGGTAATTGATAAACTAATGCTACACAGCCAGCTGTAAGTAAACCATCCATCCCAAGGATGAAATATATACTTTCTTCAGACACAATCCTAAACCTTCATCAAAGATCTAATTTCCTCCTTTTAGCAGGGGAGAATACAAGCCTTTATGAAACAGTAATCCTTTTAACAGAAATGCCAATTAAAACTACCCTTTTCTTTATACTATATGGGTTCATACCATCTGTCTTGCAACTCTGTACTGTAAATAAGACGGAAAATAAAAGGATTTTCTGTTTATTATAGCTTTAACTGCAGGAAACAAAATTCAAGCGTTCCCTTGATGTCAACAAATACCTCTCTTGGCACCCAGTGGAAACATGATTGTACTCTTGCGCTTCTGCTTGAATTAATGAATTTGAGCTTAGTGCTCAGGGTGCAGGGCTGAGAGCCAGAGGCTTGTAACCTATAATCCAGGGCTGGAGAGACTTTTCTTCACCGAGGGCAAACAGGCCTTTGAAATGCCTTTGGCAGACCACACAGCAACACCTAACTGGAGTGGCAGTCACCATGACTTCTTATTTGGAAACGGGATATCTTTCCAGGGTATTAAAGCTCGGAGGAGTCTTCTGCACTTTTCTATGATGTTGTACATTGAGTCAGAGCAAGGTCATGGATCATATTTCGAAGTAATCTCTCTCTCTCTCTCCTTTCTCTATCATGCCTACATAAATGCCTATCCCACTGCTCAAAACCAGGAGATGTGATAGCCAAGCCCATCCAAACTAATAGCAGTTTAAAAATGAAGTTAGAGTCACTACTTCTTGAAGCTGCAGCATATTTTCAGAATGGTACCATGAAAATAGTGCAACAATTTGCAAAGATGCTCAAGGCATCACGTATAAGCATATTTTGAGTGTTCCATGACCCCTTTTCTTTCATTTTTAGCAAGTGATGCATAAGTTTATTTCCATGTCCTGTGGGACTGATGTCCTCACAAGCTTTTTCTGTTCTGGCAACAACCTGATCAGTTGGCCAAGAGGAATCTGTCTGTGTGCAGAAAAGCTGCAAGCCTCCAAATTTGGATGAGCCGTAAGCTGTGATGAAAAATGGCATTAAATGTTATTAAAAATGGGGTCCAGAGATTTGTTTTTCTTACTCACTGTGTTAGTTCTGTTTCCCAGAAGTGCCCGTGTTGTCTGGCAGTGGCACACAGTAGTTAGACAGCGGTGGACTATGGTGTGATGTGGGAGTGAGTGTGGTGCAAAGGACATAATGGGTAGCCATTGCTTAAGCTGTGACATTGATATTGGTTTTGGTAGATAGATGAACTCATTGCAGTATGGGGAATTCAGCATTTTATTTTGGGCCAGCTCCTGTGAAATTGTTATAAATTTGCAAACAATTCAGGGAGGGAAGGTTGCATTTGATTGTGTGATCAGGTGGAAAAGTAATCATATAAAATTTCTCATTTCAATTAAGATATCTTTTTTACCCCAAATACCTTTTTTAAACCCTTTTTAAGATCTAGGAGATCACAGAAATTATACGTTACAACAGGTATTAGACTGAATTTCAAGGAAAAAAGTATTCTCCCACCTGCGTGCAACAAGAGAGATGTCTACCTTCATACCTTTATTCAGGACTTAATTAATAATGTGCTTATCAGTGTTAAAAATCTTAACAAAATTACCTTCTTTTTTTTTTTTTCCTGATTTTTCCTGTTCTTTCAGCTTTGCTTCTGTTGGCCTCATAGTTTTGCTGATTATTAATTCTGCTTCAGATACACCTTGTGTAGACCTAACCATATGTTTCTCCAAATTGTAAGTCAGTGCCTTCTCCTCTGGGACTGGAGTGGCAATGCCTTAATTCCCCTTTGCATTCGGGAAGTCCACGGAAAGGCTTGCTGCCAAGCTACTTCCTATCCTTTTAATAACTCCTTTAACTCTCCCATCTCCAGTTTGATGGCTTGTGTTTTATTGCAAAGTGAGCTTTCCTCTTAAAGATAATGACACCCTTTGGTTTCTAAGTACCTAGTAAATTGGTCCCAAGGTGTCTTACGACTTTGACTTGTTGAAACATCCACCCTGTTCCTTGTACTTATAGAAGTATCTTTACCAAGTTTGTGGCAGTGATGGAGTTTCCCTGTTGCGCTAGTGATCATGTCATAATTGATTAATAATCTGCACATCTGTAACGTTGAGATGTGTTTGCTGCTTCCTGTACACACGCAGAACTCCAGTCAACGTATATACCTAACACAGACAAAAATTTTATTAATGGAAAAGACGTTCTGTGCAACATAGAAATTACTGCTTGAATTATTTGTTAGATGTTTCTCATCAAAAAAATCTAAGAAATGGGAGAAAAATAAGATAAACTATTGAAATAATCAAGTCCTATATACCAGATCATACTTCCACCACAGCAGCCCCAATCTTATGGTGAGCCTGAGGAATATGATATGTTTTTCAGACAAGACCAGTCTGAAATATCAGATCTATATTCTGGTGTAATTGTGCTGCCTAGGAAGTCTGATGGTGTATAAGGGCCAGTGTCATATGTGATCCTAGGTGGCAATAAATGTTAGGATATTCCTAGTCCATGAATATGTATAACCAAAGATAATCAAAACTGTGCTATATTTGTCTCAGAAGAATATAAAGGACTTCAGTTCCCTTTCCAGTAATGTGTATTAATGCACTAATCAATGTAAAATGTGAACCAGAATGTCTCCATGACAAAATACTGTAGTGTCTAAAAAGGACTCGCATCCTTCCCATGGAAAATTTAAACCAACTCAGAAAAATTCAGAAGAGCAGATACCTCCTTCTAAATGCTCTAGCTTCTGCATAGCACACATAGGGTTTAATTTCATAAGAATTTCATAACAGTAGCTACAGGTGTCAATTTACTTCAGACAAATGTAAGAGAAATTGGAAATTCTTTGGCAGAGCACCAGTTCTGGTGAGGAACGCTACTGTCTTTTTGGCAAACTTCACCAGATCAATTGATACTCATAAATAGTAATTAATTAGAATAATTTACTATATAACAAAGAAAGTGGCTTTCTTGTGAACATTGTGTAATGAATATAATTAATACCACACGGAGGGGGTTGTAAATTCTCCTCAGTACCCCTTTCTGAATACTTTTCTCTGAACGATCCACTTGGCCTGTCATTCTTGTGGTTTTTGAAATAAAACACTCCTCCTTGTATGAACACTCGGTGTAATTACTAAGGCCACTGCGTAAATGACTCTGCTGGAGTCACCCCATCTGTGAACTGCATGTGGCTACGTAAAATAATTCACTACACATGTGAGAAGAAAGGGAGAGACATGCAGGAAAATTGCAGATAACCTGGGGGCTTAGCAGTAGGTCTACTACAATTAAATAAAAGATTTTCTGAAGGTGACCTTGCGGATGTTCATTTCTTACTCTTGTCAACAGTGGGCCATGATGACAAGGCGGGCAGAAGGTAGTAATGAGACAGTTTGATTGATCAGTGAATGTCAAATTAATTCAGCTGGAAGCTCGCCAGAGCAAAACACAAAACTGCATGGCGGAATAAATAGAAGAGCGGATTTGATACTTTGGCTAGAACAATGCCCTGAAACCACTGCAAAGATGGCTTGGGCATGGAAAGGTAAAAAATGAATTCTGTAATGAATTATTTGTCATTCAAAACAAATTTGGTTTTACAACAGGAGATAAAACCTATACGCAAATCTTAGCGGCTTTGCCAAAAGGAGAAGCAATATATTAGAAAAATGTTAGTGGGACAGGTGAGAAATATTCATTTATCTTCAGGCAATCTGCAAATTCAGCCTCTTAGATTAAAATCAAAAGCATCAGTCTGGAGAATTCAGTAGTTTAAAACATGAAGGAAAAAAGCCCTTTTTTTACTTTATTTTATATGTACAAGCACGTATAATTTTATAGAGCTTCTTCACAATCAATCTTGAGAAGATTGGTCTATTAAATATATTTATTTGTATTTGATTGCAATCATTTATGAAATGTTTATGGTCTGCTTTATACACAGAGGGAAACCCCGGTCTGCGGAATGAATGGCAAAGCCTCCCTGACTTCACTAGGTGCTGGGTATTACTGCTACGCGTACAAGGGAAAATTGTCCCTGCTGAAATCAGGGTTTTATCTGATAATCCAATATATTGGCTATTTTGAAACTTACTTAATTCAACCCACTTCACTCCTATTAGCATAAGAAATAATAGTCACCTCCTTAACAATACTCTTCCTTGAGAAAAAGTATCCCCATAACTTATGCCTTAAAATAGCACGTTGCTCCTGTTGGGCAGCACCCTCCTTTTCCATGTGGCTGCACATCCAGAAAACCACCTGGCTCCTCAATGTGGGTTTTTTTGATGTAATTTTTTTTGCATGGAGTTTTTTCCTTTTGGAGGAAGGAAAGTGGTGGCCTTATGGAGAGATGGGCTAAAAGGTGGGAAAGCCTCCAGCATAGCCCTATCAGCTGTATCATCCCATCTTGCGTTTCCCCAGAGCTGTTTTCCGTGGATGCCCGTGCTGTTGTCAGGTGCTGTCTTTACAACCATCTTTAAAACCAAAAAGCTGGCACAGCAAACGTGAAATCTACACCATAGAAATGTCCGCACGTGAGTTGTATCAGCTACCGGCAGCCTGTAATTACATAGCTGTACGTTGCTAAATATTTATTTTTTTTTCATAAAATAAGTAGCATTGTCCTATTTAGACTGTAAAGGTACTTATATGAGCTTTGTGTTGTGAACATAAGGCCTACAGTAGGAATTTGCTACAGTTTTACTCAGAACCGATATTTACGCTGCAATTTCAAGACCTGCTTTTACCAGTGTAGAAAGATATCTAACTGGGCTTCATTATCAACCCTTTGTGCATCTGCTGTTCTGCTGGAGGTAGAAGAATTTTTCTTCTAAGTGTAATGCTGATGTTGAAAACATGGAGAGAGCTGTTATAACTAGGGTTAGTTCAATTGCTCAGTGTCTCCTGGGAATATTCATGCCATCGCACTTGTAAATTAATTTCCTGTGGCTATTCTGTGTTCCACTTCTGTTAATTTTCTATGAACGTTTCTACACTATGGTTTTATCAACACAAATATTCATAGAATGACTGTTTCTAAGCCAAGGCATATTTGCAGGGGCTACTCCTGGTGCTCATGCATGTACCTGTTCTGAAAGGACAGAGTGCTTTTGTATTGTTTGTAAGAAATTCTTGTTTTTAAAAACGCCTACCGAAAACAATAGCAGCTTTGACAAGTAATTTTGCTCCAGTGTTAACAGAGTTTTAAGGCTGCAAATGTAATTTGCTGAATGCCAGGAAAGGCTGATAGTAATATTTTTTGTGCGGTCACAACTCCATCATCTTCGGTGTATATGCTAAAAATCAGGTTTTGTATCCAAAGGGATAGAAGCAAATTCCTCGAGGTGCGCTGCTTATGCTGGTGTTCGTTTGCACCACAGGACTGGCCAAAACTGGAAGTTTGATATTGTGGAGGCTCAAGCACCAGGAGCTCATTCTGCACGGTGCAGAGGGAGCGAGGGGAGAGTACGCGGTGGTGGGACATGGGTCCTGTGGGTTTTCCCCACAGGCACTGCTGGGAAAATCCGCTGGTGCCAGCACACTTATTCCAACATGACACGGGACTGCTGTGAACACATCTGGGCCTCACGGCACAGATTAGATGGTGGGTAGGAACCAGACAGGGGAATTTTGCCACCAACTTCAGTGGGAAACAGATCGAGGTGTTGTCTTTTTATGCATTTATCTGCAGTGATTAATTTTTTAGGGAGTCAGGGACAGCCAGCTGCCACTGAGCTATCTGTTCCTAGGCTCCAACTGTTCGATAACTTCCCAGCCGGAGAGGCCTTTGTCCCCACCTCATCTCTTTTTCGGTCGTTCACATTATTACTTGATAAATATCTCATGACATGATGCTCTGTTTTACCCAGATCTGCACCTCAGAGACCTCCTTGCAACTTCTGCCATCTCAACCCCAGGAATGTAATGCATCAATAAAAAAAAATAATGACTTGATGTGACATGAAGTGAGACCTGAAATACCCTTGATATTGTGCGTTAGGTACATTTCAAACCTTCATGCGCTATGGGGTTTAATGGCTTACTACAGTTCTGTTGAAAAACTTCACTTTTTTCATCTGAGTAGAAATTTGTCATATACAGAGGAACAATTAGTCAACCTGATAGACAAAAGAGTCTCTTGATCCAATCTGGATAATTATACGATGCATATTAGATTCTTAGCTTGTTCTTTTCCTGCAACTGTATCAAAATACTTGTTTGAGGCCTACCTGCCTTTGATAAAAACTCCTACTTTTTTTAATAGAGGTCAGCACACCCTGTTAGCGCAGTGAAATACCCTGTGGATGAGAAACTTCAATGCAAAACCTCAGGCACCCAGTTTGAATGCCCTGCATCAGGAGCCTGGGCTGAGCCTGGTCTCTGATGAGAGGAACACCTTCAGGAGGTGCCAATTCCTTTCCACCATGAGGGGAAGCTCATGAGTCATTTGGGTGCCTGAGCGAAGAGCTTAAACTATGGATTCTCTGCAAAGGGATACAATTTTGAAGTGGTCTCTAAAACCGCACAGGCCACCTTTCCTCCGGGAGCAGACATTTGCACATTGGTAAATCTCACTTGACTTAATTTCAGCACAGAAATGGTATCTTGTTTTTAGTGATGCAGATTCCTCACGCGCGCAGGGGAAAGCACAAGCCTGCAGTTGCACTTTCAGCGATTTCCACAGAAAAGTGGTCCTTTGGAGCTTGTGATCTTTTAACTCTCAAGGCAGGAAACTGCTGCATTTCAAAGCAATCATTTTGTTGGTCTGAGTTTGCTCCTCTTGAAGTCTGTCACTGAATTCAATGGGAAGGATCTCAGCCCACCCACTGCCTTGAAATACCACCTATTCTGTCCTGGAATAGTAATAACTAACTTTTTCTCTGCTGTGATAATCCTGTTTAACTCTGCAATTCGTTTACAATAATATCCTCCCCTAATATTTATTGTACGTGCTGATAATTTTTACTTGATCTGCATTTCCAGATAATGTCCATATGTCCATATGATAATATTTTGATTTTCCAGCTGATGTACGCTTCTCAGTGCTGCAGCGCTCAAATGCATAGCTATTGCTCTGAACTTTGAAGAGATATCATAGGACTGAAATGAACCTAAAAGTCACTTTAAAAGCCTCTCTTATCTATAAACAATTCCCACAAAAAGTCAAGTACAGAGCATTCCACTGATTAAAGATTATTTGGAATGTTTGACTAGCTTTCCAAAAAAGCCACATATCTAAAACGTTGTCACATTTCTGTAAGCCTGTGCTGGTGATTCTGACATGATTTTTATTAATGTTAAAGAAGGGAAATGATTTTGATTTTTCACGAAGGAAATACCAGGTTTTAATGCGGTGAAAGGACAACCATGGTTTGCTGAGATTTCTGTTGCTGTGACTCATTTACTTGTCCTCCTCTTTCAGTAATTAGCCTAGATGAGCTCTCTTTCTGCCAGTTGGCATCCCCAGAGCGTCTGAGGGGAATCCTGGCGCTTTTCTGTTTGCATCAGTTGAAATGAGAAAGGTCCCGGGTCGCTCCTGAGCACAGACTTTGGCATCGTACCCCACTGCGCAATCAGCCCGGCTCGCGGGGCTCGCTGCCTCCCCGGCTCTGTGCTCGTCCTCACCTCCCGCTAATTAAAGTGTCGAGGCAGAGCAGCTGGCTTCGGTAGGGGTGTGCTCACGCCAGGGATGTGGCATCTCAGAAGGGGCACCTTTGGGGAGGGAACATTTAAAAACATATGGGAGGAAAATGCTACTTGGGAGATTTTTGACACCTTGTGTTTCTCAGTTGGCACTTGGATATGAGGAGAGATTACTGCAGTGAGGTTTTCCCCTTCTTCCTAAAATCCTTTGCCACAACATTTTGCAGTACAAAGCATTTTTTTAAGTGGAGGGAGAGGGAAGGGAGGGAAGCGTTAAAGATAAGGGTTATATTAAGGGAAGTGGCCAACTTCGGAAGCCAAGCAGCGTGACAAGATTGAGGTAGAAGAGCAGAGGCTGATTTTTGATGTGGGATAATTTAACTTAAGACCATGACTATCACTCACAGTTCTACACATTGTAATGAATGCAGGCATGCGGCAAGAACAGTTTGGGAGCATCTGATACATGAAAGCATGAATATGATATTAGCCGCTTTTAATTGCTGAATTCGTGGTGTCTCCGGCGCTTTTTTAATAATTTCCATTGTTGTTATTCTTTTTTAAGAAGATATAAGGGTGCTTCTTAGCTGTACAGAGTGTGTTGGACATGGAAACGTAGAAACCAATTGAATTGTTTCTATACTTTATGCTACTAAATGATTCTTTTTTGTACGAGAGCAGCTTTTGTAATGCGTGTCCCTAATTAAGCTACTTCAAGCACCCTTCTAAGCGCAGTGTATGTTGGCCCAAATTCAAGATCTGCTCAGTGCAAAGGAGGGGTGTACCAGGGAGCTGATTATGGGTCTCAGACTCCCAAAACCCATCTGCTCCGGCCTTGATTTCAATTTGAGCATCTGAAGGGGTGGCTCCAGGTTGCACCAAGTTGTTTTGTGGCCTCGGAGACTCTCAGCTAGCTGGGAACTGAGGAAATGGAGATTTCTACCCATTATACACATTGTGGCTGGGTCTGTGACAGCTGATTGTTTCCCCAGCTGGGGCCGTACTCAGGATGTTCTCTGTCAGTGGCTGGGATGAGTGGGAAGAAGAAGTGGCCCTTTTATTGTAATCCTACTTCACTTACATCTGTCTTGTCTCAACAATGTCCGTTAGTCTCAAACGCCTTGATGTGAGATGAGTGAATACTGCTCTCCCCAGGCTTCCATGCTTATAATGAAGTAATTACAAATGGTATGAAAATTTAGTCACAATACTTCAGAAGTTTCCTTAGGATATGTTTCTAAACGAATTCTTTCATAAAGCGCAGAGAAAAAAGTGATAGCTTCACTGAATTCAAATGGGGGTCTGTGATGTGTTGATATTCTTGGTATATTTCTGTCAGAAGCAGAAGTTTGGCTGTAACTATTTGCCAAAAAAATATTTGAGATGCACTGTTGGGAAGACAGATAACAATCTTGGGACTGGGGGAAGATGCATTTATTGAATAAATGCTCGTAAAAAATTATCCACAGAGCAGTTCTAAATACAGTTGATATTTGCAAATACCATATTAACTTAAAAAAAAAAAAGAAAAGAGAGAATCTATTGTCCTTGCTTAAGTGAAATCAAGTGTCTGTAGGCTGCCATTTTGTAGCTCATTTACTGACACCTGAGGCATTTAAACTCACCTGTGAAGGCTTCTTGCCAAAAGAGGGTTGTGCTTGAGCAGCTCTGAAAGCGGCACTGGTGATTGGAAATTGTAAAATTACTCAAAGAAAATCTTCCTGCTGGAAGTATCAAGGGCAAACCTGAAGTTAAAGGGAATTGAATCAGATTTTTTTGCAAATTATACTCCCAGGCTACTTAAGAAGAAAGTTTTAGGGATGTGAGGAAAAATAACTCCTTGAGCTTGATATCTACCATTTCCGAGATAGCTGGTGAGGGCTTTTATTGTGAATGTGTTTATGTTTTTATGACTTGTGAGGAGATTAAAAACTTTGAACTAGTTTAACAAAATAAAATCATAGCGGGAACGCTTGCGGAAGGTGCCAGGAGGCCACTAGGGGACTTCGTCAGCGCTGGTGGGTCTGCTGGAGACTGTCCCTGCACAGTTTGTGCAACGAGCATCTTTGCTGGAAGTGAAACTTCCAAACAAATGTCTCTCTCTGATCTGCAGAAATCTTATTTTGTATAGAGCTCCCAAGTGTCTTTTGGTAGAATTCCCCAACACATTGAAGCAGAAACATCTATGTTTCTGATGGAGTTTATTCTGTCTCTAAATACTGACAGATTGTCCTTGCCAGAGACACCTTACACCTGAGCTTGGTAAAAAAAGCATACATCAAAATGTTCTTTTTCTCTTTGTGGTTTTTTTTTTTTTTCATTCTTCAATAAAGTAAATGAAGGGTATTTACAGTAAAATAGATCACCAGAAGAGGATGCTTTTGGTGCCATAGTATCCAGTTCTCTACCATCAATATCCACAGGATGATATCCAGGTCTAACATAGAAACGTTAATGAAAAAGAGGATCTTAATAAAAGCAGCTTTTTTGTATTTGGTTTTTTTCAAGTTGCAGAGTTATTGCTTTGCAAAAGCCATTAGAAGGCTCCTGTAACTGCATTCTCTGTTGGAGACGGATGTCATGTCTAAAAATGTTGTCACCTTCAGAATCCTGTGAAAGTCAGGGGCAAGTTATTTTAATAAGACAGTGCTAGAAGTTGTGGGTAGAATCACAATGGAAAAGCAACGTTTTCCTTTCTATGGCCGATGCAGTAATCTCAGCTTCTCTGGGGAGATGCTAAGAATTATGTGGATGGTGAGGTTAGTGTATTACTAAGGCGTTTAACAGCAAGAACAGCTACTGTGTTACCTCTCTAATACATTAATAATACTTGGCGTTTCTGAGTTGTATAACCCATTTCTTTACAGGTTTGTTATACCCAGGCTGCCTTCCCTGCAGTCAGCTCTCGCTACCTTGAGAGACAGCGAAATAGGAAGGCTTTCTTAGGAGTGATTGATTGGGGTGAGATTGGGGTTCCTGCGGGAAACGATGGAAGCTGCCAGGCTCGTGCCTTGGAAAACGCCACTGAACAACATTGCAGTTTCCATAAAGGAAGAGACTTTCTGGTAGGGGAGAGATGTTGCATTGCGCAGGAAGAGCTTGATGGTGATTCTTGGGGGAAGGGTTAATAGGAGAGTTGTTTTGTAGCCAACATAAAACTCGGCTTGCGTTGATGGCTTCTTCACTTGGAAAACTCGTTCTTTCTGCAGGGGAAATCACAATAGATGAGAGTGGGAATAAAGGAGATTTCTTACCCATTCTCCTCTGACTGACCCCAGGCCTCACAATTTATGCGTTGTGCTCTTTTCTCTCCCTTGCTCCATTAGCTGCCCCCACCAACGCTGATGCCAGTAGTTAAACTGCTTCCAGTTCGGGTTTTTCACAGGCTTTGCTTTAAAGTTTCATCTCACTTGTGGAGACTTCCATCCCAGATTCCCTGTACTTACTTATTTATGCATAAAAGCTGCTTCTCAGCAAAAGCGCAGACCTGGGAAGGAGGCACAGTGACACGTCTAATGTTTCTACTGTCTAATAGCAGGATTGCTGGAGGGGTCAAGCCAGCACAGCAGACGCAACACACTTCCACAGGGCCCAGGCGATGCAGAGGAGAGCTCTGCTCAGGCTTGGGTTTATTTGCAGTCTCCGATTAACAGCATTACCATCCCGAGTCTCCTGCTGTGTCATGTCTTGCTTGCCTGTCTGCTCTTAACTGAGACCCAAAGAGCATCGTGTTCTCACACAACCTTGGTAATTATCCCGGCTACCTTGGCTCCTACCTCCCAGGACAAGGCTGCCAATCTCTTTTCTATCACTGGCTAGCCAGACTTGCCTTGTAAGTCCTCTTAATTGGCTTTTTGGGATAACTGAAGTTTACCTATTCTGCCTGGCCAATTTGCTAACAAGGCTCAGCTGCCTCTGCTGGACCTTGATAGGCTGGAAAAGGACTTTCAGGGCTTGGCTGAGCTCAGAGCCTTTGGAACAGCTGCCAGTAGCACCTGAGGGCTGCTGGTGGTGGTCTCACCTCTTCTGGAAGAGACTTCTTTTGCGTCTCCAAAATGGGGATTTTTCTCATTGAAAAAAGATGGGTGAGTGTTCCTTCATCATCCCCTAAACATTCTCTTTCCCTTCTCACAAAACTGTACAACAAGTGGTGTATGCTAAGGAAAATAATGAACCTGTATGGCATATTTTACTCCTGCTTTTCTATCCATGTATACTAAGTCACATGTATGAAAAGTAATGGGATTTATAACACTGTTATGGTTCTGATAGTTGGCCATATCTATGGCTAATCTTATTTCTTATCTGAGCTCCACTGTCCTTTGCTGCACTCTGATTTGATTTTTTTTTTAATGTAGTGATACCAATCTCTAGGAGGCAATGTTCTGTCACAATTAGAGTTATTAGATGGCACTGTATATAAAAAGAGGCCAAAGTGACTTGATAGTTATTTCCTTTTTTTTTTTTTCATAGCTATAGACTCATTAGAAGAGCCTCATCCACTTGTGGCAGGCAGGCTAGAGCATACCTTATTAGTGTTTAGTATGAGAAAATCCTGGCATGCAGCACCAAAGGTTAGTTACAGATGTATTTCATGATACATCTAACGCTCTCTATTTTAAACACTTGCTCTAAAGTAAAGCTACTGAACCGTGGCTCTGTATTGCAGTACACTAAAATGCAATGATAATTACCCTCATTATGAAAACATCTCCTCATAGCTCTTGCAATACTTGCTTCAAAAAATGTATTAAGAGGGAGTACACTTGGAATGCAATCCACAGAAGTGGGGGGTGAAGGCTCGGGAAGCAGGAAAGGTGGTGAAGAGATGTCCCTCCCTGACTGAATCATACTGCAAGCTGCTGTCTCTCAGAAAAGGTCTAATTCTAAGGTCTAAGCACTCGCCAGTCAGGGGTTTCCCCTAGTCCCCCCTGGAAACAGCACTCCGTGAGTCCCAGTGGTCCCTGTTTGTCTTATACAGGTCTGGCATAGGACTGACCCATGAAATGGGTTTTGTGTAGGTGCGTGCCTACCTGGTACTCCCTCACACAGAATTTCTGCTTTTGGTAGTTTTGAGGTGACAAAGTGAAAGGTGTTTTAGCTGAAAACAGAACTCATTAAAAGTTAGGTTTGTATTTCCAGCCTGTCCGTGCACACAGGGGGAAAAATAATTCTTGTACGTAATACGTAACCCACAGGATTTGGTTTGAAGAGCTGTATTAGCCTGGAGACAAAAGAGGGAAGCCTTAATTAGAAATAAAACAAGCAGGCTTTCAACCACCCCGCACTTGGTGGGATACAGAAGAGGCCTTGCAGTAAGAAAACTCCTTCATCAACCAAGTTTCCACAACTACCGCTGCCTCAAAAAGCTGTTATGTTGAGTAAGAGAACAAAAATAGGATCTATCTCCCCATACCAAGCAGTGGTAAGGTTTTCTGAAATGTGATTCTTAGCAGGGGACAGCAGTTTGATATGGATCAACATCTGATCCTTACAGTTCAGAGGAAAACTGTGATGACATATGTATGTCTTACAGTTTGTTGCTTGTTCGTAGCTTCCAGGAGACATACGAGCAGAAAACCAGCCAGTTGGGTAATCGTGGTAATTAAGAGAGATGTAAACTTTCAAAGTAGCTGACACTTAGTCATTACGCCAAGCTGCCATGCTTGACTGAGCTAACGTTAATTTCGATATCCCATTATATCCAGCTGATATCAGTTTAAAAGGTAGCTGCAGTGTTTCTTTAGCAACTTGCAGCTACAGTCATAAAAGTATTGATTGCCGTGCACGTTTGACAGATGTGAGATGTATTTAAGAGAAATTGTGCCATAGATATTATTTTACTTAAACTGCTTAATGCCATATGGATTCCAGATAATCGTTCTGGATTTCACCAGTAAGGTCCTGTGGAATCTACCTAAGAGGTGCAAGATGAAGGAAACACCTTCTTTTGGGCTGCATTTTTAGTTTCTTAGCATAGATTTTTTTGATTTTGGTATCTGACTACAGAGGTGATGAAAAATGGGAGAACAAGCAGGTTTTTTAGCCAGCTTCACCATTTTCTTTGAACCTTCACCACATGTTAAGTTATAGACCTCAGCCAAAGTGCAGTCTTCTAATTGACTTCAGCAGCCTTTGATGGAGGGGCTGAGCACTGAAGTTTTCTATTCCTTGGGAATTATCCACATATTTAAGAGTTATTTTATCTTGTCTGTCTTTCGGGCATCAAATAGATTTCCCAGTAGTGAATTATTATTTTTGAGATCTTGTTAGATTTCATTAGATACTAAAACCTCAACTAGTGGAAGCTGGTGGGAGCCGTAAGGGAGCTATGGAGAAGTTTTCACTTGGAAGACATAAACTCTATGGAAGCGGCAAGCAGGGCTGCTCCCAGCAGACTTCGTTCTTACAGGTGGCTAGAGGATGTGAAGTTTCTTTGTTCAACCCTTAAATGACTTCTATTTTCTTTTCCTAAGTATCCCACCCCTTGCTATCTTGTGAGCTAAAATAAGATTTTTTTATTAGACAATCCATTCTCAGTTTCTTCATTTCTGCGTGCAGTTTTGAATCAGTCCGTGTGCCCACACTGAAGCATAAGGAAAATGCTGGCAATTGTTCTAAGATAAGAAAACATAAGAAAAGAAAAAGATTTTCATTTCCCTTAAAAAAATTAAAAAAACAGCAACTTGAAAAACCCAATAAGCTTAATTACTTTTATCTCTTTCTTTAAAATTATGTGCTAGCTTATAGCATGGCAGGAAGAAAGTCAGGAGCAGGCCCACAAACTTGCATGAGAAATGGGAATAGTGAAATGAAATGGCAAAAGAATTATTCATAGATTTATTTCTCTGGGTTTGGCAAAAAAAATTGTGACTCCAAGGGCTTTCACAGAGACAGGCTTGCTGGCATTATGAAAAAAAGGCCAAAGTTCAACTCTATCTAAAGATTCAAAAGCTGTCATCAGATGAATGTATGCCTTACAGTGTAGCTTGCAAAAATCGTTTCTCAGCTAATATCCTCAAGGACAAGATGTAGTTTGATTTGGCTCTTCCAGGAGGTATTCTTGACTGCTTTGGAAAGCAATATTTTAAAATGGGGGCGAGGGAGGGTGGTGTGGAGTTTTATTTTTAAAGCTCTGCAAATCACATCAGTCAGCCGTGAGGATGGCGACTCTTTCTTTCTTCATAATATGAATCTTGAATCTTCTATTTTATGCCTAATTGGGAATTGTTTTAATGAGTTTATGAAAATCAGTCTGCCTTCCAAAATGTTTCTGGGGTTGTTTTTGTTTGGGTTAGTGCCGCCTTCTGTTTGTTGGTTTCTACACTGCAATGTAGAGGGGTTTTGAACTTTTTTTTTCCTCTTTTTTGTCAACCTTTGCATTTGTTTCTTATGTGGATAGACCCTTAACACTGTGTAAGTAGATTGGCTAGCAAATCTTATGAAAAACTGCATAGAAAGATGCCGGAGACAACAATCTAGTATTTCAGTGTTCCTGTACTGAAGCATTGCAGAGACCAACAATTTACTGCTATTTTTTTTTTTTCTCCCCCAAAGCTGATTGACACGGAAAATGAAAATGGTAAATAAATGTTCATGCTAGTTTATTTAAAGAGGCGCACAGGCTTTTGGCATGCATCCCACAGGTTATTTAATAAGATTTGTGCACAAGGTTCCCCCACAGTGCTCACCCCCTGATGGGCAAATATGCATGCTACGTGGCTACTTTTAAATGCGGGAGTCTAAGAGGCCTAATTCCTATTTCTTTGTTCAGTCAGCAGTGTCATTATTACTACTGAAGAAAGGGATCTTATTTTGAAAAGCCCCAGTCTTCCCCCCACAGCCCTACCCTGGCACCGGTAGCTCCAATGAATCACATGTGAGGAAGTTCTGATGGAGAAGTACCTGCTTTAAAACTTCTCAGGAAAATGCTTACAGAGATGCTTTTGCACAGGAGACCCTACAAAGACCACTAAAGTAACAGGCAGCTATTGAAGGTCAGAGTTTTCTTTATTTTGCTCTTGGTCTGATGAGAGATTTGGTCAGAAGGCAAATTCGCAGTGTGCTGGTAGTTGACTTAATTCATTAAGCAAAGTCTTAAAAGGGCCAGGGTCCCAGCTGACCTGTGCTTGGCTCAAAAAAGGAAGAGATCCTGTGAATTTGAAGTGTTTTACAGCATAGTCTTGCAGATGAAACTAAACCAGGGACAGGATTTGAGCATACCTATAAATGGCTGCTGATAGTGGGAGAGCTGTTTTCAGGGGCAGTGGCACCCATCTGTGTGTCTACATTTATCACCTTGAATGCTTCTACCAGCCCCCTTGCTTGGTTTGCTCCTGTAGCTGATAATTTCACATTTTTAAAAAAAAAAAAAAAAAGGAAGGAAGGATTACATGGCTGTTTTGCATCAACTGGAGAAAGCCATTTTTTCCCAATTGTTCTGGCCTTAAAGTTGTAATGGAAAATGTGTCTCATCACTGGAGTGTCTGGAGGATACATCCAGCGTACACAGCTGAACATCAGTGCAGGGAATCTGAAAGAGCAGGTCCTGTACGGGAGTCTTTTTAACAGTCTTTGTAACCAGTTAAGATACTGGTGGACTGCTACATCAGGACTGGCCAAGCCAGATTTGCAGAGCCATCCTTTATAATGTGAAATGCAGAAGTAGCATGCAGCGTAAAGGAAACAGCAGGACAAAATTCCTTTCTCTTCTCCTCATGTATGTCACTATAGTCTACAATGGCACAAATCAACATTGATTTTTCCATCTCTTTACTAAAGTGGATTTCGTCTGCCTTTTGGTAAGATGTGGAAATTCCTAAATGTTCAAGGGTGTACATCAGCATGGAAAGCGTGTCTGTGAGAAAATGAAGCGCATGTTTTTAACAGCTCTGTTTCCTATAGGAACTTGAAATTGTATTTTTTTCACTTAGAAAAACTTCTAAATGTTTGCTCTATCCCGGCAGTGCTGTGTAGTAAGGGCATCCATGGAAGTGAGCTGGTTTCACCTCCAGCCCTGGCTTTGTCAAATTAACTCGGGCCGTAGTTTCCCAAGTCCCTGGAGCTGTTTCTGCCCCTCTGACACCAGGCTTGCCCCGGGTGTGAGCTCGCAGGAGTGTCAGGCCTAGGGTGCTATTGGTTAAAGAAAAAAACAACTTGGCATCCAGCTCCAAGATGGTAAAAGTTACTGAGAAGGAGAAAATTTGTAACTTGGCAAGACTTGGCAAGGCTTGCTTTTTTTTTTTTTTCCCCCCCCAGTTACTTCTCTGAGTGCTGCTTCACCTTGTTGGTTTAAAGGGTGTTTGTCCTCCAGATCCTGGTGCTTTTATCATTTAGGGAGAGTTGAAAAACAGATTTTATAAAACTCGACAATTTGAACTCGAATATAATCACCTATAAAAAATGCACCCTTAAAGATGTAGGTATCTTTCATTTAGTGTCCTGTGCAATGATACTGGGCTGATAGTTGTAATTGTTTCTCACTCTTTAAGGTGATCGATACGGTAGCTAACCGCAGTTCTCTCTTTCAATACCATTGATTGAAACAGCTCTGACTGACAGTCGCTTCGTGTACATTACAGCTGTAGCAACAATTAACATGACTTCTGAATGGCTGGGGAGATTTAGACTCAAAGGATGCTATTCGTCACTGATTTACAGCCCTTACAGTATTCCTGAGGCTACACAGAATGTAGATCAATGGAGAAGTTGGCCTAGGTGATGAGCTAGTCCATTACAGAGAAACATTTCCATTTTGGTGTATTTGCAGTACAATGCACTTAGCTCCTCAGGTATTACCTCTAAAGTGAAGTAGGGGTGCAATATTGGCATTGAAAATTAATAAAACCTATTTGTTCTTTGAACACATTCACCTACAAAGTTATTACTTGCCTTTTTCATGGTGTTTGAGTAAGCACGTGTGCACAAACATCAGAGATGCAGTCCTGCCAAACTCCCTTCTGTCTGACACCAGTTCACTGCACGCACCTTACTTTTATACTCTGTGCTTTGCTTACTTGCACTTGGAGGATTATTCACATGAGTGAGCTGTGAACCCTCTCTGCAGATTGCTGTCCTTCGGCAGGAAGATCCCGAGACAGACCATGGACCAGTTAAGTTTGCTTTGAGCCATTTCATTTTGCCGTCGGTCAAAGGGCTCTCAATGGATCTGCCCAGTGGTAGGGTCTTGCAAACACCTGGTTTTATGGCAGTGCTCAGCCTGTGATACCGGCACTGGGGCAGGACTTGGATGTGTACAGATCACCGAAATTGCTTCATTGTGTTTTGGGCCAACCCAGCTCCAGATCTGGGAGCAGATGGATGTCAACCTTTGTTTCCTCCAGACTTAGAGAGTAGATTTGTGTTCTTGCTCCTTAAAAGTTTATTCCTTGGTTTGTTGGTTTTGGTTTTTTTTTCTTGATGATGAGTATGAATAGTGGTAGTTAATTACCTATCAGGATGAAGCTACTGCTACGCCCTCTCGAGCCCTGGCCATTAACCAGGCTGAATGAATTGATGGTAGTGCTTCAGTTGTTTATCAACAACTGTAAAGTTTCTCCTCAGCCTATGCACAATGCTTATCTGGATTAGTGTGGGGGTCTACTAAATAATCTATTAACACTACAGGTTATTGAAAGATCACCTTGAAACACTTTTAAATTATGTTTGTGGGAGTCGGTCTAGAAATAATTGACTATAAATGTTTTGAAAAAAAAAAAAATACTCCCCTCTCACCCTGTTGAGTGTAGTTGGTTTCTGTGCACTGGGCAAATCAAACCGATCAAAGTAGTGCTGTGATGCCACTGGGTGACAGGCTGGTTGTGAAGTAGGTTTGTGCATACATGGCCTTGGTTTGTACAGCCTACATACCATTCCATTGGTACGATGCTGTCCTTCACCGTGTTTTCAATAGGGCTGCAGCTTTGTCACTGCAAAATTTTACAGTGTGTCCCCTCCCTGAACACTGTGAGATGCAGGAGTTGCACCACATGCAGCTGTTAGAAGCTGTAGTAAGAAGAAAATAGCTTAGAATTTGTTGGTGCTGTTGCCACCAGTCTTGGCTGATAATAGAACAAATAATGAAAAGTAGAGTCTCCTGCCCCATGGATGCCAATGTAATCATGATTTCTTTTTACTGCTTGCCTTTTCAAAGCCAGCCCATGTCAAAGTTAGAGTCATGGTATTGAGCGGCCCAGAGCATGAAAAAGCAGCTGTCCTACATAAAATAAGTTTTGTTTCTATTTTTCTTTTCTTTGCTGCTCTTACCTCCTCAAATCACTAATCACAGGCACGGAGACGAAATCTGCCCTCAGCCGTATCTATAGACTCCCACTGACTTGTAGTGAGAGATTATACAGTGGGACCTGAGGCTAGAGGTTTTGCCTTGGTTTTATTTTTTATGCTGTAAAAAAAAACAAAGCAAGGGACTAGTCAGAGCTCAGAATTGGAAATTAAAGACCCCAAATACATATGTGCACCTGCAGCTTGAAAACAGGTTGTTTTCCTACTTCTTTATGTTGGTGTCTCACATGCTGATAGCCTTATTAACAAGCTGATGCGATCTCCACTGCTGAATAACTGAGCAAATGAGGATATTGCTACATATGTGTTACTTGAAGGACATGCTTCAGTTGGGATTTCCTTCAGCATCTCGTATCTTTGAAAACCTAATGAAACTGCTTTGTATTTAGTGCTTGGAATGGTGCTTCTGACCTTTTGCGCTTCCTCTCCCTTCTTGGATAAGGCACCTGCATTTTGGACTGACTTGCCATGCATGTAAATAACTGTAAGTGGTGAAATGACTTTTCCCCGATTTGACAGAGAGCACTAAGTATTGTGCTTTTGTTCCCCACGCTACTGAATATAAGAGTTGGCTAACCATCCGTACTGTGAGAGCTATTGTATCACGCTGTTAAAACCTAAGGAGCTTTTTATTGGACTTTCATGCTAAATAACTTTAAAGGTACCACCTGGTGTTTTTATATAAATTATAAATGTTTTAAAAATACATCAGAAAAAATACTTTAATAGCACATTTTCCCCACTGCGCAGTCTCACGCTACGTAAACTTTCGATTACGGCTATTTATCCCTTCCCCCACCAATGACAGTCTGTTTCACGAGATTCAATTACAGCTATTTATTCAGCTTGAATAAAAGATTTCTTTAGATATTTGGCCTTGGAGCATTCATCTTTATTTTGTATGTGTGGTAGGAAATACCCACAAACATGATTTCTGCTGCAGTCCCGCAGATAGTGGTTGTTTGTGAAACTTGGCATAAAGACCATCATAAAATAAAATCACCTGCAGTTTCAGAGAGGGACACCGAGTTTTCTGCGAGTTTGATCTTGCTCAGTTTTATTGGGAGCTGTGACGCCAGTAGCTCTGGTGTTCAGAACTGCACGACTATCGGGAGTGTAGACCTGCAACAAATCTGAAAGATCGGTTTCAGTGGTTTTCCCACTGAAACAGAAATCCAGTGGCTGATGCATCTCCTGAAGCCTCCCCCATTAATTATTAAGCTGTAATAACAACATGGTCAGTCAGCTGAACCCCGGTAACTGTCTACAGTCTTTGTGGCGAACACAAGGTAACAGAGCTTCTCCTAAGAGCCGTTTCCCAAAGGTGTAAGAGAAGCTGCATTAGCTTGTACTCACCGCGGGCAAAGAGCACACACCTAGATGGTCAGTGCACCTCTGCTAGCCTGGTGTAACTTGTTAAGCCACAGTAACTTGACGGTAAGTCTAAAATGCAAGTCACTGGTGCTCCTCAATGATAAAAGAAATGTCCCAGGGTCACGGAGTCTTTCCTGTTTGCCTTTTATGTAGGGGATTTGCTTGTTATCCTTCTGCTAAGGATTGTTTCAGAACTGTCTCTGATAACTCCTAGGACAAGAGAAGCTGCAAACCTTCCCGCTGCAGGCAGAGGTGGTGAGCGAGCCCTTCGCCACGCGCGGCTCTGCATGCGGATGAAGGCAAGCAGCATCACTTCTCGCCTCGCCGCAGGCATGAGGGAGCGTTTTATATGTGTGTTTCTCTATTGAGCTGTGCTGCCCTGGAGTGAACATTTGTGTTGGCACCTCTGAAAACGGCAGAGAGAAAACCAGGTTGACAAAACGCGCTTGGTGTACTTGTAGGTGATACATAACAGGCTGTGACGTTAAGGATGGCACAAGGATGATGCTCTCCTGCAAGACAGGCTATATGAGACCAACGTTCAGTCCTCATAAACAGGACTGAAGCGCTGCCCACAGGGCAAAAGTCACTTGCCTTTTTAACTTTTATTTTATCTAGACAATCTTTCTTCCTCTACTTTTCTGCTTTCCTTATTAATGTTGACTTTAGGGTAATCCTTTGTACCCCTTCTAATGAATATACAGTCTTTCATACAAAAGTCTTTGTGCGTGCTGGGGCTGGGTATGTTCAGTCAGCTGCATTTAGTAATGGAGCTTCAGCAAGGAAGGGGGATACTTCGATCCATCATTTCCAATGTGGTCCACAGCCTTCAGGTGGCATTCGGGTGGTGGTGAAGCCGGATCGTCTCTATACCGCTGAGTTTGGTGGTGATACTCAGCAAATACTCCCGAGTATTTGCATATCACTGGCCTAGGTGGTCTTGTGAATTCAACAATAAAGGAGACTTAGCGAGGCAGCTGGGCATTTGATTCCAAATAAAGGCTTTTCCTAGAATAGGTGGCTATTTTCTGTACATAACTCTTGTGACCATCAGCTCTGCGTGGGCTTACAATACACTATAGATCAAAGTATTATTCTTGATGGCCTCAAAACTGCTGCCTGGAGTGAGATAATATCTGCAAATGATGCATTGTAACTGTTGATATGGGAAAACTGTTTCGCAATCTAGTACAGCAAAAAAAAATTTAAAAAAGCGACCGTAGAACTTGCAAATCCAACAGTCCTGCAAATATTATTTCTCTTTGCCTTCCTATTTATTCATACATTTGTAAATGCCAAAATGTCTTTTATCTGCCCTTTCTCAAGGGCAGTTCCCCAGTGTCATAGTAATTGAAAATTAAGAATTTACAGTATCGTAATTAAATTCTACCCTTTGAACTCTTGTAGACTGTAGCTGCATATTAACAACATCCCACTCAGATCATGAGTGGCAAGAGGTATTTTGAACACCAACTGCTGCAAGATAACATAACAAGCTCTGACAGCTCCCTAATTACCAGACTACCCACTAGTTAAAAATTCTTTAATACTGTAGCAATTCTCTTCTTCACACATAAGTCAAAAGGTATAAGTAATTTGTCCTTTAATTGATATCTATATTGCTGTTTAAATAAAGGGCACGTACTCCCCCAATATGCTTAAGCATTAATTTGTCACCTATGAACTGAATTTGGAAAATAATTGGAATGACTGTAAAGGCTTCTTTCATTGGTTTTTATCACTTTCACCAGGAAACTTTTACCTCCGATTTGATCATTAGTCATGTTAAGTGATCGGCAAATCATGTAAAGTGATCCTAAGCAAAGCTGAAGTTCAAATGCTTCTGTACGTGTAAAAGATTCCCACCACGCCATGTCCTAGTGCTTGTAGCTGAGTTGTAAAATAAATAATTAGGCCTAAAATAAAGGTTGCAGAGCCATGGTGCGGGTAGGCCTATCCCCAGAACAACAGCAGAGGGAACAAAGTCCTGCCAGCAGCACAGCACCCCATTTCTAGTCTACAAACCTAGCAAGATTATACTGGTGGCTCACTGGGGGTTTGCTCCCCACAGCAAGGACTGGGCGATGGCACTGCTGGGCTCAGCTCCTCCAAACCCCACCGAAACTGGCCCCCTGTCCAATACTCATTGCCGTCTCTCTGCTTTTCCTGACGGTGGTTATAACTGAGGGAAAAAAAGAGGTTCTGATGGCTTGCCAGTTTGGAAGAAAGAGTGGGAAAGTGACATGGAAGCTGCTGTAACTCGATTTTCAGCACAGACACAAAAAGTGAATTCTGGAGGGGTCTGAAGGTAGAAGAGGGTAAAACAGTATGTCCTGCTCTTAGCAGTGTAGTTATTTCCAGGAGAGACGAGGACATCTGAAAGATGTGACCAGGACTGCTGTGCAGCCTCTCCGAAGGAGGCAGCTTGCAGAGATCAATACATGTGTCTGCCTGAAAAGCTGCTAGAGAAATGCACATCTCTCCCAGGGCTATTAATGAATATGCTGCGGGTTTCTGAACAACTTCTGGCTTTGTCTTCTTCGGCACTTTGTGATCGTGTCATGATTGAAGCCTTTCCTTAGATTGCAGCTAGAGGAGGTGGGAGACCACTAATGAGGCTGGTTTTTTGGGACGTTCCTCACGCTGTGTAAATACTCCTCAGAGAAAGTACTATTGGCAAAGATAGTAAATGCTGGTTTCATTTCTGCTTTTCTCTTTTGTTCAATACCTGGTATGAATTTAATAGCAATGTTGCTTTCAGTGCATGTAAATACAATGTTATGTTTTGATGAAGTTGACTAAGATTACCTACGTTATTAAGGCAACTAAAAATGCAGGGAATCGCTTCTGAGAGCATCACTCTGTGCCTTGCTCCCATCTAGGCTCCAGCAAGAGCAGAGGTTCAAATGAACTCACATGTACTAGGTGTACCTTAGGCTGCTTCTGACTTTAAAACCACTCCATCCTTTTCCTCTGCCTTTTACAATACAGAAAACAGGCTCTACTGTTTATATGAATCTTCTCCCTTCAACAATACCATATCCTTTGCGTGTATTCTTTTAGTGTATCACCAATACATTCAAACTGCTTGCATTCAGTCAGTGAATGGTACAACAGATCTATGCTCTTACAGTACACATAGAGGTTTAAGTTCTCTGAAGCACAAAAAAGGGCTCAAAATGTTTTTCAAAACTTTTTTTTTTTTTCATGCTTCAGTTTCTCAAAATGGCAGGGCAGAACATTATTGATCTAGCTAAGAAAAGCCTCTCCGTAGCAGAAAAATAACAGGTCACCCAGAACAAGAATATGATGACCTGTGTATAAGTTATTCAAGAGAATCAGTAGTTAAAACTTTAAATTATTTTGGCAATCACTTTTTCTTTGTAAGGAATTTCTGGGTCATGCTTGTAGTTCTGGACAAAGCAGAGTCTGAACTGACTGCAACTTGGGATGGTAGCAGTGAGGAAAAATGTAATAATTGATAGAGGAACAGCTGATGGGGGGGAAGTATCATTGTGGCTGTATGTAACATCTGTCATTAAAATGTTTTTAACAAGCTGCATTGCTACAAAGGAATACTTATGTCTGCTTACTTTTCCACTGTAAAGAGATAGAAAATATCAGCACAATGTAACAGGAGAAGAACGGCTGGCAATCTGAGATTTTGGTAAACGTTCACTTATGCTGATCAGCAGAAAGTCCCCAAAATTCATTTATGAGTGAGCCAAAAGCTCAAATGTAGACCTGACTTAATGACGCTGTGGAGAGGAAGAGTGGATGCTTACTCAAGTAACGGATTTATATGCTCATATTCTGTAATGAATGTTAGCCCCAAGTGGCACTGATTATAGACACGCACATGACCATTAAGTACGGTATGTTGTGTACAATGTGTGTGTGGGGCCAGTCCACTGCCCTGGTTACAGAAAATCTAATGAAAGTCATCTCCGCGTCTACCAAAAGAAGGAATATTTCTATATAGCCTGTGACAGAAGGTTTATATTCATGTGGTTTTTCCACTGCTTCTGTGTTTGCTTTGGACCCTTTTGAAGTCTCTTTCCTTCTATATGCCACTACGGGTCATGTGAAACATAGATTGTCTTAACACCTTTGCGGGGTGACAAGTTGGTCATGGCCCATCTCATCAGAACAAAACCAGTAGAGCCAGATGAAGGGAGGGAAGCGAGGAGATACCACTGGTTTAATGAAAATCCCAGTTCTCTCTGTTTTTCTGGATACAGCAACCTGGCTTTTTGTATCGACTGCTGAAATGTGCAGTAATCATGTAAAAGGTACCTCTAGACAGAAATCTATTTTTTGTTCCTCCTCTTCTTTGTATTAAGTGAGCTCTTTTGTAATGTTACTTTTTATAGCCTATAATCATGGTAATTATGTTTTGTTGAATCTTTCACAGTAGTCTAACATTTAGTAACATTTATCTCACTGTGCTGGGACTTGAAATCTTCCCTGCCATCAGATGCTAATACGGTTATATTATTGTGGCAATATGGGAGCTAAGCCTAAGTACAGTTGTTACTTGTTACCGTTGTTACCTTTGGCAAATTACTTCTGGTTATTATGAGTAGCTGAAATCAGAAGGTCAGTGTTAAGCAAACCGTGAAGAAGATAAAAGCAATAGACGTGTTTAAATATCCACACAAAGCACGTAGTCGTTGGGATCTCTAATGCATTGGTTAGCATCCAGCAATCAACAGGGCTTGCTTTCAGCATTGTGCTCGTTGCAATGATTATTTCTTGTTGAAGATCCCCTCGTGTGCTTTTTCAACAGAATGCACATGTGTCCAAAGCTAACTCAACCAGATAAATTCTCCTAAATGCTAATATTAGTACGCTCCTGCCAGCTTATTTCTATAAATGCTGAACTATATAGCATCCTAGTATCATCAGATCGATATAAGGAGGTAGCTCAAAGGAAAGAAATTTAGAAAACGAATACTGTAGTTTCTGTAACGTGCTCTGGGAAAGGGAAATGCATATCCCTTTCTCGCCCTGTCATCTGCTCACTTGCTGTCCCACTTTATTACTGGTATTGCACTCTGTGCTGTAAACAATCACCATTAAACTCAATTGAGGCACTTGAAGACAACAGCAGAACTTACACCAAGTGTTTATTTCTCGTTATGTTCCCCCAGCCTGGGCTGCTGTCGTTGTTCCAAGGCAAGATCCTCAGCTGGCAAAAATCAGCTGAGTAAATTTGTGTCAGTTAGGATGTATCCTGTAATAAATGTGCTTTTATAAAATGCTTATCAGGTTGTCGGGTGCTTGAGCTGGTTGTTCAGAAGCCACAAATCCTCTCAGTGGGAGAGGCGTGATCCACCCAGATCGTGTCTGCTACTCGTAGCTCAGTAAGTTACAGCATGGACCTTAATGTTTTCATGTTCACATCAAGCTGGAGTAACATTGATCAAATGACTGACATTTAACTAAAAGCATTGCTGCTACTTCTTTTTCTCTTCCTTCTACAACCTTTTCTCAGATGCTCATTAGCTAGGAAACATAGTCACTACGGTCTCTGCCCTGAGGCGAATCCTGTGATATACCCTGCACACTTAACAGAGAGATACTGCTTCGGCAGGAGAATAAAGGGAGAGATAACACCTCTGCCTTATATAGGATGACACGACAGCGGTTCAGAACAGCATAATTTTGAGCTTTTGTGGGTTTTGTGTGACAGAACTGAAAGCCCTTTGAAATCATATATCTGTATTTCCACCTGGACCCAACAGGTCCATGGTGCACCCAGGAGGGGTGGCCAGGGCCTCCTCTTTGCCTTGTGGAGTAGGGCCCACTTGCACTCAGGGCAGCACAAACACTCACAGAGGCCTGACCTGACATCTTGGGTAATTCTAAATTATTTTTGAACTGCTGTAAAGGCAAATGGGTTTCAATGAAGGCAGGTTGCCATGGGTAGCGTACGGTGTGTCATGACTGTCTGAGAACCAGAAAGGAGTGTCTCATCACCTTTTGCAGCTCCTTCCAGGCATCGGTTGGCATCCTTTCACCAAGAGGTTCCCCTTCCTCCGGGTTTTCTTGAACTTGTCATCCTTTCTGTCTGGAGGCACCAACACTTCTCCCTATAGGGTTTTGGTTTCAACTCAACATGGAGAGGGAAAGTGAACTTCACATTCCCTGAAGCTGCCGTAGGGAGTACGGTAATTTGTGACATGCTGGCAGAAAGATCATCTTTGCGGTAGAGTTCTAAGGAAACACAGCAGAGTGAGCATCAAGATGCAGTGTAATCATGGTAATTTTTTTCCCTTTTTTTTTTTTTTTTTTAATAAGAACATCATTCAGATGACCTTGCTGCTGCTGCTTTCAAGAAAAGCCTGGTGATGCCCTGGGAAATGCAACTTTCCTTCCTCTAGAAGAGCTGGCTTAGCACCAAATCTCCCAGTGCTCTGTTCACCGATAGTGTCTCTATGCCTCCAAATTTTATAAAAGAACAATGATATGTGCAGCATCTGATTGCAGAGCTTTGTGCTGCAACAAACTTGTAATATAAGAAAAGTTGTTATTGATTTGTAGTGCTATCAGAGTTTCTTTGCCCTCTCACCACTCTGCTTCAATGCCTCTGACAAGCAATTGGCTCTCAGGTCCCCGAGTAGGAACGAACAAGACAAATCCAATAAAGGATTTAGGCATCACTGTAAGGATCGGGCAAAATTCAGGTTCCTGTGTCTGAAATTGCAACTTTGAAAGCTTATCCAGCTACTTACTTCTGGGGATACCTAAATGCTTTGGTTTAACAGCATGCCTTGAGTGATTGGACAAAATGTGCCAGTACCTCTGGAATCAGGGTCCAGGATCCCAGGGCTCCTACTTTTCCAGAGGTAGTTATCAGCTTTGTCATTATCTCCTCTACCCAGCAGCATGGGGCTGCTCTGCCTGTCATGTAGTGACCAGGGTGTTCAGTAGAGCTGGGTGATGAGGAGGACATCTGTCTCTCTGCTTTGCTCGTTGAATACTGTAGCTGCAAAACTTCTGTGCAATAAAAAGGAAAGTTCCAGCACCATCAACTACATTTTAAAAGCTAAAGGACTGATCATAGCCCATGTTTTGAAAGAAAGGAGGTGAGTGCATGTGTTCAGAGGGTGTCCTGGGTGGGACCTTACCACAGAAATGAGCTGTGAGTTGGGCATTTGGCGAGTGGGGGTTAAGATCTGCATCTGCGGATGGCTAGATAGACACGAGTGCTGATTTCAGATGCTCTGTGGCCCAAGCATGGGATGTTTCATACTCATTTGGATGCACTGTGTAAGTGTAGGAGTTGTGGCACCAAAGTCCTTCACTAGATCTGCTCAGAAAATTAAAATATTCTTCTTGCATTTTATCTGTCCAAGAAATTCTTCCTCGTTTCATGCTTTCTAACTATACTTTTAAAAACGTCTGAAAAACATTAACTACATATCAGTGAAGGACAAATGCAAGTTGTAGCATCAGCCATAATTATTTGCTTGTTTTGCTTGAAATGCCGTTTTTAGTCACTTTCACACATTATACAAATGCCTTCCATGCCAAATCACCCATGGAACGTACAAATCATCTCAATTGTTAAATTCATTAACCTAACAAACTGTGGACTAAAAGCCACATTTAAAGCATGCGTCCTAAATAGTATTCTCATTATGTGGAATCAGATTAGTCCCTAATCAAATTTGACTTGGAGCTTGGAGCAAAAGGTAATGGAGTATGACCCCTGATGTAAAACAAGGATAGGTGAAGTAAGTATCTAGCTCCACGATACCTCCATTTTGTGCTGTGCCAACTAATTCCATCCTTTCTGAGCATTTTGATCATTTTGTAAACAGATTTGTGCTTGTTTAGCTCCTTACCTCAGCTTCTTGCACACACATGACATCTGCTGAGATATTTACAGATATTCTTCCCAGCAGCTTGATGTTTTTGCACATTTGTGTCACTGATGTAACTTTAATAGCATGGACCAATAATAATTATAAAGTCTATGATTGTTGTGCCAACAGACTGGGCGTTGATGGGACACCGTGGTTTGAGACACAGCACAGACAGAACAGGAGAAAGTCTCTGTTCAAGAAGTTTGCTGTGTAAATAGAAAAGGCAGGAGGGGGTAGAACATGCAAAGAGAAGGGGGAAAAAAAGCCTAAATGGAGACAAATATCACAGTCAATTACTTCCATCCCAGAAAACTATAGAGAGATCAGGAGAGAGACTCACAATAGAAAGGAGAGGAATTACTGGGAAAGACGGACCATAGTCATGTTACGCATTTGGATGCTGGATTTTCTCCAGGGATTTCCAGGCATGTCTTAAAGACATTCCTTAAAGAAGATTTAGGAAAGCATATATTCCCCCTGAGTAGTACTTCACCAGCTTGAGTTAGCCAGTGTAAGGCCCTCTTCCCCATCTGTTGAACAGTTGGGACTCCAACGTGGGTTGCTTACCATCAGCACCAGCCTGGTTTATGGGAACACCACAATGGTAGGAGAGGGTTTTATTCCCCACCTCCTCCAGACTGGGATCAGTAAGCCGACTCTGGCACGTGGTGGGACCATCCTTACCTGCCCATTTTCCTTCCAGTTGAAATAGGAGCGTTCAAGGGGACGACGAATAATATCCACCATGAGGTGGTGTACACCAAACCCAGGAGGTGGGATGATGCAGTCTTTGGTCCCCTAGTTAACTCACTGGGGTGTCCTATTTATTTCATGCAGGAATGTTCAGTGTGTATTAAAAAAAAATCAACACCTGTCCTATAGCTATTGTAAAGTACCTACATACAAAAGACTGGTTTGTGTTGAGGTTTTCTACTGGTTTTTAAATCCTTCCTTTTTGAAAAACTGCTGTTTTTTCTTTTTCATCGAATGCTTTCTTACAGCATCCTTTGAAACTGTCCCATTTCATGCACTGCCAAAGGTAATTCTTTCATTTGCCAGCTCCCCGTTGGCTAATTAAAGCTGTAGCTGTTCATGTGATAAATGAATACCATCAAACCGTTGGTTTAGCTCTTTAGTTGTGTATTGGTAGTAAGGAGGAATGGACTGCATCTATAAATAAAAAAAAAAAAAAAGGCAAAAATAGTTAATAAATTAAAAAACCCCACATCCTTATGATACTCAGAAGCCCCAGAGAAGAATTGTCAGTTCTTTGGAAAGCAACAGCCAAATACTTTTAAAAAGCATGGTCAAGGACATAAGATGAGCTTACCGCAAAGCAATTTAGCAGATAAGAGTGTGTGTGATGGTGCTGAGGTCATTGCAAGCCTGCTCGTGTGCTGTTAGCAGGCTGCTTTGTGATAGAGTTTTAGATACCTAATATTTGTTGCTGTCTGTCTGCAGCATTTAATGCTCTATCCTATGCATGCTGTCCTGTGGTAGGGTAATATACAGTTCCTTATTCTCCCTACTCGCTGCAATCGACTTGACTGACAGTCTCAGTGTCTGTTTATGAATTTGCAAGTACTTGTTCTTTTCTCTTTTTTAATTTCTATCATTTCATATGACATTGATGATTTCAGTATGTAAACAAATGCTTTCAAAAACCGTTCTGGAGGCAGCTTGCATTACTTAATCAGATCTGTAGTTGTGGTACAAGGTGCATCATGTGATTCTAAACATCTCAGTGTGATGTTTGGTGGGTTTGGGTGTGCTGCAGCCACCACAAAGCCATCATTAGTAATCTGGTGCAGACAGCAGCTTTTGCTAATGAAAGGGCAAGGACTGAGTTAGCACAATTTCCAATTATTTTTTTCAGAACTTGCACCTAAAAGTAAGATCACTTTTTCCTTTTTCCCCGCAGAATTAAAAGAGTCATCCATTTGCTTTACCTCTTTGCAGGTCATTTCTTTTCTTCAATCTTCTCAAAAAAATTGGAGATTAAAAAAAGCTTCTCGGACCAGACTCTTCAGACAGATCCAGTAAATGAATGGGGTAGCTGGCTCTCATATGATTCTCCTTTTTAAGCTACTGAAGTTTTAGATTTTTAACTTTTTGGCCCTTCTAAGTAAATGGGAGTTTTGATTTTTGACTTCAATAAGGTCTGTCTTTCTCCTTCTAGAAGAAAATGTGAGTTGATAATTTGAACTGTATCAAAACCTTTCTGCTTGCTAAAATAAAAGAACCTGTTTCTGCCAGTTTAACCATTACCCACAAGTAGTCTTTGCGGCCACTTCTGGAGTGCTATTTGGTGTCAGCAGCTGGGCAAGAATTTGCCTCCAATAAATTGCTTGAGATTGAAAACCATAACACAACATGAATGTGGAAAAACAGTAGGGGTAGAAAACAGTAAAAAAAAAAAAAAAAACCCAAACCTGAGCGAGCATGCCGCGGTCGCTGCTTTGCAGCTCATAACACAGCTCCTCAACAAAATCCAGATTTTGTTCTGGATATCTGGTTCAGTTAATATACGTACTAGGAGAAAACTTGGTGGCTCTTATATCTCAAACCCTTCTTTCATTGGCCATAGAAATATGGCCGTTCCCATCCAAGTCCTCACCCAGTGCACAAGTTGCTGTTTAAATGCACGGAAACTCATGGGAATTAGTGGCATGTGTTGCAAAAGAGGGGGTACAGCTCCAAATCCCAGCATCGGGGCCTGGAGGATGGCAGAACAGGAGCACTAATGTGATTTCATAACAGATGCTTGGGCTTCGACATATGTATGAGGCATGAAAACGGTCCCTGCAGGCTGACGTGGGGTAAGGAATATGTCATCAAATAAGAGAAGCTGCATTTTGAAGACACCGTTTGTCTATTCCGAGGGCCCCTTCTCAGGAAATCTTTTGAAAAATAGAAATGCAGTAAGAAAAGGCTTATCTTCCCATTGTTCTCCCTTTCTGGGGTGTTAAGAGTCTTTTTTTGACTGCTTTCTTTAAATGACTAAACTGATGCTACCTTTAGATCTGGGCACTACTTTAGTGGACAACTAATAAATTAGTTGAAAAATAGGAGCTGGCTGGGGAGAAGAGAATTTGGGTCAAATCCCATAAATAGCTCCTGATGAAAAATATAGGAACAAGAGAGAATTCAAGACCATTTCATGGGAAATGCCAAAATGTTTCATTTCAGCGCTTTAACGATCCAACTTCTTAGTTTTTTCTTCAAATCAGCGTTTTTTAGTTTAAATAAAAAAAAAGCTCTACAAACTAAAAAAAGGAAACAGTCCTTTGTTCAGGAGTTAAATAAACGAAAAACATAATAAAACACTTTTTATTTTAGGTTAAATGAAGCATTTCAGATTGTGCCTCTGCTAAATGTGGAGGCTTTGTTGTTGTTGAAAAAGCATATATATATTTTGACCTAAACCATTTTCCTTCTGAATCTCAGAATTGGCTGGGAAACGGCAGAAGCTATTTTTTCTCTCTCCTTCTCCCTATTCCAGAATTCTTGAAGCATTACGTTTCCTTAGCAGACTTTTTGAGAGTGGACAGGCTTTCCTGGAAGCAAAACTATCTGTCTGCGACGAGCAAGAGAATTTCTTCTGCTGAAATATTTTGCATGTGTGTTCTTTCTGAGACAGACTCTGTTGCTGCGAAATACTTTGCAGAGCGGTTTCCTTGGACAGGCACTCAATGAACGGTTATTCCGTGTTTATTTTTGTTAAAGCTTTGATTATTATGGCAAATGCAGCCTTTAAATTGCTGTAATATTTTGTGAGCAGTAGAAACATCTCCGTTGCCTTTGGACTGCAGTCTTAGGGGTCAAACGATGGGTGTTTGCTAACCACCAAAGCTCGCAGGTTAGCACTGGGTCATCAGGATTACTGCAGAACCCCTGCAATCACATCCAATTGTTTTCCAGCTAAGTTGGCTCCTGGTTGGAAAACACACCTCTAAAAGCTGCCCTGACACTTTCAATGATGTCCAAGTGCTGTAAAAGTTTAGTGCCGCACTACAGTATCCTTATCTCTCACTCTGGTATTCTTATCTCTTTCAATAATGTTGAAAAATACTTCAGGACTGTGAAGAGCAAGGAGTTGCAGAGGCAGAGAAGACAAAAATGGAATGTTTTTGCTCAGGACGCAGCTGTTCAAGTGGGTGCCACATCTATTGCTTTGTCTGCAATAGAGTGAGAAGGCGGGCAGCGCTCCTCTGTTCTGCTCTCTGTAACTGGCACGCTCCGCAAATGGGGGAAAAGCAATGCACATCTAGGACCCCTCTTAAGGTCCTCTTCTTATGATGGCTGAGAGGGTAGCAAGGTGGTAGAAAGGACGGCTAGATAACCAAAAAGAGGGCAGCTGATGTTGTCCTAGTTACTCACAATATTTGCCTTTTAAATTTCCCATATGACCTGGGACTGAGCATGCTGGGGGATGTGATGCAGGGAAGCTGAAGTCACCTGGGGTCCAGCAACAAGCTCCCAGCCAGCCCCACCAGGCTCAGGCTCACACCCAGAGGGTCTGGCAGAAAGAGGAATTAGCCCCAAAACTCTAAGTGATGTCAGCGATGGGCTCTCTGTTGCTCTTCTCTGGCACAGCTGAACACTAAAATACAGCCCTAATAGTACAGACGAGTGCTGTGGCTTTTTGGTGAGTTATCTGTGCGTTCGCATGCCTTCACAGCGCAGGATTCCTTTTAATTCAGTCTTTGCACCATCTTACCATTTTTCTGTTTGAGAAGAGACAGGTCCATAGCTGAAATCAAATTTCTGCCTACTCTTTGCTGCTCTGCCGTGACTGCGTGTATAGGGAGGAAAAGAGAGGAGAGAAAATTTAGGCTCTTGTGATGTTATGGGAGAAGGAAATAGAGAAAATGTTCATGAGGAAAAAAAATGATTTGTGTGCATTTACTGTAACTTAGAGTAAAACATTTCCTAGATGTATGAATGTTATTATCTAGATCAAGAGTATTATATGGAAATATCATTTAAGTTTCATGCCCAAGTCCCAGTTTAACTTCCACTAAGTCAATAGAAAAGATTGCAATGTGTTGAATGGAAGTGAGATGTAGGTCTATAAAAGAGGTTTTCTTTTCACAGGGGACATTGCTTTGCTATTTGTACTCTTTGTTTCTCAGGAATGTCTCTCAGAGGTACTCCCTCTTTCATTTCTCTCGTCAGAAACATGTGATTAATGATCTCTTTTTAAGCTTTATTATTCAATTTAGCTCACTAATCCAGTACACATGTGCATAGTTCTGAAACCCTGAATTGTCACCACATTCATCCAGGCTGGTATATGTAGACTTGCAACTATCCTGGAATCTGACAAATCAAATCACTTTAATGAACCACAGCAAACAGTTCATGTTGAAACAGCTGTAAGCACAATATGCAAATCATGTTTACTGGTAGCTTATGCTCCAGAGAAATAATCTTTATATGACTGCTTTATTATTTACAGTAGTTCCAAAATTTAATTTTAGTCAACATTGACAGATGCCATCCATGTTAATACTTGGACTGCTATATAAGGAAAATGCTAAACATATGCAGAGATCTCATGTTTGTGAGTTGATAATGTGGTTGACAAATGGGTTTAACAATATCCACTCATTTCTGAGCAGTCGGCTAAAATTCACCTGAGGTCTGTGGTAACAGAGTGAAGAGGAAGGTCAGAGGAATATGAATGAAGAAGAAATAAAGGAATGACTCTAGAGAGCGGTGGGTATAATAAAAGCATGACAGAGGATGATTAATTATATTTTAGAGTCAGATAATTCCCAGAGAATATGTGCGCATGATAAAACTTTCTAACCTTTCAAGTTGTAATTAAATGAGAGATACACTAATCTGACCAAGTAGAGACTATTCTGTTCCTAAAACAGCACTAATGCTTATATTAAAAATGTGTTATTTTAAATAAGCAATCCTACCTGGCATGAATAAAGTCAGAGGCATTAAGTGCAAAAGACAGAACTGAGAGTAAAAGAGCTAAATTAAAAGAAAAGTAAAGGAGATTTTGAGATGTGAATTACAATGTGTAAGATGCAAGGAACAGAATTGGTAGGAACAGCTACTGCTGGAAGATAGGGGTGAAACCCTCCAAAATTGTTCTCTACTTATTATCCTGTGTCCTTTGTTTTGAAGGTGCCCATGTAAGACTTTGCATGCTTGCTGTCAGTGAGTTCGGTGACTCTATAAGAAGCAACATGGGTTTCTCTTCAGCTCTTGAGCAGCTGGCAGGTTGATTTAGAGAAACATTCCGAAAAGACTCGAGAGTGTAAACTAGTTCATATGTGTTCAGCAAAGTAAGCATGGAACATAGAGCGTGGTTTCTCCTCTTTGACTTGTTATTGCAGTTCAAAAAGTATCTTAAACTATTTCTGGATCTTGACATCAGCAGAGCTGCTCCTTTAGCTGAAATCTTAGAGCAGGGTCGGTAGGAGCTGTTCTGGATTGCATGGGCATGGACCTTCAGTTTTCAATTATTTTCTATTTAACTCTATTCCTTAATATCAATTACTGGGGTGCTAGAATCTCGGGTACAAAACCACCGTGCTTTAATTCTTAATTAACCCCAAACGAAGAGCTTAAGTACAATGAGCCGTGTCCCCCTATTTAGTGGACTTCACTTTAGTAGGAGTCAATATGTTTGTTTATAGTTAATGCTACAAGAGACGGTACAACCCTCATTGCCCTTCTCTGGTTTTAGTACAGGGGCTGTGTAAACCATGTTTGCAGTGGACCAGAAAAATTCAGCTTGTTCCCAAGGGAAACCTGGTTTCAAAGTTCATGCTCTCTACTGCAATTCATGCTGATTTTTGAAGGGGAAGACTATGAAATCGAGGTCACACTATTTCGAGATAGATGTGCTGGTGGTAGACTGGTCTTGTTCTGCCTTCATAAGAAACTGTTAATTGCCTTTCTCTCTCCGTTGGCTGAAAACGTGCAGGGGAAAGTGGCCATAGCAAATGACTCCAGTATTTCTGTTGTGGCTTTGTTCTGATTTGGTAGCAGTCCTTGGGAGAGGAGTGCCTGAAGGAGCTCAGCAATCCCACCCTTTTCCTCCAGTTGACCTTGGGGCCATCCCCTTTCCAGCCTGTGGTTTCCTCTCAGCCTCCTCACTCTTCCCCTGTGTGTCTTGCTGTATGAGACACCAGCTGGGGACAATGATGCTCTTTATCTTCTTCATTTTCAAGTTGTTTCACTCATCTTCTGTGCCATGTTTCCTGGAAGCTCAAAGCTGTTCAACCCCTGCTTTGTGGTTATGGCTGCAGGTCAGGTAAAGTAGAGATGCTCCTAAGATGTTTGCAAGAAGTGCAGGATCTTGTGTTTTTCTTTTTCTTCATCTTCTTCGGGATGACTTCTGGTAGTAAATTTGCATAGCAAATTAGGGACTCTTGCCAAAAGAAGTAGTTGAAGAATTATGTTGGGTCTTCCATTTCTCTTTGAAATTAATATTGAAATAGTAATACGCTGTTGACTCTTTTTTAAGCGTATTAAAATAGGAAGCATTTCATTGAGGTGATTGGTCATGGCACTAAAAAAAAAAAAGAAAACACAAACAAAAAACCCACAACAAAAAAAAACAACAAACCAAACAAACAAAAAAAAATTCCCCAAAACAAACAAAAAAACCAAACCCCAACCCCCCAGAACCCCTGAACTGTTGTATTTGAGCAGGAAGATTTCCTTTTTAATAGATCTGGATGTATCACAGAAGCACTAGCATACAGCAAGCCTTTATGTTCATGGTCTGCTTAACAGAAGCCTATCATTTGGCATTAAAATCTGAATCTGTGAAATGGTTAAGCACATGTTTAATCATAATGGATTGTGGACCCACTCACGTATATCATTCTAACATTTTTTCAGCTTTCTGAAGCACATTTTTCCTTAAGTTTTAAAATAATAATGCAGTGAATTATGCTGATTTCACCCTGATCTCACATTTTTAATGTTGCAGGCTTGATCAGCAAATTTTAAATCAAAGCATTTCCTGTGGCTTCTTAGATTAAAGTAAAAAAAAAAAAAAAATGTAGCTCAGCTGTTTATATACAAACATGCAGCAGTTATAATGAAAGAATTACCCACAATGCCAGTGTCACTATAGTAACCTGCATTCATAAAGATCTACATTTAGCGGTGGTTAAAGCCAAATACATATTTGTTTCACATAGACAATATCATTTTTGCAACAGAACACAACATCAAAAAAAGGACCTATGGATGCAATCTTTAGTTAGGGGTGGAGTTTCCTTCAAAATAAACTCTGCCTTTGCTGACAGTGTGCACCCTCCCGGGCTGCTCCAAGCATGTCAGAAGACAAAGTCATTCAAAGTGTTATGTCAGAAGACAAAGTCATTCAAAGTGTTATTTCAGCACGAAGTCAGCTGAACACCCAGTTCTCTCAACCCTCGTCCACAGCAGTCTCCACTGGGGGAGGCCCCCTTCTGCACAGAGCACCGCCGACTTCAGGCAGGATGGTGCGGGACCAGTGCTCTCTAACCTGCAGCAACTCCTGCGTCTGACTACTATAAATGTGAAAAATCGGGTGTTTGACTGGCAGAGCTGTTATTGATTCTAAGCCACGGAAAAAGAAAGTAGTAAAAAAACAAACAGAAGGCAGATAGAGGAAATAAAATAACGAGTGGATGTACACTGTAATCAAAAGCTCCTCTCTAGTTTTGATGCACTTTATGATGATGCTCTGTTAAAGACAGGCAGGGGTTTTTCAAGTTGGTGGCTGATTGCAAGCAAAAATAACTACTGATCAATAGAAACCTCCACTGGGAATGGAACATTGCCTGGAAATGATCTTAGCAAAACTCTCTGGCTTATTGCCTTGCAAGTTTATGCAACTACTTCGTTATAGTTGTTTCAATTCCTCTTGTACGCAGAAAAGTCACTATTGGCCTGTATCCACCTTTGTAGCTTGGTAGTTTCAGGGAATATAAGGGTACAAAAGATGACTATTTCTTCTACTTTGCTCTTAAACTCTGTCTTTTTAGTTTTGTCCAAACATCCTGCACTGAGACTGCAAAGCATTCAGGACACTAATGGTGTGTGGTTGGCAGAGGACAGGAGGGAGGTGGGAGTCCAGGTGCCTTCTGAAGTGGAAGGTACTTGGATGATCCCAGCAAGAAAGCCTCACCTCTCCTAAAGAGAAGGGCACAACCATCCTGCAAGCCCTGCAGATCTGACACAGGGGGGAAAAGATATAATTATTCCCAGCCCCAAAACTGGTAAGTGAGGAAAGCACAACAGCAGAGTCTGTGAACGCGTGTTCTCTGTGCCACCTCCTTTGTTAGTCCACAGCAGCCCCTCTTCAGCAGCTGCGGCCCTGCGCTCATCCTTCAGAGCAAGATAGAAGAAAACCCTCAGATTTTATCTAGGCACTTGTTTGTTTCATAGAAAGAAACCAAAATAATAGGTATGACCGGGTGTATCTGAGACAAGTGAGTGGTTTCAAGCCTGGAAATACCAATACAATATTGACCAAGGATTCTCAGGGTTCAGAATAATTCTGAACCAGTGTTTGTTCCAGCAAAACTTAAAGCATGCTGTATTTTCCACAAGACCCGGTTGTTATATTATATCGTAATATTATATCGCTGTCATATTCATGTGTGTGTATCCCTTTGTCCCCAAATGTTGGTTTCCTATTCCCAAATATGTGGAGGAAACGTCAGGGTATAAAATGGGTGTGTAAAAGGTTAAAATCGAACACCTGCATTGCGGGTCAGTGCAGATTTTCATAAGTTTGGTGTGGTAACCTGTATGGTTAAACCAGTTTCTATAGTGGCCTAGCATGGAAGATCGTGGTAGCCGGTACCTTACCCGCCTGGCTGATGTGGTACCCACTTACTGCTGCCTTGGCTGCTGACGTCCCCTGGCGCAAGGAGGCGTTATCTGCACCAAGAAGCTGTGTCCGCATTGTCTCTGTGACTTTGAAATAAAAAGGCAATATAAAGCAGCTTGAAATTAGCTGCATTTTGTTATAGCTGAAAACAAGAACATAATTTCAAAAGAACAGCACAGAGCTGTCAGTTGCTATGTTCTTTACATCTAAAAGTTTAATGCGATTCATTGTACGTGAATGAAGAAAAAGAAGAGAAAGAAAGTGTGTGTATATGGAGGGAAGGTTAAGGGCTGACAGGTGGAAAGGCCTGTTCTTTAGTACATTTCCATCAGATCTGAAGTAAAATTGAGATAGTGAGTAAAAATGTAAATGACTTATATAAATAGAAAGAGAATTGAAAATAGACAAGTAGGCAACAGTACAGCCGGGATATAATATTCATAATGACGTGTTCACAACATAGGACAGAAGTTTAAAATCTTGTTCCTAAATCAATAAAGAATAAAAAATGGCATACTTTACTCCAGTCAAATAGCTTTTTGAATTTCCATTTCAAATAAAGTGAAAGCAGGTTGCCATGGCTACTGAGTGTTATTGAATGTCTTCATATCTGTATAATTGCTGAATATTTGTAGACAAACAGTTGAAATGCATCTTTTGCTTTCACTTGGAAACTTGGAAGCTAACTAGTTGTTAATGTGAGTCCCCTGGTGTCTTTGTGAATAATTGGCTCAACATTAAGCTACAATTATCTCTATCCAGACAAAAAGATAGCTATTCAAACAGCCATCATACATATATCAGACCCGGATGTCATTATGTGTTAATGTACAGTATATCTTAATTTTACAGAGCTTTCCCCATTTAGATAAATCAAGGGTGTCTAACATGGTTGACGTGGTTTTATGAAGCTTGGTTTTGGGCTGTTTGATCTTTGCTTCCAAAACTCAATAGCTTTTCTCAGAGAAGTGGATCTCTTCAGCACAGCTGCGGAGGTCCTGTGCGTGGAGAGCTGGTGGCTTCCTTGGGCTTGTCAGGGACCTGCCATGGGGCTATTTCGTACAGTGTTTGCCCATAGTGTTTCCCCTCATCTGGTAGGTGGGAGATCAGATCTAACAGGCATCACTTATGATTTACTTTTTTTTTTTATGTATATATTTGTAGTGAAGATTTTGGTTAAACTGCTCACATGCAAAATGACATGTGGAATTTCCACTGTCTTCATATATTATACATACATACGCTGCTCCATTTGCCTGCTAAATGCAGCGCTTCCCACTGTCATAGAACTAATTGATGTTTAATCCTGTATAAGCAAGAATAGCCCCCAGTGAAGCTAATTCAGATAGCTATAACTTTCAACAACAGTACAAAACTAAAATTTTTATTAATTGGTATCTTAACTTAATCACGTGTAAGTTACCTGGTTACCTGCACAGTTTGTACTTAGCGTTCAGCTTTTTTTTTTTTTGCCTCTTTTTTATTTTTCTCCCCTGTGGCTTGCCTTTGAGAAGATCTGGTCCTAAAACCAGAAGGAAAATATTTGGAAAGACAATAAAATCACCTTAATAATTTCCTTGCTTTTCATCCAACTTAGAAATATAACTAAATGCTAGGAAAACCAAAAGCACTGTTACTCCTGTCCGGGCAGGACTTGAGGTCTATATATAAATCAAGTTTACGTTTTACTGTCTTTACATAGTTCCAATCCACTAGTAGTAGAAAAGGAGTGCTGCATTAAGGTCTTTGGCCTTCCTACCAAAGGTCGTTATGCCTCTAAAGAGCACTTGGTTAGTTCTCTAATCACTTAGAAGTTTTCTGTCAAGCTGTATTAGTCTCTGTTCAGGTTCCGCTAGATTTAAGTTTCTCTTTCTTGGAGTTTGCTTAATAGTATGAGTGGAATTTCTTTTCCCTTGCACAGTCTTTAGAGAAAGCTCCACACCTTGAGCCTCAGCATAAAATAGCCCGGTTGTCCCCAAGTGATACATATTTTATTGCTTCTTTGACTAATTCTCTGCTCTTCCTATTTTGCAACCTTTTCTCCTTCATTGTTGAGCTCATCCATGCCTCTGGTGTGAGGCAAATGGTTCTTTTGAAGAAGAGTTTATACAAATAGCGCTGTTATTCATTTTCCTGGGGTTTCTTCATAGTCGTGGGCTTTCCCTTGTGACTCTACAGAAAGCAGCTTGGGTAGCTCCATGTATAGTGTGCCTTCCACCTCACAAGCCCCTGTCATCCCTTTGTAGCTCTGAAAGCCACTGGAGTATCTTTGTTGGCCCGTTTTAGGCTAGGAGAAACTCAGTCTGTGGTACTTGGGCCTGAACTATGTCTCCAGCATTTCGTACATGTAACTCAGGTGTTTTTTCCCCAAGTACTGATAAATTTCATACACTTTTCCCTTTTTCATAATAAGTAGTTTCTGCTTTATCATTGTAATGAGAATAATTTATGATATTTTGAAGTATTTTCTTGTATTATATATTGACACCAGTGAATTAGGCAGAGATATAATTACATTGAATTCTAGACTTTATCCTCTATGTATATGAACGTCTTTAATATCTGAACAATGGAAAAAAGGAACTAAGTTAGAAAAGGGAATACATGCAGTTAATCCTTTCAGGGTTCATGGACTCAGTATTTCAAAGATGTGTGAAACTTTTTTTTACAGTTATTCCATTGACTCAAAGGTTTTTAAGGTCAGAAAGCGTTACTAGAATTATGTATTCCATTCTCTTGTGTAATACAGGTCACAGGATTTCATCCGGCTGTTTCAGTGCTGAGCCTCATAAACTCTGTTGAATAAGCATATTCACTGAGGCATAAGTCAATGAACTGGAGAAATGAACTGAGTTCTCCCCTCTCAACCTGGCAAATCCCCATTTTTACTCAAAATGCCCATCTTCCTATTAAAAAAGTATTTACGTACACAGAGATTATGTCATTTTTTTAGAACTAGCATCTAATGTGTTCTTTATAGCGAAGAAAATACATATGATGTACTCCTCCGAATACACATGTGCACACACATGCTACTTCCTCTACTTGGTAAAGTCTCCCTGAGAATAAATAGTATTGGTTCTGCAAACATTTGTAATCCCTCTGTCATGATCATCTCTGCATCTATAATCCATTTGTTTTAGACAATGGAAACTCTTCAGAAACTTCATAAAAGCTTTACAGATCAAATTTACAAGGTGGAGAAAATTCTAACTTACAGAAGTAACACTGCTGGAATGAAGAACAAAGGTATGGGGTCTGTGCTTATTTGTATAATTTTCTGGGAACAAACCTTTGGTAAATTGTTTAGGACATCTGCAGCTCATCTGTCCACTAGCTTGAAACATTGCAGTAAAATGCAGAGAAAGAAATTATTCTCTAATTATGTTGAGCTCTCAATATGGTAAAAAAAATAAAAATGTGTCCCTTATCAAAGGTGCTCTGCTTATCGCTAATCCTGTCACCTGAGAGCTGCTAAACACTTCTGAAAGCTCCAGCATGGTTCCCCAGGTGCCACTGATGGCCAGGCATCCTGTGTGCCTGCTGGCTCCGAGAGCGCCCTGGGATGCTGGTGGCCAGCCTGATGCTTTCCAAGAGGGTAAAGAAGCCTTTGGGCCTGAGGTGGGGTTCTTCCCGGCCCGTCCCTGGTAGGGAGGTGGCTGCAATTCATTAGGTGGCAGGCTGGGGTTTGAATGGTGTTAGGTGAGGAGCTTGTTCTGTGACCAAATAGAGCAGAAGCTCAAATGTCACCATCATGTGGCCAGCACCATGCTACAGAAAAGCACGCAAAGGTGCTTTATGTAGTTCCAATGCAGAAGGGATGATAGATACATTGCATTTTTTTCATTTTTACAAGTTATCAGCTACACTGCAAAATTCATCAGTTGTGCGTGTAGAACCTTAGAAAAAAAATAAAAGAGGAAATATAGGCCCTGAACCTGTGTCTGTAGAAAGTGCTGATAAAGCTCTCATTTTCAATAAGTCTAATACCTCGGGAAAATTTCAGGACAGGTCCATATACCCAAAAAGCTTGAAAGCTTTTAAGCTATTTTGTCCGTAAATAAATAGGTACCATACATTTCTCAAGCGTATTATTATACCATATCACACTGTGGCACTGCGTGTATATTTGGTAGGAGGTTGTACAGAGGTTGTAACCGCCCCCCTGCTACGTGCCTGCTGCGGTGGCTCGTCCTGGACAGGGGGACGGTTGCCACAGCGAGCAGGTGTGGTGTCAGCTTAAAGGAGCGATATTTGTGCTGATGCACTGAAGCGGCGCTGCAAAGGCTGGCGGTGTGCTGGGAATGGCGAGCCAGCCGAAGCCAGTCTCCCAAATGGCTTTCCCACGCAATGGTGCACTTCTCTACTGAACTGGCTGCAGTGGGCGAGGGGGAGACCACATCGTGCCTTGAATGCAGGGGCTGAAGTTTAGCAAATGCTGGAAAAGCTTATGTCAAGGCTAAGCACTACTTAAAAAAATTTATTCTCTTGTGTTAAGCATAAAATCTTGTTGAAAATAAGATTTTCCATGTCTTAATTGTAATACAGAAAGTGTCTTTTCTTCTTCCTATGCTTGAGATAGCAAGGTAATTCCAGAACTGAAACTGATTGTCTCAGACATTCACGACTCAAATATTTAATCTAAAGGGTAAAAATCCCAGAGTACTTCTCTCATCATTTCGTAGTTCTATAGAGAATAAAAGCTTCAGCTTTATATGATCTGATATTATTTCCATTATTGGTATTATGCTGGAGGCAAATATCCTTCAAAAAGCAAAATCCACTTCCCCAGTGCTCAGTAAGTTGAGCACCACAAAGGCTCTGTCTCTCCTGTGCACTGTGTTCTGGAGATGCCTTGTAATCTGCTGAGAATTTAATAACAATTATTTTACTTCTTGTAGTGAAGAACCTTTAAGATGTAATATAAAATATTCATCTGAAATCTGATGTATCCAAATTTCAGGGCGGTTTAGGACTGAAGGATGAGTTTTCCAGCTAACTGAAGAGTTTCGGTAGTAGTATGCCTCTACGTATGTGCACCTGCGTACCTCTCCCCACGCGTGTGCGAGGACTTTCTTTGGCACCACTCTGGTGTTATTGTTCTAATATATGCAAAGACTGTGATAAGTAATAGCTTACTCCTAAATGGTTCATACGTTTTGGGAGCTCTGCCTCTGGAAACAGAAATAAAAATAAGCATTTGCCTTAGTGGTAAGCAAAGACATCACATTCTTTTTTTCCAATAACCCCTCAAATTCTTTATCTCCTTAATAACACCTCCAAGATTTTTGTGTGATCCAAGCCCAATTGCTTCCATCTGAAAGCGGTAAGAGCTGCTAAATAAGAACTTCTAAACAGCGTGCAGTGTAATATGACAAAGTGTAAAATATTCTGCAATTGAAAACAGTGGGTAATACAACACACCTTACTTGTAATACAGAAAGGACTTCTTAATAATATCAGACAAATTCTTGATGTCTGTCTTTTCAGTTCTTACTGAGTAGAAATCCCATTGACTCTATCACCTCAGTGGGGCTGCAGGATTTTATCCATCCTGCCTGCTATCGTAACAACATGAATATGGATTGCTTTCTATATTTATTGTAATACAAGGGAATATGCTTTGTAATTATGCGTAATGAGGTCTGTAAGGCTATGAGGTGTGTGTGTCTGCGCATTAGCCACAGACAGGCAGGCAGGAGATGGATACAATTTCTCTGCTATCGATCATTTCTAAACATAAAATGAGATGGTAGGGAAGATTGCTTACCACCGTTGCACAAAGCAGTTACTGCATCTACAGAAGGAACTTCTGCAAAGAAGCATTTGCATGAGTGAAGGAGTGAGGACCAGAATAAATACATGAAAATTCAGGGGCACGTGGTTGATAATTGTATAATGGTATATAGAGGGAGCAGCAAGATCAAAGATTAGACTGGAACATTGAAGTAGGCAAAGTCTTTGCATCACTAAAACTTGTTGCTTTCTGTATCCAAAATATCTTTGAAAAACATTACGTGCTGCATGTAATTATCACACAACTAATTTGTAGATGACACAGTTGGGCTTTGATCAAACAAAGAAACAAGGGAACTGAAGACCAGGAATAAGCAATCGTGACTCAGGTCTGTGCAACAGACTGCGAAAAGAGAAATTGCAACCTGTGCCAAAGAACGAGAGCATTAGTGTGTGCTTTGTATGAGTTTTCCGTAGCAGTCCAAACCAGGAAAGTGGGAATAATTCAGGGTAGATGCTAAACAGTGGCAAAAAAATAAAATAACAAAACAAAACAAACCCCCACAACATTCCCTTCTGTGTTACGACAAAGAGAAGAAGGATTTATTTCATGGTGGTTTCAGTGGTTACAATACAAACGTTTACATCTGAGCTCAGAGATCCCCTTGCAGTCGAAAGCTTTGCAGGGTGTAATGCGCAGAAGGCTACTGCCAGGCAGCAGGTGCCTGACAGTGTTGCTAATGCCATGGAGATAATGCAAGACAACCCAAGTAAGTTGCAGATGTTTTGTATATATTGACATGCTAAAACAAAGACCTGAAAGACGCTAATAAAGAAGAGAAACACCAAATTGTGTTAGAAAGGGCAATCGTTTTGCAGGAGGTGCTGCATCTAGTCCATGGCAATTTTAGCTTTGTGGACCAGATTTTAAATCACTGAGGTTATATCAAGTAGATATATCAAGCAGTAATAGCTGTGATGATCCTCATTAGCCATGGATCCGTTTCAGGATTCTGGTTCTGGTATTTTTCAAATAGTAGAGAACAGAAAAATAATCCAATGAGTTATTAACTCTGATATAGTTAATTTACATAATAGATCATCGCTTCTGCTATCTGGAGGTATGTGAGGTTAGTATTCATTGGGTGAGTTACGTTTATCACCAAAATGTGACATTTTATTGTAGAAAATGATCTGTATATTCAATTTTTTACCTAAGTTGCAAATAGCTAGTAAATGTCAGAATATGCCAGATGACATTAAGAAAGTTATTCAAGCAAAGATGGTTTGAAACACTTACTAGTGCCTGTGGTGCTTTTAGATGGAGAGTAGAAGACATCACTCAGTTTCCTCTGATAATAACAGCAGGTAAAGGCAGAGTGGTTTTTTGAATGTACCTGAAGCTATCTGCTAACTGCATATATCTTTCAAGATAGTCAGGGACTCCTGAGGAAAATACAATTGAATTTTAAATTCTAAGCTAGCTGAACCTCTGTGCATATATATGTTTAAAAATGAGTATGTGTTTATACACCTGCATGCAGACTTTCGAGATATTCACTCTGAGTATGTGCAAATACATCCTTAAATGGCATTATAATCTCCACTTAAGTAGAGAATATGCCCTGCTTCAAAGTCAATACATAACATTCCTCTCATTCTCCTTTATTCGCTTTTTTCAAAGAGGATTGCAGAAGTGAAGTTACACTCAGTCTCTGATTTTATAGGTGAAAGTAGATAATATCATTTAGCATTAATTGATGAGCCTTTTATTATGTTCTGTTGCTTGGTCTTTTGAACAAACATAATGCAGCCTACTGTTGCATGAAAGTCGTAATTACAATTGCTATTTGTTGGCTTGAAACAGGTTTCCTCAGCTTTAGCAGAGCTGGTATTTCTCAAGTGGTTTTGTGGTTAAGTATTTTATTTTGCGTTTATAGCAGCTACTTGCTGCGTTATCTGGCTTTTCAAGGGACAAGACTCTAGGAGACATCAGTATTCAGGAACAGTTGTCGGACAGTGCAAGGATTAAAAAAGAATTAGAGGAACAGCAAGAAAGCAGCAGATAAATAATAAGAGGCATAGTCACTAAGAAAATGGGTTTGCCACCTGTGTTGGGAAGAATGATGACTAAATGTTGTGCTCCATGTACAAAATACCCCCACAAATAAAAGCGCTCATTCTCATTTTATTTGGTGAATAGGCTCTACAGTGACGGACACCGTTCAAATTACGTTGATGAATCTACAATATCTAATTAGTGAAATTACAGAATAATCTCATGAAATTCCTGGGGATGGGATCAAATTTGTTGTGTGCATGTTGCCATTAAACATCTTTATATTTTGAGGAAGAGGCAACAACTCTTGCTCCCCTGGACCATTTCAGAAGCTGGTCATGAGGGCGTTTATGGGGTTAGGGGAGCATCTCCCCCATGCTGGGAAACGCTGAGAGCTAAAGAGGGTCCCAGCCCAGGCAGGAGGAATGAAGTCTTGCAGGGAGTTGTGAAGTTTGTAGGAAATCCAGGCGATGCAGAGCATCAGTCACCTTTAATGAGACAGGGCTTTTTATCTGGATTTAAAATAATAAATGAGGCAAGCCCAATAGAAGCCATTATCAAGGTTCCTGACTTTTTTAGTTAAGATATAATTATTACTTTGTTATAATAAGGACTATTTTTTTGACATGTTGTAAATGATGTTATATATATGTAACTAATGATAACTATATATAGTATATATATAATTATATAGATTTTATATGTATATAACTAAATTATAACTATAAATGCTTTAATAGTTATTTGCTTGAGCTGGAAAACAGCAAAACCAACTGAAAAAGCATTTACGTTTTAAACATTTTGCATTACTGCCCAACTCTTGTAGTAAAAAAGGGGAAATCTCAGCCGTACATGCTAAGTGCAGGAATCAAAGAATCAAATCCTTTCTGAAACTCTGTTTTCTTTCCAAAATGAAACAAGCTGCCAAGTAACTTCCAGTCACTCTTGCTGTGGCAATAACCTTTCTCAAATAAATCGATGCACTGTTGCTTTATTAACTCGTCCAGGTTGAAAACTGTCTCCAGCCAGCCAAATAAGTGCTCCTTTAAGAAAATACAATAAATTTAAGCATATAGCAGGGAGTTACTTCATGCTATGATGGCCACAGTAGATCACTAGGAAGAGGTGATACAGTTGTTCATAAAGCAGTTAGTGTGGGATACACGTTCCTAAAGATGCTCTTCCCTAGCAGTGATCACCTCGTGCAGCCATTAGAGATGTGATGGAGCTCTTCAGCTAGGGATGAGTATGATTCTACAACATCAAAACTAGATGATTCCGCAACATTATTTCTAATGAAAATTAGGTGTTTGGGGTCTAATGAGAAAGTTTCCTGCCAAAAAGGAAAGCTTCCCAAAAAGCTTTGGGAATTGTGGTTGTATAATTGCCCAAATACATAAATACACCATGCAGGACCAACTGGTTTCAATGTTTTATACCTGATGCCTATGAATTTTCTTAGGAAAACTATGGCAGTGTTTCAATTTTCTGTAATATTGTCATCAGAGTCAAAAAAGTAAATGTTATGATATATGGATAGTGTTCATTATTTTCACACATACTTTGGAGTAGTTTTGTAAGGGCTGTTGAAGGAAGTTGTAAAGGAGTTTGGATGCTGCGTGGACACAATTAGGACACTCTTTGACCCTGTTTTGTACGTAATTGGCTGTAATGTTTAAGCTGTTCCATAATAAAGCTGGAGGACTGAAGAGCAAACATCAAAGCATATAAATTGGTCACCTGAACACCTAAAATGCCTTTTCTGAGAATGCGTACCTCATCAGGGACTGAGCTGATTGCTGCCTGGTTAACTTCTGCTTTTCACGTTGTTCCAGGTGTAAGTGACAGGACTCATTAGTTATTGGATCTCAGTGGTATTATTGTCATGGCTAATTCAAAACTTCCTTCAATAACAAGTTCCCAACTTGCATTGTCACCTGCTAAGTATTGAGAGACAAAAGGGTCTGCAGCTGGAAGAGACAGGGCAAAATTTGCTTTGTTAGTTATTCGGAAGATTTGTGCTGTGATGCAATGGCTTGAGAATTCGCTAAATTTGTATTACTAGTCTTGTTCTAGTCACTTGAAATACATTCTGTACAAATAAATATGACATATGCAACCGTTTAAATTCACAGTTTGGCATCAGGCTAAGACACAAAGATGTTTAAAAGACTGATTTATGTGTAGATCTTACTGGTTTATGCCGAACAAGAAACCACTGTCCTACACATTAATATGGTTACAGTATAATGAAAGAGGGAGAAAAAAGTTTTATCATACTTTAATGAAAACAATAATGTATTTACTTCCATAATGGTTTCCATAGGCTTGGTCAATACTTTATATTTTTTGAAATCAAATTATTAGGGGTTCATAAATCAACCGTGGTGCTGTTTCTGTTGTTCCTGTGTAGCATTTTACTGATGGAGAGTAGAAATCCATCACGTAAAAGGAATCCACAGGTTGTGGGAGGAGGCATCCCTTAATGACAATATAGCATTGATTTATTTATTTTACTCTTGCTTATAGTTAGAGTAGGCACCAAATTTACTCCAGATTAAATATTAATGGAACTAAGAGTAAAGCCTCATCGTCTGTTTTACTCAAGCAAAAACTATCAGGGCATAATTCAGTTGATATTTTATATTGTAGGTAATGCTTGATATTAAAAGTGAAGCTTCTGCAAAGGTCATAAGAATACTGTGGGTTTACTGAAGTTTTCAGGAAGCACTGGTTCACATCATTTCGGGGCATTGCTTTAGAAGCAGTGAAGGTTTGCAACGCTGCCTTTATTAGAGTAGGTTTCTTGGCTGGATCCCGTCAGCTGCAACAGCCAGACATATCGATCTGGTGTTGCATGTTCCTTTGAACGTTTTATTTCATCCTTCCTTTCGCTTCCTTGAACTATTTTGCTAGAAAATGAAAACAATAAACCCATCCAATCTTGGAGGCTAACACATATAGAAAGATACAAGTATGACAAAATTTACTAGGGAAAGACCTGGATTCCTGGGAGTGTGGTGAATAAACTTTAGAGACTTTTTGATGATGTCCTAGTAATTGAGTCATTTACAGCCTGGAACAGGGGAGAAAGGAGCAATTCCACAAAATTAACTTTCAAATTCCACTCTTGCATTTAGAGGTTGGAATCCTTCACCAGTGGCTGGAAAAAGGCTGCACAGGTAGAATGAAGGCAGATTAATTTTGTGCAGTCCACATTCCATAAATAAGGCATTTTGCAGTTTAAATAATTAGGTAGATAGAGTGAAGTCCTGTCCACATTTGCCAATTTCTTCAGTGGGACCAGGATTTCACCTTGAGATTTTTGTGTGTCATGCAGGGAACAAATTTGTTGTCAACTTTACCACTATGAGCTGTCTTGATGAGTTAGTTTTCTTTTCAGCTACTTGAATTCCTGACAAGCGTCTTAGAAAGGTACTTTAGCGTATTTTGCTACGTATGCTCGGAATAGCTGGGGAAATTCAAAGTGAGTGAGAACTGAGCCAGAGACAGAAATGTCTGTATTCTTCAAGTTCCTGATGCTGCTGAATGTGAAATTCAGCTTTTTTTTCTTTCTCCGTTCCACTTTTTCTGTATGTTATTGCCACCTGATTAGTTAATTATTGCTATTGATTCTACTGCATTATCAGAGAGACAGCTTTTCCCTTCTGTTTTACCTGTGAATTATGTTTAGACACCCAGTAATTATTTTTATAATAGTAGGTATAGGAATGAAGGAATACCTCCTCGCTCCATATGTAACACCTAGCTTGAGGCTGAGAAGTTGAAGCTGAGTGCTACAGATCCTTATCGGTGTTGCTGTTCAGTTAAACTGACGTGCGTGTGGCCCGCTGCAATCAAAAGAAAAATCGGAGTGGACAGGAGCTAGTTTGTGAAAAGGCTGAAGCATAAGGGCATTAACTTGTTCCTGTATTTGGGAAAGGGAATCAACATCTCTTATTTACAATCTAAAGTATGTTTTAAAAACCGTATACAAGGGTGATAGTGTTTTATCTTTTCTCCAGTTGCTCTTTGATGATTGGCATCAAGAATCAAGCAGTCTGGCTGAAAGACCTTGACGTATCCCTTACTGACATACGATACCTTGTAGGCATGAATGGTATCCAGCAGAATTGGCTTTCCATGAATAAAATTCTAACGCTTCCACGCAAACCCCCGATGTCAAATATCTGCCCTCCACAACTTCAGATGTAATACACAGCCTTCCAATGACAGCCCCAGTTCACAACTCTGTCTGAAATATTGTCATTCTGGCAATTAAGTTTGCGAAGCTCAAGGCAGTAATAGTAAAACACAAAATATGCAGTACACAGTGTTTAATATTGCTTAGCGTTACTGTAAGAGTAGCCTAGTGGAATTATAGATATGTGAGCATGTTTGTGCATGTATTTAATGAACTGAGCTAAAAATATATTATGGAACATATTTTAATGCTCTGAAAAAATATAGAAAAATGTACTGCTCATCCCTAATGAACACAGATTTTCTGTAATAGGCCCTATGGGTATAACATGGAAAACTCTTTATATCTGCACACAAACCACAGTCAGGCATGCTGAGCACTGACGGCTGCAGACCTGGATGGATGCTGATGTGCACAAATGCCCACCCTGTGCATGAACATCCAGAGTTTTTACAGGCTGATGTGCACAACTGCTGCTCAAAAGAGTGTGTGGATTTTGGTCTGTGCTGTAATACGAAGTTCTTTCACACTGCATGCAGGCCAGTCTTAAAATTAAACCTCATGTTTGGGTAGCCAAGACAATGTAAAGAGAAATAATGCTCATATAACAGCGTGTGTACATGCGGGTGTGTGTATGTGCAAATAATGGAATTAGCTTCAGTAATGCCTTAAATGTGGTAGCACTACTTTCAAATATTTCCAGAGGTACGCAGAAATATTTGTTACAGTTATATCTTATTTTTAATGTTAATTAATTAGCACTAAGAGATGTGTTTACCATAAATTAAATTTACTAAAGGTTTGGGCAATGATCTGGCAAGTCTGGAAAAGTATGGCATAATTATTTTTTTTTATGAAGCATGTGAAGAGACTTGACTTAGACTGATACAGTTGACAATCTTGGGTGATGGAGAACATGACTAAGAGTTTCACAAGGAATAAGAAAACTAGATGAATGAGTATTAAAAGGGCAGATGACTTTCAGTGTTGATAAAACCAGGAAAAATAAAACAAAAAATGTGTGCGTAGGAGGAAAATCACAAAGGCTGATTTTAGCCTTGGGGCATTATTCTGCCTTTATATTCAATGGAGGGAGATGGGCATTTAAAGTGCCACTTGATCATCTGTGAGCTAGTCCTCGTGGATGTCCCTCGCAGTACTGGACTGTAATTAAATCCTAACTACTCAATTCAAAGACCTGATTCATCTCCTGAGCAGAACATCTGCTCATTGTGCACTATAGTTAACATGATCCAACGTGTGATGTGGTTAGCAATATTCCACTCTGAAAATGAATAATGGAACTATGAAGGATCATGTAAGTGAAGGACTAGGGAAGATGATGATGTCAGGATGTAAACTGCAGAGAGACAAGAGCACCCAGGGGAACGTGTGGTGAATTGTTTCTAGGGGTAGCAGAGACTGCAGAATAGCATAACAGGAGTTCAAGCCCAAGAGGATTGGAAGAAAATAGAGAAAGAGGCCAAGAATTACTAGAAAGCAGAGCTAGGGTAGTCCAAGGGGTGAGTCACCATGGGCCCTACTGCTCTTCTAGTGGTGAGGGAAAAATCACCCGTCTGGTGGAACTGCTGAGGATGATTTATTATGAAAACATTGGTTATTGGCAAAAACAGTGTCAAAGTGAAACAGGTGTGGCCAAATTGGTGACTACTGAAATGCTTGCTCCGGCACGCTAGGATAAAAATGGGACGGGAAATACTGGATTGAGTACTGAATTTTTGAATCATAGAATCATAGAATTTCCTAGGTTGGAAGGGACCTTTCAGATCATCTAGTCCAACCATCAGCCTTACTCTGACAAAAACCATCACTAAACCATATCTCTAAGTATTATGTCTACCCGTCTTTTTAAAACCTCCAGTGATGGTGAGAATTTAAGATGTGTCTACTTAGTGATTCACATCCCCCTTTCTATCATCGAATGCAAAGCACCAGTGAAAACTAAAAGAGGAGCCATATAATAGGTTTGAGAGACAAGGAAATAGCTTTATATGAGCAAAAATTGATGTGTCAGTGACCACATACAGTAGAGAAAAACTCGTGAAGAGGCATGAAACAGAACAGCAGACTAAGTTCTACTTGCAGCTCTCTCAATGAATGAGTGTAGACACTCAAGAAATTTAAGGATTTGATGTAGGGAAATAGGTTTAAAATATTTATTAATACAATGTGTAACGTATGTGAAATGCACAGCGTACTAGTAGTACCAGGGGCATAAAATAATACAGATGTTTTGCTGGATCATTTGAACATCGTGACTTTGCATAAAATGAAAAATGTTTCCAAAGGAATAAGAGCTCTTATTCCCCAGGATATAAATGTGTAAGCAGGCTATATTGTAATTGTCCTATTTTTGGGCTTCTTTAATGTTCCTTTGAAGCCCTTTGTGCTTCATCTGTCAAGAATGAGTAGAGAACAGGTGATGGACAATTGTTCTGATCTAGTTTGGCAGTATTTTATGTTCCAGGTTTGTACATGTTTGAGGGCCATTTAGCAGTGACCCTGGGACGCTCTGAGGATTTCTCAGGTGCATGGGAGATTCATCCTTAGCCTGAAGCCTAAAGCAAAGAAGTTTTGCAGAGGGAGTGGCTCGCAGCACAAGTCGAAGAACTGGGGAGATTTGGGGAATGTGCATGACAACTTTGACATTTCCTTCCTTGTTCTGTCCTGTAGCAGTGACTCTGGACAAGGCTCTGCAAAGCTGGCTGTCAGATGATGACTGGAATAACTAAAACTTCAAGTGTGTACTTCTGATGGCATTTCATAGCACAAGTCTTCTTTTGAGAGAGCATGTCAATACTGATGTAGTTTGAGTACAAAGAGAACACAGGAGATGGAAGCGTGAAGGAGATTGTCTCTGGATGAGAACAGAAATAATGGAAATGGAAGCCCTGCAAAGGGATATTAAATTCCCAATATATAATTTATGTTAGGAATGCGTGTCCTAAATAACTTGGTGATACTTTGCAGTGGGTTGCTATTTTCAGATGACTAGAAGAATGACCTCTGGGACATCAGGACCATCTCTGGGAATATAACAACCACCATACTAGGTCAGGCAAGGAATCCAGTATCTTGTCTCCTGTAGCGGTCACAGCACATGCTAAGGCAGAGTATAGGAGTGATAAACAAATGGGGAGAGTTTGCCCCTGGACCTTTCCAGTTTTCAGTAGTTCGTGACTTGTGGATTGTGTTTAGTAACTCTTAAAATAATTTTCTCCCATTTGCTTTTCTAACCACTTCATGAGCTCATGGAAAACTCATGTCAGTTTGTGTGCCTTGTGTGACAAAGTCTACGTTACTTGTTTGAACCTTCAACTGCATATTCTGTCATGACTCCTGGATTTGGTACTGTAAGACACGGTGAAACTTCGTATTTCCCTGATGTAGAATCATAGAATGGTTTAGGTTAGAAGGGACCTTAAAGATCATCTTGTTCCAACCCCCCTGCCCTGGGCAGGGACACCTCCCACTAGACGACGTTGCTCAGAGCCCCGTCCAACCTGGTCTTGAACACCTCCAGGGAAGGGGCTTCCACAGCTCTCTGGACAACCTGTTCCAGCAGTACCCTGATTACACATCATTTCAAACCACACCTCGTGTTCAGAACTCCTAATAATAGTCTTTTCCAGAAAGTCTCTCTTATTTTGGTTAGAAATATTCAAATTTTGTTCTGACCTAATATTAGTCACCACCAGTTTAATATTTACTTTTTACAGTTGGGTAAACCTAATCTCCTCATATGGGGCTTTGGGGGGTGTGTTAATGAGTTGTAGTTGACGTTTTGTCCTCTTTTATTCATTTTATATTGTTTTGTTAACAAATGTTTACTGGCTTCATTATGAATAAAGTCAGACCTAAGGCAAACACCTTCCAGAACAGCGAGTGATTTTGGAGGACTGTTTTGGAGCCAAAATGGAAGTTTCTGAAAGGTGCCTTGTTTTCAGCATCTTTGACTCAGGTCACTTAGCACATCTCCAAGTAGACACCCAAAATCAGCAGATACTGTGGGAAAATTTAATTTAGTTATTCTTTTAGCTAGCAGGGTCAGTGGAGAATTGCCTTGTTCGCAGGAGTTAAGTGCTAACATTGTGTGCAGGCTGAGCGCTGCAGAATTGCTGTTATATGTCACATCAGCTGTTCAGAGGACTGTCATGTGTAGCAGCTGCCCTTATAACTGTCATTTACTGTTCCTGAGAGACTAAAAGTATGTTCAAAAGTTTTTTAAACACAGAATTATGAACCTTCCCTTGAAGAGATAAATATATATATATAGGTACTTTCTTGTAGCTTGTATTTTTTCTTTCTGAATTTTGAATGAATTATAAGCCCCAATTTTTACCCTTCTCTAGTAGTGGCTTCCATGTTAAAATCTCAGACCTCTACAAATAAGAGAGAAAGCATGTTCTTTATATAACTACATTAATTTGAGAAGTCACATCAGGATACGTTAGGTCCATTTGCCGAGTAAGCTTCATAAAAGATGTTCTACCTCATGTGAAGGAGTAGGAAATATGTAACGTTATTGTGAATCGTGCTATGGTGCAATCTTCTCTGTGGTGGGACGTGGTGACACACAGCCAAACTGCAGGCAGTTCCAGGAGCGAAGAGAAGAGTATATTCACCTGCATCATGAATTTAAGTGCAGTGCAATTATCCAAGTCAGAATCCTGTCCCTTTTCTAATGGTTTATATTGGCATTCACCATCATAGTCTATAAGGGAACATTCCATAATGTTCCATGAGAAACATTAACACTGCCATCTTCTTTGCCTCATGGAACAGGCTACTTGTATTTTGGTTTTCTTCATTTCAGTTCTTATAGCATACAGAAGAACGTGAGTGGTATCTGCTCTGGCTTTATGGAAGGAAACTGGGTAGAGAGGTTGAGTCTTTTGTGACGGTGAATGTTCCTAAATCATCTGGAAATGAGTTTCACAATCTAATTTAGCTCTTCAAAGTTTTTGTTTCCTGTTGCACACGTACCAAAGCCACCTGCTATCAGGAAGCAATGAGTGAGGCTGTGGTGGACATCATGGCTTGATAACGAGGTTAGTGAAGCCTAATTCTATGGAGGGCTTTCAAAAATCTGCAGGGTTTCAGCCGGGAACTAGACCTTGCTGTCTTATGGGACTGATACAAAGAGCAGTGCACAATACTTCTCAGAAAATAATCATGATGAAATCATTCCTACCCAAGGTAATCTGGCCAAAACAGGACATTTGATTTCATCTCTTGCCATTGACATTTGCAATCTTAAATCTTTTTCAAGATGATCGCCATCATCTTTTGCCAAAATTACTTTTTTCTCTCCCGCTCTTTTTCTTTTTTTTTTTTTGGTTAAATCAACAGCCAAAAGTATCTGGGGAGTTTAGCTTAAACATTCACTTTAACTAAATCTGTATTTCTTCAAGAAATTTCAACACCAGTTTACACTTTTCTTTCTTTGCTTTGCTCTGATGCCCAAGTGCTTACTCTCTGTCTCTTGAGGATCGGAAAGAAAGCCATAAAACCAAGAGCAGTTGACTGGAAAGCCCATATGTTAAGTAACTGGCCAGAAGGGATCAGAGCTATCATCAGTCCATCATGCTGATGACCATCTGATGAAATTCACAGCATGATAAAAGGCATTTCTTACTGACTGAGGGTCAGTGAGTGAGCATCAACAGCCAAGAGCTTGTTTGTCTAGGGCATTGATCAGTGCATATTTTCAATCATCTTAAATATCAACCCTGTTGAAGCAGTCACAGTTAGTAATTTATTTAGGACACAAAACCTCTAACATAAACAAGGATTAATCTTGGAAGAAAACTAACAGAGACAACGGCTTTGTGCCATTTCTTTTGTTTGTATAATTAATGTTCAACATTAAGTGTTCACTCGGCTGATACATGCATGGTACCAGCAAAGTAAATTCATTCAAATGCAAACAGTTTCTCTTGTATTGTTTTTGGAAGTATATGGTACATTTGTTCAGCTCCCTGGTAATACTTTAAAAGCTAATTACTTTGAAAAGTAAACAAGTATGCAAATATACATCAAGAAGTGCCAATTGGTTGGTTTTGAGGTTTTGGGTTGAAAGAGCCCAAGAAGAGAGAACCATGGATTTGCTGAATTACTGACAGTGCTGTATTTTTTATTTTCTGTTGTAGCTCTCTGCAGTAGTTTTTTTCTATTGTCAGTCTCTACAATACTTTCTTTATCCAACCTAGTTTAAAAAGAACTGGAATCAATGCTTCAAGATCGTGCAAATTTTCAGCTGAAACAAGTCAACAAAATAGTGATAGTGTGGAGGACACCACGAATGCCCATGAGATTTGATCTGTTTGGAAAGCAGCAAGCAGTGGAATATTTATGCACCAATTGAATAGACCTCACAGATAGCGTGCCTACATTGGCTGGGGATGACAGGCTTTTGATTGCTGCAATGAAAACATGAATGAACAAAGCAGGGAAGGAGATAGGAAATTTGGGGCAGCTGTGTCCCATTGTGCCTCTTCCCAGCCTAGCTTTCTCTCGTGCACTGAGCTGAAAAGTCTTGGGGTTAAGGATTCCCTCCCTGACTCTGCCTCTGCTGCAGCTCAGGACCAGGAGCTCAGACGTTACAAGCCCATGTGCTTTCTGCTTCATGCCCTGTACACAGACACCATTATCTTAGATGCAAACGGGAAGGCACAGAAATTTGCATTTCACTAGTTGCTAGTTATGCCAAACATCTTAGTATTCAACTGTGCCAATGAAACATCTGCACTCAAGTGTTCTCACCAATCTTGCGTGGGTGGAGGAGACCATGTGCTCATCTTTGCTCCTTGCAGGTCATCATCAGGAGTATGGGAACCACAGTTGTTCCTGGATCCCCCACTGGTGGTACTGCATGAGGCTGTTCCCCAAGCGTAACCAGTGAGCAGGGGGACAAAGTTTAAGCCTTCCAGATCTAGCCAGAACCTTAGATTTTTCAATGATAAAACCATACACATAACACTTAGAGACTGGACAATGTTCAGTAACTTCTCAAAGGCAGATAATAATAATAATAATTCATGACCTTGATATAAGGAAGCTCATGGTTCATGTTTTTAAGGGAGTAGTCAGATTATTAAATCCCTCGTCCAAAACCTGTGCCCAGCAGCCTCAGCATCTTCTGACATAACAGTTATTTAGGACCTGGTGCTATCTCACTGAGCCAGAAAATTTCTCACAAGACCGTCTCCTGGTCTCAGAAAGTCCTGCCATAAGATTTCTGTTCCAGCACCATTAATTCACTACTCTGTCTCTCAGTATGATCCTGTGCTTGCATATCAATCCCTCAGAATGGTCTTAAAGTCTAAAATTCCGTTTCCAGTATGGATGAATGTTGTTTATTGATGTGAAAAGAAGTATCTGATCCTGAAAGTATTAACATATATATTCAGATATTGAAGAGGTGATTTGTCCCACAGAGAAAATTATGCTTTCTAAATAAGAGAAGGGCTACAATGCATGAGACTGTGAGAAGGTGATTGCAATATCAAAGGAGGAAATGGAATAAATGAACTTTCCAATTATTTCAGTAGCTTACCTGCTTGATAGAGTATGTAAATTATTGTAATTTATTTAGATGAAATTTGTGTAAGCAAAAGTATTTTTCTAGATACACTAATTTGTCAGAAGAAGAATTTTTTAGATGTTTTCTGTGGACTTCTTTTTCTGGTGATTGAAATAAGACCCACGTCCTAAAGCTATTATTGTAGCAACATGGATTTTTCTGGCTGCATTACTTGTTCACAGATGGTTAGCCTTTGACATGGCAATGAGATTGTTCACTTCTGCAAGATGTTAGCACAGATCAATAAGAAAACTGTCTTACAGAGAGAACACCTGTTTGTCAACCAAGCCTGCCTTAAAGGTATTTCTGATATTACATTTTTGTTTGTTCAGTGGCAAGTCAGTAGTTTCCCTGGCTGCAGGGTTAAATTTCCTCATTGCAGTTTGATAACACTAAGGAGAAGGCTCTTTCTGGAAAAAAAGGGAAACCCACATCTTTACAGTGCTGGATATCTCAGCGGGTTGGGCTTAAAACTCTGTTCCCCTTACTCCATTTTGGGCCACAGAGTCATTGCAAGTGTTAGTTTAGTTTTCTGCCAAGCAAAAAATCACTTTCATCATCCCTTTCAAGTTTTGAAATAAATATTTGGGGACTGCTTTATCCAGGTTGTGGCTCATAGGAAACAGAGCCTCCGCCCCTTTACCAGTGATACTAAAATATGTGTTACCACAGATGTCACCGAAGTCCAAGACTCATAATAAAAAGGATCAGAAAAATTTGTAGGCCCAGGAAATAATGTGAGTGGAACTAGAAAAATGTGAACTAATATATCTGGGGAAAAGAAGTATTCAAGTATTAATGCTGGAAAATTGCTAGCTGCTACAGCGGGGATGAAAAAAAATAGGAAAGTGATGGCATTTTCTCAAAGAGCAGGAGGTAATAGTCTCTCTCCTTGTTGAGAACACTGCTGGAAAGCACAGAGCGCCATTTCAATTAGATGTGGCATTCCTCTTCCACACTCAGACTGTTGGCTAGATTTTCTATTACATAGCATCTGTCTCTGTTTCTGTCTATCTCTTGTTTTTCATTCCTTGTCTATCTCCATAGTGCCTATGTGCCTAAGCAGTAATAGATACCTGTGTATCTGGTAGTTTATACACTGATGCTCAAATATTTTTGAAACTTGAGCAACTCACGTTGGTTGTCTATGTTTTAGGTATCAGTACGGAAAGGCAGACTAGAGATAAATGCTGGGTTGGGAAAATAGGGCAGATTTCCTCTCTTAAATGGAGATAATAATAGTCATCAACTTAAGAGCACAGAATTTCTATCACTGTTAATAATAATGTTATTGTTACATAGTGGAAGCTTAAAAACATCAGTACCAGTGATGTCAATGATGCAGAGAAGGGCTATAGACATAATTAAGGTGATGGAGGCAGGCTTATGAAGAAAGATGAAGAGAAGCAGCAAATGCACAGCTTGGCTAAGTGGTGATAATGATGATGGGGGATGTGATGACCATCTAAAACGTATCTGACATCTGTAAACATAGAATAGGGAATAGCTGTGTTCAGTTGGTCATAGCATTACAATTAGGGTTAATGAGGAAAACTGAGCAAAAGAAAACACAGAACATTTTTTTGCTGTTCAGCCCAATGGTAGATCACATTAAACGCTAGGATGGTATCTTCAAAGGATCCCCTGTTGCACCAGCAGAAGCCCAATTGCTTAAATAATGTGAAAATAAATTGAGCAAGATGCTCATGAGTGTGCAGAGGGAAACATTTTGATACTGGGAAAGGACTGGGCAAGATGACCTCTTCTGCTTCTAATTTCCAACACTCTATTAGAAAGAGTTGGCAGAGGTGCCCTATTTCTAGTTTGCAGTCATTTCTCATTTTTTTGTTTGTAATGAGAGTCCAGTTTATATCCAAAATTATCCAAAACTTTCAAGATTGGAAATCCAGGTAGCTGAAGTGAGGGTTCAGAGCATTAGGGTAGTTTCTCTGGTGGGGCTCGCCTGAAGCTGCGCACTCCGGATGCACGAGCCCCACGGATGGCAGTTAAACCTGAGCTATCTGAAGCAAAACATTTGGGGTTGAATTAAAGAATGTTTTTCCAAGAAGCTCGAAAGCAGAGAAAGCTGGACATATATCAGGACAAGCCTAAGAAGAATTGAGGGAAGGAGAACCATTTGCATGCAGTGTTGGCAATTGGCACAGCATCTGCAGTGCGTTAGACGAGCTGCTTTTCCTTAGGAAGTTGCAGTACGTGCATAAGGACACGTGCATATTTTTGTTTCTTTTGCATGATTGCCTTGAAATATTGTTTGGTTTATTTTGGACTAAAAGTTGATTTTTCTTTTTTTTTTAAAATGTAAAACGTCTGCTCCATGATGGTAAGAGAGATACTTCAAGTAATTTCCAGTTTCCTTCTCTGTCTGGACTTCAGCTTTCAAGATGCTTTCCCTTTTTGATGAGGATATGAGTGTGTCATAATGTTTCTTGTCTGTAGTACTGTACAGGAAAGAAACTGGAAATCAAAAAGTAGTTGAGTTACATGAATTATAACCCTCCCTGAGACACAGGGATTTCATCTTGAATTGAAATTTATTGATGTTTGCCAATGCAGTGTCAATTTAAAATAAATAAATAAATATTTTTAAAAATCTGTTTAGAAAGCAACTTTAATTTTAAAAAGCCTACTCCAGATTCTCAGAGATAGTATTTGGATGAATACTGATCATTACTAAGGGTAAACAGGAAAGAGAAAAATAAATGTATTTTATGCCTGGCCTCCTTTGTTCTGCTAACTACAGAACTCCCAGCGCACTGCTGCTGTTTAACTAATAAAAAATAAATTAATATGAATTTCAAGCCAATGCTGTAATGTATCACACCTTGCTTTCAAAGTAGGAAATTATTTGCTCGCTAGACTTCATGTATTTCCACTCAAGTATGCAGTCCTTTTTATTCATATTATAAGGGAACAGAGTGAACTGAATTGCACATGTATTCAAAGAAGCAGTACAAATCTGAGCAGGAGCCAGATGATCAATTATTAGGAGGTAGTACTGCATTGTGTTGTTCACCAGGAGCTTCAAGAGAGATGAGAAAGAAATTGTCAAAGAGAGAAACATTCAATGCAGTTACATAAAAAAGGTAAAAATAGAGAGAGAGAGAGAGGGGAACCAGAATAAATCACAGTTAGAATTGTATGCTGAGAGCTGGAGCAGAAAGACAGAGCAAATCAAGGTGACAGGAAATAAAATATTGCTCATCAACAGAAACAGGGAGGAGAGAGACATCAAAACATGGAGACTCATGCAAAAAAAGGCAGCTCAGGATAGTGACTGTGGGAAAATGTAGGGGAAAGGAGGTCTTGGGAGCTTTTGGGAAAAGAGAAAATCAGTCAGACTCCTTTTCTTTGAGGTGAATGTCATTGAAACAAAAGGAAGAAAATAAAAGGAATCAAAATTTATCATGAAATAAAATATTGCCATTGTCTTCTCCCTTAAAACTTTGGTGAGGAGGAGGCAGCCACCCTTCCACTAAGGCTTCCCATAGAAGTGGCCACAATGAAGTGTTAAATTTTGAGAACAGTAAGGTCTGAATCCCGGATCATCCTCTGCTTCCCTCCCTCTTCCTCAGAAGTAGTTTGGTCCTGACCAGTTGTAAAACAGCTAATCATGCTTGGGTCTGGATGGCATAGCTTATTTTGAGGGAGAATTTTTTTAACTTGTTAATTTATAACTACAGTATAGTAGCCTGAAAATTAAAATATTGCTGTTCACATATCCAGTCTGTAACATTTACTGAAGTGTTTGACTGTGCTTGAAGCTAAATAAAGTTCAGTAATGAGTGTGCTATAAATTCCTTAGGCTGGAGACTACCAGGTTCTTCTGCTATGGATAATGTATGCAGTGTAAAATGCTTTCCATGCAAAAACAACTGATTGCTTCTGTTCCTTTGCTTCCATCCTCTGCCCTTTTGTGCCATTGTACAGTCAGTTCCTGGAAAAGGTATCATTTTCTACTCAAATGTAGGACCAGCTGCTAGTGGTCACGGTGTGAGTGACTCTAGGAATCTATGGGGTGGGATAATGTGCACACTTGTCCACTGAAAAATGACTGAGAAATGATTGCTCGACATTGCTTAGCTGCAGCAGAGTATAGAATTTACTGCTGCCGTGCGTGGCACACAGCACCTGTACAGTGACATTTTCATTACACGTGCTGTAACTCATGGTCCTTTGTTTTCCTTTTTGTGGATTTCATAACACGTGGGCAACCCCATTGATGAAAATGTTACTGCCACTATAGCAAGACAACTCGTCTGTAAGACATCCTATTCAAAACATGGTCTTTTTGATCCCACCCTAACATCCTAGTTTTATACATTGGCCAACTTCTTTTAGTCCCATTCTTCCTTGTTGTTTTATTTATTGCCATTCTTTGGAAGATTAACGCAGCTTCTGCACTGGGTGTAATTCTCCATATCAGCCTGTCTGTAGCATCTCTGCAATCCTAGCTCTTCATCACTGTACGTTCTTTATGGATCACATTACTTTCACCACCCCTTATCTAACTACTTCATAAAGACCACCTCTCACATTTATAAAGCATGACAAGAGTATTACCATAAACTATGTTACTCTGCTCAGTAAACACATCATAGACTCTCCATAGGCTAATCACCTTAGTGGGTAAAATTACCTGGGGATGAATTTATCTGCAGCAATTGTATCAAAAGACAAACTGTAGAGAACAGCACTGTTCTGCTTTTCCATCATTTTGTCTCGACTGAAAGCCTGGATTTTAAAGTTGGTTATTGCTGATCTTCTTTGTAAGCAGTAGACTTATTTGTGAATATTTAACAGAAATCCTCAAAGTGTGAGATTTTCGTGTATCTCATGAAACAATAAAGTTATGAGTGTAATAAGCAATTTTGGGTCTCCTTTGAGGCTGATGGGAAAAGTAATAAAGTTTCCCAATTTGGAGAGTAGGCTGAAGATAAAGGCATTTAATAAAAGGATTAGGCGGCTTTAGAGAACTGGAAACATCAAGGTGCTTGGGGAGAGCCTGTTGGGCAAGAGCGAGACTCTGGCAGGACCAAACAGTGCTCGCATGGTTGACATAGCATAATTTCTAAATCCTTTCTTAGTACCTACTTCTCATGCACACTTCTATATTCATTTCTCATCAGCAGCTGTGCCGAAATCACATATTTCTTACCAGTCTAATTATTCCATCTGAAAGGAGAGTTATCCTGTCTTTCTTTCATTGCGTGCCTTTTCTAAGACTCATTTAACTTAACATCCATTTGGATGCCTTTTGCTGGCAGCATTTAGAAGAACAACATTTTGATGCCCTAAGAACTATATTCTGTGGTTCACCCAAATTTTGTTGCTAGGATGTTTTCAGGCCTAATTCCACTTAGGATTTTCCCTGTGCTCTGGCAAGGAACCGGAGAAGCCAATATTGGAAATGTTCATTTCTGTTCAGCAGCACAAATGTTCATTTCTCCACAGCTTTGTTACCTAGAAAATTTGTTCTGGGGAAGAATTGTGCAGCTGCAAAGTGATGATCAGAATAGCGTAGTAGGTCTTTTTAATCTCTAGTTTTATACTGCTGCCTGCAGTTTAAGTTATAGGAGGAGCACTGCTTCAATGCAGGCATATTACATCTATTTTGCCCAAACTGGTTTTTTTATCCTCTCTGACAAATCAAATATTAAATTTTCCAAACCACCCAAGTAACTAAGGGCAAGATTTTTTTAAAGATACTTCCAGATTTCATGCTCAGCCTTACTTAGGTCTACATCATTTAGAGCAAAAAATCCCATTTACAAGTGATATAGACCTTTAGGAGTGTCATATCTCACTGAAAGTCGATGAAATTTAGAGTCATAATACCTATTACTTTTTGATATGTTACTTTGATTGATAAATTCTTCTTTTTCTGAGTTTTCAAAGTCCTGTCTCTTCACATACATCTCTCAATGGCGTTCCAGAGCTGTAAATCCCACCAAAACTTCTAATTTCTAACCTCCATTTCTCAAAGTTGCTCTAAGTTGATCTCCCTTTGAAGTAAAAAAATCTCATTAAAAGACTGAAGATACCTCCACTAAGAGAACATTGGATTCTCGGCTGCCTCGTGGGTTACATATCTGCTTTTTGTAGTTCATCAATACAAGAATGCTAATAGTACCTATTACAATTCACTTTTGATACTCCCTGTGACAAAAAAAAGCAATCAAACGTATGGGGTTTGTGTACGGTCCTCTACAGGCAGCTCTGCCTGATTGCTTGGGCTCTGCTGTCTGTCAGGGCCAGCACAACACACACGCAGCACGTGGGATTTTCTCATAAACTCTCTCAATTTTGTGTTTAGGTATACTGTACACGTGCGTGCAAAATCATAATTAAAACTACCCATAACTCTGCTTCAGTAACAGCTAGAAGCAAATTCCTCATCAGCATTCCTCTCCAGCCACTCTTGCCCTCTTGTCCTCCTGAATGCCTCAGCCGAGCTGGTTATTGCGCTGCCATCGGAGACGCCATGTGCCAGAGGCAGTGGTTGCTAGAAGACTGCCTTGTTTTTCTGGATACCATTTTCTCTTTGATTCATCTTTAAGAGATTTTTTTTTTTTTTTTAATATGCATAAGAATAAGGTCCTGTGCAAATTTCTCAGGAGATCAATTTGCAAGGCTCTTTAGTCGAAAGACCTATTCTCTAGTGTGTATATTGGTTTGATATGGAAATCCATAAGCCTGCCCTAGATCCACCCACATCTCATACATTGGTGTGCTCTGGGTTTTCTTTGTGAATTCAAGAGTAGAATCCGTGCCATTTCTCCTTTACAAAAAATACTTATTTTTAATTTCTGCGAATAAACCAGTTCTTGAGGATCAGAGTCTATTCTGTGTGTAAGTATAAGAATCTGTAAATCTCTCAGATAAAAAGCCTCCTGTGGCTGATGGTAGGGAGCATTAGTAGAAAGTTGTAAAAGACTACAAATCCATGTGCTAATTAGAGCTTTGCATATCTCTGTTTCCCCTATTATACTGAGTGGGAAATAAAATACAAATGAAAAAAAAGAAGAGTTAGCATTCAAATGAAATATTAACATTCTGCTGAACAAAATATTTTAAAGATATTGTTTTCCTCTAGAAATTCTTCTGTTATGGATTTTTGTAGAAAAGTTTGATTTCGTAGAAATAGCCTTTTGTGTTGAAACTGGTCTTAGAAAATTAGCTTATACCACCATAAATAACCAGAGGTGCCTGTGCTGAATGCACATTGCCCCTCTCAGCTTTCAAATTCTGCCTTCAGAATCTTTCAAAAATTAGGCTTAGTATGAAATTAATTTCCATCTGTAGCTGACCTCCTTTGTCCAGCAGTTCTCCTCCAGACTCTGACCGAGTGTGCATTGGGTCAACACGAAGGGAGACAGTAACTCTTCTGGTCTTACTAGAAATAGCGTTGTTGTATCAGTGATCCAGGAATCAGGGCCCGAACGCAACGGGAATGTCGCACCACCCCCCAGGAAAGAGTTCCGTGGGCTCCCGGCTGAGCTGTGAGCTCCACGAGTACTCTTTTATGTGACCTCGACATTGGAAGAAGCTTCAATAGGAGTTTGAAATGAGCCATAAGATGCAAATCCACGGGAAACCAAATCTCACTAGCTGCACTCCTCATGGAACCGCTTGTTCTGGTCTTTTGTAAACAAAAAGCGTTTTCTTTAGAGGGGATACCCTGTGTCTGCAGAACCCTTTCATAGCAACACCATTTGAGAAAATAATATCCCAACCTAAAACTTAATGACCCACAGCGGGAATCGCTTATGTTCCTGCAGTTGCATAGAGCCTTCCCAAACTGAAAGTAATATATATCCCATATAATGAACAATGAAAATACTGAATATTAATGAAAACATAAATGTAAATTCAGGAAACAGACCACTGCAGTCTATTCTGATCCACTGGGCAAAAAAAAATCCGTTATATAACCAGGAGGCTTGCGGAGCATGTGCTGTTCGTTACAAATTCCCACAATTATTTTAACTCCATATATAATGAGTAGCCCATGAATCTATTTGTATCAGTTATCATAATGAGAAAGAATTAACTATAGCTTAATGCTAACTTTTTATACTTGGGTCCATTTTTTCATGGTACCTTTGTGCTACTTAAAAGTTCATGGGCCAAATTCAGCAGTTTTGTAGCGTCATTGGAACTGGTGTCCCTCTGGCAGCTGGGGCACAGTTACCCTCACGCTTATAAAAATGAATGCAAACCCTAAGCCTGTCTGATGGCTCTGCAGCCATTGTCACTCTCCATGCGCAGAAGTGCGCACTCCTTTGTGTGCAAAAATGCATCCCGTAGGCTTGATCCTTTTCCCTCTGGAGCAGATACAGAATGTCAGAGAATTATATGTAAAACAAAAATTGGAGTGTAATTGCACTGTGACTATGAGGAGTCTTTTATTTGTTCACTTATGAAGTGGCTCCTGGAGTAGCATGGGACTTTGTTTTTCCATCTGTTACATATTCCCGTCAGAAGCAAAAATGTTATTTTGTAAGTAACATAGTAGTGGCTTATTATTTCTTAAAGTAAAGTATAGTATTTTCCCCTGAGCGCAGTGTAGTCTGTAGTTCTGGCACATTAGCTGGCATAAACATTTTGATTAAAGCTTATGAATGTATTAATTACACCTGGGAAGTTTCCAAAGCTTATTCAAACTGCAAACTCTTCAAACTGCAGCCCCCAAATCTGCGTTCTTTTTAGCAGATGTAAAAATGGCTATCACATGATTGCCTTTTCTTTCTCTAGAATGTTTATACAAAGACATGAGGTGGCAAGGGTGCAAATTTTTTTACCCATTAGTTTCTGTAGGCACTTTTTCAGAAAGTCTTCAAGTGTCTGAAGAAGTTTTTTACTGTCACGTTGTTAAACGTTTGCTTGAAGTCTAAAGAACTTCAATTCTCTTTAAAATTTTCTGTGATCTCCTTGGTCTAGCAACATCTGCACGTACTTAAGCATTTATCAGAATAACATCACTGGGTGTATGACCCCAAACAGGATGACAGCACTGGAACATAGACTGTCTAGCTGAGTCTCTAAAAATAAACAGAGCTAGGAAAACCAGTAATAGTTCTAATGGACTCTTTGAAGTATCGATAGAATTGGTCCATATGATTTCCTTTGCTCATGTTCCCATGGTGTGTTGCTTATGGTGTAACAGAGGGTAGAATTTGACCAGCAAAGCTCATAAAGTTGTTTGGGTATCACTATTTTTTTGCGAGTAACACGAACAAGTTCCTACAAGAACCTTCAACTGGATTAAGTTGCGTGGTGCATTGGCAATGAGATGGAAGCAAATGTAACAGAGGATCTGAATTCTAAAATCACTGGGCGTATGACCCCAAAAAGAAAGGCATATCTTATCTATCAACTGTCTGTGCCTCCGCCAAACAACCCAAGAAGTCTCACCTAAGCGGTGCTTTGCTCATGCATTCATGCACGCGTGCATTCATTATGACTGACCTGCCCTAGGAAGGTCCATTAAGTGGAATTCATTTCAAGCACAGATGGTCCTGAATAGCTTAATGTCTGCCTGGTGGCCAGAATAAGTGAATTCTTGATGGCCTTAGACTTCTGATCACATACATGCAGCCAAGGAGAAAATGAAAACATGTTTATCATTTTGATAAACAACCTCTCTCATTGCTGCAGGATGCTCCACGTAACTCAGCAGAGTCAAATACTATTAAATTGTCATCACTGTCAAAGAGAGAACATATAAGTTTTGCTACCTGAGTCATAGTTAATGACTTCCACAATGTATAACACAAATCAGTACTGCCGTTTGCCTTTTTTATGTTTGTTTACTGATAAGTTCAGGCTTGGCTAGAATAGAGAGGCGAGTTATAATTTTGAAGTGCAAAATATGCTTTTGTTATTACCTCTCAGTTAGGGATATAAAAGCCAGAGATGACTAGAAGATGGCTTTTTGGCTTCTGGCAGGCATGCACTCAGACCCTATAGGTGATTAGGTATTTTAAATCACAGCCACCCACAGTGGGCTCACACGTATGATAAAATATTTCACTCTGCAGTTTGTAAACTCAAGGTGGCTTTATAACAGAGACAAAAATGAACATGTTTTCAGGCGTTTAGTGTCCTCCAATTAGAATTAAACCATTTGCAGGAGTAACAAAAAGTTGTCCCTGTTCTACAGTAAGCATGATGCACAGTTTCTGCCATTTCACATTTTAAGCCTATGCACAACAAAGACTTCCAGAAGGCTAAGAAATATGAGCAGAGTCGTCATGCCGCAGAAAGCTGCCATCTTCAGCATCCCAGAATCCTTCCCAGCAGCCAATTCCGTCCCTGTTGCTTCGGTGTAGGCATCACATTTCCTTCGGGCAAAGTTCAGGGCATCCTGTGAACTGAGCACTCAGAAAGGGTCAGCTGTTCTCACTGTCAAGTTTTGTGTAAAGAGAATATGAGTTATGTTAGGACATTTTCATTCATCTCTGAAGCTTCCTGAAGAAAGAGCAAAGCTATTCCTGATTTGCAAGTTCCTGTTTAATTTCTAGTCTTTTTTCTTATTTTCTTGGGGCAGGAGGGAATTAAAAAAAACGTATGCTATCTTTCTTACCAGGTGGACAAAGCGGCCACTTCATGAAATGTAACTGTCAACAAAACGTTCAGGAGACACTTACTTAGAGGATTTTAGGGCCCTTCCCTCTCCTTTTAAGATCAATGGCAAAGCCACTATTGACTTCAATGAGTTGGATGAGGCTGTTATTGTGGAAACAAAGCAAGAAGCTACCTTAGCTCAATCGACCATAAAATTCCAAAAAAAAAGACATTTCTGTTCTTTGTGACAAGGATTTAAACTTTTGCTGCACTCACAGCCTATCGGGTCAATAATTCACATTTTTTTCAGGGCTCCCAGCACTGTAACATCTTGCCAGGTCTTCCCATAATCTGGAAGAACGACTGAGAAAAAAATCACTGGCTCAGGAGCAGAAGTCCTCAGATATTGGTATTACAGCATTTCTTGGCACTTCCCTACCCCCCAACCCCCTCCTCCCCACCAAAAAAGAGTTGGAAATAAAAATTAAGAATCACAGAATAAACAGGTACTTCACTTTTATATGTGAACATATTAATTCTTTTTCAGTGGAACCGAAGACTGATTCGTGTTCCTCTCCCTGCTCTAAATTGTTTCGTCGTTTGCACAGCTGAAATACAGATTTAAGTTGCAACACACACACACAGTATATTTGTGGTTTATATATTTCTGTGAATAACGTAATCAAGAGTGTGCTTTTTCAATGAGTTTTTTTCCTAGTCTCACTGTGTCCATTTGTATTTATCTGGGAGCCTCTATCCCCATTTTGTATATAGCTTTTAAAAAGTCTAACATGTATCTGCATGGTTGTGAAATATATACCAGTAAAACACATTGCATGCAATGCTATCCAGTAATCATTCATAGGCTAAAGATGCTTTAATGGAAAAATCTGATCCCACGTAATAAATTTTCCAGGAAAACCGGGTGTGTAACATGCACAACTTCCTCCATGTAAGATGGATTTTTTCTTCTGTGTCAGCTCTGGGAAAGGTCTTTTTATTATTGTTATTATTATTTGCATTACAGTTATAGTCCATGCAGATAAAAGTTTCAATTGATGTACTTAACTGTCTAGTGGTAAAAAAAAAGTGGGTTTTCATTGCTTTTGTAGTTTCATTATGTTTTGCCACTCCTAAACAACTATACACTTTGAGTTGAAGTCTTTATTGCCGCAGCAACTCGAGCTTCCACATAACAATTAAAGGTGTTATAAAGCTCATCTACCACAACCCATTATTTTGAATAGATAACCAAATAAGCAAGACTAGCTCATGTGGTTATTAGTAATAGCAAATTAATAGAGCAAATAAAGCATTTAGCATATTCACAGATATTTACCACACAGACTATGTCGTCTAAAATTAGAAATGCTTATTACTGCGTACATTATCTTTATTGTTGAGGTTGCAATCAATAAAATCACAAATCTTTCTTCTCTTAGGGCATGACCATAAGATAAATTAAACCAATGAGAATCTTTTCATTGCTTTCAATATGATTTGGATGGGGGAACAGGGAGTTTATCTGAAGAATTACTTCATAGAAAAATACGAGCATTTGGGGCTGAGTTGATTGTCAGAATTCCTCTTACTCCTAAGAGACACTTAAAAGACCATTTGTCAGATGATGGCTTTCTGAATTGTTGGGATCTCTATTCTGTGGCATCTATGGGCTTTCAAAAAGCTTGTGTCAGCAGGCCAAATGCACCTAATAACTAATACATGAAGCAGCGTTTCTCTCCAGATGAGTTAAATATTTACTGCAGAGTTAGTCTTGTCTCAGGCTTGCAAACTCGTTGGTGCTTAACCCCATGACCACGCAACCTCAGCTCATTTACCCTAATGGATGTTCACAGGTTTTTCATCTGCTGATTCACCCTGGAAGGTCAGCGGTTTGAAAATTTAATATTATAAAACATTTCCACGCTTTGCAGAGTCCCTCTTCATTGGTCATTGTTGTACCGCTCAGTACTGTGGGTCCACCTCACGGCACACCACCATGTGACCTTAACAACGTATAGTCCGGGGAGATTCCTCCCTGCCCTTCGTACACAAACCTTCTTGCACACTCTGATCCTTAATAGGCTGTGCACAATGTTTTGTGCTAAGTTTAAACAAATCCTGCCAAATTTATTCGGCAATTTCATAAAGTAGCCAAATACGTGTGGGGAACAGACTGGCACTATTAAATACTTGGTGATTATCAGCTAAATACAATCTGAACTGAGGAATCAAGAAATTATCTGGGCAGTGCATAAGCCCGTGTCTCCTCTCCTTGCACTGCACTGCGAAGGTGAATGGCAATAATACACTTGACGCTTTGTTTCTGTGCGTAGCATATGCCACAAACACCGACTATTCATAAACCCTAAGCCACCATCTATCTGTCTGTTACTCCTTTGTGTTCTCCACCTAATCAAACTATTGCAAATGTTCATAAAGAACGATTAGGGAGAAGACAAGCCTGGTGATGTTGCACACAATGGGAAGGTTTCCTGCCTTAAAACTGCCAGTTTAGCGAGTGGGGTAGCAAAAGGAAGTGGTGTTGGACCATCCTGTAATTTGGAGAGGCTGATTGTCATCCCCTAAGGGCTGAGTACTGGCATAGAATCAAAATATTTAGTGAAAAGGCTTATTTCTAGATGGATTCCCTTGGCCCCTGTTCTTGTGTGAGAGAATATTTGAGGGAAGTGGCCTCCAATATTACAAGCGTAAAACCAGCCAACAGTTGTTGCACATTTACTGTAGTACGTTACCTACATTGCTTCAGGCCTAGACCCTGACACCGTCATCTTTTAAGCCAAAAATTCTGCTGATGTCAGGGAAGCTTCTAATATAAGACAGGCAAGCTGTATCTACTGTAGAGGTACATTTATCTGCATTTCCTATTAAAATTGAAGTATAGCAGCACCTGGCTTATTCAGGAGCACGCATAATGGGGAAATGACGCTGTAATCCCACCTGTATAGAAGCCGTGCAGAGACGCAGACAGCAGCACGCCTGGGTGCTTTGATTAGCCACTGCTGCTCTTCCTAATCAGAGTGTCAATATTCTCTTTTTCTTTTTTTCTTTTTTTTTTCTTTTTTTTTTCTTTTTTTCTTTTTTTGCCAGAAGGAGGAACGTGTGAAGTTATAGCAGCACACAGATGCTGTAATAAGAATCGAATTGAGGAAAGATCACAAACAGTAAAATGCTCCTGTCTACCTGGGAAAGTGGCTGGGACTACGAGAAACAGACCTTCCTGTGTTGATGGCAAGTAGCTCCTCCTGTATATATGTCTCTGTTTGTGTACCATCCAGTAAATAGCTTTAAGTTTATAGATTCTGCATAGGAATTTTGTTGTATTCTCTGTTTAACGAAACGGAAAAACTATAAAGCATAAGCATACATTTACACCACCTTGCCTGCTACTTTAGCACACGGTTCTGTGCACGTGGGCCACGTTAAGATTTACTCCCAAAAAGGAGAGTACAGTACAGGCACTTAGATAAATATAACAGATTCTGTGGCAGGATCGAGCCCTTAATAAATAACTGGACAAAATTGCGTCACTTCACAGCCCCTCCCTCCTTTGCCACATTAGTTTTGAATCATAAATATTTCGAAAGACAACAGCCATTCGTTTTGATTTAATTCACCATTTTAGTCAGTGGCAAAAAAAAGATAAATAAATGAATCCTGTGGTCTTGTCCTGTAACAAACATTGCAAAAAGCTAGGAAAAAATCTTTATCTTTTGAAATCACTCGTGCCATTTCTTGTCATGGGGATTTTTTCGCTGAAAGAAAAACACCGTGTTATTTGTGTCTGGGTTTCATATCGGGTCTAGCTCCACAGCGTGTATTCCTCTCTGGGGCTCCGCTGCCACCGCTGCAGGGTGAAACCATGGAGCAATCGTCAAGAAAGCCACGGCTTGGAAGTGCTTAGCAAAATATAAATCGCATAAGAAGACGGGGAGTAAGTGGTGCTAATCCCATTAGTTACCCTTCCCAAACAAGCGTCTCTGTGTTGCAGAATCCCTCTGTGCAGCAGCTTTGTGAAACAGAATATCTCATCGAAATTCCTCACTACTCTTTATGGTACATATCTGGTGCCACTGTTTTATACCATCCCACAGCCCAAAGGTGCTTTGAAGACCCCAGGGGTCATTTCAGCCAGAGTTGAGGTGGGCTCTGCCGTGGGCTCTGCCCTGGGCTCTCCTCATCCTTCCCACAGCTGGACTTCCAGGGGTGGTGGTGTAGCTGCAGGTTTTGGAAGCACCCGATGTTTCCTCTTGGGGGTCTGTCATTTGGCATTCAGCCTGCCCCCAAGTGAGTGAGAGGGGGAGCTGTACAAGCAAACACTGGGAAAAATGGTTTCTTCTGGGTACCTGTCCTCCATCGCATCCTGAAAAGGCAGTAGCAAGGGAGCAGGGGCTGGTCCAGTTGTAGCCCTAAGTTAGACAGGAGTATTGGTGGGCGCAGTGGACTCCGTAGACGAGGCTCTGAGGCTTGCATGGTCAACACTAAAAACATGAGAGATTGGGGGTGCCTTGGAGGAATGAGAATCTCATGTGTTCTCAGCAAGTATTTGTGGTGTGTACGTATCTGGTTTATAGATTAAGGATAGAAAGAAAATATTTTATTATTTTAAAAATGCTTTCAAATTTTGAAATTATGAGATGAGGCAGTAATTCATAGCTTGTTGCATTGGGAATGCGATTCAGCTTCTGAATTCGTGACTAAAAACACGCTATGAATGCATCTGTGAATGATTACACTTTAATCCACATTCTGTCATTCTGTTATTGCTTAATTACCCTGATAAAAAGAAGCTTTTCTTTTCCTGTTAAGCACACTCATAAAACTGTAGGTGAAACCCACAGCTGGTCTGAACCAAAGATCAGCTGTACAAGCCTTGAAGAATTTCATGTTCTTCAGCAGGTCATGAAAAACAGAGGCGCGAGATAGAGCAGAGAGACACCATTAATTCAGATCTCATAATTCTGTTCAGAGAAGAGGACCTCAAAGAATGCTGTGTTAAGAAAAAAAGTTGGGTGCAGGTGTGGACTGGAGCCTAATTGCTCTGTCAGGATTACAATGAAAAGAAATGTTATTGTCTGGAATTTTGAAAGGAGTAAGGATAAAACAATGACTAATATAAAAGTGCAAAGCTAGTCCCATTGAAGTCACTGGTAAGACTCACAGTGACTTCAAAGCCAGCAAACCTGAACTACAAAGGAATGTCTTCCCCTTTCAAGTTTAGTTGTTGTAGTCAGCCCATAGCTTCTTTTGTAGATGGCTGGTGAACAGTTCAAAAGCCCAATATGCTCCTTGTAAAAATTAACAGAAGGGGCATTTTCCTTGGCCTTTGTTTTATCCCAGACTTTGCTTTGTGACTTTTGACATACTGACCTGTTTTAAGCCAAAACTTTGACCTATTTAGTGGTTCTGTTCTTGCTAAGGCAAAGCTCCCAAAACTTCCCATGGGAGTCCCATTGACGTCAATACTTTAACTCCCACAAAGATTTGGGATTTGCTGTTTGTTTTGTACATTAAGCCATTTCAAAAGGTCATCTGCAACTTTTTACCTTCTTTGCCTACCATATTGAAAGGGTTAAGGCTGTTTAATCTCACACTGTATAGGATTACAAGCCATAAACTATCATTAAGAAAGCTTGCTTGGATCCATTACTTAAAAACCCATGGATGCTCAGGTACAGCAACACACTCGCAGCCAAACAGACTGATTGCCTTTGAGAGGTGACAAGGACTGGGAGATCCCATGTTAGCAGGTTGACTCCCATCTGTGATTATTGCCTTGAGCAATCACCACCTGACGGCTATTTAGTTGACATGAACCTCAGTTCTTTCCCTGTTTATACTGTTGGCTAAACTGTGACTAAATGGGATCAGAATCAAGCTTTTGGTGTTTCTCAGTCCAATTTTGTCAGAAAACACCTCATCAAGACTGATGCTTTGACAGTTTGAGTTCATGTTACAGAGGAGAGATTGCATTGCCTTCTACTTCTACCAGCCATTGCTCCAGGACACAGCTGGGCTGTGTGGGTGGGACTGTGTGGAGAGCTATCTTTGTTTTCTATTTAAGAGAGAATACAGTTATATGTAGAAGTCAGTTTAACCTTTTTATTAAGTATCAAGAGTGATAAACGGTCCTTTTGTCCTCTTGTTGTGAGATCTCATCCTGGGCAGCACACCGTCACAGTACCTGGGATGCACATATGCAATCCTTCTGAACGGCCCGAAGTTCAGGCTGAGTATGTGTTATTGGTACTGTGAAGGGCGGGAAGTTGCTGTGTATTCCCAAGGATCGCTTCCTGACAAGTCCAGCAAACTTTTTCTTTGGAGCCTCATCTTAAAAAAGTACAGTGAGTCCAGGCTGTGGCAGCCTCTGAAGTTAGAAATTATTCCTTGCCGCTCATTCAGTTGACACTGTCCTAAAACCTGCCTCAGTCACCAATGAATTATGTAGTAGCAACAGCGAGAGCAAAACAAAAGCAAAATCTTGTCATGAAACAGAGATGCCAGTTTCTGGTTTTTTGCCTCTTCTGTCCCTTCACTACCTCAAGGTCTTTTTTATTTTTTTGAAGGATGATTTGAATGCTCCCTTCCCTCCTTACAATTTATCTTGCGTGTCACTTGGCTGTAGCTCATAGCGTGGGCATCAGTCTGTTCAGCTCTCTGTCGTGGCTGTTATTATTTCCTCCATTTGCCCAAATACCTCTCCAGAGCAAGTCCCAAATGGGTTTAGTTCATGTGTGTTACAGCACCTTGAGAGGGTCCTTTTTCTGGGGGGGAAAGCAGGGTCGAGCATGTCCAGGGAGTCCCCAGCCCTCTGCCTCCCGAGCACGAGGGACTGTGCAGCTTAGAGGGGTACTGACCCACCCCGCGGCAGTGCTCTCGGACACAGCGTGTGCATCGGCTGTCGGAAGGTACCAGAGCAACTCATCTACCGTCCTGCCCACCCACTTCAGAGATGGTCGGGGACACCAAATGGCTCGAATTTGCATCTCAGACTAGCACGCAGACCCCTCTAGTGTCATGCTTTAATGGACCCGCTCTCTCTCATTTTCCTCTTACTGCAGACACTTTGTGTGTGACATGCAGGTTATTTCTGCAAAGGTTTCTTAGCCATGCTTCTGAATTCGCACCTTCCCTCTCTATTGTGCTTACAAACAGCTTGTCTTCCTCATTTCAGAAGCCCATGAATTTTCCTCCTCCCGCAATAGGCTCTGTGGGCTTATGAGGGCACTCAGGTGTCAGCATAAAAATAGCTGGGATTTGTCCCCTTGCTAGCTGTCGCGTGGCTGGTACGATTTCTCCTGTGGGTTCAGGTTTTATTCCTTTGTCTTTGTTAACTGATTTCTCCTTCTGGTACTGTGGTTATCAAAGAGAGATGTTCCCAGTAATGTCCTCTGCTTCTTCATAGCAAGTTCTCTTGCATCTTCCTGATAGGGTCAGTGGCCACATGACGATCGTCCTTTCGGCGTCAAGCCCACAACCTTTAGGAAATCTGTTGACCCCTGTGAATAAAGATCAGTCATTGGCTCCAAAATTTTAGTTGTTGTTTCTTAATTTAATTTTCTGTTATTCCACGTAAAACTGAAGAATACACTAAAATGAAAAAGAAAAAAACACCCTCTTATATTTCTCTTTTTTGAAAACAGATATTTGGGGTTTTTAAGAATTTTTCACCATTCCCAGTACAACTTTCACGTTAAGTGGGACCAACATTCCTTCTGGTGTTCATGGGTAATGTGGAGTTATCCTTAATCTTGTTCATTACTTCATCAGAGCTTTCTTTTCCTGCCCCATCTTCCTTCTCAGTACGGAACGCACTGAGCACAGTGAAATTCTGATGAAAAAAACGTGGCTTTTAAATACCTTTAAAATTGCTGTTTGAACGTTTTCTACACGTACTCAGCATATTCTCAAAATATTTAAATACTGTTGGGGGATTTGCATTCACAGTGCTGCCACAAAAGCTGTTTTTATTTTGTTTTTGCTTTTTTACAACCCAAGACACTTTCTTCACGTAAATGGCTGCTGACTGCTCCAGGTTTGGTGGTTCTACCAGATCGTGGCATCATGTGAGGTTTCATAACATTAAAATACCTTTGTTGTGACAGTATCAAATGTAAAGCTTGTACCAACGCTGTCATATTTGGGTCAGGGCTGTAATGTCCACCTCTTATTCTTCATTGACCTAATCTTCATGCAAAATTGATGTCACCTTTCTGAGTGTTGTTCTGCAGCATGAATAAAGCTGGCTGCGTGAGCTAGAGAGCAACAAGGAGCAAGTGGCAGCAGTAAATTGATTAATGCACTTACATCGTGGTGTTGTTCTCTGTGGCTGGTCTGCACATTGCTTGCAGTTTTCTTTGGCTGCTTCCATTAGCTAAAGAGTCTTGTGTCCACTTCATTAATTTATTTCTTTGTTTTGGTTTGTTGTTTTGGGTTTTTTTAAGCCGTTCGTTTTTGAACTCAGTATAAACAACATGAATGGTTGGATGTGGGAGTCTCCACCTTTTCTACACTCTAGTTGGAGGTATGCAAAAATACTCCTATTTGGAAGTTTCCCATTCCCTGTAAGGACACACACTTTTACTTTCCAGTGCACTTTGCAGCGGCTGCTCACGTTCCTCCCAGGATCTCGGTAAACAGGACAAATAGCCAGTGAAGGAGGTGGGAACAGAGGCCAAGTGAGCCTGTGGAGTTACTGAGTAAATATTAACAGAAAAGCTCTGATAATATTCTCTCAGTTCTAATACTTCACATGATTGCTATAAAAATGTGATAAGAATACAAGATATTTATAATTTTAATACTGTCACTTTTACGCTGTGAATAATGTGCTTTGTACCGTATCATTTACAATGATATTGAACCTTTCTGTACAATCAGCAGGTGGTTATGTCTGTGTGTTCTTCGAGGCCTTTAAATAATATATAATTTGTTCATCTATACTGTAGTTTACTGTGTTATGGTTAATGATGCTCTCAGGCACACTTTTTTTTTAATGCTTGAATTTTTTGTTCCCTTCTCTTCAGTCTTCTTCTAGTCTTTTTTAAACTCTTTCAGAGGCAACCTCAATATTTCTTGCACAATTATCTGTGAAATTTGTTGGACCACAGAGTATGGGATATCAGAAAAGCACCTGCACTGCCTTTTGAAATCCATCACAAAGGGACTTTCATGCAGGCTGTGCATGTTGCCAGTGCTTTCAGGAAATGAGGTGGTTTTAACACTGGTCAAAACCAATGAGGAAAAAGGAAGGTGCTCCTGAAGTGCTGTGCGATATCTCTCTCTCTCTAAGTTATTCCTGCAAGAAAGGTCTCTGCAGAGATCTGAGATGATCCGATTCCATGCTGTACACAACAGAGGATTTGAAGCATTAGCTGTGAGGCAGCAGGACTAGTGTTTTAACTCTCCATGGCCTGCTGTTGTCCTATTTTATACCCGTCATGCATCAGGGGAAAGGGAAATCACTCACTGATACAAAACAATAAAATGAAATGAATCCAGTATTTCCCTTTCTCACAGGACTGGCTTTGGATCACATCAAGTTTGAAATCATTCGGTAATATATGAAACACTATGGTGCATGTACATACATACTTCAGATTTCTATTAGTTTGAGGATTATCCATCACTAGCCACCGTGCTGCCCTGTGAATTTACATCAGGCTTCATCAGGGCAGCATTAACAAAATAAGATAAGTCTTAGTGACTGATGAGAGTACTGTGACTTTTAATGCCCCTCTGGGCCAGCACCTCACAGCTCCCCAGTCATGCTCCGGGGTGGTTGGTACCGCTCATCCTTACGTTCCCATGTGCGGCAGTGGGAGCAGAGAGAGGACAGCATTCATCAGCACACGTTCCCTTTGCTGGCCTTTGCCCTCCTGTCTCTCACCCAGGACCTGCAAACGAAAAGGTCATACCTGCTATGTCACGCCTTGGGCAGACAGCGAGTTCAGCCGCTCTGTTGACATGAGCTAATTTATTTTATTTTTTAAATTATGGATAAGATGCCTACAGTAGGGCGAGCATTCACGATTCAAGGGTGCTGTGTTGCTGCAGCCCAGAGGTGTAGCGTATCCCTCAGCCCACGCACCCTCCCACAGCTCCCGTGCTGCCCCACTCCCACCGCTCAGAGGGACATACGGAGAGTTCCTGGCTCTCCCTGGAGTGAGTGCAGGATTCGAGCCCTGTAGAGTCAAATGAAAGACTCCTATTGACTTTGGGTCGGGTCCTTAGTAAATGCTTTGTTAGATATAATCCTGTATCTATCAGCACTTACATCAAGTGAAAGCGGTTCACAGTCACAAAGCCAATAGTTTTCTATTTATCTAATGTGTACTTTAGGTGGTATCACCAGAAAGCCTTTTTTTTTCTCCACTCTGTGAAAACACTTTCAATCAATTCTTATTTCTCGAAGAAAGGGGGGAAAAATGCTTTTTGAAATCCAAGGAGTCAGCTTCTCATCCTTCTAGCTGTGCTTCGGCCTAGATAAGAAGAGATCTCAGGGTCCCATATTATTAATGCACTGTCTATATGAATAACGAGCAGGCTTGGTGAATTATTCCACACTCCTGGGAAAATCTATAACCCCGTCCTTCTGCAGCACCACTGGAACTAAGCAGGAGACTCGTATTTTCTTGATTTGCTGAATTCAGATGACTTCATTTGTAAGGAGGAAAAAAATGTAGCTGTTCCCCACTGACACCCATTTAGTAAGCTCAAAAAAAATTCACGGCGTGTCACGTGCGCTATTAAAAAAGGAGAAGGAGAGAGAGAATCCCAACTGTGCAGTGGAATATTTTAAGACTTTGCTCTTGTCCAGAAACGTGTCTTCTTGAATCGCCCTTGCAGCCACCCTGAAATTGCAGCCAGATCCTGAGAGGTGCTGACTTCGGTGGGAGCAAAAGCAAAACTGGCAGTGACGACGCAGAGTAATTAGTTCATTTACCAAGGCACAGCGGCTCTCGTTACCAGTTTGCCTTCTAGTCTGCAGGGCAGGGGCTGAACGGAGCAGATGGGAGGTATGTGCCTGACCCTGCCGATGGTGGGTGAGCTTTTGTGTCAGAGCACAGTAGCATTTCCTGAACCCAGACCGTCAGTGAGCAACCTGGGGAGAGCCGAGAGGCCACACTTCTCCCTGAACAAGCATATCTACAAATATATATATATGTGTGTGTGTGTGTGTATCTGTGCACATGCTGTAGAGTCATTCTGCCATGGGCAGTGCATCAAAATGCTGTTCAGATGCGTATGTGTGTGTTTCCAGTTATTAAGGTGCAGAGGGGGAGGATATGCGAGGGTCAGATTTGTAGCCAACCTGAGCCACATTCGGCAACGAGGGCTGCTGAATTAGGCGCTTCCCCATCTCTCGGCGAGGGCTGTGTTGTTTGTGCCGCATGCAAACATCTGCCAGGCATTAGGGAGAAGTAGACGGATGATGATGTCTTTCTGGTGTGAAGATGGTGCAACTAATGAGATCATCTGACTGTGGGTTTATGTGAGTACATCTTCATTTCGGCTATAATTTATCTCCCTACCTATGTCTTATATTTCTTTCTTTTCCAATTGACATTGCGGTTTCCTATGTAGCAAAGCAACCACCCTTTTAATATCAAACCCATACAACAGCTGACTAATCCACCCCGATGAAGTCCAGAGAGCTCACTTAAATCCCAATTTCTGCAGAAAAAACATTTTCTTTTTCTACTTAAGAGGGGAAAAAAGCCATAAGTCATGGCACTATCTCCATCTGCGTGAGGGGTGGTCATTTTTCCAGGCTCCAGCTGATAGGTTTCAGTGCCGACACAGAGGGGGCAGAGTCCTCGCAGCCAACCAAGGTGCACAAGCAGCAGCCTTACAGTGAAATTAGAGAACAGCACGGCCATGAAGCAGTGTGAAGACACTCAGGAACATATAATTACTTCACCTCCATACAGAAGAAAGTAACCTTTCTCTAAAATACTTGCAATAAGCCTGCTAGAGGTTAAGGAGAAAAACAGTAGGAGTTTTCTCCTCTTATAGGTAGCATTAAGTGTTAATCACAGCACTGGAAAGAGCCTGGTAAAGGGTTTTGGAGGCAGCAAGCGCAGGCATGGAGGGTAGCCGGCAAAAAGAAGCACAAGCTAGGTGGGGAAAAAGCCTAAAGTAGAGAAAATTCCCTTGCGGGGGTGAAGACACAGGTAAGACCATGCAGGTGAGCCCCGTGAGTTCAGGTGGGAGGAGGATCAGGCATGCTGCCTGGCCAAGCACGGAGAGCAACCAGGAGAAGGGGTTTTCACAGCTTTTGTGTGCACAGATCTTTTGTGTGCGCCAGCCCAGATTAGCCCAGAAGGGGGGCAGCAGCCCTCTGGTAACCCGACAAATCTATCTGCAAATCTACAGATGGTAGTTGTAGGGGGGGAAAAATCTTCAGCGATGCTGAGGAAGAGATTTCCAAATGTCAGGAACTAGATGGAAAAAGCCTGTCCAAGAGCACATCACAAGGCTGGGGTGAGCAGAGGTGTGTCGGAGCCAAAAAGCTTTGTTTGGGGGGGTGCCACAGAAGTAGCTCAGAAGAGTAAGATCTGGATATCTGGGAGGGACCTGTGTGTAAGACCCTTGATGTGTCCGCATCCATCACGGCCACCATGAGGTGTGGAGCCTGTAGCTGCCCTGTGTGGCAGCAGCAAGGCAGCGAGAGAAAGAGCTTTGCTACCACTTTCTAAATCTGCGTGGAGTGATGTTGCCAGCTGATACAGGATGTGTGGTGTCTTAGGCGCAAAAGGCTTAAACCTTTATACCATGCCTTTAAAACAACACGGGGTCTCTCTGTGTCTTGTGTGACAAAGCGCACGTGTGCAGTCCAAGCACAGTATTTAAGATGCACTCAAAAAGCGGACTGACACCCAGAGACAGATTTTCAGCTGGTGTAAACTGGCTCTTAAAATCCCCAGTGAGATGCTAGTTTGTGCCAAATGAGGACACGGTTTGTTGAGTCTAGGAAAATGAACAGAATGGCAACTGGCTATTAATCCTTGCGCACGGTCTTTAGGGAATATATGGGACCAGCGTTCAGCTAATCAGTGGCCAAGAGTAGCTTAGAGAAACGTTAAAGTCAGGTTGGCTTCTGTGCTCTATCCCCTTACACCAAACCTCTGCAGCAATTCAGATGATAATCTATCTCTGCCAGGAAGGACCGTATTACTAGATGGCTAATTCTGCATAAGCTCACATCATACTTTTTTTCTGCATTGGATACTGTATTTTCAGTGCACCCGGGCTGTGAAATGCTGCTTGTCTACAGGAGGTTCTAATATATTATAGAAAATATGTGATCAGAGTATTGCAAAGCATTAAGTCTTTTTTTCTTTTCTTTTGAAGCTACCTTCTATCTATAAACATGGAGCTAGTTCACAAGGCTTGAATGTGGTTCGTAGGATTAGGATTCAGACACAAAAGAAGTGGATGATTAAGTAAAAATGGAAAGTGCTGCTACATAGTGTGTTCTCTTTAAATTAAGAGACAAGAACCTGAAGTTATTACACACTGAAATTTTAAAGAGACAAGGACCAAATCTGTGTAAGAATACACTTCGTTAATCCTTTTATTGATGCAGTGAGTTCAAATAAGAGTCACTATTTAGCACTGGGATTCTCCGTTGTGTTGAATTACATTAATTAATCTGGCAACTGCAACTAGAGGCGGACAAGTCAAGAAGTGTTTAACTGATTTCAGAGGATTGATTATCCATAAAATTGATCACAGACACATTTCCAGTTCCTCCCCTCAGAATACCGCCAGGTAGCTGTAGCACCCAAACCCCGCAGCAGTTTGTCAGCCCTTTAGTCTCTTTAGCCTCTTTTGGGTGATTTTCACGCATTAACGTTGCAGAATTGCCTTACATTTAGGGATCAAGTAAGTACATGTCAAGTGAGGGATTTATTTCAAATCTTAGACTTTGTGCCGAGGAAGTACATGTACACAGCCTGCAGGTTTTGGAACGGGTCCCTATACGTAGGTGTCAGAAAGCAGTTTATTAATCCAGTATCTCAAAAAAAGAAGCATTATTCCCTTTTGGGAGGTGTTTCCATAGACCATTCAGTTTACTACAATAACTGCTCAAGGTTAAGCAAGCACAAGTGCTGATGTAGTATGCCAAAATTCAATAATTTTTAAAAAGTGCTGCCTCTCCCTTTTGAAACTATCACGCAAAAGACAGCGGTGTGGAAAGGAGCTGTGCTCTACCATTTAAGCATTCTGTCCTGTGTCATTAGTACATAAAACCTGTTCTGCAGGCAGATGGATTGTTTTTAATATGCGGTCTTGTGTAATCATTTCCTTTTGATTACAGTTCCTAGGCAGCAAGCATACAGCAGAGTTTTCAAGATGCATGTGCATGGTCAGTACATTTTTTTTTTTTATCTTCCTAATGTGCCCAGAACTCACAAACAGCAAGGTGAAACATCAGCACAAACCATCACTCAGGAACAAAATTGAGAAGCAAATGACACCGTCCTAACTGAGGACAATGGCAAATCTCCCATTAACTCAAATGAGAGTAGAAAACATATCTCTGTATTGGTTTTATTATTACAAAGTGCCCTGTCCTTTTTCTTCAGGCCCCTCCACGAAATACCATCAAATGCGGTTGCATGTAATATAGTTATGCAAATACAAAATGAACTCTGTTTCCTTGGGAAATTTCCTTTCCTCCTCTTGAAAATAGCTAACTGGATGGACACGTTTTAAAACAAGAGCAGCTGTAGTCCCTGTTAAATAAAAAAAACAAAGCCCATTAGTGTAATGAACACTTGTATCCCATTAGTGAGATCGTTAGCCAGGGACACAGATACCCATTGCTCTGAGCAGGACAGGGGAGAGGAGGGTGAGCACTACTTTGAACCACAGAGCACAGGAACGAAGTAGTAAAGGAGGAAATCCATATAGTTTTTGACAGGTTGTGTTTCCTCTGGGGTTCAGCTCAGTAGCAAAGTCCCGGCCTCATTATTGCACTGGTGTTGTTCATTTCTTGTTCGTCTGTGTGTTGTGATGAATTTGGTTCGTCCGGATGTCAGTCAGGGAATCAGGCGAGGAATTTGTGGCAGAGCGGGAGATGCGTAATGCTTCTGGGTAGCACGGTGACGGGTCCTTTCCTGGGATGGATGCGCAGTTCTGGCCACTCAGCTTCAAAAAAGGAGGTGAATTAACCTGGAGGCCCCGGTGTGGAGAGAGGCTTTGGATGCTCAGCAGAGTTCGCAGCCTCTATTGAGAGAAAAGAGTTGTCGGGCGGCAAAGCAAAGGATGGCGTATGAATGTGCTGTCAGATCAGTGCATGAGCACCAGGAATGAAGGCTAAGAAAACAGTGGAGGATTTAATAGATATAAACTCCCCATCACTAGACGTAGGTCGGAAATTAGAAGAACAGTCCTAACTCTTAGAGGAGGTTGGCAACAGCTTCCCAGTAGGATGCCAGCTAGTTTTGTAGACTTCCAGTGTCTTTTGACGTACCCAGAAAATGTAAAGAAATTAGTGTTATTTCATAAAATAATACTGCAGCATACTAGTGAAGAATGGACAGACCCCAGTCTGACATAAGCCAAGAAAAAGAGCTGTAGAGCAGACTCATAAGAATTCATTCGCGTGTTAAGAGACGCAAACAACTGTATATACGCTTTGTCTTTAATATAGCAAGAATTGATTCAGTCTGGGCCAAAAAAAAAAGATCTTATAACAAACAAATCACATTAGTGTTCAGGCAGCTGCATTTCATACCAACTAAAGGGTAAAGTCTGGGGGGATTGTGTGATCGTTCTTGAAATGCAACTTTTGAAAACAAAAACGGTTTGTCAATGTTGTGAATTTACTAATAAAAGAAAGAGGGGAAAAGTTGCCAAGCAGATATATGGAAAAGTTTCATCCTATTTTGAAGTCTTCAGTTACAATTTGACTTTATTTGATACAGTAATTTTTTATTGTTTGGTTGGCCAACATGGATATTTTTTTTTATCCATTTATTTGCAATAACGTGCTGATAAATCAGTTTTAGCAGTGGAACCAATTAATTCTCCATTGTAAGTATTGACTTAGATTTTTTTTTAATCTGTTCTATCCATCGGAGATGGCAGTGCTGTACTTCCCTGGATGAGCGATAATGAGGGTGTATTGCAGAATCCATCTGAAACAGTGTAAGTTCTGTGTGGTCATTGCAGGGAAAAAAAAAACCATTTGCAAACACAAATTAAGTAAATTATAGCCTTGCTACCTGGCTTGTGTTCTTCAAATGACCCCTGGTGCCCACAAGTGGGGATTCTAGCAAGAAGTATCAGTTCGAGATTGCAGATTTCCCATCTGTGTTTGCTCATTAAAACACTGCAGGATGGAAACTATGATCAGAAATGACCTGTGGTTACAATGGATGTGGTCTAATTGTATTGTGTAGAGTCAGGTTTGGTAAAAAAATGAATGGGGGAGGTTTTGAAATTCCTAAAATTCAAATGTAATTACGTACCACCCAGATCTGTGTTCTGCTGTTACTGTTTACTGGCACTGAAAACCTTTTGAAAGCTGATACAATTTCCTAATAGAAGGAATAAATTGACAAAGCAGGTTAGAAGCTTGCACTCCAAATGTAGCCACCTTTATGCAAAAGCCTTTAGTGAAAACTCCTGCAAGTGTGGGCTGTATCGAATCAGTATATTTCTGAAATAATCAGGAACGCTCATTTGTAACAAGCTTTGGATTAGACTCTTTCCATGTGAACCACTTTCACTTTAAACTCATTATTTATGGTAAGCATCGCCACACTCTTCATGCATTTTGCATATTCAATTTTCACGCCAAAATATAGGAGCTGCATTAGCTTCAGTGCTCCCAGCAGGTAATCAGCCTCCTGCAGTATCAAACCTTATGTCACCCAACAGTAATAGGCTGAAATAGTCAGAGCCTCGTAAGGACTGTGCCTGCCCAGTTCCTATTAAAATTAATGGGGACTGGGCATCCATTCCCTCTAGGCAGCTTTGAAAATACCAGCCAAAATGTAGTTGTAAGTATTAACCTTTAGGAAGTTAGTGTTGGCAGCCTCCCGCTGCTCTGTACTAGTTTCCAAAACCAGTAGCTCCGATTTGGCACGAGCCCTGCGTGAGAGCATCCAGCTCCGGTGTGATGGGACCATGTCCTCAGGGGCTCCTGGTCCACAGCTGCCGGTGGGGAGCAGCTGTGGGCAATTCCCACCTTCAGGCTGTTTTGGCTGAGCGGATCCTGGGAAGTCAGAAGGCAAATTGTGAGCCTGCTCTGCCACTTGTACCAGGAGCAGCCTGAAGTGAGCCTGGTGGGTCTTTTTTTCCTGGTCTTCAGAAGCAAGGAAGCCAGTCCCATAAAGGTCAGTAGAGGTGGTGTGAAAAGGCTACCCTGACTCTGAATATAATGCAATATGGAACTTTGGGGCAGAAATGCCAAAAAAATTACAGCCTAACTGTTAAACATATTTTGTATAGGAAAAAACCTGCCTGTGGATGCTTTTATATATTAAACCCTGTAAGGAACTTCTGCCCTGCTGATTTAACCTTCTTTAATTAGGGTTTTTTTCCCTTTCCTGTCTGTATTTGTAGAGAAAAATAGTCTGGCATTTGAAAAGAAAAAGGGGATTAGAGTCATTTATTATTGGATCACTATTAAACTAATAGAAATAGCAATAGAAAGTCATGTTTTTAAACAACTTCCAGGTCTCGGGTCTAATCCATGCAGATGATGACCTGTGAGGAAGTAGTGTTATAGGAATAAATTGGCTGTGGTTTAGACGGGAGGATTTCAACCCAGCTACTAAACTCTCAGTAGGGCATGCCTGAAATGTTACCACAGTAGCTGGAGACCAAACTGTCCTCTTTTTATATTTTTTTCACCAAATAGTTCTAAAATAACCAAAGTGTAATCACACTCCGTGAGCAGATTGTTCACGGACACAAAATGCATTCCTGAATCAAATAAATTGCCAACTGTGAAGCATTTCCTAGGCTCTGCTTTGCGTAGTAGGAGATAAGAAGCAAATATAACGCGCTGGTCTCTAATATTGACTGCTATTAAAAATGCAAGGCGATAAATGTTCTCTTTCTGTTTCAACGGTGCATCATTGGTAGAAATCCTGTAAGGACCGACTGGATCTTAATGACCTGTTACACTGCATCTTTGGCACCTTTGTGAGTGCCAGCTCTGTTTTTTTTGGTGGATAACTGTGCCATTTTAGGAAGTACTAATTGCGTTTTGCTGAATTTTGCTGCATTTTTATTCTGACGTTCTTAATTTTTTACTTTCCCTTCCTAAATATGACTGCCTAGATGTCATGGACCTGGAGGAAATGTGTAGCCAGGAACATTAGCAGTGCTGGCAGATCTCAGAAGCAGCAAAAGTGCCAGCCAGAGCCCTTCCTGGCTCTGCTGAGTCCACAGGTTTTGGGTAGAATTGTGGGCAAGGCTTACTGCAGTATCCCTGTGCTTAGGGTACGGATCGTGCGCTTGTTCTGCTAGCTTTTCCTGAAATACTAGGTCTTGCTAAATGTAGCTTTCTGTAGAATATAAATCAGCTACGTTAGTGTAGTGTCCTGCTTGTGCAACATATTTTGGTTATGTCTACCCTTATATTCGCTCCCTTCACGGCATGCTACGAGATGTCAAAGAAAGTAGATGCTGCTGCTTCCTACCACATTTTTCAGCTAAAAATGGCAGGTGCCTGGAATTATTACAGTCGTATTCTTGTTTGTTTTTTTCACTAAGAAAACGACACCGTAGATGTTGAGAGGTTCTTGCCAGGAGTTTTGCAGAGACCAAGGGGATTATATTTGCGCTCTGCAGCCTAACAGGGAACCACAGTCTACCAGCTTATGCTGCAAAACGAGGTAGGCATCCAGCGAGGGCAAGAGCACAGGCTTTTTGTAGTGGAAAAAAAAAAAGAAAGATGGGGCTTTGGGCACCACAGAGGTGAAGAGAGGTTACGCTGCGGAGTGGGAGCAGACTTGCTGTTTTAGGCAATACTGGATAGAGTGAAAAATCTCAAAGATTTGGAATTTTTTTCTTTCTTAGAAACCTGAAAAAGTGTGCAGTAACTACATAGATTAAAACCATACACTGTTTGGATCGCTATTTCTGTATCTGTAAAGGATGAAAGAAAAACATACAGCATGGGGGGCAGACCCACAGGGTCCTGTTCTACACGCAGTCTGGGGAAACCCTAAAGTAAAAGGAGATATTCCTACAGCCTGCTTTCTGTTCCTATCCCAAAATACTCTTTCTTCCAATTTGTCTTTGGTGTCAAAATAAATGGAAATGTTTCATAGTGATTAATGGTGTGCTGGCTACACAGTGAATGCTGGTAGGGATACAGCCGATCAGTGAAGAGGAAATTTTCAGAAAACCTCATCATATTTTGTTTTGACTTTATGCTGACATGTTGAATTTTGGCAAAGAAGTGATGAAATTCAGCCAGTTACATAGGCATGCATGTGTGCACATAGGCACACACAGAGGGAGAGAGTCGCTTGACGATTCTGCTCCTGGAAGGAGATACCTCTCTGGAGAAATACGCCATTGCTTGACCCATGCTGGACTGTTGGTCGCTATTTGCACCTGGATTGTCCTCTTGAAGGATTATGTCTGCAGGACAGGACTGAAGGAGCATGCCTGTGGTCCTCAAAGCCACCCAGTGTTGCGTGGCACTGTGGGATCCAACAGTGGCTGCGAGGCAGGTTGATGGAGGCTTACCTGCCCCTCACCTTCCTCTGTGCACCTCCTCCTGAGTCGCTTTTGGGAATAAAAGGAGGTGACAAACGCCACCCCATTCCTGTTTTATTTAGGAAAATGGCTTATTTAAACAGTGCTTATAAGGTTTTGCAGAGAGGTCCAAAGAAACCTGCACCCTAATGCAAATCAACTCAAAACTTCTTCCAGGTTTTGATAGAGCTCATTATACATAGTCTATACTGTATTTATTCACCTAGAGACATTAACTATTATGTACAAAAAAGAACAACTAAGCACAATATTGTTTCTTGTGCTACCATTGATCTTTAGTTTCATAATTCAGTTTTGCCCTCTAGATTAAGGGTGGGTTTTTTGTACTGCTGTGTATGTGAGATGTTTAAAACTTCCTTGAGATTTCCACTTCCAGAGGGTTCTGCGAGACTGAGGTTGCAGTTTATCTAATATTTTGACAATGTCCAAGCTCTGCGTTGTAAAAATCAATTTAGTTTTAAGTTGTTGTTTTCACCACTACAGTGAATAATCCAATTTTTAATTATTTTATGTGTTATTTTATTATTTTTATGTATTTTTAGCTTAAAATTTTGTTGTTTGTCATTATTATAATTTTAGTGGAAGGGACACTGGAGGAACCAAGCCTTGCTGGAATAGATTGTTATCCCGTGTAATGTATTGATCAGGTCAGGCAGTAAATTAACAGGAGCAGAACACCATTAAATTTTGAACTTAATTGCCTTCTACTCTTAATTTCTATTGGATATAATCAATAGGTGCCAGAGGAAAGTTAAAAGAGTTATTTAGCTAGCCGCTATTTCCTGCAGCATAATGGAAAACTACTGTTTCATCCTCTAGTTGATGCAAATAATTTGCAGTTCAAGTGTAGCCACTTAAGCGTTTTATCAAAGACTCACTTTTAGTTCTGTCTTGATTAATCTTCATCCCTTCCAGAAAGAAATGTGATTTCGTGACGCAATCTGTTTTGGTTTAGCTGCCCCTTTGGTCTTTGCACTTACACTGGTGTTGCAGCAACGCCGCTTCCCTCCAGGATTTCTCCAGCCTGTATTCCTGTCTCTAGCCCTGTACACACAGCGTGTCTTCAGGGGGATATTCTCGGGCCAGCATCTTTTAATATCATTTCCTTCTCCAAGGAATGCAATGTTAAAGCCAGTGGAAATGAAGACCATAACCTTGGTCTTGACTTTTCTTCTTGGTTCTTCTACTAGCTTGTTCGGGCAAGTTGCTCATCTCTCTTATTTTCCCTACCTGCAAAACACTAAGTTAATGAATTGCCTTCACCAAGGTCTAGTGTCAAGCTGATGTGTTGTACTCTCTTCTCCCTGTGCCAATGATACACCTTGTTCTGTTCTCCAGCCTACTGTTGGGTTTGTTGCTCCTTGTGTCTCACGTTTCCCTCTGTAGTAATATTTTAGAAACTTTTTTTTTTTACTTGATGTTGAATTTAAGTATTGCTTATCCTGCTGTAATCTAAAACCATTTCCTTATAAATCAATATCTCAGTGCTATTATTATTTTTACACCTCTTTGAACGCTCTTTCCATTACCTAGTCTTTTGCTAATAAAATACTGCAAAGGAAACACCATATTTCAGGTGGCCCCCTGCCAAAGCTGTGTGCCCAGTATCACTGCCCTGTGGAATCACAGGGACATTAAAAAGCCATTGACTGGAGGATAGACATCTTATGCAAATTAGGCGATTATTGCAAACTTTGGTGGGCCTTGGAAGCTGTATTACTGAAGCAGCATGCAGAATAAAACAGGCCAAGGTAATCATACCTCATATTTTACAATAGTGTCAGTTCTGTGCCAGTGGTGCTATTCCATATTTATAACTTTATATTGGCATAAGGCAATTCACATTCAAGCTAATGGGAGTTTTCCAGGAGTGTTGATTCAGGTTCTTGATGAGAAATGAGTATAGCCCCTTTTGCACATCTTTACAGCAGAAATAGCAGTTAGAGTAGAGAAGAGTCTACTTGAGATTTTATGAAGTGGTGCATAATGATGCACCAAATGGACAGACCTTCACAGAAGTCTCATTTTCTGAGCTGACCCGTACTCTTTCTGAAAACCAAATATCTTCAGGGAGTGGCAAGTTACCCACCTCAAAACAAAGTCAACACATCTAGTGAGTCTTGCTCTGAAATCTTGACCTGTGTCTGCCCACAGTTCTCTCCATTATGAAATGTTGATAACGGGTATTTTACTGTGAGCACCTTTGATTTTATTCAAGTCCAGTATGTCTGAAAAAACATTTCTTGCTGTCTATGCAAATTTAAAAAATGCCAAATCATCAAAAGCGCTGAGTATGAATTTACCTCTTTGACAATTATTCCTTGTCACATTATTTTGTTTAACAGGGAATTCATCACAGGGGAGAAGAAAAAATAAAGCCTCTTGACAGCTACAAGGAATTAACTGTGCTTACAATAATATATTTTCCAAGAGAAGGCTGGAGGGCAGAGTTTGACAGTGCTGAAGCTGTACCATGTGCAGTGGTGTCCTGTGACTTTCATTGTCCTGGACTTAACCTCGACAGAGGGAGGACTTCGAATCATAGAACTGTTAGGGTTGGAAGGGACCTTAAAGATCATCTAGTTCCAGCCCCCCTGCCATGGGCAGGGACACCTCCCACCAGATCAGGTTGCTCAGAGCCCCGTCCAGCCTGGCCTTAAAAACTTCCAGCAATGGGGCTTCCACCAGCTCTCTGGGCAACCTGTTCCAGTGTCTCACCACCCTCATGGTGAAGAACTTCTTCCTAACGTCCAGTCTGAATCAACCCATCTGTAGTTTTGATCCATTCCCTCTAGTCCTACCATTACCCGAGATCCTAAAAAGTCCCTCCCCAGCTTTCTTGTAGGCCCCCTTAAGATACTGGTAGGCCACTATGAGGTCTCCTTGGAGCCTTCTTTTCTCCAGACTGAACAACCCCCACTCTCTCAAGTCCGTCCTCATAGGAGAGGTGCTCCAGCCCTCTGATCATCCTCGTGGCCCTTCTCTGGACACATTCCAGCACGTCCATATCTTTGTTGGTCTGTGTTATAGACCAGCATGAATTGTGCAAGACTCGCAGTCCCAGCTCCCAGGAGAGGCTGAAATTCTCCTGTTCTGGTCATTCCACCGGTGCCCATTCACTGGTCCTCATATTATGAGCAGGCAGAGAGAAGAGTTGGTGTTGTGCCTACAGTGTATTTAGCAAACTGAATCGCAAAGCCCAGGTGCCCACAGAAGCCTATGGCCAAGAAGGGAATTGGACGTGGGGCTAATTGAGTATCTCTGGCCAGGGTGGTGTCAGCAATTATAATAGCATTCCTTATTTCCCATGGAGAAGAGCTTGTCCTCATGTTCCACGCTTCTGCCAAGAAAAGGATAAAAGGAGATTTTTCTCTGTGTCACTGAGGAGAATCCCCTTTTCATCCAAATGAATTATGCTGTCTCCAAGGCGCCAGATTAATCTGTCTATGATATCCCTTGTGTATTGTTCCTAGACTAACACATATCTGTGTTTCGTCTTTCATGGTCTAGTGGTACAAACGAAAGCTAACTCACATGGTAGTCTTTCGCTGCTACTCACTGCCATGAAAAACTACAGGAACGATTCAGCCCTGTGGAAGAAGAGAGGTACGGGTAGACTGCTCACTAAGCAAGCAAAGATTTGCTGTGCATTGGGGTAAAGTTTCACCCTTGAGTTGCCTCGTAAGAAGCCTCTGGAGGAGATGCTTTAAGCATCTGACACGGTTCCCTGGAAGAGCAGCAGAGGCAGGCAGCTGAGATGATATTGCGAGCCTGTGCCTGATCCTCTTGAAACTCCCCTGGCTTCTTCTGAGCCTCTTGAAAGGGAAGTAGCTGCCTGTGCCATGCAGCAGCCTAGGTCCAGTCCAAAGTTCTACATGAGCTAGACATTTGCAACAAACCCCAACTATGTTGGAGTAAAATGTGGATAACAGCACAACATTTATGTTAAGGCTGATGATGAGGACGGTTTGGCTCCATTGAAGCTCCTTCTCTGGCTTGTCATCATCATAAAAACCTTGTGAACTATAGATTATTGCATTATAGGTATGCACACCAGGAGAGGTAGACAAGGTAGGAAGTCTCAGAGACACACATGAATTAGGATTAAATAGAGCAAACTAATTCTCAATCAGATCTACTCACCACTAAAACGAAGAAGATAGAAAGAGACAGAATCAAAATTAGCGAGATAACAGATTGCATTTCTGGTTAGGAAGAAGTCCTGCATTATGAAAGGCTGGTGGATTTAATGTTCAATTCTACCCTTATTTGTCATGCACATTGTAAAGCATATTTGCAGTCATCACCTTCTAGTTGAATCAGGGCAGTGAGTTTTTGTTTTTCTTAGAGTACTTTATGTTTTATAGCTTAGAGCCTTGGCAGAAGTCCATCTACAGTAATATATGATTCACATCGTTGTTGGGCTGGGGACTGCAATTGTTGCTGTTCTGTCTGTACTCTGCTGTGTTTATGGAAGGATCAGAATTAGAGCCGTGAGGTTTTTCTCATGATCCCTAAATCCAGAGGTGTATTTGCACCGTTTTTATCCCTACAAGGTTATCTACTGCTTACGACTCGCTTTCCTGAGAAATGGTCAGACAAGACGTATTGGAAAGCAGCCTTATTTTGTGAATTTATACCAGAAATTATACCAGACAGTAACCCTGTTATGACCCAAAAAACCCACCACACAACAATAACAACCCTTCTAAAAAAACACTACAAGAAATGAAAGACAGACCACCCCCAAAAAAACCAACCACCCAGCTCTTTGGAGGCTTGGCAAGACAGTTCTGGGAGTTTCAGGTAAAGATAATATATTCTTCGCATAATTGTTCAAATTGAATGTGTTGACTCAATATGTAGATTGTTTTCAACTCTCTCTTGTCGTTCAGTCTGAAGATAGTTTCAGTTGCACCTTGGTGGAGTTTCTCAAAACATTGGTACTGGCAGATATAAGATGGCCTGCTTCATCTGGAGGCAAGTTTTCTGGGGAAAACTTTGCCCTTAATTTCATGGCCAGCAGACCTAATAAATCATGGCTGCAAGAAAACTCTGTAACATGCTGCAAGTGGAAAGTTCTTTACACTGCATCACTGGAAATACAACATGAGTGTGAAACCCCACCACTTATATGCACACATCTTCCAACAGTTTCAGCAAAATCAGGGGATTTCCAGATCTTTGTCCTGAATGATAAGCAAGCACATTTTATAAAGATGTGCTCAACATCCCCATAGATACCAATTTCTGTGTTTGCCTTTGCAAGCCATCATCAGAAGGTGAAAACTACTTCACTTCCTCATTCCTATCCTTCATCTGCCCACATAGCTGTAACAGCATGCATGTAAAAATGCATTAAAATTTCAGCCTTGCAATTTGAATGTCGAGTCTTCAATCTTATCCCAGTACATTTGGAACCTCTTTTGCATACAGTATGGCTGACTTCTTACAAATCTAGTTTTCTTTAAAATGACAGAAGATGCGTCTGTGGCCCTTTCTGATAGTCCCATTTGTTACTCTACCCTTGCAGAACAGAAACGTAATGCAGCGTGCTACGCTGAGAGATCGGCCACAGACAGCCCCTTAGGGATATTAAACAGATAGTTATGTTGTCTTTGTGGAGCTGATCTGACTCCCCTTTGCTTCACTAAAGTTTAGCAAGGTCTCACTGAAATGCTGCTGGGATTTAGCTTCACTGTGATACAACCAGGCACCTCTGCATGGGGAGATGATGTCGCAAAGGTGTGTCCCTGTTGCCCATCTCTTTCAGTGCCCTGAAAAAAAGAAAAGACAGCACAGAAATATATATGTGTATATATATATATATGTAATCTATTTCACAGCTATCTAGTTGTCTAGATTATTTTTTTTCTCCCATCCTGTATGATTTCCTCAGGTATATATTGAGAGAAGGTGTTTGCAGTCATGCTGAGTGATGATCTGGGGGGGGGTTGCACAGACTGATGAAGAAAGACCCGGAATACAGGCACAACAGGCTGCACTAACGAAGCTGCAGACGTAGCCCATTCCTCTCTCTCTCTATAGCACAAACTAGTATTTAGGATCTCACTTTCAAAGACTGAGGGCTCCCAGTGAGTCATCCAAGTTCCACATTTGGGCACCTAAATTACTTACCCTCAGTGGTTTTCTAAATTAAAAATTACAATTTAAAACAAAACAACTGTACAATTTGTTTTCTCAGACTCATTCCATTTGAAAGTTATAGCAAATACAATGACTTAAAAAAACAGGTTTCTGTAACTTGTTAGCTTTTGAAGAGTTTCCTTCCAAAGAGTAATAATAAATGTACATGTGTACATTGAGAGCTCTCTCTTGGGTCAGACATTTTTAGTATTAGAAAAAACTTACTTTTATAGCTATATAAAATATTACGGCCATTCCTAAAGAATTCATGAGTGCTTTTTTATTCCACTGCTCACAGAAAGTGGAAGGGATCTTTCCACTAATCTCTCTCTCCAGCCAAGAGGGCTCAAATATAACCCAGTATTTCCACTGAAGGATAGTGGATATTTTTACCATTTCTGCCCACATCCTTCGGAACAGCTTGTAAAATCCATAGTGATCCAGGGACTGGAATATACTTTCTCTTCCACCTTGGCAGGGCTTTACTGTGTTAAGGCAGAGCTTGGAAACTGCTTTGAGCCCCTTGCAGTTGATGGGATAAAAAGACACAGGGAATTGCCATGGCCTGATGATGCACCAACTTTGCTGCAGCATGAGCCTCCCCATTACTACAAAAGCCTTTCGAGGTCAAAAGCTGTCCTAGTTTGACTCTTTCTACCTGCTTTTTAATGAACAAATGCTGATGCTGTTTGAATAATTCATTTATATTAAAATACAAAATCTTGAAGCACATCAGCCACTAAAGACGCTTTATTGCAGAAGACGTTCTGCATTTCCCTGTCCAGGACTGGTGCTCCCTGCAAGGCAGAGCTCGAAGGGCTCCCCATGAGCTCCCAATGCAGAATTGAAGTCTTGAATGCGCCCTGGCCACGAATTGAGCCCCTGAATGCACAGGGACTGAATATTCATTTTGTCCATTCTTCAAAAAAATACTTACAATTTAAAGTACAAGAATAGCTCCATTTATAAGCCGCTATGCGAGACAAGTCTCTGTCACCGGTGCCGTATCTACATTTCTTAATAAGAAGTGAACAAAGCCGATATATTGCCACGTATAAAAATAATGAAAAAAAGATATCCAGAGAGAGAAATTACCTTTTTGTCATAAAGTGATGTGGGTTGATTATAAGCATGCGTATTATTTCTCTTTGTTGTGCACTTCATTGTGCAGTCCGGGAGAACAGGGAAGCTGTGTGCTCCTGCTGTATGGCTGGATGATATTAGGGTTTCAACGTTTCGAACAGCAGATACTTAGGGTAAAACTTTCCCCTGATTTGAGCTGAACTATTCATCACACACGTAGCTGTCATTAATCTTACATGCAGAGCCAGGCTTCTCATATTTCAAAATCTTTGGAGAGGCAGCTTTTTAATCTATATTTGGTTCCTCTTTTTTCCCCCTCTGAGATTGATTTCTCTTTGCATATAATGCTGTAGTAGTTTCAATTTAAACAGAACCCTGAAATAAAATAGTTGAATATGAAACCTTAGCAGAGAGAAAGGAAACAATTATCTTGAAATTCTTTTTATTTTGGAGGTAAAAAACTTCAATGACAGCACCGCTGACTGACAAAATTGACGTGTTATTTTAACTTCTGTTTCAAGCGATGGATTATCTTAATCACAACAAGAGGGCATATACTCCTGGATGGGGCCATAAATTCAATTAATCTCAGTAGTGATTCTCAAAGTAATTTATTTTAATATAATGCAGCACCTTGAAGTATCTAAATTACAGCAGCTGAAGCTGGTTAAAGATGAGAGGCAGATGCAGAAGCTGCCCAGCAGGTCCTGGTGGCCAGGTCTACCTCCTCCTATCTCTGCCACACCAGCTTGGGCAAAAGGTAGGGTTGCTGGAGCTGATCCTCTGAGCCTGGGCAGGAAAATGAAGGAAAAGGACAAGGAAAGGAAAATGGCAGGGAAAACAGGAAAAAAGGCAGAATGGATGTGAGGGCAGTAAATGGTAGGGGGTACAATCTAAGCTTATTCTAAAAAATTTATGAACTATGATAGCTGCAGGTTATAAAGTAGCTCTATCAAAAGTTTCTGGTGACTCAGAGCAAAATTTTTAAGTGGTTTGCATATCTCTCCGGGCTCTTGAGATAATAATACTGCTCTCTGTTCCGTATTTTGTAGGCCATTTTTACAGCTCCTAATCTAAACCCTTCTCTCTGCTAATACTCAGAAAAGGATGTTATTGGAAACCCAAACTCCTTGCCATTTTGCAGAGCTGAACCTGGACACGTAACATTATAAATTCAGCAATGTGTGTCACTATGGGAACTGTTTCTCCTGCCAGACAGCGTTGGGAATGAACTGGGAACGGGCTGTTTAGACACACGTACATAAACATTCAAATGCAGATATATAAATTTTACCATTAAGTGTTTCTTTGCTTCACCATTTTTTCTTATTTTGCTTCATTTAGCATAGATTATCTCTGTAAGTCTGGCAACTGGTCAATTACTGAATTCCTTTTCAAAGGAAGGAAAAGGAAGATTACTAAATTCATCAAACTAGCATAAATCACCATATCTTCCCCACCTGAGGATCTGACCCTCTAACGGTAGTTTCTTTCCTCTTTATAAAGGTAATTATTCTATTAAAATTAATAGTAAAATGAATACTGCTGTGACTGAATTACATGAGATAAGCGTGAAATACTGTGATCTGTTCTGCTATGAATTAGTAATTATAGTGTGCCCAGTGAAATTTGCATACTTTCCTCTCCTTCCCTGCTATCCACCTTGGTTTAGTTGCTAAAACTCTCTCCAGGGTTGGAGCTGGAGATTGCCGGTGGTTTACACCAGCGCAGCAAGTTTGCAGAACGTGATACCCCTGAGTTTTAAGACAGCAGAAGAAGCTACAAGATAAGCATGGATCTGTTTGGTATTTGAACTATCTGTGATTGCCTTTCTAAATATGGTTGGGGGGGGGGGGTGTGCTTATATAGATGAGGTGAAAAAAAAAAGGGGGGGGGGCAGGAATCTGTCTCCTCTCCACCTGCTATTTCTGCATGAAAAGTTTGGCTTCATGATATGACTTTGAGTTCACACTGCCTGGAGGAGGGAAAGTAGCTGGTATCTCAAAGGGACATCACTCAGGATAAGGGAGCCCCCGAACTCATGCAGGGGTTCATGGGCCTGCGATAGCTTCTGTTTCAGAAAGAGCTGCGTGCACCTGCTTGCACTTAGGTGGTTCGTGGAAAGTTGAAAGTTAACCTTGAAGTGTGTAAATGATAGCGGGGCAAAAGGCAACCTTTCCCACACACGTCTTGACAGAGATGCCTTGAGCCAGCAATAGCAATTACTTATTAACTAGAGGACGGCAGGAAAAGACAGTTTTTTCAGTGCTGTGTGGATGTAGGGCAGAAGTCAAGTGTGGGGTCCGGGCTGGTTTCTGAGGACGAGAGGGAGCCTGCCCCGCACCAGCAGGGAAGTTTTGCCCTGCAGCCTGTCCAGCCCTGCTATGCCAGGGTACGCACTCAGCTCGGCGAGGTGGGCTCTTCGCCTCAGCACAAGCTAAATAGCCACAACCTGAGAGAAAGGGACATACGGGAGAAGATGGATAGGGAGAGCTATTTCCTTCTGACCCATGGTAGACTGAATCCTTGCAAGTGTCTGACGAGAGCTGTGTGTTCGACTTTGTTTCAGAGGCAGAGGGAGGAAATCACTGCTGCCCGGGCAGCCTGGGAAAGCCCTAGCTGGCTGGAGTCCCGTGAAGTAATTGCTTTTGTTAATAGGATTTTATTGTTATTAACCATATTAGGATGGTCGCAGACTGGTTTAGATAGCCTATGCTTAAATAATGATCTGCTGTAGGGATAAATGCAAACTTGTCTCAATGAATGAAAAACCGTTTTCGCTTTCCTAAGGATCGTATGCAGCCACAATTGCTCAAAACAAAAGAGAAGAAGGAAAGAAAAGAGAAGAAAAAAAAAAAAGACATATTGACATGCTTAATTAATACAGTGTATTTTGTTTCTTTGGATAAACCTTGATCTTGATGATCCCCAAGCTAATAGAAGGTCATCCTTTTTTCCGTTCTAAAAGTCCTAAATAGTCTGTGCAGTGCCTAGCTTAACCAGCTCAACATAAGCACGTTTTCACCCCTAGAAAGCAACCTCAGACAATTTGTAAAAAGTTCATATAAACTTTAGTTGCAAGCCATTATTTTTAATTCATGTGGTCTATCTGCGTTTCCTAGCACCTGAACAGTCCTTCCTGCAAATTACATTCTTTTTGTGAATATAAACAGTTTATTAAAACTCCTGTATTAATTATTTAAATGAGTTTATAAATATTTGAGGAAGCCCATGCAAAAGGCACTCATAATAAATTCTCATATTCTACCTTCATTGAAAGTTAAATTACAAAACTCTGAAGACTGCCTTCTGTAACAAAGACATTGTGTCATCACAAGGTCCAGTGTAAGAGCATTATCTCTAGGGAACATAAAAAAAATTAAAATCAGTACCTGATGTTTAAAGGGAAATAACAACAGTTCGGTCTTAGAGTGGTTGTACTAAATGTGACACACAATCAAATCTGTGACTGTTTAATTACCCATGCTCAATGTCTTACGGCAGGAGCCATCAGTTTCCAGCCTTGACTTTGAGATCACAGGTGTGGAGACTGAATTAATGAGCAGAAGGGGACATAGAGGTACGGAGGAGAAGCCTGGAGCAAGTGAAACAAGAAATCATTCACACAGATCAACTGATTGAATGAGAAGTCAGATGCTGTAAGTGGTAGTGGAAAGAATATCAATACTACAACTCTATGGCAGATCAGACTGAACATTGCAAGGGGTTTTCTTATATGAGAGGACAGGCAAAAAATAAAAATTAAATTAAAAAAATAGCAGCCCTAGGATAGCAAAAACTTCACTGGAGAAACTGTTGGAATTCTTTTGCAGATTGGCGGAAGCTTCAGCTTCAGAGTTGTTGGGTTTGCAGAGTTGGTTGGTAATGTGAACACTGCCTTTGTAGACATTCCCATCTTTTGAGTCCCAGTCGCCATGCACATGGTCGTGTCTGGCTGTCAAGGACATTGCACGTGACAAATAGCAGGTGCCAATCAGGACAGAAGCACTTCTGCAGAATTCAGGTAATGGATAATTTAACTGGTTAAACAGAAGGAGATGTCTGATGATGATCCCCTTCACCACGTGCTTGTGTTTTAACCATCCTGTGTTCCAGGAGGCTCTTGAGGCAGACACTCGCATATACTGAGAACTTGATAAAGTCAGTTTGTGATCATGCAGGATAGACCAAGAGGTGCTCCTGCTGTAAAGCCTGAGACTGTGAGCTCGTGACGGTTGATAAAACCAAAGCACTTGTAAAGATGGACTCACCTCTGTGAGGAATGACAGTTCAGATTAGCTCCACATATCCTGCCTTTACAGTTTTCCCAACACTTGTCTTCTCACCTGCTTCTTTTCTTCATCCGTCTTCTCTTTCATTGGTGATCACTGCTAAAGCAGAAAATCAGAGATCTTACTAGCCTGGGGACTGCAACGTAATGCCCAGATTTAGGGGCTTCACTAGCCAATTATCTTTCCTATTTGATCTACTTTAAAGTATTTGTGCAGGTGACTGTTTAGAAAGAAAACCCAGCTATTTCAGCCTTGTGCTGTTTTAAAGTGCTTTCTTTAAAGTGTTCATCTTTAACAAAGAGTATTATAAGATTTCATCTAAAACAACTTCCTTGTGGGTCTGCTGGTAACTATAGCAATTCTCAGTACCTTTGTTTAGCTATTCATCTTTGGAGGGCTTCTGCTTGCACACATTTTGCAACTGGCAGAGCTGATGATATTCTGCAAAGCATTTAACACTAATTCATGCCCAGATCTGTAAAAGAACTTGCACCAGGCATGCTCAGGCTCCGTTTACATTCATTTTGTATGAGCATTAATGAGATCAAGTAGAACAAGGACAGATGTTTGTGAAAAATAAAATGTTAAACTCCTATTTGTAGTGATGAGAACAGAGCTTACGGCTTCATAGCTAAGAATCATCTGACCGGAGTGTGCACGAGATTCCTGGAGTATCTGGAGTCTAAGACTCACAGCTCCTTCCATCTGGTTATTTTTTTCAAGAGCACATCTTGTGCATTACGTAGGATATAATGATCCCTGTATAAATTCAGGATTATTCACTCTAAGGACAACCCAGTAAGGTCATCATATAAATTGTTTATAGCAAAGACTTACCTAGAAGTGCAATCCAGGGACTCTTCCAAGGTAAAAAAAAAAAAAAAAAAAAAAAAACCCCAAAAACAAACAAACAAACAAAAAAACCCAAAACTAACCCAAAAAAAACCCCTGTAAATGGTAGTGAATTTTCGTCTTTTAAAATAATAGAACTTGGAGTTAAATTGAATGGAGGCAAAGAGACATGAGCTGTGCCAATACCAACACAGCCATGAAATTTCAAGTGCCCATTAACAGACTTCTCAGCTCTGTAAAACGTTGCAGAGTAAATAAGCATTATGAGCACTGAAGGAAAACATAATTTCAAAGAAAAGCTTGTCAGTTAAGGTCAGTTTAATATCCAGTCATGAATTTCACTCTTTTTAAGTCTTGCTGATAAGCTTTTATAATTGAGTTACTTCTCTTATTCCATGCATATTGAAGCAGTAATTAAGCTATGTTATGAGATACAAAGTATCGTGTGCTCAATTCATCAATTTTTGTTCAGTCTCGCAGTTCTTGTTCCGATTGTGCTGGCATTGTTGCACTGAAATATCTCAAAATCTATCATGTCAAGATTATGCATGATGTGGTTTGTAATAGTGGCTAGGGATTTGTTTACAAAAAAACAAATGTTCCTTTAATCTTTAAAACAAGATTAGACTTGTCTTACATCACAGAACAAAGAGATTTGGATTAATACAACAATTTTAATAAATCAGTAATTACCTTGTGGAGTGGCAGTTGGCTCATTTACCTTAACCTTTGAAAACAGCTTCCGCCACACAGATTTTAAGCTGTGCCCTTCTGAGATAAATTTTGATAGCTGGACCGTAGATTTAAGTGCTCTATAGGTGTATTTTTTTATACCACAGCAATTGCCAGTTCATGGAATTTGGACCGTACCGTCTCTTCGCCACACAGATAATTGCAAGTTAATGAAACTACCTCTGAAAGACTTTTGCAAGCTCTGCTTTTGGTAGCACCGTGCATAAAGTGACGCACCACGTGGGAGTTCATAGTACCATCATTAGGACAATAAAACCTGCCTTAGTTTATCATTTCAAATTCAATTATCCCTATGAGGGGAGCACAGGGCGCCTGACCCTAGTTGGCAGCGTGAGTTTGTTGGTTGGTGGGGCTTTAAGTAACGCTCCATGGGCTGTAAGCCAGTCCGCCATAAGCGTGTTTTTGTAGATGATATGGTCTGAAAATAGCTGGTGGGTGCAGACAACAGCAAAGTGCTGCTCCCATCCTTTCCCAGAGCACCCTGGGTCATCTGTGGTTACACTCGTCAGGGCTTTGACCCACGTCACTTTGCTCTGAAAATCAAATAGCCACATGCTAACAGGCGATTAATGAAGGCTGCGGTTCTTCTGCATGTTGGATAATAGATTTGTGCATATTTTATTAGGTTGCAGGACAGGCAGAAAATTTTTGGGGAAAGAGAATGTACCAGGAAGGTATTATGAGATGATAGGTCAAGCACAGATGAACTTCAGCTACTTGAGAGGTGTTTTAATCACCAGCCATGAACCAGTTAGGCAGCTTTACTCTACTAGACAGGACAAAGACATGAGATGGTGGGTGTTTTGGACATAAGGATGGCTGCACCAGCAGGTTCTTACACTGGTGGGACTAAGGAGAACAAGAAGGTCCCTCCAAAGCCACGTCCTGCCACCGTGGCAATGCCAGCAAACAGCTGCTCGCACCCCAAGCCATCTTCATACGGGGTTGGCCTGTCTGAAAGGGTGATGCCTCAAGCAAGGCTTCTCCAATAAAATTGCAAACCTGACTCACGAAAGTGATGGCTGAAATCCGTATTTGATCAGACACCTCAACGTATTGCTGAGCCTGGCCCTACCACTCAACCCAGGCAGAAGCTCAGACCAGCGGTGACGTGCAGACCCTTTTAAGACATTAGATTCTTATAACGAGCTCAAAATTATGGAGTGTTTTGATTCAGGAATTTTCCAGCTCTGATTATTATCCTATTCTCGTCTGTTTTAAGGGAAAATTGCAGATGGCTTCATGCACGTCACACCTCTTAACAGTCTCTTTTTCCAAAAATTCCTTGATAGACAGATTTTAGGAGAAACATCATCCTTTTACTGCTCACACCGATCTCTAATTGTTGTCCTTTCAGTTCTTTTGCCACTTCTCCTGTCCTCACACGCTTTCTTCGGCAGCAGGTACCCACCTGACAGCCCTCACCATTACAGAGAGACACTTGGAACCCCAACCACATAGTTCCACACTTTCTAAACGTAGAGATTCAGCTTTAGGCCTTTAAAGCACAGAGAATTTTGTAATTTTCACAGAAAAAAAAAAAACAAACCAAAAACCAAAACCCCAAACAGCAACAATGTAATAGCTTGCATTTAAGAAAATAATAATTCTGGAAAAACATATACAAAGCTTAAAAAAAAAGGTGTTTTTCACTGACCAATAACACATAATCGTATTATGTATTATTAATTTCTAAATATTCAATAGAAGAATTTTCCTTATTTATTTGTTTACAGGAATCTTCTCGGTGGACTGGAAACAAGAGAGACACACTACACAATTTATACCCAAGCAGCACACCAGATCTTAATTTCATAACGGATAACTATCCAATATATTATGCATGCTTTGTTATGCCTTATAAATACATTATAGTTATATAATTTATTCATTTTCAGTGTTCTTTCATAGAGTGCTTTGCTGCTAAGCTGTGTTTCTGGCACCTCATTCAGTCAAAATTTTGTCAGACTTTCACCCTTCAGAGCCCATCTTGCAGCTTTTCCCTTCCACCTCGCTAAACCCAGCCTCCTGCGGCGCGGGGGATTCACGTCTGAGCAAACGGCAACTTTTACAGACACCAGATTTGGTCCAAAGCCTGCAAAAACTAAGGAGGATTTTTTTTCCTGTTTCTTCAGTAACTCTTGGATCAGACCCTAAACACGGATCATTGGTTTCTAATGCAAAAACAGGCAATAATTGTTCCTCTTGGGTGCTCACTTCCACCATCATGAGGGACGGAGCCATAGCAATTATATCTTTGGTTCAACACAGTCATTTCCCAGCAATACTGGTTGTGTGAGCAAACATCTCCACAGCAGCATCAGGACCACAGCAGCCCATCATATGTATTTTTATATATATATATATATATATATATATATATATATATATATATGAATGACTTAGGGTCCCCGCAGCCACGGGAGGAATAGCATTGCAAGGCCACCCAGAAACCCCTGTGTACCTCCGGTATCCTCATCTCACAGCCTGGCTCTTCTCTCTCTGCATTTCAACTCATTCATTTACTTTATTAATGAATTATTATTAATGAAAAATTAACGTTGCATGGAGACATTTTTCTTCTTTGATGGCACACCAGTTCTCAACCCTGGCCTGAAACATGTGTGTGAATATTTATAAGCAGCTTGCTATTGTCCTTCCAAAAATGTATAATTATGCTGCACTTCATTGGCATTTCATTAAATATATAACAATAAGATTAAGCTTTCACTAGGCTGTCTAGAAGCAGTTCAAATAGGGTGTAAATAACACTGCTACGCTGCACAAATATCTTATCAGGCTGCTCTCGGCTTTGTTCTGCAGCGAGGGACGGATTCAGTTCCAAACTTCAGCAGCAATGGGTCTCCCTACCCTACCAGAGAGCGATTTTCCCCGTACGGTTTGGGAAGGGATCCTCAGTCACCTGCATTCATTTCAGCTCCCTGCACGTGACCATTTCGTGTTTTCATTAGTCTCATTAGCACTTATTAGTGTCAGCAGGTTGCTCTCAAATGACCCACTGTCTTTGCAGCGAGGTTATGTCAAACACCAATGAACTCAGTCGCATACCATTATAAATAAAGGCGGGCGGCTCAGCACGTGCCTTAGATGCATGATGCTGTGCGTGAATTCAAGAATTTCCAAGAAAAAAAAATGCAAGGCTGTGTCCTAGCACTCTGGAAGGTCATAGAATAAACTATGTGCTTTCGGGGAGACAAGTTTATCATACATGGTTTATTTATCATTTCACGTCCTTTCTTGCTGCCACAGATATCTGCAAAAACCTGTTTTGCCGGGGCTTGCGCTGCCTTGCATTGTAGAAATCAAGTTTCCAGACAGATAATGCAGTGGAGGTTCAGTTATAATATCAACTGCGATCCATAACTTTCAGAGAAAAAAACCTGAAGCATTGGTCGTGTCTGAGCTCAGTGCAATGTGGAATAATTAAAAAAGCTAACGATGCCTTTCAAGTACGGTATTAGCAACTAAGAACCGTACAGGGGGGAGAGCCAGCTGCCAAGCACAATTTGGCTGACCTGGGACCTGCTGACACCTCTGGGAAGGAGTGCTACAACCTGCTGGCCTCCGAGCCTGACAGCTTCTGGTGGCTCCATTTTTTATTTCCTTAAAATCTGAGACTTCAGAAAGATCTCACAAGTTGAACTCTAGGGACCAAGAAAAACCTTGATTGCTTTCCATTGGCCTGTACTGGGTGCTGCTGAGATTTCTGAGATCTACCCAACTCAGAAGATAAATATGCAAATCCTACGAGTTCTCCTTAAAATCTGGGTGTTTACATCTGTGTACCTAGCTAACAATGAAGAGTTTTTTACCCCTGAACAGCAGTATACACTTCATAAGTACTCAGAGGACTTGAGTTCTGTCATTTTGGTGCACTCATGGAGGTGAAGATGCACATTCACTCACCATGAAGGTGCCACCCATGAGAAATCGTGGTCCTACTTCAGTTATGGATGCCCCTCAGCCATATGTCTGAGCAATGTTTGTTTCCAAAAGTGCAAAGAGGGGGCCATGGAAAAACGACAAAGCTGCAGCGTATGACCCTCCCAGGCTGAACAGCATTGAGGGCTAGAAATTCCTTTGCAAGATCTAAGCTATTTTGTATGAAATCTCCTCTTTAACAGACCATGTCTATTCAGCTGAAAGTCAGGCATGAGCTTAAAAACCTTCTGGCAGCGCACAGACTTCATATAATTTTAATGTTATTATTTATTGTCGTAAACCTAGGAAACCCAGGCTCAGGCTAAGACACCGTTCTTCTAGTTGTACAAACGCAGAAAAAAGGTCAGTCCCAAATTGCTGCAATACAGTGTTGGAGCTCAGCAGGTCAGTAAAGACAGAGGGGAACATACAAGGAAACAGTGCAAAAAATAACTCATCCTCTTAAGTAAATAAAGTTACAAATAGAAAATTGGTTTAGCAAGAAGATGATTTACCTGCAGTAATAGAGAAAGTCAGAAGCAGAGCTGGGATTAAACGAGCCTCAGGAGTTTCTGGTTCCCAGGCCATTAGCCAACACCATCTCCATTAGTCATATCGTTATGAGGGAAGTATACAACATGCTTGTGCCATTTATTCCAATTTACCTAACAGTATGCCAACTGTTAGAAAATGGCAATGTAAGTGTTTTTTCACTGGTGAGTCTTCTCACGCTGTTGAATTAGCACCCTTTTTGCTGATTTATGCAGCCCTTAAATGGAAATTCTTCATGGATTCTTTGTGTCTAATTTCCCCTTTCATATTTTATGGGTATATTTTAGTGCAGCCCATAGGGTTGTTCAGACACATATTACACTCTTAAAAGTATCCCACTCTGGCCACTGAATATATTGCAATGAAAAATCAAGAATTCTGGATAAAAAAATTACAAAAACCTTAAATTCTTTCTAAAGTTTCTGCCAGTGAATAAAACATTGTTCAAAAACCTGGAGAATATTGCAAAGATCAGAAAGCTCTAAAAGAAAAAAAAAAATTAATATGATGATCTCTTTTTAATGTTTACTACAATTAAAAAATATTAAATTAACTCAGCAAGACTGGATCTGAGGCAACTAGGAGATAGGAGACATCACTTGCCAGACTGATTGCACTGTGCTTGTATTTTAAACTGGAGGAATGTCAGTTTTCCCAGGGTTATGAGAGGTCTGTTATCAAAGTCTGCAAAGTATTACACTGCCTGAGCATTAGATTGATGCTTCTAAAATTGAGCAAGATGGAATTAAAGCAGATAGTTGGACGGACTCCCTGTAGGAAGCATCATGTATTTCTCCTAGACAGCATTATTCAACCTGAAATCTTTTGTTTCGGATTTCTATTCTTTAACTTATCAGACTACTGCTTTACAACTCCCAGAGTAAATAGTATCTCAGCCTGTTTGTGAAATACATAACCCTTCAGATGACACGTTCTTTCACTCCAGTTTTTTCATCCTCCTAGAAAGTGTGTTCCTACCCCTGTAATTCATTCTGCGCCCCATGACATCCCCATAAAGTAAGAGAAACTACATGTCTCATTCAATTTTCTGAGATTTTGTTTTATAAGGAATAGGTGAGCTCAGGGTTACAGATTCTCCTGTTCTAGTTTATAGCAGTTTTTTTTAAGAAACAAAACGGCCTGAAAGATTTTACCTACCTCTGTGCTATTCCCATTGCCAAAAGTCTCCATCAGTGCAAGAGTCTCTCGCAGGGAGCTTGAACTTTCCTTTAATCTAATCCATTTAGAAAATGACTCACAATTTATTGAATAAAGTGGAGAAAATTGATATCTTTTCATTAAGCTGACAAAGTCTTTTTCACTGCTGGCATCTGTGAAATGTGTTCTCTATTTAAATTTTATTTATATCAATCTTCTCTGGCGGAAACTAGATTAAAATGGAATGCTTTATACTTACAGTAAAAACTTTCCCATCCTGCAACGAGTGCCATGCTGGTATTGAAAATGAACTCTGTTTCTTATTCCTTGGAGTAACATGATACCTATGATCAGGAGGAAGCGCAATCTAATATCTCTACCCCTTTGTATTCTATTTCTATATAAACAAAATGTGTACGCTTTATCACAAGCAAAAAGAGATAGCTGCAGCGGCTTTATAATGGCAAATGCAGAAGCAATCTTGGAACATTTTAATACATAGCATGTTCCCTCTAAACTGTTGAAAAATGCATGATGATGCTTTGCTCTGTTTTCGTATTTCAGGGTCTTCCATAAACATGAATTAAAGATATATATTGGGCTGTGAGTATTGTCATATTGTTACATTGTAAAATATAATGCCTTTATACTTATTGTCATATACAGTTTGTCATGTTGTTAATGCAGTTTCCTAGATACAAATGCAGAAAAGTTAAAGGAGAATTCTATCTGCAAAAAAAGTCTTTGCGTTTTTTTATACACACTGGAGTAGCAAACGTGACACCAGCAAGTGCCTGCGAGTTTCTGGGCTTGTGTGCACGTGTTCTGCCAGACCACCCTCTGCCCACGTCCTGATAATCACCTGTACGGGGGCAGTTAGTCACTGCTTTGAATGACTGAGTAGCTGCAGTTTAATGCAAGAACTTGAAGACTGAGAAATGTGAAACTCGACAAGTTGGGGACTTTCAAGAAGTAAGGAAGTTTTAATCAAATGGGTTGTGTAGTTTTTTTTCCAACTGTTGCTTGATTCGAGAGAAAGATGATGGAATGGTTGGTGTTGCCATGTCGATTTGATCTCAGTTTAGGTGCAGATATTTGAAGGTGTTCGGTGCATTTTTACTGGGATCCCATAATAGAGTAATTTGTTACGGAAATTCAAGGGGGAAGCGTCCCCAGCCAGCTCTCTGCCTGCACCAAACCTCTGTGCTCCAGATGGTGCACAAGAACAAGTCAAAACGCGGTCACTACTTGCAGGCTGAAGGCCATTGAAGTCAGTCTAGGCTGGAAGTTCCCTGCAGCCACCTAAGATCTGGGCATTATATTTGGGAACAAATTCATTTTAAAATGCAATAGAATTGTGTAAACACTAGCAAACATAAGCTATTCTCTTGCTCTTTCCCTGTATGCAGTCTGATTGCCAGATCTTTTCTCTGTAGTTTATTTCTCTGTTTGGTACATGATTAGCAAATGCCATTCCAACCAAATGGTTTTTTGTCTGTTAATCCATGCAGACTAAATACATCAGAAGTTAAATATTTTGATCAAAAATTTTCTATAGCTTTGCAAACAAAGATTTAAAAAAAAAAAACAGTGTGAATTGGACTGGAAAAAAAAATCTCTAATAATTTTTTGAAGAAAGTTGCTCCATTAGTTATATGATTAGAGTTTAATATTCTTATAAAAGAGGCGTTTTCTTGAAAAGAACTCAGATATTAGCAATCCCTTATTTACCCTAGCAGGAGGTGGGTAAAAAAACCCAAACCAAAACAAAACACAGACAAGGCAGGAGCAGCCAAGCCTCTTTTATATCTTTTTTTTTTCCCCCATGGCTGAGGGTATCTGTCTCAGTCAAATCAGCCTTGCATGAAATCTCTATGCTTCATGTATTCCCTAGACAGTGAGAAGTGCACAACGAAAACCACTCCAAAACGTTACAGGCATCTAATTCAGCGTGATGTGAGCGCTCACAGCCTGGAATACCTGGTGACTAACGGGAGTCTGTAATTCGTATCCAGAATTAGCAGTTCGGGTCACCGAGATGCTCAGGTTCTTCGGGATCTGGGAGATCTTGAACACACACCGCCCCGAGGGAAAGCATCTTAACTTGAACAATTCTGTCTCTCACACGACTGCTTCGGCACATCTCAGAATCTCAGAGTGACATAACCTAAATGTAGAGAAGCTGAATTGTATTCCCCAGGGAAGCTTTTTCGGTCCCTCCCCCCCTCCCCCTACAGGTGTACCTAATCTCAAACGCAGCAAACTGTGATTCATTTTAAAGCTTTTTCCTGCCTCTTTGAACAGAGCTGGAGGTGTAAAACTTTGAAATCAAGTAGACCTCAAAGGATCAGCAGTGCCCAAGAAGGACAACTGGTCCTAAAGATTAAAAGGCTCTTAATAGAAGAGAGAACCTATAAACACAAGACTCAAAGGAAATAATTTTCATTGGGCTCTGGACGCCTCTACCACAGCGCGGTGGTGAGGACTAGACTACAGCGAGCTTTGTAGTGCTTCAGACTTACAAAAGGATTTTGCCCACTTACATATTAGAGACAAATAGGAACTTTTCATCTGCAAATGGCCTTAGTTTCCCCCTTTATGAAAGAAGCCTTGTCTCCAGCCCAGCTATGCTGGGTAGGGACAGGTGAGGGTGCTCACTGGTGGACCTGTGGGTGGGCGGGCTACCCTGTGATTGCAACTGCACTTTGATCACAAATTAATGTACATATATATATATATATGCTAACATCTGCACAGTATTACATGAATCAGTTGACATTAGGGTTCAGCACTGACTTTGCATTCGATTATTTTTCAAGGTCAATGCGCGAATACTTGGGCTGTGTTTAACAGCATCACTAAGCAGTTAAATCATTTTAATTGCTATGAACAGCATTGCTTCTCCATTCCGTCTCTCAGTCTGTATTCATCTCCTGTCTCTGTTTTACATTGTCAACTCCCTAGGCCAGGGCGTTCAGTTTTGTGGGTTTTAGTACCTTGCACCATAGGATCCTTCTCCATGGTAATTTAATGCTACAGCACTGCTACTAGTAAATAATTATGATCATGGCTTTTGATTCCATCTAGCAGGATTCTCCTCACGTACTCTGAGGATGCTCTGTTCTGATGATTGCTGTGAAGGCCAGTATTTAGCAGGATATGGTTTTTCAGTTTGCCCACTGCACAATCTATTATTAGAGTGCAGATTCAGCCCTCATGTGCCTTTTCATGCATTGCAAAGAGAGATACTTCTTTTCTCCACTGTTAGCAGCATTAATGATACCCTCCTGAAAATGATGTGTGAATAGCATCACTAAACTGCCTTGCAAGCACAGGTGTAAAGGGGGGGGTTTATACGTATGGAGAAAACATAAATTACATGATAAAAATGAGGTATAAGCTGTGAGAAGGAATAGGAAAGACAACACTGAGAGCTAGATGATCATTGTAGATCCCTTCCAACTACTATTCTATTCTATTCTATTCTATTCTATTCTATTCTATTCTATTCTATTCTATTCTATTCTATTCTATTCTATTCTATTCTATTCTTTCTGTTCTGTTCTAAGCTTACTTGCTCCAATTCACTCAACTCTTCTTCCAGACCAAAGGAGTTTTCAAACTCAAGGTTTTTCTCCCTGTGTTTCAAGAAAACTCAGCAGGTGAAAACTATCTCCCTATAGGGACAGTTATTCAGCAAGTCTGCTGGTATAATCACATACCAAGTGAACGCCTATTTTAGTGATATTCACTTGGACTTCTGAGTTGCAGGAGCTTCCCATTAGAGTTAATTAGCTGGCCCAGAAGTATTGCTTCTCATTCTGGTTTATTTTTCACTAAGGTGGGCTATACTTGGGTGCACTCCAGCATGGCCCACCAGATATCTTGACCATATGCCATTCAGATCAACCTTGTACACCAACAAGCAGCGGACGCTGGTTTATCCAGCTTATCTGAGGAACAACGATCTCACCTTTCTGAAGGACATCTTAATTGCACTTTAAATGAAACAAAATTGAAATTTAATGCCTTGACCTTCTTTACAGAATTTCCCACTCCATATTTACCATTTTTATTTCCCAGAGTTTACTACCAACTTACATAAAAAACAGCTTCCTTTCTGGGCCCGTGACATATTTTCATGTTTGTTTAACCAAACTAAGTTATTTCTCTCTGTTACATTCTTACCTAAATAATACAGTATTTGACTTAGTTTGGGTGTAAGCATGTGTACGTAAGTCTCCCATTTGTAAATACACATTTATAGTATTACACACCTACATGCCTCCACCTCTGTGTGTGCTGTTTGTTAGTCTGAAGCAGAAGCAGCTGGATCAGAAAGTGAGGGCAACGTTACGGAGAGGGAATTATGTGAGACTGCCAGACAAAGTGGCTGAGGGCTGGCCCCTCAGAGGCTCATTTTTCATCGACCACAATGGAAAACAACATGCTAAATTGGAAAAGGCTTAACGAAAACTTAGTTTTCCTTTCAGAACTAAGATCAAAAGGCGAACCACTCCTAGTAAATTAGGATTGGAGCAATGAAGTCAGCTGCCTAGGTGGGATGACAGGAGGTCTGCTGAGACAACGTGATGGGTATAACTCCTGTAGATAATGCTGATGATACATAACTTTGGCTCATGCCCACCTCTCCTAACCTGAAAATGAGAGTGCAGTTCAAATGGAAGTGCTGGAGTCCCTCCATTTTGCCTTGTTGAGTTTCTTTCTTCTACAGTCTCCTGCTCTGGTGCCGCAGTGTGGATTGTTCATATGTTAGAGATTAAACAAAAAAGGGACTTCATCTGTGTATCTGTGAATTAAGGTAATGGACATTAGTAGCAGCTGCAGATACATCTTTAGGTGTTTCCTTAGGACTTTGTGAGCATAAACAGATTACAAGTAGATAAAAAATAAATCACGACTTTAATTATAAACTCTGAAATGTTGCATGCACAACAGGGCATTTTCCATAGCTGAATGGTGTGATAGAAAGGTAGCCTGCTGCTTCAAAGGTATTTTATGGGCTTGCTGCAGCTATGTGGGGAGATACGAAAGGGTTAAGCATCTCTCTTGGAGCCAGCGTGAGAAGCTTTGACAGTTAGGCTTCCTGAGTGCAACCATGAAATTAATTCTTGCCAGGGAAAACAAACCACAGAGAGAGCCACTCATGCACCAACTAGTCACAGTTTGCAAGGTTAGCTAAAGTTTATCAAAATCCCCAGACAAAAAATGTCATTAAGATACAGTTAAAGTTATAGACAGATACCAATTCCCAGGCAAGAAACTTCATTAAGGTACACTCAAGGTTGTAAACATACGTGCCAATTAAATTCAAACAAGAAGATCCAAACTCTGTCATTATTTACAACGTTAAATATTTGGAAATTAAAAGTTACTGCTAGAGATAATATGGTTTCTATAAAATTCATAATCACGTTTCAACAAACTGAACTTCTGGTGCTGTTCAGTATTACCTTACCTTCTATTTCTAGTTGTGATGCTCTCTGCCATGGGATACTGTGAAAGCTAAAAGTCTACGTGGATTCTGCATGAGAATTCTGCAGACATTTGTGGAAGAAAAAGGCAGATGTAGGTACTGAAAGCAAAGCAGACACCGTTTATTCTGGAGTACCCTGAGCCACAAGTCCTGGAGACCTGAAGAATATTCTGGGGAAGATCTCTTTTGACTTGCCTTGTTCTTACATATGTCCATAACGATCGGATTGGCCACTCTCAGAGACAGGCTGTTGGCGTGGATGGTCCTTTGGTCTGGAGAAGCGTTGCTGTCATCACGGCATTCCCCGCAGTCCCAGCATGATCGCAGAGCAGATCTCGCGTATAAGGAAGCTACGGCAAGCAGTGCACTGTCTTAGAGAATATAGGATGCAAACCAAGTAATTAAATGTGGAATCCTTGCAACGACATTTCAATTGAAGGGTTTAGAAGGGACACTGCCTCTTAAATGCAGTGTTAGACCCTTGAGATATTATTAGATTTTTCATTATAACATAGTTGTAAACATTGTCTTTTTTTCTTTTAGCTTCAATAGTGATTGGGAAATGGTGGTGTGAGATGGAGCCCTGCCTAGAAGGAGAGGAATGTAAGACATTGCCTGATAATTCTGGATGGATGTGTGCAACTGGCAATAAAATCAAGACCACCAGAGTAAGTCTTTCTGCCTATACCTAGGAGGTATTAATAGGAAAGGGAATCACTAATAATTGCTCATACATATCTTTTCCATCATCATGCCTACTGTAAAAGTCTTAAAGATCACTGCATACCTCCTCAGCCACCCAGTTCTTCTGGTTGGGTGAAATTCAGTGAAAATTTGCATGGATTCAGGCTGGTCAGCTGAGTCCAGGCTTGATAGCCAGCAGCTTGGAGTTGCTGAATCGCCAGGTCACTTTCTTACAGACATTGTCACCTCAGGAAAAAAGCTAGTGCACATCACTGGGTCCCTTTCTGGTGGCAAAAGGGAAGAACATTAGACCTAAGGGATCCGCTGGATCCCATATCCATTCCTTGGCTGTTCCAGGCCACATCTGTACCAGCAGCTGTGCAGGTGTTTAGTAGCATGAAACGATGTTGAGGACTCAAATCTGCATTTCAGGTCTTACGTCATGGCTCTAGCCCCGTGCGCCCATTAGTGACATACTCTTGAGATGCTGAAGATTCAGGTAACACAGGCCAACAGGTGATGACAATTTTCACCGCATATTTCTAGGAAAATGCAGAGATACAGCTGCAAAGAGAGCAAGCGTGAATGAGCTGGCTAAACTTCTCCTATTATGAGATTACCTTTGGAGAAAAAAGTGTTTTTCCAAAATAGATTCTAGCTTTACTTTTGCATTGTGCAATTTTTTCACAACCATTTTCTTAAAACTGCCACCTATACCTCTATTCAGCAATTTTTAATTAAAATATTTTCACACCACAATTGAATATTTTTCCAAGAAAATTACGTGGTTGCCAAGATATTATTTTTTTTTATAAATGAATAAATTTTGCTTTTCAATGAAGTGGAAAATAACTTTTGAAACCTGCTAAATGAAAAAAAGCAAATTTTCAAGAATTTTCCTGTGGTTACGAAGAAGTTCTACATACTCATACACAGCTACTAATTCACACAGGAACGTGAAGCTCAGTGCTATGATTTCCTGACTTCTTCCTTTTTCTACAATCCTAAATCTAGTGTTACGATTTCCTGACTTCTTCCTTTTTCTACAATCCTAAAACCAGTCATTTTTTATGCCTTCTAGGCCTTTTGTTGTAGGAGGAGGTTTTACCCCAGCTGATCCCCATGCCTTCTGAATTCTTTTCTTTCCCTGCATATGACTTACCCAAGGATGAATGATTTGTGCTGCAACTCTAGTTCCTTGAAAGGTGCCTTCTGCCACGGCTAATCTCACTGCCACATCAAATTACCAGGATACGTATTATCAGAGGAGGTTTTCTTTGCAGAAGGCAGTAAGTGGCCTCTGAAAACGGGATGCATATTACCTCTTTGCCATCTCCCAGAGCAAAGGAGAAAGTACATTGGAAACTGTGATTCCTTGGCACAGTTTCTTCCTGGAATGTCGTTGTTGCTGCAAACCACTCTGTGCTCACAACTGAACCACCACGGGAAGATTGTGCCCTCCCAAATGTGCCTTGCAGTGCGATTGAAAAAAAAAAAAACAACCAACACCCAAACCTACTACTTGCCCTTTTCAGTGAGGCAACATTTTTCTCTCACTGAATTAGGGATTTAAAATGGAAGAAAGTGATATTAAAGAAGCAATAAGCAACATGAAAAAGAATGTTATACTTTTGTTAAATTACAATAATTCAGTACTTCTGCAGTCTGTCTGCAAATTATATAATTTAGGAATTGCATTTGCTTTTTTCTGTGAAATTGTCCTGCTCTTAACTCCCCCAACCCTCATCATATAAACTAGTTTTAGGCGATAGCCTCCATCTAGAAGTGATTGCTAGAAATTTAGCAGCTTCATTAATATGCAGATGCATGGTCCAATCTATTCAGTATGCATTATTGTATTTCATTTAAATTAAATACTTACAGAGTGAGTGCTCATAACTGAAAAAATATTTCTTCATTTACCCACAGGAATTATTTTAATTAGCTTGTGAGGGGAGTACCTTATGGTGCTGCTTCCAGTAGAATTTTGCTTTGTTGCTTTAGAATATCATTAAGGAACCCAACTGACAAAGGCAACATGACAAGATGTGTTTAGCAACCGTCTCTTGCATTTTCTAAGCAAAAATTCTGCTTCAGAATCCCTGAAACTTTGCTTGAATCCGTACCGCTGCATCAAGTCTAGCAACATAAATATAAAAGAATAGAAGCAATCAGATCCTGAAACAGGCATTTTTTTTCTTTGTTTTGTCATTTCAGATGGCATCAGAGAAAGAGATTACACTATAATCTGTACTGACCCCAGTCCGGGCTGCAAGATTGGGCCATGTGTGTCTAATTTATGTAGTTAAGGAAGTTAAGAAAGCAGAAGAAACAAGACAAATCAGTCAACATCCTAGATAGTTCTGTGGTGATTAGCCAGAAAGTTAGAACAAGTCACCATGGGCTGTAAACTGTTTTCATGAAGCCTCTTCCTTACACTAAATACATTTACGTTGGGCAGCTGCTGTCCTGACAAGGGAAATATTCACATTTATGACTCCCAGGATTAAAATATCTATTAGTATATTCTTCAAGGCCCACAGTAAATCACAGATAAGCATGTGTGAATGTGTGTATATATATATATACACACACACACACGTATATATACACAATATATGTAATTTTACAGTGTCGTATATTGTTTTGTGGTTGGTTCTCGGATGTGATTAACACTGATTAGTGTCAGAAGGTAGACAACAGATCCAGTGAAAGCTTTACCAGCACATCCTCCATTCCTTCCTTTTCATGCAGTTATTCCTGTGTTTAGTCCTTTAGCATAGCTCACTAATTAAGTTGTTAAAGCCAAAGATATAAAGCTCACGGCCTCTGTAAATCGATTTGTTTTCTATTGATGGTCAGAGCAGGTGACAAACACTGGAAAGAAATCATTTTGTAATTCAATTTTTGGAGCAGTTTCAACACTTTTTTTAATCCCTATTCACTCCATTTTTTTTTTATTTTTTTTTAAGAATGTAAGTTTCAGTGCTTTCCTTAAAAATCTGGGGCTCTTGGAGCTGTACTAGGACCTGGCTGGAGATCCCTCACTACATTTCAACAGAGCAAGCGACACCGGGGGAAATGCAAGAGCACGGTCTCAGTTGGGATGCTGGGAGATGGTGCCCACAAGGGCACATAAATGCCTGTAAGAACCAGAGCTGCTGAAAACACATGGAGTCATGGCTCTTCATGCAGCCCATGTTTTGTTACTTCCCACCTGAGCAAGGGAGTCGCTCACAAACGCTTGACATTGGATTGGCGTCTACACACAACTTCCTGTGGGCGCTTTGCAGGGCCCTCGAGGAGCGCGGTGCTCCCCCCTGGGCTCATGTGCACGCTGCACTGCAAAATGCCCTTTTTACGTAACCCACACTAATATCACCTGGTGTTCATGTACTAGCCCTCTGAATACTTCAACAAGTTCAAGCTGTTTTTCTGCTGATACTGTGGAGGATGGATATTAAAGCATTGAGCACTTGGGGACCAGCAGAGAAGCTCAGCTCGGAGCATCTCTCCAGCTTCACTGCCTGCACCCTCCATGACAGCCCACCCACCCCCCAGTTTCCAGTGCAATACTTGGTTTACCCTACGTTTTGCCATCAGAGAAATGCAGGCCATTTTATGGTGCTGAGCATCCATTTCTTAGCAGCCACTGGTCATCTCTTGCTGCAGCAAATAGGACCTGAGGTGCCCAAGGCCCCTTGGCACCATGGTCCCTTGTCATTCCCTGCTCCTACTCCAACCGCACAAACTCGTGAGGCAGTGTACAAACAAGAATGGGATGTATTCATCCCAGAGAGAGAAAACCCAGCAGGGTCACTCGTCAGTGGCAAACCAGGAGAGCAGAAAATGGGAACTGGGGGAAGAAAGGAAATGGTAAATGAACCCAGAGTTTCATTTTCTTTTTCTAAGCTGTCCAACTCGGTTAATATGTCAAATGATTTCCAGATTAAGTTTTTCTTTAGAGCACTGAAGAAACCCCTCTATTTTTTTGATAACAGTTCCTGCAATTAAGAGGTCAGTTCAAAGCAGTAGAGCACAAGATAGTAAATATCTCTTGCTATAAGACTTACTGCTGCATTTCATCATATCACCTAGTGCTTAGCTAATAATTTGTAGCCCGGATTTAATGCCCGAGCCTGTTCATATTCAAGTCTATTTGAGTTTCATTGCTGACCTAGTCATCTGGCAAAGGGCTGGACCCCTTGTGCCATTGATCTGTGTGTGTCAGTGTGGGAAAGAAACAAAAGCCTTATGTCGAGAGAGCTATTTTTGCTTCTGGTCAGTCATTCTTATTTCAGCATCCTAAAAAAAAGCCCTCTGGGCGGTGGTGTTTCCTCTCCAAGCCATTAGTGCGCTCACTCAGATCAATTGTGGTGTTAGTCATAAAGAGCGACGGTTTTATGGTCTGTTGCAGGCCGTGTTATCTCACCCGAGGTGACTAGATGAAGTTGGTCAGAGTTTCCAGTCTATTTTATAGCTAGTCACTGCTATCCTGCCCCTCTTTGGGGAAGTGGGTTTGTAGGGGTCCAAATGAACCTGAAAGATGGGTCCGTCTGCATGTCCTTGTCTAGCAGAAGCTACTAGACTCTGCGAAGGGGAGGGTGGAAGGCTGGGGTGAGCATGGCCCCATGCCCAAAGCTGTCGTGGCATCTCCTGCACCACCAGCCCAAGTGACGGATGCACATCCAGGGTCTCCCAAGCTACAGGCACGGTCTGCCCCGAGCACATCCTGAAATCCCTGCAGCCCTGAGAGAAAAGAACCCCTCCAAAATATTGCTGTTTAAACTCAGCTATATCATGAGCAGGGCAAAGTGCCACGAAACCTAGGTCTGTCTTTCCTCTCATAACATATTTCATACAACTGACTCTTTCGCACTTCCTTACTGCAGATCCACCCGAGGACCTAACAGAACGCCAGCTGCATGGAGACAGTGAAAGCCCTGCTGATTTATGAGGACAAAGTCGTGAAAGTTTAAAATCATCTCAGCATTTACAAGCCAAATGGATTTCTTATTTGCACTTTGACTGTTTACCAGATAACAACAGTGGCTTCACTGTGTGAAAGAAAGTATTCAGTGGAAATAATGCCCCTGATTTTTGACAGCTGAAAATAAAAATGAAGAAAATGGTTCCTTTGGTAAAGTTTCTGAGATTGCGAAGTACAAACAACAGTATAAATTTGGATCTACAATTTACTTTATACCAGTTGAAGTATATATATAGAAATATATATATATTAATATACGATATTTTGAAATAAAAGCCTCACTCTTCAAGAAGTTGAATAGTACCACACTTTGCTGCAGCTGCTGTAATTTTTTTTTTCTTTTTTGTAATGGTCTGGAAGATCCCTACCTGTATCAGAGAGAAATGTGGCAGTGAAGAGGCAAAGCAAACCTGCTGCGGTACAAGGACGCCTAAGAGCTACACGAATCCTACCAATGTGGCATCCAGAGCTTCCTGTTCCCTTCGGCAGAATTTCGAGGGCATTTGTTGTTCCACTTTGTGTTCTGGAGGCTTTTCCCCTTGTGCAATACTAGCATGCTGGCTTTGCTTCATTAACCATACTTGATTGATATATAACAATGATAATTCTATCCTCTTCCAAGAAAATATTTTTAGAGCTGTTAGATATTCCATGAAGAAGAGATGGACAACTACTGAGTGAAGTACAGTATGTATTAAAAGTTTATTTGGCAGAGTTTGGTAGACTGTGAGCTCCCTTCTTATTAAAGATGTACTGTACATACAATGTCTTCAGACTTTGTATAGCTCGTAGAGACTACAGTAAAAACCCAGAAACCAACTCCACAGCTTTGCGTTGTTGGCTCACTAGTTCTTTGAAACAACAACAAAGCTATTTCTTTCCAGACCAACATGCGAGAGGGCTTTTACATACGGTTTGGTTTTTTATGAGCCCATTTGCAATTGGTGAACAAGCATTTCAGCTTAAGTGAACGCCTCTGTCGACAGCTCGAATGCTGAGGCAGACCCTCACACAAGGGACTGCCTGGCCGTGTGCTCTTATGCCACAGCACACGCGGGAGAAAAACCTAAATTTGACTTTCCCCATTGCAGGCCAGGCTAATTCTCATTGAGAATTCTCATTTGGCAGCAGCTAAAAGCATACACCTGGGCAATTCCATGGCACAGCAAAGGCACAACAGTTTGTGGTGAGCAAACTGTGTCTGAGCCCTGCTCTCGTTTCAGGAATAATTTCTTTCAGTTTAATTTTAATCTTTTTCTTACTAAGGTGAATTCAGCTGAGCTGAGATGCTCTTCAGCAAGGATGCGTCCACAGAGCCACCGATCTACGCGCTGCGAGTGGTTTGAATTCACACTCGTAGCTAAGCTGTTGCTGTTCACCATGCAGCCTGGGCCTTGCGTTGCTGAAGAAAGATCAAATCTGAGCGCTGAAATCTGCAAGCCTAGTTCACATTCCCAGGCACTTTTGTGAGCAGTCCAATTAATTTCAGGGGGTTTATTCGTGTGGAAAAGTATCTTGCTGTCACGCATAAGTCTTTGCGATCTACCCTTTGGTACACCTAATGCTACCAAATCAAAGAGGAATAGGGAATTGTAAAACTTGTTCTATCCAGTCGAGCTTCATTTCTTTAATATTTCCAATTTCTTTTCAGCCTGCTTACCTGTCTCTCACAGGACCCCTTTGGCCATGCTCATTGCTTTTAATCCAATGCAGAAGAAGTGCTGCACTTCCCGACTTAGAATTAGTCAAAATTCTCCCACTAACTTTCTTTCTCCTTCAGGGCAACCATTCAATCCCTGATGCTTCAAGAGGCAGAAATTTGTCACTGTAATTACACTGTGTATTAAAGCAGCTACATGACGTGTCACGCCATACTCCATGCAGGCTTTCCCTGCTGGTCCTTGCCTGATGCTCACAGTGGAAATGGATGTGCTGTTTCCAAGTACTTCTGTTATTTCCCCTTCAAAAAGATATGAGAGTGAAAAGCGTCCAGGGAAAAAATTTGTTTTTATTCTGTGCACAGAAAGACTAAATAGAAGCATGAGCCTCACCACCAGTTGTAGGTCCTGTAGATGGAGACCAGCGTCACTGGTGGCCCAGCTGGACAGGCCATGTATTTTCTGGCCACAGCCACCTGCCTAAACCACAGAAAATACCTGGACCCTAGACTATGTTTTAGATACAGTCTGTCACAGCCATGTGTCCCTAGTGCCATCATCTCAATTCGGAGAGGACCACTGCCTGCCTGGTTAACTTATAGGTAGGTGTGGTCCCAAAATGAGATCATCAGACCAGCTCTAGGCTCACCTGCCACAAGTAAGGAGAAACTCCTCCAAAATAAATCCTAAGCATTTCTCCATTTTACTAGATCAGCGCTTCAAAAACCCCAGGACCCTGTAGGGCTCGGAAGCCCTTGGTGCACTGGGAGACAGACTCTGCCACCAGGAGATAAGTTGATTAAAAGCCAGGGTATATTATAACCTCTTTAACAGTGGGAACTGAGGCACACAAAGCTAAATGGCCACTCAAAATCACATTGGAGGTCTATGGAAAATTGAGCAGAAATTCAACTTTGGTTTCTTTATTCCCAGCCTACTGATATTCTGTAAGATGATCCACACACAACAAATTAACCTCTTTGCCAAAGCCCGAGGTATCACCGTTGAGAGGTATCTACCCCATCGCAGTGCCTCTGACACGGCTCACACTGCGAGCAGACAACAATGCTTATGCCTGTGTCTATGAAATATGCCTGTTGAGATTGGGAAATATTAGACTTGCTAAAATATAAGGAGGAAATGTTGTCATTACCACAGCAAAGTTTCTTAGACATGTTTATGAATTTTTCTTTGCCAGTAGGCAGCCTCAAATATCACCACACCAAATTCAGCAAACATCTGCGTCTCTTTGAAGTTGCTTCAAAAATCTGCTCATGAAGTGCGGCACTGAGAAGTTGCTGTTTTAATTAAAATGTTTTAGAGGGGAATTAAGGCCTTTGCAAAAAATAATGACTAATAAAACGTGAAGTCAAATTAAGAGCCGGATGCAGCTAACCTTCATTGTTTCAGTGCACCAAAGTGAAAATAATAATAAAAAAATTCAACCAGCCTGGAGTCACAATGATCATGTATTTCAGTGATATGCACAATAACACAGTGTGTAGTGGGAAGATGTCAGAGCTGCTTACCTTGGCCAATGGAAGCCCAGTTCATTTCAGTGGTGGAGTGAACGGGTCCCACATCCTCATGAGAAAGTGTGAGTCGTGCCATTCTCTGCACAATGTTAAAAGGTATTTACATCAACAGAAGAGAAAGTTAAAGCTCCTGCTTTCTGGCAGAAGTCTAGATATGTCAGGGGGGAAAAGAAAAATATTTGTAAATGCATCAAAGATAAACTTAGATTTATGTCAGTGTTTCTTCTTCAGATATGTGAAACCAAGTTATGTAAATCTAGAATGTACAAGTTGGAAAAAAATACTGAAAAAAAAAGAAAAAATTAGCTACCATCTGCCTATTGATTCAGAAAATCTAGATTATGTGCTTCTGTCCAAAAATCTCTGGTAATAAAAAGCTCAGTGTGGTATGACTTGATATTGCTTTGAATATGCTACATGCTATAGTTGAAGAAAAAAGACCCACAGAGAAAGCCCACTGCTATGGCAAACAATTATGAAGTGCATGATGTGCACCCAAACCTGGCATTACACAGAGAAAGGCCCATGAAAAATTACTGAAGGTGATATAATTTGTGATGCGTGATGCTTTTATCAGACCTATTGATCGACCATTAACAGGGTTTGCAGATACTTTCAGTGGTGTATTGCTTGTATGTTTTCCAATTATAAAATGATTAGTTATGTTCCTAACTCTCCTCATTTGCCACTTTTCTGTTTCACTGTATGATCCAAATATAATTACAGATGATAGAGAAGTTGTAGAGATAAACATACCATAGCTTGGAAGGCGCATCCACTTCATCTGAAGGTGGCAGTCTTTGTTTCTTCTTCAGTGACAGGATGAATATTGTGGCCTAAAATGAGCTTCTCTTGTATCAATACCTCAGTCACATCCCAGTAAGCAGGGTTTAGAGCTTGCCTGACAAAGAAATGGGTCATGCTTCTTTGCTTGGTATTCTATTTTTTGTCAGAGAAAAATAGAAATACATTCCACAAATAATCTTTCAGGTAGACAGAAGGAGATGTGTGTACAGGGCAGTTGGTTTAAGGCTGTCAATGCTTTTTCTAGTTCACCGGTTTGAATTCAGATCATAGGCCTGACACATATTTATGGTTCCTTCTCTGAATGCTCACACAGTCAAAACACTTAACTTCACAACTATTTATACTTTATAAAACTATGCTGCTCTGAAGAAAAGAAACTGAATCCTCTGCTTTGCAGGTAGGATACAGACTCATAAAATTTGAGACCTGTCCAGGGCTATGCTAAAAAACTTCAGCAGAGCCAGTAGTAGAACTGAGGACTCCTGGATTTCAGGTCATCATCGCAGATGGTTCACCTACGGTTCACATCAGTGAAATTTCACTGACAGCAGGCCCTGGCTTTTAGTCTGGGTCACAGAGAGCAGAATTAGGGTGCCTGCAGTCAAGTGCGGACAATCACTCCCTTCAGCTGGGATTTGCAAACCACTGATGCATGGAAGACCACCACTGGACCTACTCCAACATCTTCTGCTCCCACAGGGACACAGCCCTGCCCTAGTTTGGTTTCATGGCCCCTGAGCATAAGCTGCTTCGAGCCTTTCAGAGCAGAACAGAGATGAGAAAAGGCACAGAATTGGCTGTGCTTAATCCTGGTGGGATGAGAAACAGATGTAGCCAACAGTCCTTCTTTTGGAGGTCAGGATTTCTCAGAGTTGCCGATCTGATAGAACAATTTTCAGGTAAAAGTTCACTTTGAGCAGAGATAGCACACATTCCCTGACACGAGGAAGTGCCTGAACCAGCTAACAAGAAGCACAAATAACTAGGGAAGTAACTAAGTCATGGGGGAAAAAAATCATTTTGTTTTTGACAAATGATCATCTGTGAGCACACATGGCAGATCTTTGATAAAACCTTTTGCTGTTGCTTGACAAGTACCTCTAATTCCTGACTGTGTCTCAAAAATATACAGAGAGCTTTCCCACATAACAGGCCTGGGTATCACATCTTTTCATCCAGCACTTATTGTCGGATTATTTTTGTTTTCCCACCATGTGGCAATATGGTCAACTTTGTATGCCCAGAAATACTATACGTGTTTGACCATCAGGTTACTGACCCACTTCCCATTATTTCTCATCTCCTTTCTTTGTCAGATGACTGTCCTTGATTCAGTTAGAAAGGAGGGCTAGCCACCCACCTAGGTTTGAATCAAACTACCCATAACCTAAAATATTGCTCAGGTGAATATGCAATTTCTTCCTCCCACCTGCCATTCCTCTTCATTTCCTATTTCATTTCATTTTCTTTTCAACCCATCCCCTCTCTTTCACACCACTTAATTATTTTCATCCATCTCTATTAGTCCTTTATCAGCACTACTACCCCACAGACTAAAGAAAAGCAGCTGCGCTGTCAAGACCCAATTCAAGGAGCTGTTCCCCCCACCAACAACAGCAGTGATTTATGTGATCTTCTTTCTTTCCCTTTTTCCAGTGTACTGTGCAAGACGAGATCCTGACCTCGCTGCAGCTGCTGTGCTGGCAGCTCCCCGTATTTGCACTGCCCACACCAGCAATCCCCAGCTCAGGGCCAGAGGGTCCATCTCAGCTGTGCCCTAGAGTGCAAAGCAGATGCTACTGGTACCTGATTTGCAGCAGAGGAGTTAATTGTCAGTTCCTCACCTTCCCTGAACCTGTCCTGTTTGTTGCTTTTCCTACAGTCTCGTGTACCTTGACCAGAACGGAGAACTCAGCACACTGACTATTGAGGGCTTGCCATTAGTTTATGACTCTGCAAGAGGAAAGTTTATCACTATTGATTTGATCAGAGTTTTCTCAGACTTGAAATAAAGAGTGAAGAAAAGGCGGCCAGGTTGCTGTTAAATGCACAATATGGGTGCCAAGCACAGACGCGTTAGGCTTTTTCTGGCCTCTTTGTTCCCCTAGTGCTCTTTCAGTTACATTTTCTTTCTGAAAGACACTGCTATCTAGACATGTAGAGCCTACATGGTGTCTCACGTAAAGTGGTCCAGATTTTTTACAAATCTGGAACCAAGTCCCTAAAGCCCTCGTATCTCACAGAGAAACAGTTAGCCTGAAGACAATGGTCTCTGTCATCACAGAATCATGGAATGATTAGAGTTGGAAGGGACCTTAAAGAAAGGCAAGGGCAGGGGGGAATTCTGGCATCTAGAGCCCCAAAACTGTTACAAGCCTAAGGCTATAGTGGCCTTTTCTGCCCAGCTGTGCTGAGATGTGACTATTATAAGAATATCATGTTCTCTGTTAGCTTTTCTACTCTCTCAGCACCTGATTTCTAAATATTATTATAGCCTATTTCCTTTTCAGGCCATCTCCACCCTGCCTTTGTCCTAGGCAGAGAAAATGATATTCTGCTTACACTAAAGCCTATTATTTTACGCGACATACAAAACAAGACAGATGATAAGAGCTCGTTGGTCTTATTCAGCAAAGCTAATCTCATCACTTGCTTCACTGGGGGGTTATAAACAGTATTCCATCCTATCCCCATAATCGAAACACCATTTTTATATCACATCTTTTTTTTTAATGTCAGACAATTTTTATTTGTTTAGAGCTCTAGATCCTGTAACCTGCTTCTAATTTTCTGATTTGAGCAGAATTGAATGGAGATTTCAAAATGGCAGGCCCAATCTTACCATTTTTCCCTGTAGATGTTGCGGCCATATAATCTGCGACTTCCACCTTCTGATGCTCTTTCCAGCAGCGTCTTGTTACAGTCGACACCATCCCTGGGTAATAGAAACCAAAACAGACAATTCTGAATTGAATGTCCAGGCATTCACATATTTTACAATATAAAATACATGTTAGACAGATTAATATTTAATGCTAGTTTTATCCTTTAGTGACTGACCTCAATGGAGGGTACAGCAAAATTTCACCAATGCCCAGCAGGGTTAGGGGAAAGATAGGGACAGGAGCTAAATAGGAAAGCGTTACCTACACATATGGATTTACCTGCTGCCTAGAAAGATTCCGCAGACTGAAGTTACTGAGTTCACCCCAGAGGACTGAACAGTAAGGGTCAACACCCGTTTTCTGCCAAAAAGTACTTCAGTTTCCCTCATACGTGGATTTGACCCACGGTATTTGCTGGTTCATAATGTTGCTTTGCAGCCCCACTGCTGAGTTAAAAATGTCCTTTTTTTCCCCCAACAATTATTCCTATTGTGGCTTTTGGGACTGCTTGTTACATATGATCTATGAGACCTTGGAGTTAAAGATGGCCCTCAAAAGTTCTCAAATGTGTCACAGGGGGGTTTCTCAACAATAACATCTTGACTGTGCATCTAGCAGCAACACACAAAAAATACTTATGATGGGATCACAACACATACCTTCCTCCACCATGGAATAAAGCTGCAAAGGAAAATAAGGATGACAGAATTTCTTACAGTCAGTGCTGTTCAAGATCTGAATGCAAAATCAGGAAGAGCAGCCCAAACCTTTAAAAACTGGCTTAGCACATAGTTGTCATTGATTTCTAGTCCATGTGCTCCTCCCTTAATATACACCACAAATCTCCCTGGAGACTACAGGGACTCCACCTTGAAGCACCTCCTGTAGCAATACCATTCGAAGCCTTGACACTTGCAAAGGAGACCCAAAAGCCACCCACACCACCTCAAGTGAGTGTAGACCTGTCAGTGCGTTGCTGCCTCCAGTTTCCCTTTCAACTGCTGCCCTCCCACTCCCAGCAGAATTTGACCAGAACAGCTACGTTCTCCACAAACTGCTGTGAGACATGAAAGTCATCTTATGCCTGAATAATTGAGGCACTTGTCTCTACCAACAGCCAGTTGGTTTCTGTAGTCCTCATTAACCCACAGCAGCCCTATTTAAACTGATCTAATTAGTCCCTTGCAATCAAAGGCAGTGGTTTGGGTAGAAGAACTGAAAAACGGGAGTTCACAACAGGTAAAGTCCTTGATCAGGACGATTATTATTTCTTCAAATCAAACCCAAAGTTTGATAATGAGATTTCTGGGAAGATACTACATAGGAAATCCTATTACATAGGAAAATCAGTTGTTCATCACTAATTGACTCCATCCTTCTCAGATGCTTTTTCACAGACACCTAGAATCAGGATTTCTGAGCACATACAAACCTAGCATTAAGTTAAATGAAAATTGAAGAACTGACCTGAAAGCAAAGATTACCAACCTTAACTTTCAATTTACCGTAACCTTGCCATGATTTAAACACAGGCTGCTCTGCTGAAATGCAGACAGTTTCTACCTGTGGCTCTCCATTTTCTTCACTGCTCTACAAAGCACAAGCTAAACTGAGTGCAAAACACTACCCGTGCAAAATGCCCTGCACACCTCAGTGGTAACTTTCCTCACCAGTTAGCACTAAGATGCCCTGAGACACAGGTGAACCCATCAAACACAACCCAACATACAGCGGTGGGAATGATACCAGCTCTTCCGTTTCAAGTTTACACTGTATAGAGGCAAAACAGACAGGTAACAGGAGCAACTTGATATTATAACCCACGCCTGGACAGTAGAAGATCCGCATCTCACAGATGACTTGCATATAAAAAGAGTAGATATAATGGCTATGCTGATCATTTCCTTAGGATTTAGAGAAATGAGCAACTTTAGCTTTACAGACTTCATGGTTCCTTGATCTCACTACAGTAAACAGCTCCATATTTTTCCTTTTTGTGTTTTATCCTGAAGCAACAGAGCATTACATTAATTGACTTGTCTTATTAATTCAATAAGCTGCTTCCAAGATGAAATGCTTAGCTATGCTTGCTTGTTTTTGGCACTTTTTGGTTGTTGGAAGAAAAGCTTTAAGGCTAGAATTGCTCTGATGTTTTCCACAGTTCACTGAATAATTTTATGCACTACTGAAGATTTGCCACATTTGGAATTACTACAAACTGCTACTTTTTCATCATAATTTAATTCACACTTTTAGCATGATAAGAAAACATTTAACAGTTTGCATATTAGAGAAGTGTATTTGTTCTGCCATAAAGTTGTGGTTAAGAATTCATTATAGGTCATTCCTTTCTAGGATTTATAATTTGGACATAAGATGCATTTAGAAAATTAAAGATGACATAGAAGCCACCCCATTCAAGTGAATTATATGCAAGAAAATTCAGGGAGGAAAAACTGACCTTGCTGTAAACATATAGCAAAAATAATTTACTGCAAACTTGAATAAGATTGAGAATTTTTTTAGTATTTCAGCAAGCTATTAGAGGGGAGGTGAACGTATTTTAAACTTTAAGAAACTTGAATCCCAATAAAAATATCCAATAGTCCTTGAGGGGAAAATACTCGTGTAACTGTGGATTCTTAGATTTCAACTTCTTTAGGAAACATGAATTCTGGGTTTGCCTTTCAGCTGGTGAAAAAGCTCATTTTTTTTCTCTGTGAACTGAGTGAAAATGAAATTTCTTTTCTTCACTGAGCTTGTTCGATTTCAAGAAGGCTGGCCAGGGGTTGTCAATGCTTGTACTTTTGAAAACTCTCCTTCCATCCATTGCCTGACTCTAGGCTATGCCCATACAGTCTGTTTCAAAGCAAGGTAGAGCATGGTTGTCCTTGCTCAGCACATGGCACACACCTCGGACTGGCACAAGCATCATTTAGCTTGTTAATGTCACCCTTCAGGAGCCATTGCTGGTGTCCATCAACCTCTCCATGTCCCTTGGAGGGTCCTGTGACACCGTGAGCTATTGCCCTAGAGGTAAAACTCTCCATTTAATTTCTTGGAGTGAAAGCTCAGGGTGAAGCCTCTAAGGTGAGGTCTCTGAAAGTTAACTGTGAATATTCTCCCTCCACCTTCACACTGCAAGGGGCTGTGGGCACCTCCAGCCTCTCTGATGAGGAAAGGGGGTGAGCCCACATCCAGGATTGCTTCTCAATCTGTAGGTAGTACAACTCCCCAAAGTCCTGTTCCACTGCACGGCACCCACCAGAGCCCCTTACAGAGCTCCTGCAGATAGTGCTGCCTTTAGCTTTTTTGAGGGTGATGGCTGGACTGGGCTGGGCTGCTGCAGGGAGCAAGGGCTGGACGCAAACGGAGTAAAAACCAGAATGCTACAAAAAGGAGTCAGTCCCTGGAGAACCCGGTCCGTTGTTCCTGCTCCTATGGGTAGGAAGGCATGTCTGCTGTCACAGTGCGGGCCGGGTTGCCCAATGACAAAATGACAAACGTTGTCCTCCACCGGTCGCTCCAAAGAGAGGATGAAGAGAGATAAAGAGATTTATGAGTTTAGAAAAAAATAAACTACTTTAATGAAATATTAATAATAGAATTAAAAAAATGAAATAATGAAATAGATACAATATACACAAAACCGTATCAAGCTCCCAGGGAGATGTCACCAGCAGGCTGGTGGAAGTCCTGGGAAAGTTCCAGACTGGCCTCGGTGAGGAATGGGAACTGGATTCCAGAACACACGGACGGGGATCAAAGGCAGACAAACCAACAGGGCCCTCCCCACACATCAGCCCTCAAAGGAGAGGCCAAGACCCTTTGCTCCCTCAGCTTTATACTGAGCGTGGCAGACGGCACGGAACACCCGATTGGTCAGTGTGGGTCACCTGACCTGTCCCCCCTCCCCACAGGTGTGACCCCTCCATGGGGTAACACCGGGTCAGCTGACCCCGGTTGCCATGGCAACGGGTGTGGGCCCCGGCCTCTCCTGAGCAGAATGTGGGCCTGCTGCACCCCAGACCGGGCCATGGGCACAAACTGCTCTTCACGCCCGCCCTCACCTGCAGCAAGCAAAATTTTGTCCCCCAGCACTAAGTCCGGCAGCCTTGTGCTCAGCGGTAATGCCGGTGGTCAGGGCAGTGACAACCCGCGTGGGTTGGTGCAACGGGTGACGAACCCTCTCCTCACCACAGAGCCAGTTACAATCGCAGCTGCAGCAAACCCAAGCTGGTAATCGCAAGGCTTTGAGTCAAAATAAAGACTTTGCCTGCAGTGAGGTCCTATTTTTAAATGAAGGCTATTGATCAGGTTTCTGGCCTTTAAGAAAAGAAATGAAAACATAATTTATGCTCAGAGTGACCTGTAGGTGTTTGGACAACAATTAATACCCGCAGTTATGGTCATGCAGCTGGACACGTGGCAATAGATCTTTTCCTTGAAACATTTTACCTTTACAGCCACTGCCTCTTACTCTTCATTATGTGTCCCCATACTCTTCGCATTTCAAAATTATCATACTAAGCAAAGCTCAATACACTGGTTAAATGAGTAAGGAACATCTGGTAAACTGAGACTGCTGGGACTCCACGGACAGATAAAGTTGTAGCACTTTTCCTCTGTATATGGAAATGCATTGTAAATTAAATCTACAAATCGTCTGAAAAGGCATAGGTCAGAAAGCAGGTGGAGAAACGCCATCATTTGTGCCAAGGTCAAATTCCATGCAGCTTAGCTTAAAGTCAGTGCATTTTTGTCCATTCAGCCACAAAGCAGTGTGGTGTTCACTCATTATTTTGTATTTTAATGGTTTTGTAAAGATGCTTGTGACATCATATTTTGGCCTTCACGATAAAACTGACAAATCTTGTGAGTATGAAAATATTTCTCTCCCAACCCCATTTTTTTCTTTCGTTTGCTTTAAAGAAATGTGGGATAATACTGAAATCTGAACCCGGAGCTGCCTGAGACTGAACCACTGCCTGCTGATCTACCTTAGTTAAAAAAAAGAACAAGTTGTGCAGGAGGCCATCTGCCGTGAAACATAAATGTCTTGTAACAGCAATGAGCCGAGAGCCATGAACCACTTAGCCTGAGGGAGAAGATGTTTCAGCAGGGTAAGCAGCAAGGAAAGCCTCAAAGAGACGGGTGACGCTCCCTTTCAGCTCCAGCTGCTGCAGCGTGGAAGGCCAGCTCTCCACAGCCTGCTAAATTCCTGCACAGCCTGATAGCTCCTGCTGCGTCACCTCTTCACCTTTGCTTTCATGCAGAGAGATTGAACCCTTGGGAAGATAAGAGCCACTTTTTTCTGTGTTACTCTGTGGTCAGACATCCTCCACATCCCACTGTGCCAGGGGAGGATGTTACCATACCTGGAGGTTTTCACCACCTCCCTGCCAAAGAGGATCTGCCTCCCTGACATGCTGGCGTTCCGCTGGCGCAATTTGTCTGACACAGATTAGGGAGTATTCGTACATCGGTAGACCTGAGGTCCTTGCAGAAAGCGAGGAGAAGGCACTACAAGCTGGTGGAACTATAACGCTTTGCAGACCAGAGCTGCATCTGGAAGGCAGTGATGCCATAGATGTGCCAGTCAGCGCCGATACCATTCTGTTGCTGTTAGTCCTGTTGCACACGAGGCCATGTGTTTGCAAAACATTCACGCACATTTTGGCTTTTGTCTTTGCATGGCAAAGGGGTAAAAAGCATCTGGGAGAGCGCAGTCTACATCTCTGCAAGAAGTTTTACCACCATTGTCTGCAAAATTCTTAAAACACCCTTTATTCGTTGTACATCTATACCTCAGGAATTACTCCAGCACACTTTGCAACCACAGCCCAAATGTCAAATGGGATTAATATGAACCGGTAGGACATTTCAAACTGGAACACAACTAATAACAGCTAATAACACAACTAATAAAAGACAAGCAGCTTTCAATAGAAGGTGGTGTTATCTCAGGTCACAACAGCTAACTAGTATCATTTTAAAACACCAAAGGCAAAACTTAAGAAAATGTCTTCCAGAAAAATTCCTTCCCTTGTTACCAGTTCAAGAACAAACAGCAGGACCATGACACCTTTGTCTTGTTGGTGTAATAATGGTACTAAGTACATGGGAAGATAGCGTGCTAATTGTTTATTGTGTGATCAGTGATATTCCCAGGTGGATACAAAGGAAGAGGTTGAAAGGGAGTAAGCAATCCTTTGTATTTCTCCTTTCAAGAAATCATGTAAACAGAGGCATGAATAAAAGGAGTGGCAAGACTAAATCTGCAGATGGCTCCAGTGTCAGGGAACGTTTATCTGAAAGACAATAAAAATGTGACAGTCTCCTGTTTTCCCAGGCCATTTAACTTCATCTTGATGACTGTTTTGAGATAAGACAATAATCGATGTAGAAGGACACACCTCCTTTTTAGCACAGCAGTGGGCACCGGGAGAGCAGCACTGCCGTTATGGCACACGCTCTCCCGCAGCTGCCTGCCCGGTGCTGCTGCTCCACCTCCACCCACCGTGTGATTCCCCCGGTAATAACACCCAGCAGTTCTGCATCATCTTGCAGACTTGCCCCAGCCTCTTCCTCCCGTTGTCGTCCCCTCCCCCGTGTGGCTCATCAACTTGGCTGATCCTTTTCTGGACCTGCCGGTGCCATCCATCTCCATAGCTCTCGCAGCAGCTTGTGCCAGCACCTTACTGCCACTGCCCACTGTGTAAAGAAATTTCTTTTTAAAATCAATCTCCTGCTCATGTATCGTGTGCTTCTAACCCTAATTTTGAAGGACCTGGTGGACAGCTTCACATTGTCCACATCTCCCACTCTCATGATTTGGTAACCCTTAGCCATGTCCCTTCTCCTCAGTCTTCTCCCCTCCAGATGGAGAGCTCCCAGCCCAGACCCTTGATTTGATGCTGTGTCTGGGGATATATTTGTTTTAAGCCACCAGCCCCAAACCCATCTGAGGATAATCCTCAACTTTGTGCCCACGGATTTCACAGCTCCTGCCCCGTCTCAGGAGACCCTTTACCTGCCTGAAGAAGATGCAGCCCTGCAGCCTCTTTTTTACCTTCCCAACATGCAGATCTGTGGTATGGAACAATGAAGTTTCCATCCCTTTGAGCAGGGCTCAATGCAGCTGAGGAGAAAGGAAGGCAAAGGTGCCCCATATCTGGACAAAACACATCTCATTCAGAAAGGTCTGACACTCATTTTCTACCAGCTGAGGGCTACAAAGGATGGTGGAGAATCACTCTGGCAGTTCTCTTATATGAGATTATCTGACATAGCTGATATTAATCGATGCCCAAGGGCAAAGTGACTGGTATTAACCTAGCTACCCTCTCAATGCCACGAAAAATAAGTACATCCTTTGTATATTCCTAGAACAAGGAAATAAAGCTAGAAACAAAGTGCTTAAAAACCTGCATTTGTCAGACTGATCCTGTTTAATTAAACAGGAAATTGCAGGGCAATTAAATCAATCTTTACAAAGAAAAGCTGTTTGTCTGTTTACAGAAGAGAAACTTGCGGTGATTTATCTTAAAGAATGTAATTGCCTAATGATTAATAGTGACCAGAAGTAGTCAGAGGGAGGAAATGAGGAGCAGGAGTGACTTCTCTTGGTGCATATTTGAAGCATGGGAGAGCTATATGCCCCTGCCACTGTAAGTACTAAACAACCAAAATTTCCTGGTTTATAGAAAGGTACTGCTGTTCTTCCTCTAGTTTCTTCTGTTGCTACAGAAGTTACCACCACTGGAGAAACCCAGATACACTGGTAGATCTTTGGAGATTTGTGTCAAGATGTACATTTAGGTTTTTTTCCTTTCTGCTCATGATAATACAAAGTCAGATTTTCACCTTCGCAGTTCTCATCTGGGCCCACTGCCTTTTGAATGCAAGACTGTAAAAGAATAGGTGTCGCCTGCCTGGGCTTGAGACTTATTTTTCTTTGCCTGAGTTTAAAGCAGATTTGGAACTGCTGCAATGTATGATGAGTAGATAAGGCTCTCAAAAGCAGAACAGAGCTAACGTGGTGGCCTGCAGGCAACCTTTGTCTGTCTACAGGCTACCTATGGCTGCCTGTAGGCTACCTACAGCGGTTTACAGGCTACCTGTAGCTGCTTATGCTGTGGCAGTGCACCAGGGACTGGAACATGCAGCTGTGTGTATACGCACATCTCTGTATATGCATAGTGGCACTGGGTAGCCTTAACTCTGGATATATTTTCTTTATCATACAGACACTATGAAGCCAGAAGCAGCTCTTATTGTTCCTAAAAAACAGATAGGAATTAATACTTGAGGGACACTTGGCCTTCAGATAAATCTATCATCTTGCTTAAAAGGACAGCCTGTGCTTTTCATAACACGATCAGGGTCTTCCTGCAGCCATTCATCTCAGGATATCCTCAAAAATATAGATCACTGGTGACAGGATAGACAAATGAGCACGTCAGGGTTATTTTTTCATTATATTTATTTACTCGTGCGCTGAAGTATTCCAGCCTGACAAAAGCAGCGTGAGTAAGACAGTGGGACGATTTGATTGTCCAGAGAACAGCTAGTTCACGGATAGTTTCTAATAAGGCTGCTTTATTATACCACTAATACAGCACAACTTTCCATTTTAGTGATCCTCACTATCTCACAAGGTCTCTTCGTAAATTGCCATTCAGTTCTGTCATTTTCTGTCAGGTTTGTGGCTTCCAAGAATGATGTTGGATGATATGACTGCTTCCATTAAAAATAAGGTTTATTTTCAGAGTCATAGATTTGGGGCCCTACCCTCTCTGAGACATGTCTAGACCATGTCAACACAAGCCGCTGTTCAACCTGAGTGTCCTGTTGGCACCACCATGTTTCAGAGGTGCCCAAGACGCAGCACATCTCAGGAGGGCACTGGTTTGAGGTGATCTTCTAGCACTTACCTGCCCAGTCTGAGGAACAGGAGACGGACCTGGTTTGTGCTGTAGCTCCAACATGGTTAGGTCTCCCCCAGGAAGCATGTCCCGAGGCTGCCCCTCCACGACAGGTTGAACATACAGCTGATTTTCTGAGGTGTTGCTGTCGGCCTCCATCTTCCTGCTGAAGCTGAGCCGCAGTGCAATGAAGAACGCAGGAAAATAAGCGTAACCACACAAGATGCTGACTTCGTAAGCTGAAGTGCTTTTACAGGAAGTCTTGAAATTTCCCTGTATATTTTTAGGAAAAAAGTAAATTTCCCAGGACCTGAGAAAAGACCCTGGAGGTCCTTTCCTCCCTAGGTTGAAGAGTCAGGCTCCGTCTTGCCTATTCCCTTTTTCTGACCCCATTGATTTTCTGTCTTAATTCCCCAGCGTCCCAGCAGGAGAGGGAGCAGGTGGTGTCCCATCCCCTTTTCGGCAACCTGACATGGAAACCAGTGGGCTTTACGGCTATATGGTACCTCCATGAGCATCACAGTGAAGTGAAGTGTCAAAATACTTCCTGCAGTCCCATCCTGGTTCTGAATCCTGCCCTGACTGCAGGACACTTGTGACAGAGGCAGGAACTGAACCCAGATTAACTGCATCTCACTGCAGGACCTCAACCATTAAATACCTCTTTCCATTCCAAAGCATGTCTGCTCACAGTTTTCCAAGAGATAAATCAAATTTGCTGTTCACTATTGACGGCTGGCAGGGCTTAGAAATGTGGATTTCTCACACAGAGAAAACCACATACCATGACTGCAGAGTGCTGGTAGGACAGTAAGACATCCCCCCGCCTCCAGGATTGCATTTGTGAAAGTAATACCCTGGAATTTAAATAGGAAGCAGCTGTTGCCAGTACCTTCTGCAGGGAAGGCAAAAGGAGGCACTGCCAACTTGTCAGAGGAGCAGCACGCCCTTGGCTGCTGAGCGTGCAGCAGGGCTTCCCGAACAGCCGTGGGAAGAGGGCTCTGCTCAACTGTATGCATGTAATTCAGACTAAACACACACAACCACCCTTTTGTGGGACTGACCAAATGACTGGAGAGTTTGATGAACCGTGATTCAACTCGAGAGCGTCTGATAAGGTCAGTAACAGCGTCCCCTGCAGCCACATACAGCAATCCCATCGCAGCCAAACACAGAAGTGCCATCCATGCTGTCCTTCTCCTCACCAAATGGATTAACAGATGGAAACGATTTCTACTCACTTGGAACTGGTAGAGGTGAAGATAAGACAGTAACCTTTTAATGAGCTGAAGTTTTTTGATTGCTTATGAGGAAATGAAGGCAGAGGTCTCACAAGCCAGTTAGAAAGCCCTGATTAGTGAAACCTCATGGTTTAAGCAAATGAGGAATGTTTTTTATTACTCTAAGGTGGCTTGCACTCAGAGGAAAGTTTGAAAGGCTAGTGACGCCTCTGAAAGAGGTGTCTTAAACTTAGCCAGCATGTTAGAGGACTAATATTACAAGTGTGTCTCTATTTTGCTGTTGTAGCTGAACTGAAGCAACATACTGCTCATTTTTTCAGCTCAGTCATGTTTCATCCGCACCTCCAGCAGGACAGCTCTGATCCCTAGAGCTAATGTTCTTTCCCTAGGAAAATGCTTTGCTAGCATTTCAGTCCCTTACATTAAAGCACACGTTATTCTCTCCGCTACGCATTTTTTCCCCATTTCCTTTAAATGACTCAAGGAAAATCTTCTCTCAGTCTGTTGCAGAAAGGAATCCATCTGGTTTTAACCCATAACCTTTTTGTGCTCTACTGACCTAAAAGGCTGCTGTCTATAAGGCAGACTCACATTTTAGAGCATCTGTCTCCATAATTTAGGGATGGCCATAAAACATCGTCAAAGCACATCTGCTCTCTTTTCCCATAGATCATTTACTGATTATTTACAGGCAGCATCCTAGCTACCTGTTTGATGAGTGCTTTCATTACTATGCCTCTGTATGAAGTTATTCAGCTAGACTAATATTCACAGATTGCAGTATAAATTCCCTGTTAAATCCTAACCCTTGTAATTACTCAATCCTAAATACTCACATTTCTTCCTCTGTAGGTTCCAAAAATATCTAGCACATGAGGATTTCACAGCCACCCTCACTGATCCCCTGCCACCACTTAATTGAATTATAACACCATAAATAATCTGGAGGCTATCTCAGAGGCACCCCATACAATTTTCAGGGATGCTGCCTGGCGGGTGACCTATTTGGAGAGGTGCAGACAGGTTTCTCAGGATTTTCTTCAAGCTGATTATCTCCATATTCCCTGATGGGCCCTTGCTGCAAAAGCATTAAAAAAAAAAAAAAAAAAAAGTGTTAAACTCTTTAATTTATTAACAGCTAGTCCCAAACCACATTCCCAAGGTGGAGAAATACTGAACAGATAAACCTAAACTTCTGGAATTGAGAGCACGAGGACAGCAAAATGTTTTTAAGATGGGGATCTGAATTTCGCAGCTAAAGACCGTCTTTAGGCACTGAGTGGATTATGGAGTCTGTGCAGGGAGCCAAATGCAGAAGGCACTTATTGCCAAGAACCTTCTGGCATCCACAGACATAATCTCCCAAAAAAGAAGATTTCCACCACAAAGAGATGCTTCACATATACAGCCAGAAACATGGTTTCTTATCTGAATTAAAACTTCAAGGGCATTAAGGCTAATCTATTGGCAGCAGTGGGTCTACACTTCAGGTAGATGGAGTGCTTGTGCTGTATTGTAGCCCTGCAGCCACTCAGCAGAAGGCATTCAGAAAATTGCTCTTCTCTTTGCTTGCCCAGCTGCTGTATGGATGCCTGCCACACTTGTGAGACAATAGATGCGGTATGGGAGCGGTCCACCATCCTGGCCTCATCCCCACAAGTGCTATTGTATTAAGCAGAGCTCTGCAGAGTGGATCTACACAACATGCGTCTCCTTTTGTTACCAGCCTGCACAAATGAGCATCTTCTGCTGTCCCAGGAAGAGACGTGGCCCATGCTCCTCAGGAAACCTTTTCCCATCTGTTTGTTCCCCAAGAAGCACATGCTGTTCTCCTGCGAGCTGGGACAATGTGAAGAGCCCGCTGTCACTGAGCATGACCGTGTGCCATTCAGAAGCACAAGGCCATGCACTTTGAAGCATGACAACCATTTCATCATCCACATGCCTTACCCCTTGTCGTGGTTTGAGGACTCCTCCCTCTACTTTGCTTTGTTCTCCACCAGGTTCAGACAACTCGGTGCATTCTGAGCCCACTTTTGCTGAAATAAAACATGTACATTTTTTTCCTACACTGATTTCTGGAGGAATGTGCTCACTTGTAGGAGCCCAGCACCTGCCAGACTGCCATGGCTGATCAACTGATGCCACTCAGCCCCTTGCAGCCTCAGCCCCAAATGCTGCTCCCTCCCTCTGCATTTTCCAGTACCTTTCATACTAGGGAAACTGAAAGAGGAGGGGGAAACAGTATTGCAGCTGTTTTCTTCATTAAACTGGAAAGTCTGTCAGCTTCATAAGCATTTGTAGAACTGACAGACTGGAGAGCTGACACCAGGGTGTGTAAAACAAATCCCGTAATAGGGAAGTGGCAACTTAAAAAAACACCAGCACCACCAAAGAGCATCAAACCTTTGGTCAGTCGTTCCAGCGTTCTTGGCAGCAGAGTCTACCCAGAGCTTTCACAGAAACGTGTGTGGGCAGTTGTGTGAGCATCACAAGGCACCTCTGAAAGAGAAGAGGTCTTGTAAGCCTGGAACAGGGCTAAGTGTTACCAATCGTTACTAGAGATTTCCTCCAGCACATCACTTTTTAACATTAACAGTCTTTTTAGTCTCCTCTTTCCCTCTGATGAGTACGTAAACACTTCCCATCTGCATTTTGTTTCTCTCTCTCAGATAGCGGATACGCTGGGGGGGTGGGGGGCGCGGATCCCAGAGCACGGGGCACACACCAGGTTGCGGCTCACAGGGGCTGCAGCCAACAGGAGGCTGCGGGTGGTGAGGCCACGTGCCATGTCCACCACCAGAAATTTTCCCAAAATACCAAAAGTTAGGAGAAAAGCGGGCTAGTGAAGCTGCATTAAAATCTCTATGTAAGCACTAAAATTTGCCTAATAGTGTAAGCATCTGTGTGCATGCTCTTAGCCTGTAAATAAACTTAACCTGGCCAGTGCAGGCTAAATAAAAATCAAATGATGTCTTCTTTGCCTCTGCTTGAGAGCATTCAACATAATTGTCACCTGTCTGTTAGCCTGCAGTAACTTATCTCACTTCCAACGTGACCAAACCGAACCAAATTAAGAAAACCCGTATCCTGAGCGCATTCACACTGGGCCCTAATTCAGTTTAACACACCTACTGAGACTCGACGCATTTGATAATAGATGAGAACAGCCTGTGAATGGTTACAGAGCAGGTTAGAAAGCTTTCTGGCTTAGTGGTGTTTCTCGGGGAGACTATCCAGCACAACCGCAGTGCTTTGACTGCTTATCCATAAAAACTGGTGGGACAGATCTGCCATGGAGCATCTCCCACCCTGTTCCTACAGCCACTTCCCCTTGCACTGCTCCTACCTGTCCTCCATGTATACCACACCACGCTTCGCAGTAGGAAGGGATGCTGCTCGGCTTGCAGCAACATGCAGGATCTCATCGCCATGACGTGCAGCTGAGTGTTTTGGGTTCCTTTCTTCTTTCTCCCTGGTCCCATGGCTGCTTCTTTGAGTGTGCCACACGTGCGAGCCGGGATGTGTGCGAGTGCTGCCAGAGGATCACAAAGGTGTTGAGACCCGATGTTTTTCCCAGCCCCTCTGTTGCTCTGTGTGTGTGTGTTTTTGTGTAACCAGAAGCTGCTGAAGCTTGATGTATTAATATATAATCCCTACACTGGGAAGCAGCAGGTCTCCCCTCCCGCTGCTCATAGAGCACCTTTACATCTTCCCCGCTTCCCAAGGAGGGGTTGGGGATAAAAAGCCAAACCCTCAGGCAGGGGTCTGCTCTTTTTGCCTTCTTAACATGCACGGCGCTCTGCATGAGGTCTCACGAGGGGTGTGAGCCAAGCCTTATCCTCACCCCAACCTTCAATTAAGGAAAGAGTATGCAGGGAGCCTCGGCGAGCACCAGCACCACACCAAAGCCCAGAGCTGTCAGAGTGGCTGTCTGCAGCGAGCTCCCAGGAGCTAACTGCAAATACTAAGAAAACAAGGGCAAAGAAACCCAAAACAAACCCCTGAGCCCAAATTTCTAATTAAATAACACTAAAGTGCCTAATGTAAACTGCTGCATGCAAAGGCACCTGGAAGGAGAGCAGAGTGTCTATGCTGGGAAACCCCAGCTGGACAATGGCTCTGAGAGCATCCTCTGCTTTCGTCCAGGAGACGAGAAGAGGAGCTCCTGGAGGAACGGCTATTTAGGGCCAGAGAAGACAACCAAACACAGAACAACTCAGAAGGAGGCAGAGCCTGGAGCAACGATACCCAATGCTCATCCTCACCAGCAGCTAATGGGCTCCTGCTCATCTGTTTGACCGACTTTCTGCTAACTCCCCCCAGAAGTTTTGCCCAGCCCACGGGGAGAGCCTGAGCCTCTGTCCACCGAGCATGAGACAGCCATGGGGAGCTAAACCTGGGGCCTGACCTACGTCCTTCAGAGCCAATGGCAGATGCAGCCTGGCATTTTTAGTTCCAAAGATTTTTTTGTTGTAAGATAGGACCAAGTAAGTAGCAATTTAGGCTACTTTACTCCACTGTTAGAGTGTCGGGTATCTAGTTAACCCCAATACCATAGCAGGGTTTACAACAGACCAAAACCTTCTTTCCAAAGTTTCAGGGACTTCTGGGGTGCAGCTGAGGCTCAGTATAGGGCTGACCTGCACAGAGAAGAGAAGACATTTTCAAGTGCAAATTCCACTTATTCCATTATCACCGACCCCAGTGCTGAGTGCTGCGATGGAAGGGAGGGACAGGGGGATGCTCGGTGCTCTGGGTACCTGGCTGGCTCTACCTCCCTAGGGCAGCGAAATCCTACCGCTGCCTCTTTGCTCTGTATCACCGAATTCCCAACAGCAACGGGGTCAGACGCGTCTGTCACATAAAGGAGAATTTAAACAGGTTACCAATAAAAAAAAAAAAGTCACTCCATTAAAGAGAGTAAGTAAACACCCTCCACTGAGTGACTGATGCTTTGAAAAGTTACACAGCCTAATGAAGAGCACGATGAGTTGCTGGCATTGTTACATTTGCTGTCACCTTAAAAAAGAATAGCTCCAGTTGTCTCCAGAGTACGGCCTTGTATGTTCTTGGATTTCTAAAACTAGTGGGAGCACAAAATCCAGCACTGATTAAAATCATAGAAGCTTTTGCTTCTACAACAAGGAAAGAGTGAAAATGGATTGTATTACAGACATTTTGACAGAAAAAATATTTGCTTTCTCGGGGGGAGATATAATCTGTCATCTAGTCAAATAGCAGGCAGGCCTGCTTCCACTCAAACGCGGTTTCGGGGAAGTCTGGTTTTACTCTATTACACGTTCCACAGCGCGTGAGCCCAGGCTGTGCGCAGATACCTCTAAGAAGCCCCTTTGCAGATGCTCCTGCTGCCAGTGGAATCGGTCGGCCAGGGGAGGGTGGGCAGGATTGCAATTAAAAAAGGGGCTGTGGTAGCAGAGGTGGCCAGGGAAGAGCACAGCCACGATGAGTGAGTTTGCGAAGCATGAGGCTGCTGAGTTGTGGCTGTGGTGCCCACGGAGCCGTGGACCAGCAAGGGCTGCAGAGGATGCCCTCGACAGGTTTTCCCCTCCACCTTGATGCCATCTCCATGCTGTCCCACAAGGAAGAAAGGGGATTGCTACAAGCCTTCCATACCGCCAGCCCTTGAAGCACCCCTAGCCCTGTTCCCTGACACATATCTCATATCATAACTACCAAAAGATACTGGTTTGTGACTCAAAGTACCAGAAAAGCTATCTATGCAGCTGTGCCCACAGGAAACGTGGGTTACACTTACATCAGGTTACTTAACCTCCCTGGTCTAAGCACATTTAGCAACAGGATTGCTGTGAAAATAAAACAGACTCAACAAAACCAGCTTCAGGGACAGCAGCAAATTTCAATTGCGTTTTCATTTCTGTAGAGAGGCTGATGGTGGGTATTGTGCCATCTAACGTCAGTATTCAACACTATGTGACTAATTATACCAGAAATGAAATAAAGTCAATACATTTCTAACTTCATTGGCTTCCAGTTAGGGCTTTATTAAACAAAAAAAAAAAAAAAAAAAGAGGTCTGTCTGTTTGAGATTGAACTAGATGATTTAAATGCACATTTTCAGTATTTATATCATTCCTTCTTATTTAATCTTTCTTTTTCAGGTGTGGTTATAAGCTTTCAAGTGATCAGAATGTCTTATTCTTAAGATACTCATTTTTTTTGGAAGGTACATGGGAAGATTTCAGGAAAGAGAAAGTTAGTTTTCACCTGCTTTCTCTAGAGTGTATGAGAAGAGGAATACAATGTTTTAATTAAATGTATTTATAGAACAGTGTCTGGCAAAGCATATTTCTCCTGTTGTTGAGAAAACAATGGTGGTTTTCCCTCTTTTGTTATATTATGTAGAAAATGAATCATTTCCCTTACCCATTGTTTTTAATAAAATGTTTGTGTTTTTATCAATATGAAATGTCAGATTGAACCACATAACTATTTGCTTTGGAGTAATCATAATATTACCCACAGCTCTATTCAAAGCACCAAAGAACATAATAGTGTTAACTGTAATTAGATTATTTTCAAGAGAGTTCGAAAGATTCATTGTAGAGCAGGGGTTTTCATAAGGAAACAGAACAAGTTACTTTGCTGAAACCCTCAAATACCTCTGCACAAAATGGTTCTGGAGAATTAACTCCCCTTTGTGTCTGGACTTTAATTATTGTCTTTTTTCCTTGGTAGTGCATGGATTCTAATTATCACATTTTAACAACATAATAGATGACTCAATAGACAAATGTGCTTTCAGACTATGGTATTAGCTTATCCCACTGCTACTCTGAACCCCCTGGGTCTGCAGCAGGTAGTACAACTACTCTTGAGGACCACCCATTACCTTCTGCATGGCCCAGTAGCACGAGATGCAGATTTCCTCCGGAGAAGAATTTCCTTTCCGTGTCATGCACAGCATCCTTCCCAGCGGTGTTCAGGGGTCAGCGTTTCACTCCTACCCTGAAAACGGTGGCACAACACTCTTGCTAAAACAGTTCTGTTAGCGCGATGCTACAGGGCTGAAAACATTTAATCAGACATTGCAAGGCTGCATCTTCCTGACACAAAACAGGCAGGCCATCACAAGAAATCATATCATCGATTTTATCAGTTATTTCTAAGCAAGCAGGTGATCATGGCTTAAATTACTTTTACTCGAGAAAGTCTCTGTAATTGTTTGTTGTCTTTTTTCGCACCTGAGGTCTGTGTCCTAATGGAGGTTGCATGGATGACTCATCTGGCATCTGAATCAGAGACTGAAGCCTCTATTGACCTGTTTGGTAGGAAGTCAGTGCTGATCATCATTGTATCTGACAAGTTTTAGGAAATTCCAGATAAACAGGAGTTGATAAACTACTTGCTGTTATACACCTGGCACTTTTGGATTTACAGGATTTATAGTGGCTGTTTCATCTCCAGTTTCTTGGAAAGTAAAAGAAACTTGGGAAATCTTGAAATGCAGGTAACTTAAACAATAGCTTAAAAGGACACTACACAGCTCAATGGCAATCACTATGGAAGTGATACCCTTTTTTGTGAATTATATTGATTTACAGTCATAAAGACCTTTTCATTTTCAAGCATCCCTAAAGTACACTAAGTGCTACCTACGGGAAACCCCATCACTGTGGTTCCGCACAGCTGGTCTGGGAAGCAAGAAATAAACACCGGTGTACTCCATCTCACATCTAGCTGGACACTGGACCTGAATTAAACAATTCTTCAACATTAGCCTGGGTCTCTAAATGAATTTATTTCCAGTTCTGGTGAGTCCCCGTGTGTTTTCACTCTCTGTGAACACTGAAAAGATCAAGCTCACACCTAAAATGCTTGCAGGAAGGGAATTTTAAGTGAGTAAGCACTAGCTATTGAGCCATAGAGTTGTGCCTCCAGCTGGGTGGCAGAGTAGTTCCTGGGGGTAATCATAATCAAAAGAAGGGAGAGCAAATTTCAAATACTTTCTGTCAGAGCAGAAGATAAAACTATGTCTCAACCAGGAATTAATTTGAGAAACTCATCAACATGTCATATGGTCTTGGACTCCAGCACAGGTAAGTGTAGTCTTGTAAGGTCTCTGGGGAAAAGGCAGCATCTGCCCATGGTTGGTACAATATCCCTACCAGGCTGTTAAGCACCACACCATCAACTGCTAAAAGACATTGCAGTTCTCTCTGTTCAAAGAACTGGGAAATTGATAAAAAACCTGGTTAGGAATGGCCCTTGTTTTGGAAAAGGTGTTCAATGATCTCTACTGATTTATTTTCATATATCTTCCTAGAGATGACATCTCTCAAAGCAGAGGAACCTGTCTTGAGCCATTGGACCAGCACTGAGCAGAAGAGTGCCACTTTATTGAATTATTATGGTCGATTTTACCCATATGCCAGACTGTTCTTGGAGGTCTTCCATTCACAGTGGACAAGGCCCAAATTAGCTTACCTTGCAAGACTTCTGTCCAAGTTTCTGTGGCTGCAGATACATGAACATATTTGCTTCAGAGAGAGCTGAGACCAGCAGGAACCGTAACGATGCTACGGCTGGCAGCAAGCTAGATTTTTTGTACCAGCACTGGGACTTCACAGATAGTAGCACTGGCTGTGGAAATTGGGTTAGTAGCTCCAACTAAACAGAGCTTAAGCCATTATAAAGTCAGTGGGAGGTTCTGATTGACCTCAGTGTGCTTTGGATCAAATCCCAGGAAGAGCAGGACTGAACTAGATGGTGTTACTGCAATGTATTGTTCCTCGAAGAGCCCTTTGCCCATGACAGCGATGTTGTTAGTGAACAGCTTTCTAACGGAGAGCCTGGGCTACTGGGAGGATTGGTTGGCTGGTTTTTGAAGGCAGTTTCTGGAGTCGCTGGCTGTTGAAGACAAGTGTCAGACAGGGAACTGAAAATCTGGTCTAGTCCAATCTTCCTTTTGCTGTGATCTAATCAACTCTGGGTGTTATTAACCACATTTGCTCACAGGTGCTTCCCCCTCTTAAAGTCTCTTGGTGGGGCTGGAGGGTTTTTCTGGGCACTTCCAAGGCAAGTTCTCCTCTCTGCTCCTTCTGCCCTCCCTGTAAAAGCACAGAATGGTGCCACTTGAGATGCACCAATGGAATCTGCCACCTAAACCTTGGGACAGCTACTTCTTTTTGGAAAAAAAGATAAATATAGTGAATACATAAACTTGAACTTTGACTCTCCTTTTCCAAACCTGTTATTAAACTGGGGGAAAAAAATGTTTTGGGGGCACCAGAAACCCTCAATCCTAGCACTATACAGAGAAAAAAAGAAAGATATGGTCCAAAGCCTGCCATTAAATGTTTCTCATGATTACTTGTTGTTAGCAGGGAGCTGCAGCTATGCTAATACAGCGTGCTCACTACAAAAAACCCTGTAATTGGGACAAGGCAGCCGCAAAGCTTCCCACAGCTGGCAGGAATTGTGACTGTTCTCTTTGGTTTTAATTGTGGCTTTTAAAGCAGATCAGTAACAGCAACAATTAGCCTTTTAGATTGGTCTCAGAAAATACCATTTTTAAAATATGGTGACTCTGCAGGCACAAACCCAAAAGCTCTGAGCTCTGCATAAAATGAGCAGCCGTACACTCCGGCTTGTTTGTCACCAGTTTGGTTTCTCCTTTGTTTCTGCTGAATTGTGGTTTTGAAAAGCAGACAGGAACTCGCACAGATACTTGTAAGGAAATATCCTTAGTCACCTCCTTTTCCTCAAGAAACCTACCCTTTGAGACAGCTTCTGCTCTGAAGAACCGTCTGGCACTCCAGCTGTGTAAGGAGAAAAAGGAGGCAGGAGCACATGGTTACGCAGACTGATGCCCGACAAGATTGCTGGTTCTTAGTCAGCAGAATGACTTTGACTCTTACCTAGGAGGAAAGGATTAAAGCACAGCCATTTGGAATACAGACAGGAAAGAACAAAGCGGAGAAAGAGGCAAGAAAATTTTCGATCCAACAAAGGACCCAGAAGATTCACATCCCTGGGTAGAATATAAAAAGCAGCATAGGAATAAGAACAAGTGCCTCATCAGAGCACATGGTGTTGTGCCCTTGGCTGCTGTTGAGAGGGTCCTTCGATTCATCTCCACAAACAGCAAGGAGGTCTCAGCACCGCTGTCAGGAGATCACTCTGCTCATACCTGCCTCTGCTAGGCCACGCTGAAATTTTTTGCCTGCACAGCAAGGTCACTCAGTGACCCTAACAGCTTTTGTGAACCCTCTGTATCATCCAGACAAGTCCCGGCATACAAAGCTGGGTATCCCTACATAAAACCTCTCTCCCTACTCTGTGTGGCATTGCACACGCCTCATCCCTTCTAGGAGGGGTTGCCAGCACAGCAACACAAAGGAGCCTTTTCAAGTACAGATCTGGCCTTTGTGCCTCGGGGCTTAATTCTCTGATGCTAGGACTTCTTTGTACCACTCTGGCTTACAGAGGCTTTAAAGTACAAGTGTAAGTGCACTTCGATGTATCTACGTGTCAGGTGGTAACAGGATGTTTCTTGCCTACCTCAAAGAGCGACGGAGAGGTGCTATCAACCAACACTTCCACCGGGCTTTGATTTCTCTCAAAAAAGCACTTTAACATTGACACTCATTGCTCAGTCTCCTTGAAGTCCGCTGCAAATCCCACACGTGAGCTTCACAGCATTGTGTCCCTGCCAGACTTTTGTGCCAGCTGCTCTCCAACTTCTTTAGTCCCAAAACTTATTTACCTGTCCTGAAGCTGCTCGTGCCCCAGGCAGCAGAGAGTTTAGAAAGAAAACGTAGCTATGGGATGTCTCTGGCAGAGGCGAGTAGACCACAGTCTGCTGTATGATGTCCTATTTCTACGAAAGCAACAGAAAGACAATGCAGCCTGTACCAAGTTTTCTAACCAATGCAATTATAAAATAGCCAAATGATAAAATCCATATATACAAGAAATGCTGAAAGACCATACTCCATAGCTAGCTGATCTATCGCTAAATGATTCTGACATTTCCTTGCTTTATTTCTGTCACAAAATTGTTGGAAAATTTAGAAAGTCGTCATTTTTCAACATCATAATTTGTCTTTCTCTATATGCACCATAGACCTAGGAAGAAAAGAGTAGAAGCTGCAATTACAGGAGGCTTTCAAAGAAGCAAAGGAAAATCAGCTTTATGGAGCAATCCTGCATGATTAATAATATGTGGAGCTTAGGCTGAGTCTTTCATCTCAATGGGCTCCATGCACATGTGGACAGAAGTGCAAAGTACCTATTTTTTTACTTCAAGCCTGTCATTCACTACGTACATTCAATCAAACGGCATTGAAAGGTGGAAGTGCTGATTTTGTCCATGATGACTGATAATGGGTTTAACACCTCCCTAGGAAAGTGCAATAGGAATTGGCAGGAATATAAACCTTATATTTCCCGAGGTCATATTTTGCTTTTAAAATGGGATTTTTTGCTGCTGTAAATACGGTGAATGCTGAGCCGGAGCCATCATTAAGGCTTGCATGTTCCACATTTTACATTACTACACTTGCCTACATCAAAATCTGCACATAACAGACACAGCAGGTGTCTGATAAACCAAATGCTTTTGAATGCAGCTACTACTTTAACGCTGGGCTTTCATTTATTCCTACCTTATGAAGTTATTCATTGAGGCAATGTGCATTAACAGTAAACCAAAAGGTATCTTAGCCAACCAGGACATTGCAAGGAGAAATGTTGTAATAACTATGAACAATTGCTATTATAAATAGCCACGACTCCATATAGGAAAGCAAAGGGTAATGTGTTTATTTCAGACACCAAAATGGGCAGTATTTCCATTCCATAACTTTAAGGGGCCAGAAAGCATATTCTTTTTTCATCTATATGCAATAATTGACACTAGGACGGAGCACAAGGAAATGACTTAGTGCTCGAGTTAGCCTTGCACCGCTGACCTGCTTCCTCCATACTCACCATTTCTAAATGTTACAACTTGAGGCAAACATCCTCTTCATTGCTTACTCTTTCACTCTACATCGTTCTCCACTTCCAGTAGTATCTCCTAGTAACGCAAGCACCAAGCATTAATAGAAGTGTTTTAATAGCAAATGCAGGAAAACTTGCCTGTAACAAGAGCATTATTCAAAGCTGGATGATGCTGATGGATTTATGGTAAATGTGCAGCTTGCTCACAATGTATCAAGTGGTTGCTGTAGCCTCGATTTTCTTTTATTATAACATTCAATAAAACGCAGTTATTTTAATTCAGAATTTCTGTCCTGGGGAAAATAACAGGCTTTTTCCCTCTTTCCCATCCCAAAATGGGAAGGAAAAGATCTCGAAAAACTGAACTTTTGAGCGTGAAGTTTCAACCTTTTTTCAAGAGCAAAATATCGTAGGTTGGTGCAACAGCTACCCTCGCTGCCTCATGGGAGGTGTAATTTCACGTTTCCCGCAAAGGCCAGCGTCCCTAGCCAGGTTATGTTTTTCTGTGTTGCACGGAGGACATGTGGTCTCACAACACACAGGCTGCAGTGTTTCATGGGAAATCATCTCAGTTTCATTGGGGGTCTCTGTGACACCCACATTGTATTTCCCCATAACTCACCCAGCAGGTCCTCCAGGCCGATCTGCCACAAAACCAGCCATTGCACCCAGAGTTCTCCATCCCCTCAAGAAATCACCTGGGTTTGGATGCATGTTTTCTTTTTCAGTAAATGGTTCTCTGGAAACCACATGTACCTAGAGATGAAACAAGCATCAAAATATTAAATTAGCCGTTTATATTAAACCATCAACTCTTTACCCTTCAAGAAAAAAAAATAGAGATAGAAATGTTCTTTACACTCCGTGAAGAATGCTAGCACAAAGACGTGTAACCTTGTGTATGTCCTTTAGATCATAAAGATCTCATAAGCATGTTTTCTTTATCATGATTCAGGCTTTATAAACAGCTGTTGTCTAAACTTTTGAAAGTTATTTTCCCAGAAAACCTTTTTTTTTCCAGAAATAACTGATTAAAAATTGAACATCTTGTGAAAAATTCAAGAAAAACTGTCCCTTATAATGAAAATTTTAATTGATATCTGCTTGAATATGTTATCAGATTCATTATTGAAATTCTATTTTTGCTAAGCATTTTTATTAAAAAATTCCAGGGTTTCATTAAAAGAAAAGTGACAAGTCTGAATGCCTTGAGATGAAAACTATTTTGCTTAATGAATTGTGTGGCATTCAAGCCAATCTCATCGTCTGCCACTGTATCTAATAATGCTGCGTGGTATAGATAGCTACTCACATCTATAGCAACGTAACATTTGACACCATTATTTTTGCAATCGCTATATTAGCAAGTAATGCAACTGCATGTCCCTCGGTCTCGGGATGAGGATTATGGATTTGCCCAAGGGGGCAGTACAGATGATACAAACAAATCAACTAACCTGCCCATCGGTTTAACTTCTTGCAGTGAGCAATACTTGATAAGACTATCAACTCTGAAGAAACATCTAGCAAAATTTTCTCAGCCTGAATGCAGAAGCCACTTTATTAATGGAGAGTATTTAACTTGCTGGTTGAATAAAAGGAAATGTTTTAGGAAAATAACTTGCAAAAAAGGCAATTGTCTATTTCTGCCTAAGACGCTCTGTAACTTCTAGACAGTGTCCTGTCTAGAAGCTAATTGCAAAAAACATGAGGCATTCAAGTTATAAATCAGCATTTCTCAAGGCAGCCAAAATAGCCTTTAAAATTCATTGTGGTATGACTGCTTTATTGCAGCACTGAAACCACAGTTTCTCAACAGCAGGTCCCTATTCAATGCAAATATCTCTGCCAAGATTTGATAAGACAAATAGGGAGGCCAGGGTGGAAAAGAGGGAAATGATGAAAGAAAACTTTGCTGCAAATTAGTTACAAAATGGTTTTAAGCTATCTCGTTTCAAAGTGTCTTTTGCCTCCGCCACATCTTACAGTAACTCTTCCAGGAGGTCTGGATTATGCTAACAAATGATCAGCCTTGACTCATTCCTTATTCAGGCAATCTCTCAACGGCAGCGTTCCCCAGCAAGAGATGGGGAGGGACCTTAAGGATTTCACACACGCCACATGAAACAGCAAGCGGGACCTGGCCACCGAGCAATTTGCAGCTGATAGCTCTCTTTCCAGGGATCTATCTTCCGCCTCCCTATGTTTCGCCTCATTCTTTCTGTTCCGTCCCAGATTTATGTCCCTTTTTCTTTCCTATCTTACTCAGCCTCTCCCTCCTGCATATCATCTCCCTGCAACGTCTTCCCGATTGCGAGGAAAAAGTGATTATTCTGTAGCTCTCACTGATGCTCACACTGACGCTCGAGCTCCATCACTTGAAGGGTTTTTCAGGGTGATGATTTCCAGCCCTCCTGAAATTGAGTCAAAATTAACATGTAAAAACCTCAGAATCTGTGGGCTGTTGATCTGACCCCAGGCAAAACATGGCTCTGGCTGTGGCTGTTTTACATCTAATCACAGCAGAAGAACAGCTTCCAACTGGTCTTATTTGTAGTTTTTTATCTCACTGTCCAGCTAAGTCAATCAATTGCTGCAAACTGTGTTGTGCTGCAGGGTGAAGAATAATAGAGAAATATTCAGCCAAACTGTACAAAAATTCTTCCTACCACTGTGTATATATGTTGAAGCAGCAGCCTGGGCCCTGCTTGCCAGGTGGTGCCACCAGGCCTTGATAAGACTGTTACAGCTCATCCACTTTCAGAGGAAAAAAAATAAAAAAAGCCATCATTCACCTCAGGAAGCATCCATGGAATAATTACTCCCTCCAAAACAATTATATCTGCAAAAAGCTCCTTTTCCTCAGAGGGAAAATCCTTGTGGAGACTGTTCCCAATTAAGGTTTAATATATGCCTCTGTTTCTTCAGGAAAAGGGTTGTTCTAGTTCCTGTTGGAACCTCTCAGAAACTTTAATGGTCTTTGAACCGACCCCAGTGACAATGTATCTTCATTAGTGATAGGAGTGCTCCCTTGGTTCAGGTTTTTCTGTGGTTTGAATGCTTATCCATCACACGGTGGCATGCTGGGGACAAGAAATTGGACATAAACTTGCACAAAGAACTGAGATTTCCTACCAACTCGGCCACTCCTTATGCCTGCTTCAAGGGCTGCCTGGACGATGGTATTTTTGGTAACTTTTGCTCTGGTGGCACTGTTGGGACCAATCCCTGCCTTCAGCTTCAGGACATCTTGGAAATCGTTGCACGATCGTCACAGAATCATAGAATACCAGGTTGGAAGGGAATATCAAGGATCATCTGGCCCAACCTTTCCTGACAAAAGCATGGCCCAGACAAGATGGCCCAGCACCCTGTCCAGCTGAATCTTAAAAGTGTCCAATCTCGGGGAATCCACCACTTCCCTGGGGAGATTATTCCAATGGCTGATTGTTCTCATTGTGAAACATTTTCCTCTTGTGTCCTATCGGAATCTGCCCAGGAGCAACTTGTACCCATTACTCCTCCTCTTTTCCATGTGACTCCTTGTAAAGAGGGAGTCTCCATCTTCTTTGTAGCCACCCTTTAAATGCTGGAACATGGTGATAAGGTCTCCCTTAAGCCTCTTTTCTCAAGGCTGAACAATCCCAGTTCTGTCAGCCTTTCCTCATACATCAGCCTTCCCAGTCCTTTGATCATCTCGGTGGCCCTTCTCTGGACCCTCTCCAGCCTGTCCACAGCTTTTTTGTATAGCAGGGACCAAAACTGAACACAGTATTCCAGGTGTGGCCTGACAAGCGCTGGGTAGAGCGGGATAAAGACTTTATCTGCTGGTGATGCCCTTGTTGATGCAACCCAGAACTGGGGTTGGGTAGCTCAGTGCTGGTGCTGGACACACTCCAGCATCCCCAGCTGCCAACTGATATCCTCTAGGCCATCAGTGGAGGAGCAGGACATATTCTCCTGAGCCGTCATGCCCACTCCGGCCCTTCAGTGGTCCTTAATTTTGGGGACTGGAAGCTGGCAAGGCAAGGGAAAGAAATAATTAAGCAACAATCTTTCTTGATTTGTACCTCTGCAAAACAACTTCAGAGTGACTTCAGAGTGCCCCACAGCAACTACATCTAAGCTGCCTGGGAGGAGCAGGGATTTTTTTTTAAATTGAATTACCATTTAATTTCTGTGTCTTTTAAGCAAACAAACTGCCAGGCTGCTAGCCCAGGAACTCTCTGCAGGGTCCCTCTTACCAAACGCCTGGCAAGGGAGAAAAGAGATTCCCTCTGACTCCCATGGGCTCTTTCATCAGCTCTTCCATGTTTCCATCACCTGGCTTATGTTTTTCCTGTATATCCATTACTTTTCTCAACAAACTGGGTGCAGTTCCAATATTGATGGCCATTCTTCTTTCTCTCACACACAGACACGCTTAAACACTTCTCTCCCTCTTTCTGTCATCATACAGTCTTCAATCTTTTCTCTTACCCCATTTTAGGTATTGTACAAGGTTTTCTTTGTATTATCCCACTGCTGTTCAGTAAATGACACTTCTCTATTGAATCTGTGCTACAAAATCTTTCACTGTGCTGTTTACCTGAAGCTCCCTCTAATTCTTCCAGTGTCGTGCTTTCCAAAGCTTTGCTTTCTTGCTACGGCTGTCTGTGCAGGATTTCACGCTGTTCCCTTACAGGATTTCTTTTCTTAGCTTCTCCAGCAGTGTAGGGTTTTCTTCTAAAATATCCACGGTTCTTCTTGGTATTCAGGTGCCTGTAGCCCCTTGCAATGACAAAGGAAGCAAAGCCAGTTGTCAGCTGCAGACGGGGACCCAGGACAAGGTGATTGTGGCAGTCTGTAAATCACCAGAGCATCTAAATATTCCTTAAAAAAACACAATAATAAGCACTCTGTCATCAAACGTATTACTCAAAACGCTATTGGATTTGAATCAAATGAGAACAAGTGCAGTATTCAATGGCTCCCATTCGTCTCAAAGGCATGTTAATTCTGGTTCCTAATATTGGTAAAACTGAGATGAATAGGACCTAGGGGCACTACTGGCAGAGTTAACTCTTGACTGCTGATCATACTTAGAGAAGCTGAGACTTTAATGCCTACCTATCAAGTGGTCTTTTTTTAACGGGGAGCCTTTTCAAAGGAGAACCCAGCTCCACCAGGGTGGAATCCCCCCCAGCTCTACCAGCCTGCACCCCGGGGGCAGCCCAGCTTCCACACGAGTGTGCTGCAGCCTGAGGGGTCATTTCCAGAGCCACCATGATTCTCTTTGCTCAAAGGAAGCGATACTGTGGACAGTAAACCAGTATTTGTGTTTTATGGTATCTGCATTGCTTATCAAATTTCTGAACTCTGTGAGAAATATGAGAAACACATGTGAGAATTCCTTGTGAATATACGATGAAATTCTTCCATTCAGGGCAGCTGAGCTGCTTATCAAATAAATAAATAAAACAAAGTATGCCTTCTTAACGTGGAACTTACTTCTTTAATAAACATCAGCTTCGTGTTCTCATGAGAATCCTATTATACAACTTCCTTCATTGATTCATGTGTTAATATCATTTTATATTAAGCTAGTACATAATTGATGATATGGAAGTGTTTTCACATAACAACTCTTTCACTGCATAATATAACCCACTTATCATATTTTCAGCTCCAAATTCAGAAAGTTCATAGATGCATTATACACTGGAATGGACAAATCAACTATATAAAAGTAGAGTATATCATTTGCAAATTGCATGCAAACCAAAGTAAATATGCAATGCTAAATGCTGACTTTGATATAGCTCAGTTTGAAAGGCATAAATCAACTAATAGAAAAAAAATTTATGAGTGCAATAGAATGGAAAAATCCGCCACAGAAAACAAGACCTGATCTAGTGATTTGGGTGCAAAGTGTAGCTTATATGGCTAGGATTAGCACATAGGTTAGCCATTCAGGGACTAGGCTGTCCCCCAGAAAAACAGCCTTGTCTCACAGGACCACTCGCTATAAGCAGAAGAAAGAGGTGAAATCCCTGAAGGGATTTATTTTTCTTTTTGGTTTAGGGGTATTTTTTGTTTTCTTTTATTTTGCCTGCAATTGCATAACGGGCTTCAGCAATACTTCAATATCTAATATAGTGAGATTACAAAAGGCTCAGGAGCCTGCTCTGTTTTATAAAATCTATTTAAAACTAAGCTCAGAAAGACAGACAAGGAAACCTTCTTCCTGCCAAACAGCGTACCAGGGCAATGATGCTGCACACCGTACTCTGCAGCCCTGTGAGTCTAGTGATTCCCTGTGTTGACTTACAAGGTTTTCATCCCGTGGAGCTCATTTTACAGATGCTCAGGCAAAACCGTTAATATCAGAGAGCTCTTATGAATATGTTCACTAATGGGAAAAATGGTGGTTTGCAGGAGGAAAACGCACGCAACTTCAGTCTTATGCAAACACAGGGAGGGTCCGATTCTGTGCTGCTGCTCCGGCACCAGCTCCCTGCCCCAGCCTAGCAATGGGACCGTGAGAGATGCCACCACCTTTCATGGACTTGTGCCAGCGCAGAATTTTTTCAGACGCTGTTCAATTACCTGTTATCTCCACCACGCTGCTACACAGCTAAATAGCTGTAAGGTTTAATTGAACTTGGGGAAAATAAGTGAGGAAAAACATTTTTTTAAAGATATCGACTGACTGCGACTATTCTATTCAAATTCCTGGTTTCTGCTTCATCACACTTCAATGTTCCTTGAATGTCAAGGCATTGTACCAGTGTTATACCACAAAGTGAGTATAATACTACAAATGCACACTTTGCCTTCAAGCTTGTTTTCAGTCGGAGTCAGTCTTCACGTCTGTTACCTATTCTGACTCTGATCCTCAAGGTTATGTCAGTGGCCAACACCAGCTGCTCCAAAGATGCTCTTTGTGACACTCAGAGCCTTTCTTCTTCTCTGAGAAGGGTCTCATTGCTACTCTTACAGTCACTGCCGTACAGGCAAGGAGTTCAACTGCATCAGAAGACATTATATACAATTCATCCTCTCTCTCCTTCCATTGCACCATCATACACTTTCCTACCCACTAATAATGTCCATCCTGTACTCAGAAAAGTGACTATTAAATATTCATGTCTCAGGAACAGACACTTCATCCACAGATCTGCCCACACATACCATCAAGTACAGTACTTCACTAATCTTCTCCATTCTTTCTGCCTTCTACCGTATAATTTAGAGCAGACTTAAAATATGAGTTAATGCATCTTTTTTCATTACCTTCTCCCCAGCTTGAAAATTTATTATGTATTCCAGCTAGTTTGATGGGGGTCAGATGCTTATGGGATGCTTCAGCTTCATAAGCTGCATTTCATTTCAAATAAGGCACAGATTTTAGATGTCTTGAATAGAGTGTAGCTGCCCCTGCCCAGCGGTGACAGTGACAAAAGTCACATTGGCCTGAATAATACAAGATAAGAGCCCAAATAGTGCCCTATTTCCTATTATTCATAAATGTTCCTACACCTATATTAATTGAACTGCAAATACTGAAAATGCACCTATTGCTCATTTGGCTGTTTTCTTACAATACTTTAATCTCAGGTGCATTTATAACAACAAACTATGACTATGGGAGATTCTTTTGCCATCTGACTTGATCAAAGTCAAAAAGATCTTTCAAACAAGGAGAATAGCTAGTATTTCTGCTTGGCCTTTTTGGTAAGCAGATTACTAACAGAAGGCACGTTTTTTTTCCAGAAATCATCCTCACCTTTTGCCTAACTAGCATTGCACGTGTGAGTTTACCTGTCAATGCTTCAAAACCGATGTGTTAGCAGGAAGCAATGCAAATACTTTCCATATGTTGAACCATTAAAAATATATTGCTTGTTGAATCTCCTGGCTCTTCCCCCTCCACTGCAACACTGACTCATCACTTCTCCACTGTTAGAAATGGTCCTCAGGACTCTGGGTTACCTTCCAGCTCCCTTGGGCAAGTGACGAGCCACACTTCATAGCCTTTTAACTCCCTCCCCTCAAAATGACCTGTCACTTCCCAACCCCCTGGTTCCTCGGGGCAGTAAACAAGCCTTGCTCCAGGAGCAGTGCGATCCATTATTAATCCTGCATCACGATGTCTGGGACTTTCAGTCCAAGACAGAAATAAAAAGACTGCAGCACAGGCAGACTAGGACTGCAATCAGAGCAGGGTTTGTAATTTAATAGAGCTACCTGGAGTGATGCTATAATCTCAAACAGCCTTCATAAGTTGTTCAGAGAGAGATTCCCTAAATCCTCAAATCAGCTACAAATATATAGTTGCATTACTACCATGGATTTAAATGCCTTTGAAGTCAATAGAGAGATTCTTATGGATTTTTATAGGCTCATGTGTTTTTTATATATATATATACACACACGTATAAATATATATATAAATCTCCCTAGGCGTTTAATCTGAAGAACTCATAGCTGAGACTCTAAGGAAAGGTACAGTCTGAAAGCTCTCCGTCTGTAGGGTTTTGCTATAATGTCTTTTGAACAGAGTTTTTATTCCATTAACCACCATTTTTCTTTCCTTCTCTTTTTTGGCAAGGCGAGACTTGTCTCTATTCGGTAATGTAGACATCACCGTCTCAGAGCACGTTCCCAAGGAGGCCAATTTAAAGACTGACAAGAAAATCACCCGTTCTATTTGGACAGAGAGAAAATGATATTTTTCCAGCTGGAAAGAAAAAAAAAAAAAAAAAAAGTAGTAAATCCTGCTGTGTAATCCTGACCGGGTTTGCTGGACAAATCAAGGAAAGCTTGAGGTTTTGCCAACCTGAGGATCACAATTATGGGAAAAGCTTACTGAGCTTTATTTGCTTGCACCGTTGCACTAATTTTCCCAAAACTGTTCTTTTTCCCTTGGTACAGAAGCACACCCAGACCAAGGCCAGTTGGATGCTTATGGTGACCTGCACAGGTCCACCAGCATCCTCACCGCTGCCAATGCCACTGAGGCTGGGCTGGGTCACCCATTAGTTTTTCATTCTCATTTTTACCTTGTTCATCTTGCTCCCTTTCCAGCTCCTTTCTCAGAGTCTCCCGTTACCAGAGTCCCCTCCTCTTCCATCTTGAGCAATGTTCCTCCTTCTGCCTTTTCTCAGCTCCTGCTGCAAGGGGCCGAGGGATGCCAAGGGATGACCCCAGCTCAGTGCACCCCCGGCATCAGCGATAGCTTTGAACGGGTGGGTTTGGAGGTAACAGCAGCAACAGTTCTCTAACAGTCAAAAACACTGTCAAGCAAGATAAGAGACCAAAAGACAGAGTTTTCAACCCATTTCTGCTGGAGGGCTTGACAGAGCAGCTCCAAGAAGACAAAGGGAAACTAGGCGAGAGACGGGTTAAAAACACAGGTATCCTTCAGAGGACACAGATCAGATGAAAAGCCTCTGACATTTTAACTTAACCGATGGCTGAGAAAGCACTTCCAAATCAGAGAGCAGCTTGCTGCTGAAGGAGGGGAAAGTGCTTTGGTAAGGGAAAATCCATTTATTTTTTTTTGATTCAGGAAAAAGGAAGGTATTCTTCCATTATTTTTCTCATATTGATTTGGGCATAGGGGTTAAAAATAAAATAAAATACCTGTTTTGCAGGACAAGGGCTGTCTCTCACCTCGGCGCTCCTGTCAGTACTGGAAAACAAACCTTTTCATAGGAGTCCAGTACAGGTTCAGCACATCAAGTCCTGCTGCCGCTGCTCAGCGATGGCCAAGCCTGCCCTGCAAAATCCCAAGGAAAGTCACAGCATCAGCATGGACTCAGTCTGCTGTTGCTGCAGGCTCTAAATGAGCTCTGCCTGGGGATCACATGAGGCTTAACACCTGGAAGTAGGTGCCGGTGCCATACAAACATAGAGGAAAAGTTAATATAAAAATTAGCTGAAAACCCAAATGCATTTTTTTAACCAAGCAATTTACAATTTTGCTCTACATTTCTTTATTTCAAAGCAGGAGGGGGAAAAAAAAATAAAAATAACCCCACCCACAACAGAAACTGCACATGTAGACCAAGAACAAAAGGCTAAGTGAGGTGCACGTAGTGGAAGAGTAAAGCACGGGTAAGGAAGAAGAAGCCTCAAGCTTCTTTACATGTCTTTCTATTGCTAATTAAAACACCGTGCAGAATTTCCCATGGGAGGAATCATGGAAATCGAGCTTTGCGGCGTGAGTCTGAGAGGGGGCAGGATGTAACCACTTCCCTCTGAGATGGAATTCTCTCCCACACTTCTTTCTGCTGTCCCATCTCACCGCAGCTCCCCACATCCCCTCACCACGCTGCTGCCCATCCCGGAGCCGAAAATCAAAGAAGCTGAGCAGAGGAGTGCCCCCGTACCCCTAGGCTTCACATGAAGTCTGTTAATTGAGGGTAAGGCAATCTGGGGACACATGATGGGCCAGCTGTGGGTGACTTACTCCGTTCCATGGTAGACTCACCTTGGATGTAGCAAGGTAACCAACTGGGCTACAATTAAGTGCCTGCAGGCTGCAGGGCAATTTGTCCCACGGGGGTATCGTGTGCTTGGTTTCTGCAGCTTTGCTTCTGCAGCCCTGGTCTGGAGCAGAGGACACCTTTGTAGCCCTCTCCTTGTCCCCGAAACAGTGCAGAGCCCCCTTGCCACAGCCCCTCTCCCAGCCTGTCTCCACATCCCTGCTCGCTGCCCGCTTGCAACAGGAAAATCTCAACCTCCACACTTGCTGGAATAATCTTCTGTCATGTTCACAGAGATCAGACAGGATTTATTTCTAAATGAAACTTGGCTGATAATATAAAGCAAGTTATTAATCCACTCAGGCCAGCCATCTAACACCCAAAGCCTGTTACTCTTGCTGGCTGGAAGGAGGTATTTGATTGAATCAAGAGGGATTTGTCTAGCTCTCTCTTCTTGTTTAAGTTAGAAGCTGCTTAAAATTTGCAGCTGGGGTTTGTGCCCCTGCATCTACCACCCGACTGTTGGCTCTTCATTAACAGCGACTGAACCTGTGAACTGAGACTCCGCAGTAAAAATAGGAAAAAAAGTCAGGATTCGTGTTCTTTCTTCTACATTTTCCTTTAGTATGAAGATGCCAGGACTAGAAATAAGACCAACTCTGATTATTCATGGCATTTTTTTGTCTTGAATATTAATGAAATTTCTCTTCCTCTCAGGGTATGAACTCAGCCTCCCTGTCCCTCCTCTAGTTATGGCTCGCCACCTCTCATCTTCCCCGCTCCCATCGTAAGACTCAAGCTGATACCCCAGCACCTCTCTCTGATGGCCTATCTTTCAGCATCCCCCCACCAGAGCCCTGTTCCCAACCACGGCATGTCCCCACACACCCTGGTCGCCAAGGAGAGCCCCGTGCCCATGGCTCGGGCAAGAGTCAAGGTAACCCCCTTCAGCTCTTACCACCATTCCTTATCACGGAAAATCGTCACTTTGGGAAATTCAGGGTGCACAGGACGCTTTGAAGATCAGGGGAGTTTCGAGCAGTTGTGTTTACGTACCTCCACACCGTAAAACTCTGATTTCTCCATAGCAGTGGTTTAGATCTGTCAAAACTCTGTGTTTGGTTGCTGTTTTAACCAGCAGGGACTGGATTTTCTCTCTTTTTCTGTCAGAGGGTTTGATGAGAGAACTGGTATCAAGAGGATCAGCCAGAGAGTGATGATAATGCTTTTAGCATCTGAGCCAAAGCCCACTGCCTTTACTGAAAGCCTTTCCATTGACTTCAGTGGGGTTTGACCAGCCCTACGCACTGCCATGGGACTGGGCAGGCTTTGCTTTGAACATGTCTTCAGAGGTAGACACCAAAGTTTCCAAAGGCCAGCATGTGATCCGGTCACAGAATTCTGCAAACGGGCAGGTGGACAAGGGAGAAGAAAGGAAGACTATTTTTTTTTACCACATGTCCACTTCCTTAAACACCTTTCTCACCGGCCCTCCCATTATATTTCTTTTTCAAGTATTCCCTAACATCTCCTAAAGGATCCAAAAAGAAAGACGTATCGACTCATTTTTAACAGAGAGGTAAAACCAAAAGAGCTTGTACAAATAAATAAAAATGAGGGGAGAGAAGAAAGTAAACACAAAAAGATGATTACATGTTTTGAGAGGCTGACAGAAAGGCATTCGTTTAACTCCTCCTCCACATAGTCTGAGATGAGCTAAACGTAAGTAACACAATTCTCCCTGTCTCCATTTATTGCATTATGCATAAACTCTGCTATCTGGGGAACGGAGCAGATCCTGACATGCTGTGACAAGCTGCCGAAGTTTCCACAAACAGGAGGTTCCTGAGCAGCCCCAATAAATGCGGGCAGCCCACACGTGCTCCTGAGGAAGCGAGCGTGGTGCGACACCGAGTGCCCGCCTCCTGCCGCCCTTCGCACCCCTGCCGGGAACTCCCGAAATAAATGAACAAATGGCATGTGGAAACGCCTGGCAAAGGCAGCAGCACTCGGGTTCCCGCGACGGTAACGAAGGTGAACTTCTACATCTCCTAACAGCCATTGTTGCTGCTTTAAATCAGCAATTAAATGAGCAGTTGTGGGCCTGAGCCTGTGACCATCCAAGGGTTTAAACAAACATACTCATTAAGATGCCGTCTGATACCGTATATTTTGGGGGGGTGAGGCCACAGTCTCCCATTTCCTTTTTTGGCTTTCTGCCTCATTACACACTAAAAGCTGGAAGCTAATTAGCTGCTTGCACAAAATGGAGGAGGGATGAAGGAAAGTGTGACAGAGCCAGGTGGCTGTCACGGGGGGATGTCTCTTTGTGTAAATGCTGGTATCCATTCGCAGGCTCCAGAAAACCTTGTCCCCGAGAAAATATACGCCAGATGCAAAGCACGTGATACGTGCTCTGCTCCTCCATAGCGGCTTCCCCTTTGCAGCCCCCGGTTAATTATAACTTTGAGGAATAGCAGCCTATAATCACGTACATGGAAACTCATTTCTCTTCAAATGAAACCTGGCTAACGGTTGCTTTTTGCTGGAACAATTTTCAAATAAACAAGCTCTGAAACTTAAAAGGAATCTTAAACTCCATTAAATAATACAGTTCCTTCACAGGAATTTCTCCTGGGAAGGGATGTCTTCTATTCAAGTGCCATGTTATGACAAGCATGACAGACTTGATAGCGATCTGTTCCAACTCATGACATTGCTTAAATTAGGTTAGATAGAATCTGCACAGGCTTTCTAAGGAAAGCTCCTCTGGGTGAAAGCACTATTATTTTTGTTAATGGCTGTGAATTATGATTTTCCTCTCCTAGGAGTCATAAACTATGTTGCTACACAGTAGTACATCATGTAATGTATGTAATACATGATTCCTTAGTAGGGGAGGAAACTATTACATTTGCATACATTAGAGCCAGAGTTGTAATCAGAATGTGTTTTCCCACTTCCTTCATTGAATATTTATAGATTTCTTTCTCGCTTCCCCTTCTGCCGCACATGTCTCCTGCTTGACCCGGTGTCTTGCTCTATCTTACTCAGACTTTGGAAGGGTACATGTTTATGGCACGTCCCTGTTGCTTTGCAAACACCAAGTGACTGGCTTGCTTTCCGATTGCTTCCTGAGCCTCCCGCACGCTCCCGTGCATACGCAGCCGCAGCCTCAGCCGTGTGAAAAGACAGATGGAGGCAGAAAGCAACTTAACTCCGTCGCCGTGGGCTCACAAGCACATCAGGGCACTAGACAGCAGCTGATGACACCAAGGACACTTGCAGGTAAACAAGGGGATTTTAAGGTCGTAGCAACACCTGAGTAAGCTCAGAAATGCCACAGACAAGTGACACTTTAGACTTTCAAGAGCTGCCAGACCAGGGCTATGAGAGAGGACAAGGCAGCCCATCCTGCTGTTCCAGTCCTCTCACAGTGTAACGTCTCAGCACGGCTGTTAGCAGAAGGGCAGAAAAGCACAGGGAGATGCCTTCAGTGCTGTGACACTGTTTCCAGTGCATTCCATACAGTTGTTTCCGAGGGCTCGGATCTTCAAAGGTGCTCTTGGGCTCCTAAGTCACTGAGGTTTTATTCAGAAATCCTGCTCAGCAGTCTGCCAGGCAAACCCACACTTGTATTCTCCCACATCTTTGATCACTCATGTCTTGAATTTAATAAAAGCCATTCAGGTGCAAACTCGGCTCATTAGGAGATAGACTTAAAGGGTTTGTTCTGAGCTTACATGAACACCCCTATTTCTCCATCAATAAAATGCAAGCTGAGAGAAGACTGACACCCATTTGTAATTTGCAAAGAGGAGCTGGAGGCCATCTGAGCAACTTGGACAAAGAGAAGCAGCAAGTGCACTGGTTTTGATAATACACATGAGCTCATAAACAAAGCAGCAAAGCTGGAAGGCTCTCATAAGGATCAGAAGGCAATATACACCAGGATAAATTAACACTCAGGACTTTGGAAGAAATTCCTTTTGAATCCTATAAAGCAACAAGGAGTATATGAAGTTCTCAGAAATGCTCCTGTGTGTCCACTACACAAAACCAAACTTGGCCTGTTTTGCTAATTACTGTATCTGCAACCTGTGTAACAGCAATTCTCCAGCCTCCCCTCCAGAGAGTCAAAACGCAAGGTCAGGTGAGACATCCCCCACCGGTTCCTGAAGCCTTGCTAAAGCACTCAGACACTGACAAAAGTGACCAATTATGGATATGCTCCCAAAAACACTGATGCTGATCAAAACAGAGCAGACGTTCTCGATGTCCATCACGCAGGCAAAGGCTCAGCCAGGTTAAGAAGAGGTTTCACATCCGCGTATCAAAGGCTTACGGTAATAACAGGCTGCACGTTCAGAACTGAGTTATTGTTGGTGCAGGGAGGGTGGAGAGAAACCAAGAGCATTTCTTACTGACTCAAACCAATTTCAGCTCAGATTTCCCGAGTGACAGGTTGTTATTTGTTAGCTGAGAGATCACTCAAGGCAAACTTCAACCTTGCAGGCAGCCCGTGGGTAGCACAGCGTGCAGCCATGGGCAGGGACCTGTGTTTGCGGGCAGCAGGAGCTGAGAGCACTGCACGGTTGTAGGCCACTGTCACCAAAGAGACACGTAAAGATCTCTGTTTTGCCATATAGAAATGTTCTCTCTCTCTCAGAGCAGATTTATCATGGGGCTGCCAGGGAAGAGCTGCCTTTGCTCCTTTTTCGTTAGAGAGAGGGTGGTTACAGTGTGAGACTTCTGAGTGCGCATGGAGGAGGAGGAGACGGCATTACATGGTGCTCCAAGGCTTTTAATGTATGACCAAAGATGTACTCAGTGCTAAAAGATGCTTAGGCACCGAAAGCTTTTCCTGGGTAGGGCTTAGTGGAATTTCCAAGTCCTTCCAGTCAAGGGAAATACAATACTAGGACTGCAGCACCTCTCTGCTTTGGTGCTCTCTGCATTTTAAAGATGCCAAAATGCCTCTGCAGAATTGGCCTTTGTGCTAAAGAACAGTTACAAAACTAAAAGGGGGAAAAAAAAAACAAATAAGGTGTTGCAATTTCTGAGCCATCAGGACAGGCACAAAACAAACGGTAGCAGGTGGTTTTACTTCCTGCATCGGAATTCGTGACAAGTTGAAATTAAAAAAAAACAAAAACAAAAACAAAAAAAAATGTGAAAAGCATCTTGAAATAACTTTGCTCTCTCTCTTCCTACATGGGACACTAGCCACAATTATCTAGTAATTACATTATAGTCATTTGCCATGCTAGGATGGACAGACACTGTTACTCTGCTCCGGGATTCAGCCTGGACAGGTCGTTAATGTAAAGCAAACAAGGAGGGAACATACTTTAAAACACTGTTCAAACTCACAGTCCCTAAAGGAGGAGAAGTCACATACCACGGCACAGACACGTGTCCTGAATGCCCACTCAGTTCAGGGCAGATGCCATTACAACTGCAATGTGTGGAGAAGTTTGTGATTGTATTGTGTCACGAGTTTTCAGTTGATAAACAGCAGACTTCAGCCTGCAGCACTGTTAATCTAGCATCTTTATGAAAACAACATTATTTTCAAAAAGACCTTGATATTTATGGCTTATAAGTGTTATTTGATCATTTTCACTAAATTAAATTTAAGTTCATACTGCAGGCTCTCCAAACTACTCTATAAAATTACACTTAAAGCAAAAATGGTATAAATCATAGACCAACTGATACAATCCTTACCCCTTAAAAGTACTGCATGGGTATTATTTAACCATGATGTATGCAAATAAAATGCAAATTAAATAGCGGTGGGTGTGGCGTATATGCAAATTTCAAACCCTACTCCATCCCAATTTCCCCTTCATGAACTGCCTACAGCTATAACTCTCAGACTTTATGAGCTGCTCAGCTTCTAATACAATCTTTGTCATTGTAATGAGGCAAAAAAGAATGGAAAATGATACAAAGTCAACCTACTGCCATAAACCCCATTGCTCTTCAGGGGTTTGGCCACTAGAGAAATGCTGTCTTGAAGATGGACAAGGAAGGCATAGCATGGAGAGGTCTGGGTACTCGTGAAAAATCCTGTATATGGAGGGCACCTGAAGCTTTCTGCGTTATCCAGCAGAGCTGAGACACGGGGGCTGGGGTTCATACACGGAAGACAGCACAAACTAACAGCTGCCCCTTCCAGCTCCTTCCAGCATCCCGTGAGTACAACTAATCAAGAAAAAAACCTGCAGCTTCTCTACACCTCGTACCCGCTGCTCCAACCTACATCTCTCCGTTTCCATCTGACGTAGCCCACTTTTCTGCAGCACAAACCGCTTTCATCAGCATCTCCCCACGGTTTCAATGCAATCTGTCTCTGTTTTCCATCAATAATGCGAAATGACAAATTCCATGAAGAACTCTCTCCCACCTCTACCTATAGGGAATATTTTTACGTGCCGGAGACATAAATGCCTGGATTTAATTTTTATAAAAGCAGATCCCAGGTTTTTGGACAGAAAGTGTCCCCTATTTCAAACCACATAGACATTTTGGGGCAGTCTCTACAGCTAGGTGTAACCTGGCTGTAGAAATGACCTGTGCTTGGGGCACAGTTACTATGCAGGCATCAATATTTTTCTGGAGGAAACATGACCTACACGACATCCAGCCCTGAAAGGGAAATACCCACAGCTTGAGCTAAGCCCTGTAGAGGGGCGTACTTCAAACACAAGCCTCTCCAACACTGGTCCCAGAGGGAAATTTTCCATACGCTAGGCTGATGAAGCATTACAAGCATTCCCCTCCATCATCTCCGGATATCTGAAGGCCTGCCTTTGATTTCCTTTGAAATTTCCTTTTCCATCATTTATTTGAGCATTCTCACAAGGGCAGTGGGGACTTCCACCCTGTGACAGCCTCACCATGTTTTCCTCGAGATTTTGCAGAGAGCCTTCCAGCGGCTTCGTCTCCCTCCAGGGCCCTCACCAGGCAACTGAGACATCAGATTTAGTTGCAAGAGACTTGACAACACAGAAGCTGTCTTCCAGACCTGGCAGACTCAGACTTAACGGAGGAGTTGCTCCTCCATCCTGGCATGTAAAGGGGTTTCCTTCACAGTTTCAAAAGCAATAGGATAAAGCAGCCAGTCTCTCCTTCACTTTTTTCCTTTCTATGTCTCATAACGTAAAAGGAATTTGGCTGTTTTTTGCTCCTGTTTTGGACTCATTGCATTTGTCATTAGGACCTTTCTCTGAGGACGCACCTATAGACACACCTTTTTTCTGAAAACAGTTCCCCATCACCACCCACAGCAAATCTGAAGAGCAAACACTGGTATTTACTGAGCGAGAGAAGGGGGCACCATCCAGCCCCCCTGGGCAGAAACACAAAACTCACTTCAGCAATAGCCTTTGGAGATCAGCATTGCCATGAAGAGCAGAGACCACCCCAGACAGAGCAGGAGGAGGAGAAGGGACAGAAACTGAGGTTTTCCAAACCCCACTGATTGAGGACTTGGAGGGAGGATGGACCAAAACACACAAGATTGATCAGTAGTTCTGTCTGGTTCAGAGATCCACCAGGACTCCCGGCTGTAGCCCACCATTCACAGCTATGGTAACCAAGTGTATTTGCTAAGTGTGATTACATTTTCTGTTTTTATTAGACATTTGCTAGCCACCTGGCCTGTCATAGCCACGTAGAAGGGATATATGTGGAACAGAGACAGGCCACAACAAACAGGATTAAATAATTAATTTTGGTTCTGAGTAAGCAGCTCCAAGAGGCACAAATCAGAGCCTGCTTTTTATTTCAAACTCAGTGAAGCCAAATCTTGTGTTCCTGGAGACTGGGAAAGCTGCCTTTTCCTCTATGAATTCCTTTTGGAGATAGCAGCGTTCCTCTGGGCCCGGAGTAGCCTAGAAATCTCTGCACCAGGGTATTTGAAGAGGAAAACAAGGAAAAATGCGGTTCTGAGCATAACGTGCGTGAAAAACCATCCACTGCAAATAGAACACCCTAATTTGTGACTGCAGACCTTGGAGTAACACAATCAAAGGCAGCGTCTGATAACACAGCATTTGCGACTTGTTCCTGTTTGTTCTGTTCCCAGCTAATTATCCCTTCCTTAGGTGAACGGAAAATAGTTTAATCTGATTGTGCAAAGCTCATTCCATCAAATTAGTCAGCGAGGTACACAGCACTTTCACTGCCAGTAAAACCTCTACCTAGAAACTGCTGAAGACAGTAAAGCCATCTCTCAATGTGATATTTTCTATTTGACAAACTCAACCATTTCCTCCAAGGGGGAAGGAAGAAAATGTGCAGGAAAATGCTCAGCATACACCACCCCTTCATTTGGCACACGAATCACTTGGCTTCCTCCCATCCACCTCCAGGTGCAAAGGATGGTGGTGAGCATTCAACAGACCCACTCCTTTTTCCCTACCAATAGCAAGAAACAAACTAAAACCCCACTGCACCTTCTCCTCTCCCCAGTCCACCCTCTTTCCACAGGAGCACAGGATTTCCCAGCACCGATGGTTACAGCTCACCAAGACTGATGCCGTACAGGATGTTATCCTCAGCCTTTCCAAGATTTCATAACGTACGCTTACTCACACTAGGGATTATGTAGCTCTGGTGAAAATCGCACAGCTTCGCAAGGATAGAGAGAGCACACAGCTTTTGGATTAGCAGGGTTATCCACCATTTAGGAGTGTCTTAGCCTATTCTTAGCCTTGGATGGTAGCAAGAAGGGATGGCTCCTACCCAAAGAGTGTTCTCCTTGGAGTATGAGCAGTTCTGCACTTTGGGAGCCCTCATTGGCAGTCAGCACTTCTTTTATCGGCTGCTGTTAGGCTGCACCTGTGCTTTGGTCTCATGAGTCTGTCAAAGTAATAATCCACCTGACATCCCCTCAGTCTGCTGTTCATTTTATGGTTTTATAGCTTATTCCTCTACACCATCACTATGTACATGCACTTCATGCGGGCTGACCTTGAGAGGCAGAAGCTACTGTTAGATAACTATATGCCATAAATCCAGCTCAGTCTTTGTGTCCCATTGATCCTTCTCCATACCGAGCCTATCCCAGGTCCTGCTGAAACTCATGGGAAACCTCGGGTCCTAGATGTATTTCTATTTATCCTGTCTCCATCCTTCTCTGACCAAGTAAGCTGTAATGTTACTAAGCTCTTCTTATAAAAAACATTCCTTCCTTACTTGGAATAAAATTAAAGCAGTGAATTACAGAAGACAGACCCACAGGGGGACTGAAAAAGGTTATCCAGCCTATTCCCCCAGTCCCAACAGAGGACCATAACTATTCATGAAAAGTCTTGTTTAAGCTATTCTGAGAATTTCCAGGAGTGAAACCTGCTGCACTTGTATTTAGACATGGGTTTTTTTATTATTTGCACAGTTTGGTCCTTGCACAGGTTTTTATACAAATTCTAGCTCCATGGAGTGAATCAAATTAAAGATCATTATTACTGGGGGGCCATCAGGGGGTGGTGTTTGCATTAAGCCAGTGTGTAAAATACACAAGGCAACGTCAAAACAAATTGGGAGTCTCTTTGTCTGCACTTCCCAGTCTGAAAAGATTCCAAACTATACAATGCAAAACACGCGCAAAGTTGGAAAGTATCCTATGGGGAGAAATAACGCATAAAACAATTTGATGCCTTTCTAATCTGACAAAACAAAGAAACAGTTCTCAGGGATAAAAATCATTCAGCTTTTCATTATATGTGTTAATTTATTCTTTACATATTTTAAAAAACAGTAAATTTGCGACTTGAAAACCTGCTATTACATCTCACTATGAGCGTCACTCATGCAATACGCAGAGAAGCACTGGTAGATCTAAGCAGCAAGGATGCTGCATTTGCAGTCACTGCCAACACTTGCTAGTTTAGCGTGGGATGGCACTCCGCTGAATAATTTTTTTTCCTAACCATAGATGGCCATCGCCTTCCCAAGCACAGCTCTGGCCTCAGTGACATCAGTGGGAGGGAAGTCTTAAGGCATTTGGCTCTGTCATCTTACAAGAACATCCACCCTTTGAAGTATACTTTTGCTCGTTAAACCAGTTGCATCCAACTAAGGAACAAATGCAAATCTCCTTATACAGGGTCCAGTAGAGCAGAGACAAGCCAGCCCCTCCAGGGCTCAAGAACTGGAAACCATCAGGATGAAGTTTCTGGAATAACATTGCCCTAAACTTTCTCAATCCACAGAAAATATTTCTTCCAACTGCACCATATGTTGAATCAGTCTGAAGCCAGTTGCTCATTCTGCAACACCATTAAACAAAAAGGAAGGGGGAGGAAAAAGGCCTAATGCTCAAGCAGCTGACTGCAAGATCAGATGCCAGTAAAACCGGTTAGACTAGACAGGGTTTCAGTTTGGTGGTTGAATTTAGTCGTGATTGCATCATTGAGACAGGATTCAATGATGCTTTTGACTCTTGAAAAGATAGATCTTTCACCTTTGCTCCTCATTAAAAGGTCTTAATTCACACTTCAAGAAGTATTTTAGTATGGACCAGACAAATGAAAAGGAGAGGTTAGCTGTTTTTCAGTTTCAGGTGCGGAAAGCATTCCTGTATTGAATAAGCAGAATTAAAAACTAAACAAACGAAAAAAAAAGAAAAACCACCACCAAAAAAAAACCCCAAACAGACAACGATCTGGAAAATCAGATGATCAACAGCATATTCCCCTGCAAATGGAAAGCCTTCTGACTCTCTCAAAGAAATAATTGATCAATTGCTTACCATCATGTGGAAACTTCATATAGAGACATTCAGCTATAGGAAAATTCATAAACTCATTCCTATTTTGAAAACTGCGTTATTATCTGGATTTTCTTATGAGGCAGACATATTTTGCATCATATTTTCTATATGAAATCAGAAATCTTGTATTCTGGAAGCACTACAAATGTAGCACACCATTGGAATAATTACCAACTAATGCGAACAGAGATCAGAGGTTAAACTATACACCAGCACAGCTGAGAACAACTGAAACTGGTTTGCCTTGGAAACGCTCAACTTGTCATAGACAAGCAAACCTGCCAGAGAGAAATTCATTACATACATCTGCTACTGTTTAGGTAGCCTCACCCCATCTATTCCCCCTTATACCTACCGAGAAGATCACTCTATGAATCTGTAAACCAGCAAAACAAATACTTGTGGAGAACTGTGAGCTTATTAATCATCTACATACGGCTCTTCCTGGAAAAGAAACCTTCACCTACAAGCAAACTGTTTATGTCTCTCTGCTCCAGCTAAGTTCAGCCCATCACACATGCCAGATCATTACGAGTTCTGAAAAAAATAAAATAAAAATTAGAGTCATTATATGTGAAAGAGATCGATGACTTTCCTGCCTGATAGAAGTCAGTGAAGAATAAAAATGCCATATTTTAAACAGAAGTAAACAATATCTTTTTCAAGAAAGCCAGGATTCGAAGTAAATAATAATAATAAAAAAGTCTTCAAAGCACTTCTTTCAAAAATAAATAGTTTCTTCGAGCTTTTCAAAAGCTGATCCTTGACCTTGAAGATTCTTACATGCATTCTTCTCTTACCACCTCCCTGCTACCTGCCAACAGTATCACGTTGGCCAACATCCTGTATACAGCACAGAGGGATATAGCCTGTGTAACAACACAGGCAGCTCTGCTGACACCCAAAGATATCCCGGTGGAAACCACCATCCTCCTGAATCAGTCTGCAGCCTTTCATACAAAGATTGAAGAAACTATTAATATCAGTATGTACCAGAAGTAGACAGTTCATCCTCAACATAGTTGCTGTCACTCGTGTCCAGCAAACCGAAAAGCAGAGACAGGTTCTGTTCTCCCTTCCTTGAACAGCCCATAGGCGTCCACATAGTCCTTCCTTCTCTCCATTAATTATACAAGATGACTGGGAGAGGTGCTGCAGGCTTGGTTACCAACAGTCTGGGGATGACAGTCAGTGTCCTCGTTCTCCACGGATACAACCATTGACGCCAACAGCACACCAGAACACCTCCAGGAAAATAGCTCTTGGAGAGGAACAGATGGCTTGAACCGAATCCAAGCAAGGCTGAAGTGAATGAATCCAAGCACAGCCAAAATACAGGATGAGAAGAACGATTTCTTTAAACAACTCCTGGAAACATCGTCTCCCCCTCTGTGGGAAAGCATGCTGCCCACATTTGTCAAAGCTGTGCCTTGGGTCTGACACCTTGCAAAGTCTGACTGCTTAGGTGGCATCAGTAATCCATGAATTTGTCACCTCTGGGCTGGATTATAATAACTCAACGTGTTTTGAAGCTCAATGTGGGAACTGTACACCAGCTCCAGCCAGCTGGGAATGGGGAACAACTGCTTTTTCTATGGCTTATTTTGCCAAGGGCGTATTGGGTTTCTGCTCAAGTCTTTGCCATAGCTCCCAGTCAGCATCTGATCCCGATTTAAGGCCCCAGTCCTATTTTTCAAAGTAATTAGTGTCTCAAGACCCAACCACATCAAAGTCTGAATTTTCATCCATGAACCCCCATGGCAACCGTGCTCCTTTGAGAGGTCTTAAAGCTCAGAACAAAGCATCTAGGAGAGCTGTGGAGAAAACAGGCCCTTTTTATCAATAGCTAAGGAATATTTTTCTAGTGGAGATCAGGCAAATCCAGATTCTGTTATGCTTCAGGTATAATTTCTTTAAGGTGGATTTACTTCTTAACTTTAATGCATGACTCAGGTAACTGTTTTCATTCCAAAACTCTTCCCAACTTCCTCACCTTAGCAACTGTCATGAGTTTCTACTCCCTTTGTGAAGAACTGGAAGAGGCTCTACAAAGTCCATTAGACACTTAACACTGACACTGAACTGGCGCACAATGGACAGATGCTCCAGCAGTTTAATACCCTTAGAGAAAGTACAGAAAAACAAGAGCCAAGCACAATTTAGTTGTGCTTCAATCCATCCTTGACAATTTTCTTTTATGACACACCATTATCAAAGAGGAAGTTAAAAATAATTTTCATTTGGTATACACCTACCTTCTCGCATCCGGCAGTTTTGCAGCTTCCTTATGTGTATTCTTTGGTTCATTCCTCTTATGAATTAAAAACAGATTTGGGAAGCTTGCTATTTACTCCTCCAGCTCAACCACCTTGACAAGCATCCAGGGTGATGTTATCCTACCTAGTATACCAGCGTGCAGGAAGACTGATTTGTCTCCAGTATTGACTAGTGGAAGTACCAGGTTTATTTGCATTGAAAGAAGTTTGGTTTTCCAGCTCCCCGTACTTTTAAGAATTACAAAGGGACAGTCTTTTGCAGATGGATGTGATCTTATGCGTTGCTAAGCCAACTTCAAAAACGCCGTTTCTTCAGGAACTGCATTTTTTCAGAATGCTGCTTTCACTAGCCTCAACCATTCTCCTCCTATTTTGTTCCTCTTGCCAGAACTTCCCTCTCCCGCTGAACTTTCTCAGCATCGAGTCCTGCTAGTGGTAGATGCAATTATCTTGCTGTTCCCACCAACGTCCATGGCATCAGATGTTAAAAACACACTCGGAGTAGCACAGGCATCCCCTCACATTCATCATATTCTGCCCTTAAGCAGACAAGATTAAAGACCTTTCAGTAATTAAAGATGGAAGGATGTCATTGAAAGGTAGAGGGTAGCTGGGGAAGGTGAGTTATCTAAGTGACACATCTATGATTCTCTTGTCTCTTCTGACCCCTTGTTCTGAAGGCTACTGTTTGTAAATCAAGATTAATGAGAAGAACAGCACTTAAGTGCACCTGATCATAAATCTGGGAGAGTTAGTACACTCTCTGACAAGATTAATATATTTTATATCTGACACTGGCTGTGTAACACTCTGTGTTCAATTTATTACCATCTCAGACCTGAAAGTGGAGCATGGATTTACTTGCAGTACAACTTTCACTTTTTTGCAGAGCATTTCATTTACAACTCTATATCCATTTTTATCTCTCTTGAGGTTATTTTCATTATGAAAAAACTTTTTTCTTTTAACATAATTTCAGTATAATTATACATAAAAGAACATATTGGCAAAAAGCCACTGAAGAGTGTTGTTAGTTAGATCATGAGGACAACAGGATGGAATTTTTTGAGGAAACACATTAGAAAATGACATTTTACTGTAATCAAAACATTCTGTATATAAAGGATAGTTCAAAAATTTGTTACTTAGGAAAAAAGATTCTAATTTACTTTTTTATACATGTTTTTACTTGAAACAGACTGCATTTCATATATAATAGCTTTCTTCCTTTGAAATTTATGACGATCAGCAAATACTTCTTTTAAATTCAAAAAAGTCTGAACTCAAACTGCAGTAATCGCAATTTTACTGAAATGTCTTTTTTTTAACTGAACCAGTTTCCTCCTCTGAAATTCCCCCAGCTGATGAATGAAAATTGTTGAGATTTTGGCTTTCTGTCTTAATTTGAGACGAAGATATTTTCCAAATCTTGAATTTCTCATAGATTAGGAAAACAATTTCCATTGACCTGTAACAGACACACAAACTCTATGAGAAACCGTAAACCACTTGGAGCAATTCCTTTAGCAGACCTTTGGGCATCCAGAAGTCGTTGGCTGTGGTCAGGGAACATGCTGATAAACAGTTGTCTCCTTGGTGAGCTAAGCACACCTGGGATCAGCATCAGACGTTGCAGAAAAAATTCTTTTGTGCACCAGCTGTACCAGCGACAATGACAATTTGGTGTAACTACATAACAAAAGTAATACAGTCCAACAGATTCCATGTAGCTGAACGCATGGAGCAAGGAGAAATGGAATTCAGTCCTTTTGAAGGAACTCCTCACCAGTTGCTTCCTCCCCATTCACTTCTCCTGGAGCCACTCCTGTCTCACTCCTGCGGCCCACTGAGGCCCCCCAGGCATGAGGGCTGGTGGCACATCTCCTCCCATGGCCTGTCCCTCCTTCCAGGACTGTATGTTCACAATCACGTGTGCCAGACGAATAGCTCCTGTCCCCTCCTGAATCAAAATCAAAGCTAGAGAGTAATCAGCACAGGCCCCCGGCTTTATTCCTCTGGAGAGCAACATATGGGCATAGATAGTCCATCTTTCAAAATGCTCTTCTAATTCACATCAGAACTCCAGTGGCCTCCAGGCTGACATATGCCAGGAAAAGTACACGCATGAGAGAAGCTGATTTCTCTCCCAAGACTCATCCCTGTTCATGGTTCCCATCCTTACACACTTTGTTTCTCCTTTGCACACACAGCCATGCTCTCACCAGTCCCTGCCCTCTGCCACAGCATCTCCTAAAGTCGGCACCCTACCAAAAGTTTACTTCTCATTATATTTCTTGCTCTTCAGTACCACTGTCACCTCCTCCCACCACACCATATGTTCCTCATCTCTTTCCCGCTGAGCAGTCTCTGGTCTCTGAGATCTGACAGCTGAAGTGACCTCCCCCTCCTTGGCCCCCAGTTCTGTCTCAGCAGAAGTCGGTGACTGCGGTTGGCGTGCTCTACTCTCCTTGGGAACCAGATCCACACCTATGAATGAGGGTAAAAGCGTGTCCTCATTCCCAGCCTTGAGCTACTCCATCTCCTCATTCTGCGGGCTTTTGGGGACACAGAGGTCTCCTGTTATTTGGCTATGGAGCACTTAGGCAGTGCCTTGCATCTGACTGAGGTTGCTGGGTGCTTTCAGAGCACAGGTAGCTAAAGGTGCTCCCCATTACTTGTGACTAGCCATTTCTAAAGTCTTTTTGTCGCTAAAAGCTTCCAGCATAACAAGAACTCTCAAAGAGATTCTCAAGATGCAAGGTCAGAATCTTGCCCATAAACAAACTAGTTACTCCCTGTTCGTGCTCCATCTTTGCAGCTGGGACTAATATAAAGCAAAGTCAAGTTTTCTAATCTTCCACAGTATAAAACACCCAGCAATCAGAGGCTTATTAGCAGATAATGATTTACTTTCTACCCACCAGCTATTTGCAAAGATCATCCACTCTCCCTGTCTGAAGTACCGTCAGGGTTTCTCCATAAGTCTACTCCATTTATCATTAGGGGGATTTACACTGTAAACAGGACAGCTGCATTACCGAGTCTAATTATACCCTGAGAAGACAAAGCACCGTGTGCCCACACATTGCACTGGAATTAGAAGTCCAGGTAGAACAGAGGAGAGGCTTTTAATTAAACAATGTCAGTTACCTTTCACAGAAAGCCTACGATTTAATTTAAACGCACACACAGGAAGAACAGTAGGTCAAGCACCTTCCCCATCTTGTGAACTTCAGGCCTAGTCATTGCCAAACACGACACAATCATTTCTGCCCACCTGCCTCACATTTCTGTTTAGAAGTACTTCATCCTTCCTTTTTTTTTTTTTTTGGCTTGCTTTCCTTTAATTAGGAGTAAGGAAAAGGTTGTAGTGACTTCATAGCATGTCAGATTTAATCTGCATAGGACCCCATCACATGTTGGGGGGTGTGTGGCAGGAGTTTTTAATAAAGGATTACAGAATGCACCTGCTGTGGCTGAAATATTGTGAGCTTTTTCTAAGCTCTGGGAGGCCTGCATTAGGTCAGGTTTGACTGCAACATTTATTACTTATCAACCTTTGGCGTTGGGATGGAGTCGGAAGCAGGGTGATGATGCCAGCTGATTTAAATTGCCAAAAAAGTGATCAGGTTGTTTGCACGAAAGCAGATGAGTGTTTGTCTTAATGGCTGGTTCAAAGATGGGCAGAATTCCTTTGCCCCAGACAACACATTTTTTTGTTCCCAGATGTCATTGGATAATGACTTTTATGCCAACAAGTTAATTGCAAAAGCAAAGCAATGCAAAAATACACTGAACTACAGCGATGCATTTTCTACAATTGCTTCAAATTTAATATAATGAACAGAGTGTTTTCTGAAGGACGATTGCTGATGCCATGGAAAATAAATGCTGTTTCTGAGCGCAACCATCATCCATCCAGATGATTTGCAAATTCTCCCCTTTGCCCACACCTCTCATACTGCTCATTGCTTACTTCTTTCACAGGATGTGGGACATGGGAGTCAATTCCTTTCTCCATCTGAAGGAGTTCACCCCAAAGCCCCCCAGCACACACCATTGCCATTTGGTGTAGGCATGGGAAGGACACTCTCACTCCAACCAGCTGAAGCAGCTCCATATTGTGCAGGAGGATCCAGGATTACTGGGACAGATGGAGACAGAGGAGCACCTGCACACTCTCTTAACAGGTTTGAGAAGTCTCCTGCTCACACTTCTGTTCCATTTTTATAGAATCATAAAATTGTCTAGGTTGGAAGGGACCTTTCAGATCATCGAGTCCAACCATCAACCTAACAGTGCCAAAACCACCACTAAACCATGTTCCTCAGCACCACGTCTACCCATCTTTTAAATACCTCCAAGGATGGTAACTCCACCGCTTCCCTGGGCAGCCCGTTCCAATGTTTTATAACCCCTTCAGTGAAGTTTTTCATAATATCCAATCTAAACCTCCCGTGGCATAACTTGAGGCCATTTCCTCTTGTCCTATTGCTTGTTACTTGGGAGAAGAGACCAACCCCCAACTCTCTACAACTTCCTGTTGTTTTTTTCTGGTTTTGAGGTCATTTTAACAAAGAACAGCTCACCATTGGCTATTACTGGCATGTGCAGCTGTACAGCCTGGTTCAGCAGCTCTTACGAACACCAAGCAGCAGCCAGCGAAAGAGCACTTAAACAGACCGCTTCACCTGAGTATCCTCAGCAGCCGAGCTGGACCTTGCATCAGTCCAAGTATGTCTAGGAAACAACCGTCTTTGGAGCGTTAGATGTCTCCTTTTGGATAAATCACTTGTCAGTTCATTGCTCACAGCTGCCAGCCTGTACCAGACTATTTACTGCATCCAAGCCATTTCCATTCTAATGGTACACAATAGAAGAGAAAGACATACTGAAAATACACAGAGCACTGACAAGTGTTAATAGGGCTGCTATCCTGCTTTAAAGCAATTCTATTAACACATTATACTGCAGCTGAGGGTAATTATTTCCAAGGGAAATGGTTTTTGCGACCATGACCCATGGTAGGCTCTCATAATGGTGATTAAATTCACATGTGACTAATATACATAAGACATTAACTGAAGTTTGAGGATTTATTAAGATTTGCAGAGACATTTCCAGGGCCACAGAAGACAGTCTCCTTGGGCTGCAGAAACAAAAAACAAAGTCAGAAGAGTTTGTATTGGCCTATAAAGCTAAATAAATGAATTTCAGATTTTTCAGTAATATGTCTTAAAGTAACACCTCTGCAAATCTAAAATTTTCCTTTCTAAAGAAAGGAAAGTAAAAGGGTGCTTCTGCTCATAATATGTAATAAAATATGACATTTTGCCTTCAGTTAACACAACTTCAATCTACCATAGAAGATCAAGCTAATTTAGAAACATAGGGGAGAGGAATAAAAGAAATCAGGAGCATTTAGATTCACAGCTTCTCTTCTGGCACTGTCTGTCTCTTCCTTACTGCAACACGATGGCAGCACAACGTTGTGCGTTCAGTACTTCCCTGCCATGCAAATAAGCAAAGTACTGGTAAATATGGGATACTCCTTGTTCCTTTACAGCATCCAACTGGCTAAGCCAGTGCTAGAGGCTGATTAAAGCCAGCAGCTGATCACCTGCCATTGGAAAATCTCCACCTCTGTCTCCCCTCTGACACTGGGCTCAGCATTAAATACCAGTCTGCCTGCCTTCAGCACACATTCACCACTGATCCAACTCAGTCCCAACAGGGACTATAAACAGGGCAAACAGCAAAAGTGACAATGCAAGTTATGCTGTGCCACGCATGCTGCAGCATTAGAATGTAAAAGCACTTCCAGCTTCATAAAAGGAAATCCTTTTATGGATTTCCACAGTGGCTTGATGTGATCTCTACAGTCACAGGTAAACGAGAACAGCTTCCCATAGGCTCTCAGGATGGCTGTGTTGGGTCACTACGGCATCTGGTTGCAGCTGTGGAGTCGTTGGCAAATCTTAAGCCTGTCCTTTATGGGAAACCATGGTGCAGCACCTGTTTGTGAGAACTAAATGCTGTTATGAAGAACTTTCCCTGTTGCACAATACTGTAAATGTCCTTGAAGAGCATAATATGCTATTTTGAAAGGAAAAACAGCTCTCATCAAATCCTGTCCATGCAACAGCAGTGCAGGAAGCTTTAATGAGTACCTCTTCATTGCCTTTTGAATGTGCATTTGTACACAGTTTGGATATAAGAAAAGGAAGGCAAAGGAGAACAGGAGTGAGGAAAATTTGGATCTAGATAGTGGGTGGAATGGTATAGACGTAGCTTTTATCATCCAGCCAAGTTTTTACTGTAATGCCTCACGGTAGCTGCACACAGTCAATATTTGACAGACAAGTTGGCAAAGCTTCTTACATCTTACATTACCTACTCACTACCCAGCAGACAGAGAGTTGTAGGCAGGTGGGCTACAGGAATCCACACTAGGCAAACATTGTTGTCTGGTTTCTCCCTTGGACCCATGCCTCGGGGACAGAATGGGTACAGCCTAGGCTTCTGAGCCCTCACTGTTATAAGCGATAAAGCAGAGAGGGATGTAATGGCTTTCAGACATTGATTGAAAACCTTTGGGCTCCACCATTCATGCAGAATTTCTATTGATAAACATGCACACTAGGATGTCCACTGCATTTAACACTATCTGCATTTATTCAACCATCTTGTCATTCTTCGTATGTAACACAGTCTGCAACTGGATCTCAAACACAACCTCTGTTGCAGGACTCTGATTAAGAGCAGAACCAAATCCAGCATTTCTCTCAAGCCCTCTCTCCTAGCCTCCTGCTTGGCCACTCCCTGAAATCAGCTCAGACCTGATCCTCATGATACAGATCAGGACACTTATGGAACTTGACAAAAAAAAGAAAAAAATATTGACTTTGTTATTCATCAAATATTGATTTTTCCTAGATTTGAGAACATAACGAATCATACCCCAGGAAGTACTGTGCTGTGGTAGAAAAAGTTAAGAAAGGAAATAATGTAGTTTATAATTTCAGAGGCTACTTATTCATTTATATAGCCACTGATCGAGCAGAGAGAACACCCTCAGCAGGCTCAATAATGTCATTCCTTCATTTCAAAAACCTCTGGAATCTCCAAAGCAATCCTTGAATCGAGACTCTCCTAAGGTAAAAAAATATTGTTGGAGAATAGAGAAAATGTTCCTGCCTCAGTTGCAGAGTTTGTCTGACAGAACGTAATTCTATATATCTATGGATCACCAGATCAATGACCCAGGAACATAACTCTATTGAAATATTCTTGACACGGTGAACATTAATGGCTTGAAATAGGCCTATAGGGTCTAACCCATCAATGCACCTCCAGCAATTCAGCAGACTGTAGCATCTCTAAAATTGCCATCGGTCCATTAAACCATAGGTCTACAAATGTGCATCTCTCTAAAGGAGGAGCAAAGTCTGATTTGATTTGACAGACTGAAATAGCCTCATTAGAACTATTAACTAAAATATCTTCAAGGTGCTTATGGGCCCTTTAGATCGTGTTGAAAACCCCACCCCTTTTACATGCTGTGACTACAGAACTCCAAAGGGATGCTTGAATGAATAAACAAAGATTTCATTCATGAAATCACGTCAAAACAACACAGCACAACCTCCCCACACAGCCCAGCCAGCCTTCCCATTTCATGACCTTTTCCCAAAGAGAGGATGTCCAAAAGGGACTGAACTTGTCCCATCATGGCTCAATGCCAGAGCCTTGCTTTGATGTGGTGGACAGCTGGTTTTTGATGTGGCCAAGCCTCTGTCCTGAGCCACGAGAAAAGACCAACAGCTACACTTTTCCTTTTTCACCCAGTCCAAGCCCATCCATTTGTGCAGCTTCTCCTGTTCCCCCCGCTCTTCCAAACATTTCTTCTCTCCTCTGCCCTTGCCCATGTGTGATGTTCCCAGCAGTGGAGCAGAGGGGCAAAGCTTGGGAGGTAAAACCTTGGGAAAGGCGAAGTGACTGGACCCTGACCAGTGAGCAGTCAATGTGCTGAACTCATCTTGGTGTGCTGGGGGCCACAGAAGTTGCACTACAAAGACATCTGCCTCAGCATTCAGTTACTTGCGCCCTGCTGATTCCCAGATCTCCATTCCTCATCATTGCTTGTCAGGAAAGGAACCCAGGATGAAGAATTTTATGAAGGTCTTTATGACCTTCATGGAAGACAACCTGTTGTGTTAAGCGAGATAACCTGATGGGTGAGTAAATGGAGAAAGAGCAAGGGCACAAGGGAGCAAAGACGCAACGATGACAATCAGAGCTATACCCAGCCCACATTTTGAGGGTTTCTCTGTAAAAGTATTTACAGATATTTGGATAGAACCCTTCTAAAATTAAAGCTAAAATATTGATACATTCATCATAGATAAACATATTGTACCACAAATGCAGCTCTGTGAGCAGAGTCCTGAAAAATATTATAAACAGCTCAAAAATTTTCCTCTTGCCTAAACTCCAGCAGCCCAGATCTGGTTCGTTGCTAGGCTTAATTTTCAATCATGAAAAAGAAAAAAAAAAAAAAGAGCTTTTGCTAAAAGAATTCAAATATCTGTGTGCTTCATAAAAGTTCCTTTTTTGACATGATTACCCCAATCTAATTAAAAACTATGCTCGTCGCATCTTGGAAAATTAACTGTCTTCACACTGGGCAAGTGCTATCATTTGGAGAGGTCACAATAAATTACTTATAAACAACAACAAAAAAATTAATTCCTGCTCTAAGAACCAAACTCTTTACAAACCTAATTAAAGAGCAAAAATCAGCATCCTGAAGTGACTCTGAGATGCTTCCCATTTGCAGAATAGAAGTCTGTGTGTTTAAGGCAGCAAACTCAACACATTTGGGAAAGAGATGGAAAGCACAAAATGAATAATATAAAAGATGAGACACAGGATTTTATGCAAATGCATTATGAATATCAATACACCCCAACACTAGAACTGTGAGTGCATCATTACTGTGGAAACTGGGGGATTAGCTTTGTTGTCATTCAATGCCAAAAATCAATGCTTGGTATCCTTTTCTCATGACGCTGTTACTATTCATAAATTATTAACTGGAGTCTTTTGTAAAAAGTTCCTGTTTACAAGGTTACTCTGTAAGTTAAAATGTTTGTTTCCCCTCAGATCTCTACTGTAAAGCATCTGTGGGTAGATTTACATGATGAAGTTGATAGATTTGTATTTTGACAGTACATCTGTCATCTTCGCTTCATGTGTCAAGAGGTCAGGTGAGCACTTGGTGTTATCAGGTGGCTCATTAGCGTCCTGTGGGATATACTACCTTGTCTGCTTTACTTAAAGTGACAAAAAATGTTCTTTTTAGCCCTTGCTACAAGAATTCACATCCCCTTTGCAACTGTTTGTATTTTCCTCCTGACAGAAGATTGGAACGCATTTGCAGCACACATACAGAGAAAATGTCTCGGGACAGAGCACCATGTGGAGAGACATTGCAATTCCTTCACATATCCCCCAACCAATCTGGGCTGCTAAGGGTGCAGAGTACCCCCATAACCTCTTCTTTATAGGACCTGAAATACATACTTAGACCCTCAGCACAGTCACATTACGACTTGCACCGTCTCGGTCAAATCAATGTTCATTAACCACTGCCAGCAAGGCATCAGCTCGCCGAGAACCACTGTTAGACAGGTATGTTCTCTACAGGGGTAGGGTCGCATCCATAGGCTGTGAAAGCCATGGTCTAAAGTAGAATGAAGTAGTTTTCCAATCACTTTCCAAAGACTGTGTAAAAGTTTTTGAAAGTAACAGTACCATTTCTGTACTCTTCCTGCAATATTCCTCGCGGATTCGCTAATACCTCCTGCTGTCTGCAGGCACATCTTCAAAAGACAGACTAGAGAACATCATTGTGCATTCATCTGGACCTGCGTGAACTCATCAGCTCCGGGAGTTTCATATGAATCCAAGTGGCAGCAGAGTTTAGTCCTGTGAATACCAGTGCTGTTTTACAAAGCACCTATTTTATTTTGTTGGGACTTAGAGTAATGCATTTTACATTGATTTTACCACTGTAGTAGATTACTTGTGAGCCACTTAATTTAAAGAGTAAGCAAACAGCTGACAGTTTTGCTTGCAAATCACTTGTTCTAGTGAATTTTAAGCAATGGGCATATTTGTCGAAAAATGTGGTAAAGAAAAAATTATTGTGTTTTTGTAAACTGAAGAATCTTTCAATGCATAAGCTTGGGTGTATCTGCATACTCCTATGCAGCAGACAAATAGATTATGTACTTATTTTTTTTGTTTTCTTTTAGGCTACTTTTCCACTTTTGCAGTGTTCCTCATCTCTTTCTTGTGGTGGCTGATGGATGGCATTGTAGATGTGCCTTTAAGATGTATGAAAATTACTTTTCCATTTATTATGGCTCTCAGGTCTCAGGCATATGAAGGCTACAGGCCAACTGTCCTTGAAAAGTCTATTGAATAACCCTTTATATAAATAATATGGAATATCTCAAGGTATCTTAAGGAGTATCTTGCCAATGTTACCTTGTTACTATTCGGGCTCCCTGTAGAGATCATTTGTGGGATTGGATGAACCTTGTCCCTCTTAGCTTTCTTTTGATGTCTGAACCAAACATTCCCTCTACTCAGAAGACTCAGCAAGAAGTTTCCTGACTGGAAGGCATTTTTGTGAAACAACTCCCTGATGATTCAAATTTAACAAAAAAAAAAAAAAAGTATGTGAAGAAAGTGCATCCACCCACAAACTTGAATTTCAGAGAACACAAATAAGGACTCTATAGCCAAGAGCGGGATTACTAAACCTTCCCCCAGTGCATACATTAAAGAGCAGAAGGCATACTGGATTCCTACGATTTATACATTTTTGTGTAAATGCCCTTACCAATCTGTGCAATATTGTGTCAGTGCAGATTGTCATGAAGTGAAACATAACTCCAGTGAGTGGACAAAACATTTGTGTTCCTATTCCTCTGCTGAGAAGTCTTCAATGGCTAAATACCAAGATCTAAATGGAAAGAGTCAGTTCTGCAAAATTTCACTTACAAAGATAAAACCCTTTTATACCCTAAATGAAGAAGTCACTGCTAGTGCTGGATCATCCAGTGTCCCTAAATAACCACTACTTGGCAGGTACAATGCAGATTATAGCTGAGGCAGACAACTGTAAATCAGAGACTTAATATATTTTTTTTAAAGTTACTGCCCCCCAGCTGCAACCTTCATAGCAGTTGAAGTATCTCCACAGACCACAAGTATGTGTAATACCCGCATTTCAGCTAAAGACCAGTATCTTGTTAAGATGCACTGCTTAATCACTTGTGATCTGACCGTGCCCTTAGATACCTTCCAAAATTAAAAGCTTACACTGGACAGAAGGGATTTATAAGTCTCTGAACTTCAGCCCCAGAAAGGCATACAAAGACTAAATACACAATCTTCGTTCTTCATTGTATGACATGGGCAAGAAGAATGAAGCCAGAGTTGACTTTCCACTCAGTCTCCCTCATGTTTGCACCTTTTGCAAGGCATTACATCTCAGAGGACCAGAGAGAGACATTCATTTCCAGGACCGATCTTGGGCTGGTAACATGCAACAGTGGCCTTTCACAGGCTTAGAGCCTTCACACTCAGTGTAGCCTGTAGTGATTTTCCTGGCAAAATTTCATTGACTATCATTTTGTATAAATGACTGTAACGAACAAACTTTTTATCTATGCTACCAAAACTGCTCTTCAAGTGCACGTAATTTCTATTAGTATTAATGGGAACGTCACACACACACACAGCAGGGTGGAATGGCCCCTGAAGTGTTCTAACAGCAATATTAATTTTTCCTGGCAGGTGACTTTGTCCTCATAACAATAATAAAGCTACAGTACTTTATAAAGTGCTATAGGTCTCTTGAAGGTTGATACAGGCTGTTATCCTAATCAATTACCTTTGTGAATTTTCATCCAAATGGGAAAAATCTGGTAACTGAGACATACCCATAACAAGGTTCTAGACTCTAAAGTCCAAGCTTAAAACATTGCATAGGTGCTTTTTTTTTTTTTTTTTTTAAAAGAGTAACTGTTTAACAAGCAAAAGAGACAATGAAAATCAATGGGAGAAATGCTGCTTGTTTATCAAGGAAAAGTCATAATTTGGAAAAAACCTCTGCCTTTTATCATTGTCTAGATAATCCTGCTTTTGCAAAGGGGATCTAGTTGCTCAACTAAACACTACAGTAACTGAAGTGGAAAATAGTACATACTCCTCATCTTAAGGTGTAGGAATCTCATTTCCAACTAAACACTACGGTTACTGAAGTGGAAAATAGTGCATACTCCACATTTTAAGGTGTAGGAGTCTCATTTCCATGCAGTGAGAATCCCTGCAGCCATACCTTCAAAGAAAAATCCTCATGAGCTCGACATAAGCAGCATATTCAAAATTCCAAGGTGAGCAGATCCATTCTGAGACTGCCCAGAATTACTACCACAATGCAGTGCGTGGTGACGCTGTGCTGTGAAAAGCAGTCCTTTAAATGACATTACCACAGTTTAGAGGCACTTATTTATCCTAAACAGTTACAAGTTTGTTACAGGATCATCTATATTTTCAATAGATACAGAAGCGTCTATTGTTATGACAGAAGTCTTAACTGTTCTCTTACCTCAGGGTATGTTGAGTCTGCAAGCAAATTGTTAGTCTTCAAAGACATTTTCTATTATTGTAGGTTTGTTATGAACTAACTCTCGAGAAAATTTACAGCAAATGTAAAAATTTTATTCACTCTCTTTAGGTACAAATTCTAACACAAATCCTTGAAGATAACAGACTTAGAGGTAAATGGAAAACGGAATAAAATCTATCATGGATTTAACAGAGTTGTAGGATACAAGAGAATCCTTGCAGGGATTTCTATTAAGATAATTTATTTTCTAGATAAAGAAAATTCCATTAATCCAGTTTATATATCAAAGCATTTATTTTGATACCACAGATATTTCTTTATCTAATTAGAGAAGATAAGGACAATGGTAAGGAACTGGCTAAAGAGCGAACAATGGTACTTCTTGTTCAAAATGAGACAGGACAGAGTTCCTTACGTCAGTCTGGGTAGTGTTCGACCATGGCCTTGCAAAGAGGCACACAGAAAACCTCAGCACAGGGAACAGGCAGCACCTCATCACTGCAGCATGGGAGAGTAATGGTGGGTGACATTCACAAACTTCAAGGCCATTCTCCAAAGTAGAATCAGGAAGAATATACGCTATCAGCAAGGAGGCATGAGCTGAAAAAAGCAAGCCTAGAATATTAGTCAAATGCTTGCTGACTGAATTGCTAGCGTGACGTAACTACGAAAAAGGCAAAAGTAACATAGGCGGTTGAAAGTGAAGCGTTTGCAGCAGAGATGGGGAAGTGCTAATGACACTCCAGAAAACTGGCAATGGCAGATGTCAAATAAAGTGCATCATTCTGGCAATCCTCATTCAAAAAAAGATTCACCTAAATTGCAAGGGATGCAAAGAAGGCTACAAAGATAGGCAGAGGAAAAAAAAGGAGACGAAGAGGCCGTGGTTATTTTATGCCTACTGAAATGCCACCCAGGTGAAGAAAAATACATCGGGGTCATCCTAATGAGGGGAGAAAAGAGCACAGTTAAGAAATAAGATACAGGTATAATCAGGACGTGAGTCAGTTCAGCTTGGATATTAGAATAGTATCTCATCAGAGGAGTGTCTGCGACAATCTTTATTAGTAACTGCGTGGCAAAACATTGCCACTTTAAGACAAAGAGGATTACTTTCTGAACCAGACTGTAGGAGACAATGCCTGCCCAAACAGAAGCTGGACACGATGACACATGGATTTTAGCCTCATAGAAACTTAGCAGTGGGATGCAAACTGAGGTTTCTAAGAGATTGCAAGTACGCTGCTTACAAAAACTGCTCTTCTAGAACAAGTAGATAAACATGAACTAAACCATTTACACAGAGAACACACCAAGAATCTGGGATGCTGATCTCTTCTACTAACAGAGCTGCTGGCGAAGACTTCAATTTTGCTATCGCTCAGCAGAAGGGCAATGCTGGTGTCAGATGCCAGACAACGGCATTAGAAGAAGCAGCAATCCTCCAAAAAGAGAGAGGCATATATTACAGCATTTGTACAATGAGTCAGAAAAAGCTGTAAATCAACCCAAGATCCTCTGGAACGAAGCTGCTTTAGGAATATATAATCTCTGTCATGGGCTGAGGATCTAGGAAGGCAAGTCATTCATTTGGGCTGTATTTCATAATCTCATGCTATCAAACTTATGTTGTAATTTCCTCCTTCCTCAGGGGCAGCGAAAGCACCTTCCAGGTGGCTATGGCAAGGCATGTAACATGCCTTGAATGGGAAAGACTAAAATAGACATAAGAAATTTTGGTTATGTTCTCAATTCCCCCACAAATCCAGTGTATAATCACTGGCAAGTAACTTATTTTCTCTGTATTTGTGTTCAAAAATGAGAAAAAAACCACCAACTTTTCTCTAAAACTCTTGTTTGCCCATTTAGAACATCCCAGCAATGATTTTTACTATGCCTTTGTAGAGTAGTTAGCAAAATAAATAAGTAAATAAATAAATACCAGCTATAGGTCAACATTGTACAAATAGTAAATGAAAATGATCTTCGCTGATTATATTGTTCAATACATACACACAGAAACAGTAGAAATAATAAAGGAAATTTTAAAATTTAATCAGAAAACCAAAACAATGGAAAAATATTAGGAATATAGAGCTCATTAGAGCAAGCGGAGTCTATTAACTGTTCAGCTGTCCAAGCACAGAGCAGAAAATCTCTTGTTACTTTTCACCGAGTACAATGACCACCATGATCCCAGCTGTAATCAAATACATAATTGATAGCGAACCAAACCAGAGAAATCAAAACCAAATAACGCAGGGCCAGATCTTCCCACCACTGACTTCAGTGGAATTACCTGGGCTGAATACTCCCACTCACTCCAGCAAATCAAAAGCTAACAACTATTACTCTGAACAGCTTCACACTGCTGATGCTATCTTTCCAATAAACTAGAAAGCTTATGCACAATGACCTAAATCAGTAGAACACACTTGTTTTATTTTTTTGGCTTTTCTGTCTATATAAAAATTAGATATACATTGTTACCTTAATATTTACATAAAGCATAACAATGAATTCAGTAGCTGGGTCAGCAGCAGTTCGTCTGCATGATAGCCATCTGCATCCTTGCATTTTAGTCTGTTTCAATGCATCTTACGTCACAAAATGATGTAATGGGGAACAGACTGGCTACAGCTTCACCTCTACTTGCTGTTCTATTTGTGAAGACCAATGACAAAAAACTGTAACAGGCAAATAAGAAAAACAGTATGAAATGCATCTACAATAATATGGAACAATTACGTGTCACAAAATGTAACCACTTGGAAATTCAGTCTGTCAAGGAACTGGACATTTAATTATTATAATAATTCTGAACAAGAACTAATTGAAAGTGAAGATTCGCTTTTATCTAGAATTTTGCTTATGAATTTTAAGTATGTTACCTATTAGGTTATAACCAAAGCTATGAAAATCCAAACAAATTACCCTCCTTCCAGTAAGCCTTCCTTAAGCAGTACAAGCATGCTCTCCTTTTTTTGAGGGATTGAATTAATATTTCTAGCTAATGGCTAAATTCTTTTCCATATCTAGATTCAAAGAGGCAAGAATATGTATACTTTGCTATTCCCCTAGAGAATGGATTTATTTTAGGACAAGAAAAACTATGTCTACTTTCAAATTTTGTCTCTTCCTCATGCTTTCCTGCCATCACTTATGAATGTAAAAGTTAAACCACCTAGAACTATCTAAGGAAATAAATCTAATTGCACAGATATAACCAAAGTATGCCCTATAACAACTGCTACTGATTTGTAAGTTCCACCTTTTCACCTTCATACAACCTTGATAGTTACTACGTCACAGCTGAAAATACACTAAGACATCATTTACTAACACTGTCGCGTCAACTCATTTAGCATTGGGATCAGCTTTGTATTTTTGTATTGTACTGTATGTGAGAAGTACCTCAGACCAATCCATAAAAATCAGAATCATTTAGGTTGGAAAAGACCTTTAAGATCATCTGTATCAGTTCTAACATAAGCATTTTCTTTCTTTGACTCCTTAGGTTACATTCATGATCTAAACTCATTTAAAACAACTTTACATATCTTAGTGTCATTAAGAAAGTCTTATCCTTGATGCACCGCAGAAGTTCAGGTGTGTTCTTCCACGAATTTCTGCCAGGTGTCAGGTCCTTCGGAATCCAAGGTGCATTTCAGGTAGAACCAAATCTCCTTGCGTTTTCTTGTGAAATTAAAATGTACCATTCTGTACAGCAAAATCCAGGTTCAGGAACTGCAGCCACAGTTGAAAGGAGAAGTATTGTCCTTTTTGCTGACTAATTTTGCAAGTTCAAAGAATTAAGTCAATAGCATCACCACAAAAAGGGTCTCTGTGTAACAGCCAAGCAACAGTTGCACATGCCATTGTTCTGGTAATGACCCACAGGTTTATTCTTTGCTACCGTGTTACCTATAAAAGAAGAGGAAAGAGTTACCTACACAGAATTGATCAAACAAGGATGATAGTATGTGCTTTGTTTTTGCAAAGTAACTGTACACATGAATACATCATGAATGAACTTGCCCCAGCCATACCTACATACCTTGCAGAGAAACAGAACCTATACGCAAATGTTAATTACACCGTTATTCAATAGTATAAGGGAGATTTGCAGGTTAAAAAAACGGCCATTTACTATTAAATTTGCCACCAACATTTCACAGAAATCTTATTCTGATTTATTTTGCTTAGCATTCAACACCAATGCCTACAGCACGTGTACAACTGAAATCCCAAAGGACCATTCACACAAACTCCTACCCAATTCCTAGCACTCCATCTTATGGGGGGGAACTAGGGATCAGACAGAGCATGGTCTGCAGAGGGGATCGATTGTTCTTGCAGGAGAAGCTACTCCCAGATAGCACTTCTCCCGTGGGACCCTGGGGTCTCTTCCCCTTACAACCATATGCGCACTCCCTCGGGTGCTGCAGGGATGTATGTGCGAGCCTGAATGCGCACACACAGCACTGTGCAGACCCGGTGGGTTTGGCTTCCCGGCAAGAAGGGGTCCTGTCAGATTTCCCACCCTGGAAATGGATGCGAATAGGCAGCCTGCAAGGAAGAAAGCTTTGTCAGCTCTGCTCTGTAGTGTCGAGACGTGTTACAAAACTAAACAGACACACAGCATAGAGAAGTTTTTATTTCCTTCCCTGAGGTAACTGATGTACGATACGAGCTCTTCAGCTTTTCACGTTTTAACTGTCCCACTCAGCTACTAACTATTCATCTAAATACCAAGTAGCATCAGGAGTCTCCTGTGCTTCATAGACTTCAGTTACTCTAATATTTTCACAAAATGAAAAGATAGAGGACTTAAAACTGATTAAATGGCATTTCCTCTTTCAGCATATAATTAATCTGTGTAAGTCATTGTCCCAACTAGCACTGATCCAAGGGTCTTAAAAAGCTTTGAAAATTGATTAGAAATTTAAATGGTAATGAGATCATCTTTGCTACCTAACATAGAAAAAAAAAAAATTAATACAGAATGGATCTCAACTCTCGTGTTTTAGACATAAGCCAACTATTAAATTGGAAGAATTTCATGTATGTGTGCATTTTCTATAATTGTCCACAAGGGTTTTGCTGTGTCTTTCTGATTTAAGTATCGCAGCACTGAGACACACAGGTTGCTGTGTGGTTTGGACTACTGGTCTGACAGTTCATCCAGTCCTCTTTGTGTAAAGTTCTAATAATGCACTTCATACCAATTTTGTTGATTGAGATGAGTTTGGAAAAATCTTTGGTTCATTTTTAAAATAAAAAAATAAGTTACATCATACTTTCTTCTTCCTTATAACAAGGAAAATTTTCTTTCCGTTGTATTTTCCTTCCAGTTGAATATTGCCTGTGCCACAAGCTTTTGTTCAGAATCTGGGATTACTATTACTCATTATATTTGTGCAACAACTACATCTTGACAGATAGAGAGAAAACCACCCACAAGACAGGGAAAATACCTACAGAGGAAATATGGATGCCAGGACAGATTCTGTGGCACAGCTTCTGCTGTCTAGCAAGCAGACATCTACATGCAAGATTGTCATCCAGGGTTTCCTTAAGGCACAGCAGAGAGAAAGAAGTACTCGTGGGAACACTCTTGTGGATGGGCACAGTCATGCTGTGAGATCACCCATTTCTCCCCACATGACTTTGGAGAATCCTAAACAACTTGGCTTGGATGGAAACATGCCTCCAGCTGGGCACAATGAATCCCACCCACAAAATCTTGGACAAAGCATGTCCTTTCTTACTTAGACCAATGAAAGACAAACTTCACGATTTCAGACGGATTCTCAAAAGGTACAATACTAAAAACTAACTACAGGATTAAAACAGCTTGGTGATATTATGACAAGTCCTCTGATTTTACGAACGTCACTACTACTGAGGATACAGCTATGTCAAGTCTCAGCCCCCAAAAGTAATTCTTCAGGGTTCACTTAGTAACAACACAGGTAAATGCATGGAAAAAAAACTTTTATGGGTCAATCACAAATTATTTAAAAGCATGAAAGTAATTATTTCCACACGTAAATCACATACAGCAAATGATGGAAGAATTTCTAGCAAAGAGTAATCATAAAGGGAGAGACTGGAATACCTTTTTAAGGGATCTGCCCTTTAAGGATGTCTGCCCATTCCCTTTTCAAGCATGGCCAATCACTAGTGAAAGGTTAGGACTCTCTTGTGTCATTTCAGTGTAATGTTTAACCACTAACTTCGTTATTCTTATCTACATTTATATTGTTGCAGTACTCCAAGACCCCAATCAGAATCAGGATCTCCCTTATGCTGTTGCTAACCGCATACACAAGAAAATACAGGCCTATCTTAACATGCTCAAACCTAAAACAACACAGGCCAGTGAAAGGAAAACAAAACCATGCAAGGAAAATGAACAGTTCTCATGTCAGTAATACAGTCGACTGTTTCACAACTACACACAGGTGCCAGTCATTTGCTTATCAATTCAATTAAATGCCCCTCAAAGGCTTCTCCTAAGGTGATAAAAATCAATGCAAAATGCATTACTCCACATCCCAGCAAAGCAGAGGAAGAGTTTAATGAAACAACATTTGGACTCATATTGCTACACTCTGCCCTCTGTTAGACCCACACAAACTCACTGCAGTTGATGAATTTGCACAGGTCTAATTGCAGGCAGGATGATTTGTCCGACTCTAGCTTTATAAAGACATCCGTAAACTCATCAGAATGCATTACCATATTCTGTAGTTTGCTCGTTGCAATATTTGTCATGGATAATAAAATAAATGATCCATGCCAAATTTGCCCTTCTATTAGTAAACTCCCACTGACTCAGGCTGCCTCTTTTCACTGCTTAAGAGCAAGAGCCATGAACACAGGCTACATGACTCATGTGGTCAGTTGACCTCAATGAACTAAAAGGCAAATGTTCATAGGAAGGAAGAGACAGCTGCATGAATGAATGCCTCAGGCCTATAGTCATCAATGCCAACATAAAGTTCTTTCTTCTACCCCTCATCCCTCTAGTATTTATTGAAAATATCAGGTGTCTTTAACCCTGGCTTATTTTTTTCCAACAAGGTCCTTTTGGTATTAAGTGCCAGCTCTCTTCTGCTATGGCCAGAGATGAAGTTGTCTTATTCAATATCTAAAACTCCTACTTTGACAGTCTCACCTTTCAGTGTAATGTTACAACAATTATTTACCTACATATATTAAAAGTCAGTGCCTGTGAAAAAAATTAAAGGCTGAGGGTGATCTATACCTTTTGGTAATTGACTGCCAGTACCCATAGTGATTCTAGAGAGTGCAGGTCAATATGTGGGTGTTGTATCCATCACAGGAGAACAGCTGGACATAGGCACACCATAGACTACATCTTTGGCATTTGGTAAATAACATTGATTTCCAACAATTCCTCTGATCTTGAAAAAAGGAATAGGGTTTTCCAGACTGGTTGGTTTGGTCAGATGTTTCCAGCGAGCTTGCCACTGTGTAATGTCTGTAGCTGGGCTTTAGACCACTGATATCACACCACAGCTGCCCAAACCATCAACTTTTCTCTTTCATTCAGAAATTAGCACAGTTTTCACTCGTTAGAACAGCCATTATTAAACAACATTTGGTGTCAGTATTTGCTTATTAACTCAAACTGTAACCTAATGAACAATATTCATTCCCAACTAAAAGAGGCTGTAAAGGGAAAAGCTAAGCATGTGTCTTTCCTTCCTATTGCCTGCTAAAGACTCCTGTTTTATGATATATTTAGATGTGCAGTTCGCTATGACTTGTTGAACTTCAATGCACTGAACTCATTTTCGATTGCTAAGCAGACAGAAGACATGATATTTTCTCTCTGCTGGCCATTAATTAAGAAATAGGATGGTATATTTTTTAAAAAACAAGCAGCCTACAGGATGACCTGTAATTAGAAATGATCTGAACAAGCCTGATTTCCAGTGGTGCTCAGTGTCGCACAGTTCCCACTGGTGTCAGTGCAGATTCTCAACTCTCAAGACAGGCTACTTCTTTCAAAAGCTAAAAGGGCTTTCCAGTAGCACGGGAATCTAACTTTAGGTGATAGCGGTAAAGACCTTGGATCCATATAGTCAGTCTGCAATCAGAAGAATTGATCCCGGAACACAATTATCACTCTAGCACTAGTCACAACTGAACAGTTTCTTTGCTCACTGAAGACTGAAGCAGGGCCTTCTTCAGTTTGACTCCAGCACCCAGTAACTTAACTAGGCTGGCAGTGAAAGGGCAGTTCTGATCCAACATTTCCCTCTCTGAGAACTGCATTAATCGTCACTTTCCAAAACATTAAGGAGTCCAGAACTGCTGCTCACACCTGCAGGTGCAATGCAATAAGCAAGTGCTATCAGCAGACTGCTGCCACCTTTAAATATAGGCGATGTCTGTACTTGCCTTTGTGGTTTTGACTTTATTTCCACTGCTGCAAGACCAACCTGAATAGTCTGGTAGTACTTTACAGTCCTCTCCATCCAAACAGGGGTTCATATGACACCACCACTTCTGTAGGACAATGGAAGCTAGAAAAAGAAATAGGAAAGAGAAACAGTCTTTTTTTTATTACTGTCAGTTTTATTAGGGAGGTTGTCTCTGAAACGTTCAATTGTTCGATTTCAAAAGTAGAAGCAACAGTTACTGCTTTAATACCTAATCACATTGATTGTGTTTGAGCTAAAAATGTGGCTAAAAACCTTCACCAGCACGCAGAATGGTAGATGCCATATGCATGAAGATAGGCAAGCACTGCCAGAGACTGACTCCAACATTTGAACTGGCCTCTGGAAGTGCCTTTCCATCTCCACTGACTACAGAGACGACTTGCCTCCTTCATTTACTTGCTTCAGTCAAGTACCTGCTATAAGGTGGAATGAAACTAAGGCTTCTTGTTTAACCCAGATATGCATATGTGAGACTGGATGAAGAAATGCCAGTTTCTCCCTTCACTGGGTGAGAAAATAGAATTGCACAGAGATGTAAGCATGTGAGGTCTGTCAGCAACTAATGCAGATAAGAACGTGGAAACCACTGGCAAACATTAGATTATTAACTAAGAATCTACTTGCACTTACACTGCCAGTTTTGCAGTACGTTTTGGAAGATTACAGTAGTACACCTTAATTCTGCAAATTTATTGATTTTCTAGCCTTAAGCTAATTTTCATTAATAAGACCATGCTTGTTATTTTTACAATGTAGTCATGACTTTATAATACTGCTGTTAACAACAGATATATTTTCCCACAAACAGCTGCAAACCTCTGCATGTATTTCTCAGTTTTGCATTGTTCATGGGATTCATCAAATCCCAGAAAATTATTATGAAATATATCAGTTCACAACCTTACATAATCTAAATTGGATTTCAGAACAAAATATAGCTTAAAATGTTGATTTAGTTAGCCTGCATTATGCTACTACATGCACAAAACATTGAACTGCATGCTTTAAAAGATACCACATCCAAAAGAAATGAACAAAAATAATTTAATCTACTTCTTTTAAAGCACTTTTTTTCCTTTTAATTTCAAGGTAGATTCGTACTTCTGCAACATTCAAATTAGGGTGACAAGCAGGCAAGCTGACATCGGGATATTGCTGAAATGTTTATTCAATTACTTTTGCACTTTCACTCTAAGCCTATGTGAAAAGCACTATAAAAAATATACTTCTGGAACACCAGTTTGGCTTTTATAAACTATTCTTTCAATCTCATAAAATTATAAAATAAACGCATGGTTCCTTTCACCAGTCATTTGGACCTTAGCTCATTTGTTCAACTTCAGACCTTGAAAACCACCTCTCACTCACCTGTCTCCTGCATATTGGTTTGGGTGCAATACATTTTGAGACCACAGAAAATGCACCAAACACAGCAGATTTTATTTATCTATACAAAGTGCATCAACCTGCTCCTAACACCTGATTAAAGAAAAAAAGGCATTAGTTGACCGGCCAAAAGTGCAGCACAGGAGCGAGTTCACACAGCATTATTGACCAATTGAGCCCATGCAAATTCCTGGTCCACATGGACCCTGTGGAACTGAAAACAGTGAAACTGGCCCATCGTCTCCAGCAGCACCATCTGCTATTAAAACAAGCACATATGAAAATGGGAAGCACTGCTCAGTAAATAACTCAAACAAGAACCACAAGCTCTTCAATAGACTACATAGTTCACCTTCTATTCATCTCTTGTTTAGACACCTTCATAGAGAGTGACTCCTACCCTTCTGTTGACTGATTTCTATTCTGTGCAGATACCTCTCCTCAGAGTAATGGCAACACTTTGAAATACTTAATACAGATCTCATTCCATTAGCTTCCAGCAAATCCCCAATTCTTTGCTGTAGCAATCCACTAATTCTTACATCCATATTATGTTCAATTTCATTGTAGTTGTAGTGTCCACTCTGCTGATCTATACGTCCTAACTGGCTGTAGCTGTTTGTGTCAAACACACCCCTGAGATTAGTCCATTAAAATTCTCCATCAGAGCCTTAGGCTCATCTTCATAGCTTAAGTTCTTTAACCATTATTGTCCCTTTAACTTTGCGACTAACTGGAGGACATAAAGGTTTCCTCTTCAGATTGAGGCACTCTTGGAGAGGTTTCAACAGATGACTTCTCTAAGAAATGAGAGCAGCTATGTCATCCTCATACACAACCACCCACATGAAGGGAGACTGCTTTAGTTTGACATTAGCCAGCTGACTTGCTGGAAATCAGCCAGAAACTCTGCCAGAAATAACTCTTCTGCTGACATCGCTCTCTAGATAACGTGACTCCATGGAAACAAAAGGTTCATAGAGAATAAAGCCAAAAGGTGTCAATACATCATCTCATCTTGTCTCATGCAATTCACTGTGTCCCCAGTTGTGTTTGGCTACATAGTGTCTTCCCAGCCAATCTAGAACAGGGAAGAAAGAAACTTCTCCCATTATCATTTTTTCTGACAGTTAAACAATCTCAGCATGAAACACACAGCCTTACTTTTCTTCCTCTTCCATTATGCGTTCTTCTCCTGCATTACAGCACTTGTTAGTAATCATCATTTTCTCCCTGTGAAGGTATTGAACGTGCTGCAATCAAGTAACTTTTCAATCTTCTGCCTGATAAGCTGAGATGATTGAGCTTCAGTTTCGCACCACAACACGTTTGTCTTTATTAAGACAGTTATTTCAAAGAGGTTCAACTTCCTCTGAGTAGGTCTATGCCATATGACTGCCTTGGGCTTGTCATTAATTACTCCTTTGCCCCACTGGATGAAACCCATACGTTTTTTTGTCAGGAGAGATTCTATATTTGCTTTCAGGTCATTACTAAAAATGTTGTAGAGTGTGAGGTGTAGAGCTAAGCACTGTGAAATCCCAGTAGGTGTGTGCTATTTGACTACTGCTTCCTACTGATGGGTCTGTGGAGAGATGTGTTTTTGAGGTAGGCTAGGTAGCTGACCCCGAGCAGTGCACACAATGGCATATGGTTCAAAATTAAATAGCTTACAAAAACATGAGACTTAAATCTTCTAATTAGACTATTTAGTAACCAAGTCTTTACTTGAATAAACTATACATTATCTTCCAAGGTAACTTCAAAAACCCGGGTTTACATGAATTAAACCCAGAAACTATCTGTATTAGTTTTGAAAACTCCTCTTGAAATGGAATCAGTAGCGTCTGTCAAATCTCTTTTCAGAAAGCCACATAAACTCTTGTGATCTCTACTCCAGGAATTCCTTGCTAATGGGATATCATATCAGCTTCTCAGTTATTCACACAGGATTGAGATCAGCCTCAATTGTCCCTAAGTATCTAGACCGTGCTGCCTACCCTCTCCAAAGTGGCACAATACTAGTGCACTTCTAGAATATCTCAAGTATTCTGAAATACATTTTGAATTACAACAACTGACCAGAGATCTATTAGCCAGCTTGTTAGGACTCTAAACTACCCAGGATCAGAATTAAAAAACAACAAAGTTTATCCCAGTAGGTGTTGGTTAGCACCTTCTTTAGTTAACAACAAGTTAAGTACCTCCTCATCCTGTTACTTACCAAAAGGAGAACTGTGACACTGATCCACCTCAGCTTTAACAATGTCAATATTTCAGGCATTATGGGCCAATATTTCTTGTTAAGGATTTCTGTGTGTTCTATTTGAACAAGCAAATTCATATTGTCTTTAGTCTGGACAAATATGGATGTCTTTCCTAGTGCAATGGATTAAGCTTTCTTCCATATAAATTTCCAGTACACTATTCATTCTACTGTATATTTCCTTTTTTTCTTTGAATACTGACACAGCATTAGCATCCTTTTGAATTCTCAAGTATTCTGAAATCCATTCAAAAACAGTGGGAGGGAAATCTTCTCAGCTATTTCTTCTTTTATCTGTTTCTTATGTACTGATTTTTTGTTTTCTTGTTTCTATATGCTCGCTTCCCTTCAGTCTGGAACCCATATGGGCTTTCAGCCAAACTTGTCCTTTTTCTTCATTGTGGCTCTTTGGCCCTACAGAAAATTTTTAAACAATTCTTTAGTCCCATTCACATTTTTTCCAATCTGAGCGTTTACTCCTCATGAATTCTAGGGCTAATAGAATTGCCTGGATGCAAGATGATTTGGCTAGTGATGATTTACTTAGAAGCATTTAACGCACTTAGTGGAGATAGCTACTCTACAGACAAAAGTTATTAATGTTTTATCTTCTTGGCACTAGCTGTTAGACAAGCTGGAAGTACTTACTCAAGGATGTTTATTTCCATAAAGAAAATGGAGATAAACAAAATTTCATGACTACTTTAAATGCAATTTAGTCATTGACAGAAGAACAGTTTGACCTCCACTAAGAAAAAAATTTCTATAGCTGTAATCAAGTAGTATAGCTACAACTCAAGGCAGGGTTTACAGGCTGCGTGGTATGTCCTCTCTACATATTTAAAAACTTTCTTTCATATGCTCTGCTTTTTTTTCTGAGTTTAGCAGCTCAATTTATCTACAGCAACATTTCTCAAAGTATCAATGGGCCTGTGCTTGGAAGCTCAAATAACACCCAGGAAAGTGAGGTGTGCACGTGTACAGAAGAACTAGCCTTGCTTTTTTTGCTTGCCAATGCTTGTCAATAGCTTTCACAACTAAGTTCAAAGACACAAATGACAGTTTCTTGTTGGATGCAATCAAAATGCAATTATCTATGTAACTGTTATCATGGACAAAGGACAAAAAATATCCTGACCCAAAGAGTTCTTGCCCTGTATTCTCATCTAGGCTATGACAAGTGATTTTACAGTCCTTGTAAAAATGCTGGGAAGATCTCAGTCTACAACAAACATTGATTTTTCACCTTCATATCCTTCTTTTTAAATGAAGTACTTTTGCTTCTCCTACTACCAATATTTAAAGTTTCCGAAATGAAAGACACTATAGAAATGCAAAGCACTCCATAAATGTCAGTTAGGCCCCACAACATAATATTACTGCACCACACGGAAAAGGACTCATTTGTAGCAATCAAGGCACTTAAGACTTTCACTTTCTGTATTTGCAAGTTTTAACTAGCTTTTACTTTCCCTTCTGCACCACTTCAACACCTTTTCCTTGGAACTCACCTGGATGTCTATCATTTCTTCTGTACCACTAAAGTACTTATTTTCCTCCTTAGCACATTTCACAAGAAAAAAAAGTCACTTCTACATGTAGGTGTATGCCTGAATGTACTTATGCAAACAACCATTCTGCCTTGACTCAAATAGGGGGCCTTCCTAAAATTTTGGTAGCTGTGAATATTGGCACATGAATTCTCCATCTCCTTGAGCAGGGCTTAGCCTTAACATATAATGCTGCTCCAATAAACTGCTGCTTTAAATCTGACCTTGTGTAAAATTCTTTAGCATCTGTCAACCTATTTCAAAACGTAAATATCCAGCTGGCCTATGACTGTATCCTAAAAAACATGATAATGGGCTCTATAAGACTATTTCATGGCCTATATAGACAAAAGGGCACAACGCCCAATACTCATCAACAAGCAGCTCTGTCTGATGAACTAGGCTCTACCCTCACCCAAATTAACAAACAAGCTGTCACTGAAAACCACTGGGATCTGGGTCAGGAAACCCATATGTTGCAAGACTGAGAAAACTAAGGTAAAATACCCAACTAAATTAAAAACCTGCAAAATGCTAAAACCAGATGTATAAATTTCAAATGAGAAAGGCTTATATTAATTTGGTTACAATTTACTGGGGGAAAAAATCCAAATAGGTTATAGCAGAAAGCTGCTCAAACGTCACGTTTGAGTTCAGAACAGAATGTTAAGTACAGTTTGTCTAGATTTTGCTAAAGTCCCAGACCTTTGCAGTCTTCCATATACTTCCATATAGTATACTTCCATATACTTCCAATCACGTTTGAGTTCAGAACAGAATGTAAGTACAGTTTGTCTAGATTTTGCTAAAGTCCCAGACCTTTGCAGTCTTCCATATACTGTGAGAATCTATTTCTTGTGGTATTCTTAATTTCTCATGGGGCATCTATAATCTATGACCAGTGATATGCTTGCCTGGCTTAAAGGAAAGCTAGAATCAACTCTGTTTCCTGGAATCAGACCTTCATTTAAAAACAGCAAGAAGCAGCAGACTTCTGCAAAATCACCATGCAGATCTCAACAAAATTAATTGTAATTATTTAATTATATAACCGTTGATTTGTTTGGTCAAGAAAGGAAAACATAATTCCATTCCAATAGCTCTACAAAGGCCGCTACTCTACATAGAACATGAAATATGATCCCATTTACTCTGCTTTAATGGTCTTTTTGGTGCTGCCCAAGAAGAGCTGAAACGCGCAAACCCCGGAAAGTTCACAGGCAATGTCGACATAAGAGAGACTGATTTCATCCTATTTACTGTTGTTTTCCAGCATTACTTGCAGAGTTATTTTCCTTTTGAGTGCACGTAGAAGAAGCTGAAATCCAAATAGAACATATTTTCTAAATCCAAATAGAACATACTTAATCATATTTGCTATAAAAACTAATAAGCACTAAGCTACTTTTTTCCAAAAATTCCAATAGGTAAGAACATCTCTATGTGTATAACTAAAAATTGCGTAGTCTGACACAAGAGGTGCATGGTGGTACTTTCTGGAGACATACTTATGAATGTGAACTACCTTGTTTTCTTATTTTGTCCAAACACAGTGTAGCACATAAATAATTTGAGGGTGGAGGGTCACTGGAACAGCCTCCCCAGGGAAGTGGTCATGGCACCAAGCCTCTCAGAGTTAAAGGAGCATCTCAATGACACTCCTAGTCATATGATTTAGTTTTAAGAGTCATGACACGTTATCTATCCTGCTAAAGACATTAATCACTGGTCTTTATGGAGGTGGACAGGCCACCTTTACTTAACTTGGAAAAGGAACACATATAATATTATATATGTTTGATAAATATAGTCCTGCAAGGAGCAGGGAGTCGATGATCTTTATGGGTCCCTTCCAACTTGAGATATTTTATGATTCTGTCATTTGAGGTAGGAACTACAGCTACCAACCACCATGTGCATGCCATGCATGAGATAATTGCTGCCCTAACGTAAACGATAACTAATACTGGGTAAGGTCTGAAGTTCAAAGAAAATACTTTAAAAGACTACTACAAGCCAATTGCTCTATAAAATCTTTTCTTTTGGTTAGAAAAGTAAGTCTGTGCCTTGGGCATATCCTTCCCTTTAAGCTCAGGGCAAAATACAGGCAAATTAAGCAGCCCTGCATTCAGTAAAAAGGTGCTGGAAAAGAAAATGAAATGTCTGTATCAGACTGAAATATGCAAATTCAAGACCTAAACTGTTGCTGGCTTCCACAGTGTAGAAGCCTACTGAAGGATACGTAGAGAGTGGGAAAAAACACATCTAATCCTGAGGCTAAGGAAAGATAGTTACAGTTTCTGTGCAACAGCAACTGAGTAACACTGACTGCAGTCCCAGATGCTTGCAAAAATAAGCGAAGCATGTGAATGCATTACTCTAAGGGGCGAGGGGGAATCAAAGGCTTCAACTTTAGAAACCAAAATCTTAAATTTATAATATTTTGTCATATTTAATTTCAACTATACTTGAAGAAAAAACAGCTACTAAATTCTTTCAGCAACTATTTGCATTGTCTGAACTAAGCGTCTACGGTATCGTGCCTTTATATCTTTCTATCACAGAATGACAGTGTCACCCTTGCAATCCTTAAGCAAGTTTAAAACAACGCCTGACTTGTATTTATCTGTTGTATGTAAAATTATTTTTACAAGGCATGAGAAGAATAAGCACCTAAAAAAAAAAAAACTTTCTTAAATAAGAGGTTCTCAAAACGGTAATTTTAAAAAAAATCAGACACATCGCATAAATATAGAGTTTTCTGTTTAAAACTAAATATGTCTGAATATTAGATTAAAAACTGGATGTTGAAGCTTTTGTTTTATATTTAACTTGTAATGGTTGCAATTTTGTGTGAGAAAGAATTAAAATAGAAGGATCTTGCTTATGAATTAGTGAAATGTTGCATCTAATAGCTGTTAGACTTTTTCTTAAAAAAAAAAAAATCTTTCTTGGAATAACTGTTTACAACAAGAGCAGCAGCCTCTCCAGGGAATACACTTTGTGTAACCCACAGTTTCTGAACTGCTGGTAAACCAGACAGGAAAGTGGTGGGGGCGAGGTGCAGAGTGAACCTCCAGGAAGCAAGTTTTATATAGCTTCAGAATGCCTGGTTAACACTACAGTCAAAGTAAGATTTCAGCTTTAGTGTATACAATCAATTTGATTTCAAATGCGTTAGACTGCTAAAAGTGTAAGGATGGCAATGTTGAGCTCTGTGAGGATTTCAACATCTGCCCAGGAAGGCGATGGACTAAGGCAACTGTACCACATTTTTCCTTCATCAGATAGGTGTCCTAGTTCAGACGCTGCATCCTGTGCAGCAGTATGCTTGCTCTGCTCTCCAAACTCTAATGTATTTAGCGTTACAACACATGAAACTGAATAGACATGGGGCATCATTATAGCACTGATGTTTGGCGTGAGACCATTAGGCACATATAATGGTGAAACAATCATCTAGAGAACAGCTCTAAAAATCAGATGTCCCAGCACTATCTGCATGCCCAGTCTTAGGGCTGCATTTACTATCCAGTGAGTTTTTAGCCAAGCTGCTAAGTCTAAAGACAACTGGAAGGGTTAATATCATAAGCTTGAATTTCTTGGCTTATGCTGTTTTCAGACTAGTTTTAAAGGAGAATTCTTGTGTGAAAAAATTAAGTTTTATTGGCACAGACATGAAATGGACGAGTACATATATTAAGAGGATTAATTACACACAGATTTATGCACAGGCTCATTATCATCAATGCACAGAGATGTTTCCAAAATTAACAAAAGGAAGGATTATGCTTTTGAGGCAGTGGGAAGTCAAACAATCAAGGAGACTAAACTTTCAAACAATCTTAATGAATCATGAGTGAGCAGGAGACTCCTTACCTTCCACGCACGAGGGCTGAGCCCTTGTTGTACCAGCCACCTGCCCCGGGAAGCAGGAGCACTTGACTGTTTGCGATCGTTCTTCAATCCGGTTCTTATTGCAGCAACGATGCACTGCCACAACTTCGCATGTCCCTTGCTTGACTTGGTGCTGGCCTAATAATTGCAGAGATAAGCGATGGAGAGCAAAACAAAACACCAGCGCGTAAAGAAAAAGCCACTTTGTACAGTCCTACAAGATACCAAATCTCTCAAAGGCCAGTTTAAATCCCAAGAAGACAAAGGGGCAAAGCATCTTGTAGGATCTGGCTTATTCCCAAGTTCATCCTATTCTTATTAATAAAGATTAGGTCATCATAACAAGTCAATTTTTCAATCTGTCTTCCCTGGCCCTTACAAAGCCATAGGGAGAAAAGGAGATTGGAATAGTCAATTAGATGGATTAGACAAGAAGACATCCACAGACAGAGCACACTCCTCCTTTCCTTTGGCTTCCTGTCTTGCATTAGGTTTTATATTTAATTATTTCCCTTCATAAATGGATACAATGGACAGGATAATATTTAATGGAACTTATCTTAAATAGTAGGGAAACTTTCTACATAAAAACATGTAAGCAGTACTTGCTATGGCTATCATTGCAGGTAGGCTAAGAACAAGGTAGGCTGAAAAGCTGTCATAGATAGCCAAATTTTGTCAAAAAAAACCAAAACAAAAACAACAACAAAAAAACAACCAAAAAAACCCCACACAGAAACCTATATAGATTTCCCAAGTTCCCTCCCAGCCCATTTTGAAGAAACCTATGATAAATATTCTATTCTATTGCTTTCCTCTCAAAGGTCCTTCCTCACAATTCACTGTCCCCTATTTCTCTGAGTTTATTTTCCCATCCTCTCCCTTCCTCACTCCCGCTTTCGCTCCACTGCTCCTTGCACCCAACCACTTTCGTCCACTGCCAAAATTACTCTCTACCCTGCCTAAAACCCTTTCTCACAAAACCCCTCTCCTCTTTGCATAAGTCATTTCCATGTCCTCAATTTCCTGAACAGCCTTCAAGTGCTTCATCTTGCATTTGTCTCATCTTATTTAGAGTAGGGCCTTAGATGGCTCTTATCTGTGTTTGTAAAGCACCTTGTAAATTAGCAGCACTACAGAACAGGGTGGGTTTTTTAATAAGGGAGCTAGACAGAGAGACAACGCTGAGAATAATAAAAATATTCATCATCAAAGCAGTACGGGCTCCTTATACGAGAAGAGGCTATGGTACAGATATTGGTGTAGGTGTACAGCAGACTAAAGAAAGGAAGGTGAAAGGGAGAGCACTCCAGAAACAGACAAATCCTTCAAGTGGCAAGCCTGGAGGATTGTCCTGTTTCCTACTCATTCCATGCTTTGGTTTGTTAGGGATTTTTTGGTTGGTTGGTTGGTTGGGTTTTCGTTTGTTTGTTTGGGTTTTTTTTGTTGTTGGTTTTTTTTGTTTGGGGTTGTTTTTTTTTTGTTTGTTGTTTTTTTTTTTTTTTTTTTTTTACACTGTCTGTTACTATCTAATACCAGATAGAGGATTTTGAAATAGAGAACACCTTGGTCTGATGCAATATGGCAAGGCTTACATCCATATAGATGAAATTTTATTGAATAACCTGGGAGTCCTGGTGGACAACAGGATGACCATGAGCCAGCAATGTGCCCTTGTGGCCAAGAAGGCCAATGGCATCCTGGGGTACATCAAGAAGACTGTGGCCAGCAGGTGGAGGGAGGTCATCCTCCCCCTCTACTCTGCCTTGGTGAGGCCGCACCTGGAGTACAGTGTCCAGTTCTGGGCTCCCCGGTTCAAGGACAGGGAACTGCTGGAGAGGGTGCAGCAAAGGGCTACAAAGATGATTAGGGGACTGGAACACCTCTCTTATGAAGAAAGGCTGAGGGATTTGGGTCTCTTCAGTCTGGAAAAAACATGACTGAGGGGGGACCTTATCAACACTTATAAATACTTAAAGGGTGGGTGTCAAGAGGATGGGGCCAGGCTCTTTTCAATGGTGCCCAGCGACAGGACAAGAGGCAATGGGCACAAACTCGAGCATAGGAAGTTCCACCTAAACATGAGGAGGAACTTCTTTACCCTGAGGGTGGCAGGACACTGGAACCAGGTGCCCAGAGAGGTGGTGGAGTCTCCAACTCTGGAGACATTCAAAACCCGCCTGGACGCATTCCTGTGTAACCTGCTCTAGGTGAACCTGCTCTGTCAGCGGGGTTGGACTAGATGATCTCCAGAGGTCCCTTCCAACCCTACCATTATGTGATTCTGTAATTAAGATCACTACTTTGGGGACACAAATTTTTATGGGTTAAGTGACTCTTTTGAAGAGTTAGCAATGCAGTTTAGGCTTCTGGGTGTAGGAAGTCCAAAATAATGAGAGTATTCAAATATATATATCTAACTTTTTAAAAGTTTGGCCTAGCAATGTTCCTTTGCTGTATGTGTTTTGGTTTCACAAGTATTTCAAGCTCAGCTAAAGGGCTGCCTGGCTTTTGTTGCCAAATTTGTATGCACAACCTCAATGGACAAGAAACTGTGTATATGCAATCCTGGAAAGAAAATTTAGTCTTCTTTTGTGCACTCAACACGTAAAAAGAAATTAAATATGCAGAGGTGGTTTGGGGTTTCTTTTTTCTGAGGAATAAAGCTACACTGTACTTCTAAGCAAAAACATGCTACAGCAGAAAAATGTATAATATGTATTTTACAAAAAGTTGGGAAAATGTTGAAGACAGCATAAAAGTGTCTTACATAGCTACTGTAATAAGCTTATTGGCAGATTGCGAATTTTCATGCAAGTACCTAATACCCATATCATAATAAACATGAAAAAAATTGAAAAAAGCTACCAGCTTGTAGGACAGTAGCTTCTCTGTAAGTCAGTATGGAAAACAAATACACAAATAGGAAAATTAACTTGGCCATGCCTCTTCATTCCAAAAAAATTGCTCTACAAAACACCTCACATGACACTGTCTGGACATAATAATCAGATGGCCAGGGTTTCTGACAGAAAAGATTTTGTAAAATGAGGTTGTTCATCTAAGAGAGTTTATTTATTTATTTATTAGATCTACAGCCTGAGTCAAATCCCTTTGAACTAAACAGGGAAAATTTCCATTGGTTTCCTACAGTGCTTACAGTGGCATTCACTGGAGTCAACAACAAAATTTCTTTTGACTTCAGGAGAGCAAGATCACAGTCTGGACTGTCTCTTGAGAAGGAATTATAAAGGAGGGAAGAAAAAGCAAAAATTTGGAACTGCTCAGGCCACATACATGAGTTTGCTGTGTATCTCGTCTAAAAGACCAAGTAGCCTGCTCTTCTTTCTAATTAAAGTCATTATTCACCAGACATCAGATGTCAAGATAAGAGTAGAAGCTATTTTTTCAGAAGGTATATCATAAGGATGGACTAGATTCAGCTCCAATGATCAATATGTAGCTGAAAGAATGTCTATTTTCAAGCTCAAATCCTGCTTCCTTTAGGTGAACAGTGCTTTTAAGTCAATACCAAAATAAATCAAACAGTTTGGCCCTGAGCATACAGACAAAAAAACCTGGGGCTCGCTTTCAATTATCTTGTTTGAATTTTAAAGCAGTGACACTGCTCCCCTGAAGTGCCAGGAGTCAACAGGCACACAGATGTTTGCAGAAGGCAAAATTAAGTTACCTCATAAATGCATCCTTCGGCTTAGTAGCGCTTTACTATATGCTTATTCACACTTTGCAACTATACAAGCAGGTAAGAGAAGGTGTCCCCTCTTCATCTGCTGGCAGGGGTAGGATGCTAAGGTTTGAAAATACTGCTGCCATGCAAAGAAGACAGCGCTCTTCTCCTTGTCCCTAGTGCGCAGCTCTTATGCAGTATAACAGTGAAAGGCACTAAAAAGCCAAAGACATCTGCATGCATCATTTGCATTAATTGGATTGCCCCTGTAATAGTCTTCCCCCTCCTATATAGTCACATCTATATTTCCTCCTCCTTGTTCACGCACATCTTAACACTTTTTATTCTGTTGAACACCATACGCATTTCTTCTTAATATTCAAACACATCTGTGAACAGGTGCTGAACAAATGCTAAGTGTTACCACGCTAGCTTTCTGTCCTGGTTTTGGCAGCGTTCAGCAACCTAGAGGACAAGCACTCAATTTACAGAGTGCCTTTCAGACTTAAGAAAACTCATAGAATATCTCAAAAATTAACCATCAACTCAGTCCATTCTCTGCCTAGATCTACTGAAACCTGTTGTATCTACATTCAGGTGCCCAAAGGTAGCAAAAAGAAAGAATATAAGAATACTGTCCTTTATATTTTAATCTCCATCTTGCACTGGATATACCTTCATCTCAGTTTAAAGTACATTTGAGGTACAGCTGAAAGCATAATGACAGAAAAACTCACTAACAGTCTTAAAATATTTTATAATCAATGGATTCCCAGGAACCAAGGCATTAGAGGACCGAAGAATTTTTAAAGTGTGAAGACTGCAGTAAGTCAATTCTATGCCAGACACATCAGGAAAGCCATTTCAGGGAGAACTGCAATGAGAGATAGGGAGAAAGCCAGGCTCTGGAGAGCAAAGCCCCTTTGGGCTCACTTATAAAAAGCCCATAAATTCAGAGCTCTTCACCTGTAAGCCTATTCAGATCTGCAACCTAAGGGCTGTCAATATTTGCAGTTGAAATTCAGTTACATCTTCACATTTAAATAAGAAAACTCTCCAAGGAGAGATACGTTTTATCAGCAACAGTACCAGAGAAAGGTTCCTGTCCTAGAACACCTTCTGCATACCAAAGAGGGGGTGTGTACCAGCCAGGCACTGTGGAGGACAGAGGTTGAATGTCAAAAACTATGGAGCTCTGGGTTACCTCTGATAAGGAGTTTAGCACATGTGTTTCTCTCCACATCCCAATTTCTTTACAGCTTAGTTCCTTAGAAATACCAACGCTATTCAAGCTCACTAAGGACACTTTCCCTGTCTCTCCGTAGAGGGCACAGATATATCAGGATAGGGGTCTCTAATGGAAGCAACCTCCAGGACACTCCCTGCTATGAATTGTGTTGCCTTTTGTAAAAGACCTACAAATATTAACAGCCTTCAGGTGCCCACATCCAGAATGCCTCCTAATGACCTCGTAGACTAGCCACAAAAAGGCTCTGTGACCATTTCTTTCTTATCCGTGGGCTTTCCAGCCCAGAAGATGGTAGATTGTGTAGAGCTGCTAGGCAGCCTTCACAGTTTTCAGAGAAGGCAACCATCTCTGAAGAACAAGAAAGTATAAACTAGGAAGTTATTAGACTTGCACATTACAAGCCAGCATGAGTGTTGTGAGTAGAGTTGACTGAATAATTACCACTGAACTGTTTATTCTCAGTTTAATACATTTTTTCAACTAACTTATTTGACAAGACCTTATTTTCACTTTCTTCACAGAACTCAGGGGGCAAATATGCAATTAATGCTTCTAAAACTCTTTGAAACCTTCAAATGAAAAAAGGAAAATACAATTATTGTTAATAAAATATCAAACATCACAGTTTGTACTTCAAAATTACAAGGAAAATATCAAAGAAAGAGGAAGGCTTTCAGAAGGTTGCTAGCCAATTCCGTCCACATCCATTTCATCTTTGTGACTAATTCTAATCACTCCCAAGGAGTACTCTTTCAATGCCATATACATACAGGCAGCATGCCTTTATCAAAAATCCCAAATAACCTCCTCTTTTTCTAATTTCTTAGCCAAGAAACATATGGAAAATACATATTTAAAGGGAGGTTTTATCTCTGTTTCATAAGCTGCCCTCTCTGATGAAGAAAGCAACTAATACTGTGGAGAACAGCACATCTGGACAGTAGGACAATATGACCTTATCTCAGCACATTCTTCAGTAAGCCTCAAAACCAGCAAGCTTGGTCTGCACAAAATCAACTGCATTATTTATTTAAAGGGGAAGAGGATGCCTGTCAATAGGGAGATGAATGGCTATGGAACCTAATGTTGCAGACAACAGTAAGAGAAACAAGCGAGTTTAGAAGTCAGCACTCATGCTGTTTGGAAGAGGAAAGCACACCAAGAAGCTTGGTGCCAGTTCATCATCTGTTCCACCTTCATCTCATGCTGGCTTTTGCTTACAAATATATGAACGCACAGAAGCACACACCAAGAGGCAAATATTCTTAGAAAAACACATATAAGGAAATAACATTTGCTATTTTTCACATTTTTTTTTTACCAGACATATTTATGAGAATCTCTCTACCTCATGGGGTGTTTTTGCAGGAGGGAAAGGGGGGAAGAGGTATTTCTAAAGATGACACCTATTCTCAAGAGAAGAAGCTAAAAGTCACTTGGAAGGTAAAATTAACACACCATTTCTAGGCTGAGAATTTCAGTAGAGTTTTGCTCTACTACCATTCCATCAGCCACTGGATTTTTTTCATAATAATTTCACATTCATGTCACAAGGTCCTGACTTAGGTGCTCTCCTTCCTCAAGGATATACAATATTTATATATGTACTTTCTCATAAATTGTCTCTGCATATACAATTCATTCCAGTTTCACTTGTAAAGTTTTATCTTTTCACTTGCTAGCATTAAGGGGATATTCAGAGATACTCCAGAAGTGCCACCAAAGGCCAGTTCAACAAGAAATAGCTTCCCATAATAACCCGCCCATGCTAATAGGCAAAGTAAGAGGTAGCACACAAACACAAAAAAGGGAGCAAGGCATCCAGTTTGCTATCCATTACTCTCACATTCCTCCTCAAATACATAGCAGTATTTGTGATTACTAGAGCTAGAATCTCTAACAAAGCAAGTAAGCAAAGACACAGGGATCTCTCAGATGAAGGAATTGAGGTTGATGCTCACCCAATGTGCAGGTTTCCAACCAAAGAGTTTCTCACAGCCTATAAAGTTACAGCCTTTGTTCCAATTAACAAGTCAGTAGTTGTGACTTGTGGAAGTCAGTAGTATAGTGTGTGCAAAATCACAATCAGCATTTTAACTGGATAATGACAGAACCAGCACTGAACCACTTTAGCTTGTTTTGGGCAAGAAGTGACACCCGAGGAAACAAAAACTCTCAAAACAAGCAACCAATTTGAAAGGAACCCTAGGGGTATAGGAGATCTAGATGTGTATTTGAAAACAAGGTGAGTGACCTCAAACCCCGATAATGAGACACAAAAAGTTAATGAAATCAAAAGCATAACCTTTCAGTGCAGGTGGAGGAACATGCTGACACAGCTGGAGAGAATCATGTAATACAGTGAATTCTTTGGCGAGTGTCAGAGGTCACATCCATATGGAGATTAAAGTCCCCTGGAATAAGTAGCATAGGTGACCTTAGATCAGACACAAGCACTGAGATTTCTCCAAGGAACGAAGCATTAAATCTGAGTGGTCAATAAATCAAAACAGCTGAGACCGAAGTAGGTGCCGTAAATAGGGGAGGAAGGAGAGGAAAGTTGCTGCAAATGAAAAGAAAGGTGGATGAAGAGTGACCTGGAAGCAAAAACAAATTAAAACATGAGCCTCTCTACCTGCTGGAGTGCTATGCTGAAGTCAATCAATAAGGACTGCCTTTCAGCCAGGCAGTAATATTCATCCTGGTTCAAGCACACATATCATTTGTACAAATGAAATCTAAAAGCATAAAACTTCATAAAGTACCTTGGAGTAAAGTGGTGCTATTCATTTCCTGTGGGAATCTTTCTACTGTGTGACTATTTTAGGTGAGGCAGAGAAGAAAATACCAGGGAAAGATTTGGTTTTCCATCATATCTTGTAGCAAATGAGCAACATTGTGCTCTCTAATACAGAAGTATTTCCCACATGTCCTATTAACATTCCCTCTCACTATTACATGCGGACCACTCTTTTTCTCTCATTTGTTCCTTCCTTCACAAATTTATCATGAGAGAAAGGGAAAAAGAATGAAACTGGTTCCCCAGAGAGATTTCTGCTTGCCTCAAGAAAGCAGTTTCTCATGGTTTAACCCCAGCCAGCAGCTAGAACCACGCAGCCGCTCACTCACTCCCCCCAGCTGCGATGTGGGGTGAGAATCAGAAGAGTAAAAGTGAGAAAAACCCGTGGGTTGAGATAAAGACAGTTTAAAAGGTAGAGTAAAAGCCGTGCACACAAGCAAATCAAAGCAACAAATTCATCCACTGCTTCCCGTCGTCAGGCAGGTGTTCAGCCATCTCCAGGAAAGCAGGGCTCCATCACGCATAACAGTTACTTGGGAAGACAAATGCCATTACTCTGAATGTCTCCCCCTCCTTCTTTTCTTCCCCCAGCTTTCTATACTGAGCATAACGTCATATGGCATGGAATATTTCTTTGATCAACTGGGGGCAGCTGTCCTGGCTGTATCCCATCCCAACTTCTTGTGCCCTCCCAGCCTGCTTGTTGGCAGGGCAGTGTGAGGAGCAGAAAAGGCATTGACTGCCTAGAAACAACCAAAACCATTAGTGTGCTATCACAATATTCCCATCCCAAATCCAAAACATAGCACTGTATGAGCTGCTAGCAAAAAAGTTAACTCCATCCCAGCTGAAACCATGACACAGGTACACACACATCTGTATAGGCCAGGCTTACGGTTATTCACCAGTTTGTAAGAAAAAATCAAGTTTTCTGTCACAATTGTGAGAGCTTCTAAAAACAGACTCACCCTTGCCACTGGAAAGCAAAAGTAGCATACGTGGGACTGCAAACTGGGAAGTATTATCCCATCCACATCTGTAACTAGCTCTTCATCGACGGCGGAAGCCATCCTGACGAAGACAGCATCACTGCAGCCCAAGCAGGCATCAGGGCCCCGGTAAGCTCGCTGTCCCCAGCGGCCTGCTGCCATTTGCAGCTGCTCACCATACCCAAACTCAGTACTGGACTTGCACAATTTATTCCTTCACGTGCCTGGCATGCCAGAAGTGCCTTTAATATTATCCTAAAGTTTAAGAAATTAAAAAATCAAGAAAAACTTGTGACCTTCCAAGCATTCCTCTATCACCTGAAACATCAAATGACCATTTTGGACTTGGCTGTGTAAAATGAAAGTTTGTAATCTACTAAATACCAGAGGTATTTTTAACCCAGTTCAAGGTCATTCATCAGACAAGAATGATATTTGTTTAGAGAATATGAAACAGCAATTGTCAGCTAAGTCATTAGGCTCTGCAGATTAAGCAAAGGGCAGTTGCCAGAAAACAATGTAGATGTTTGGGAAAGAAGCATCTTCTTCACTTCAAGCGAAAATTAAATCTTTATTCTCATGTCCAAGTATAATGGGTAAAACTGAGGATGGCAACCAAGGGAACTTGTACTCTGTTCCATTTCAGTGCTCAAAACAGCTCAAATTTACAAAGTACAAAGAACTTCTGCTTTTCTGGGTTTTATTTTTTAAATGCAAAGGAGCGTTTCCCTCCTTTAATGAAATTACTTTTATGGGACTGTACAGTAATAGGACTGTGCCTGAATTTGGCAGTTAGAGGTAGACAAGTGAATAATTATTCATTAGTTAACCCTCATTTGAGAATCTGCTAAAGAAAGATCCAGACATAACTGTTGTCATCAAATGGCGTACTTCACAAAAGTTTTTCTGGTTGTCCTGTCTGACAGTCTTAACTTAAAAGACTGACTTTGGCAGTGAATCTCTCGTTCACTTAATTGCTCTATATTTATTAAAATCATGCAACAGTATTTGTTGCTACTAGAAGAATTGTCTTTTGCAAAAAAAACAGGACCAGTGGATAAGATTGCAAATTTGAATGATACATTTCATTGCTGAAGTGAGATGAAATTTTCATGCGATAGGCAAATCAGGCAAATGGAATTTTGAGAAACGTTACAAGCAATCAGATCAGTTAATGCACCGGGCACCAGGCCATCAGCTCCTCAGCTGGTCTTTAATCCCTGGAAAAGCCCCTATGTCTTGATCACCACTGATTAATTATTTTCAGTTTGCCTCATTTTATATCAGGTTTTATATAGCTGTAATGGTTATCTTGGGTTTATTCTAATGGAATGGACAAGGAAAGCATTGCGGCAGTCCAAGTATAAGATCCAGCTGCCAGTTAAGCAATAACAGGTCATAAAACTAAATTGCGCAAATGCATTTTTAATTCTGAGTGGCATGAGGACTTTTAAATGGTTTCAGCATGTGCAGACTGTAGCCAACCTGGCTGAACAGCTAATTGAACTTAAGCTATTTTAACTATTATATCCATAAGCGCAAAGCGTAAGTGAGGTTTCCAGAATGCCAACAGACTATTTTGTAGTCAGTATTATTGAATGATGTTTTTTATCTTATATGAAAAAAAAATAACCCTGCAGAGTGCCCATCATTTTATGCTACACTGTAACAGTGAAAGACACAACAATAAAATACAGTCACAATCAAATAAAATGAGAATCAGAACCTGATAACAATTTCCCATAGGCCCACATTATAACTCATGTCCCTGACTTATACAGCTAACGATAAAATAGTAATTAAAAAGAAGGTCAGAATTCAGAAGTTGTGAGGGTCTGTACATTTCCTATTTCATACTGATGGCTCTTTTTCAAAGCTTCACTGTTAATACTTTTTTTTTTTTTTCTTTTCAAGGTTCTGTAGATCTCTTGAGCCTCTCAACTTTCACTCTTTAATCTTCTTTACCTAAGAATAAAGGTGCAAATCTAAAATTTTGACATGTCAGCTGCAGGCTGTGGTGCAAGAAAATCCCAGAAAAGTGCAGTTCGAAGAGCCGTATCTGGAGATCTGTGCTCAATAACTAGGTGCACGCACAAATGGACACTGCCACAATACACATCCCATGCTGATATTTCACCTTATTTCCTCCATGTTATTTACATTATTAAACTATGATCTTATGCCTTTTTGCGCTCAGTATACTGTTTGTTCTACCCAAATTTGGTTTTTTTCACTTGACAACTAGCAACAGTAAAGATATTTCACCCAGGCTTACAATGCGAGTTGCTATGAAAAAGCTATATGAAACAGTAAAAATAGAGCATTAACAGACCCTTCTCAAAAATGGAAGAACTGGAGGTGTCCTGGTTTGAGGTAAAACAGAACCAATTTTCTGATTTGTAATTTTACTTTTTAGCTGGGCCTCTTCTAACTGACTAAAGTCTGAAATTAAGACATTCTTTTCCTGTTCCACAGATCCCCTTCCAAGCACCAGAGAACACAACCCTTCTTCCATTCTTATTAAAATGGACAGTCCTTGACAATGATTAGGTAGATTATCTATTTTAATTAAGCCATTCAGCTCAAAGTGAAAAATTAAAATATGACTTTAAAGTGGTATAGAAGCTACTGTATCATGTAACCTGTACAACAGAAACAAACTGGAAAGTATCAGAAGTCTCCCTCCACACCATGTCTTAGCTTTGACAGAAAAAGACTACAACTCCGGGAGAAAGTCTGACAGGTCAGTCCTTGAATGATATTCAAGCCTCAGTGTCACCACTTAAAGGACTAAGAAGCTTCTTGACTCATGCAGATTATTGTATTTGGAAGGGGTTTTTCTACCATGAGATGGAAGTTTGCTCCCTGATAACTGAGCACATTTGTTTTGTGATGTAGCAGCAGCAATAACAGGACTTTCCTACACCTGTATGTGGGAATACAGTCACTGGCTTAGTCCCAAGGACACTTGGCAAAGCATATTTGGATGGGAGGCTCAAAGGAGGTAGAATTGAAGGGGAAGTCTCAAATTCCCAAAGGCCATTAGATATCCAGTTCTTATATTGGCAATGAAATCTATTTGAAATCAATGGAAAAGAGATGTTTAAATAGCAGGAAGACACCCGAACATCTTTCTAGAACCTGGCCAAAAAAAAAAAAACCACACAGGTCATCCAGAAAAAGGGACATACTTCTTTCGCTACAGAAGAGAGGGATTGCCCTTTTTAGCAGGAACACTTGTCACAACTGGGCAAGTTGCAGAAACAATGTAGTGAAATTTTCCTTCTAAAGTATCCCAGCTAGCTTGTCAGATTTGACAAACTTTTATTCTTACCAGAAAACAACAGGCTTCCTCACCTGGTGAATTTTCCCTTGGCCCTAATGAGACTATCAGCAAACGCAGAGATGAATTAGAATAGTCATTAAGGAGGCAGAGCATAAAAAATGAGCCACAGGAAAGGTCAGAGCAACCAGGGTGAATGAAGAAGAGCACGTGCCCTGTCACAGCCACTGCAGATGTGAAGGAAACAACTAGGGGAGAGAAGCAGATGTTCCTGTTAAAGCTGTGCAAATTTGACGGCTGCTTTCAAGGATAATGGAGCAGCCATAGGTGGCAGGAGCGGGCATGCCATTAACTTACACAAGACTGGTTAGCCTCCCCCAAGAGCCATTGACTTTAACAGCAATGCTCCACCATCTCCCCTCTCTGACTAAGATTAAAGGTGACCTGGTACAGTTGTCATTAGTTCCAGTATGTCTCCACAAAGATGGTACTCTAATTAAAATCGTTGGGTTTTTCCTCTTGCAGTGTGCACATTACAAAGGGGAAACTTTTAAAATGTTTCTTCTGATCATATTTAAAAAAAAAACAAAAAAGCCAAATCAACAGTTACGCTGCTTATTTTTCCTACCTTTAAAAACTGTGTTGACTTAAACTCATTAGAAAACAGTTTCTGCTCGCGTGGTTGGCTTTTCTTGATCTTAAAAGATGCGTTGCCTCACTGGCAAGGTAAATTGTCAGAATAGTAACTAATTTTGAAAGTCTGTGGACATCATCAGAGAGTGTCCTTCTGGTACTTCCTCTAACTCAGTGCCCCACAAGAGGGAAGGACCAACAGGCATTGCTTGTGATAGCTGTCCTACAGACCAGTATCAGCTTCATAAAGGCAGAGTCCTCTGCAAGACCCCTTGCTGGAAGTGCCTGGGAACCCAAGAAAGGTCAGTTTAATCTGTGGTAAATCACAACGGAAGTCAGCAACAACTGCATCAGTGCTGCTGTCATTAATGAGCTGTGAAGTCCTTCATCGTCTATACCACACACTTGTACATTGGCTGAATAGGCCATGGAAAAAGACTTTTCTGCTCACGTCTGCTCAACTCCTGTTATTTTCAGGGCTTCCTAGGACACTGTGTGTGGTTGGAATGCCTCCCTGTTCTTCATCTAGCTTTCCCTTTAAACATGAACTACTCTACTACATCCCTCTGCCGACTTCCCTACGGTGCCCACACCAGAGGACTCATGTCCGATAACATCATCACTGCCCAGCAGGTAGTTCTCAGCAGCAGTGAAACTGGCCAGAATCACATTAATCTTACACAGTTGGCTCAATACAAGAAAACAGCAGAAATTCTGTCTCCTATCTAGATAAGAGGGAAGGAGACAGCCAGAAAGAAAACCGCAGCCACAGCAATTTTTCTTAGATGGATATGTACTTACTAACAGCCCTGAGATTTCCAACTAATTTCACACTAACCACCTGTCTAATGGCACTTCCAAACACTACCAAGCAGATCTGGATGAGAAACAATGACCTTGAGGTGAAAGGCTCTGTATCTCATTACTACTCCATTGAGGCTTCCTGTTTTCATGTGATTGCATCTTGTAATTATTTACAAGTGCCTCTTTCGAGCACAAGAAATTACAAGACTTTCTTTACAGTGACTATACACCTTCGGAGCATGCAAACCTGACTATTTGAGATTAAGCAATATAATTAACGTATTGGTTTCTGTGCTACCACTTCCATGTGAAAAGAACTTAATTGTCAGCACACAGACAGTCCTGGCTAGTTCAGTTTAATTCTACCTTGGCAAACAGAACATTTAAGGACAATTATTCACAGACCTGGACTGCCATGCCATTACTTCTTTAATGAAATAGTCTGAATTTTGTAATGTAAGAATACCTACATTTCTGCATTAATAAGAAACTTGAGTTTTGCTTTAAAAATATTACAAAAAAATTTATTGTTAGGCAAAAGACATGGCATTATTCAGCATGAAAATGCTGACAAAGAAATGGCTTTTGAAAAGTCTTTTTGTCATGTTATATATGATTTATTGCCTGCAATCTTCCTGTTTAAATACTTCTACCCAAGTCATTTACTTTTTACTCATGTATTACATATGAAATAAAAGAAAATTTTAATTGAGCTCTCCAACAAGTTGCTTCTGAGGATGTAAAAATGTCAGTACAGAAGTTAAGGCAAAATTTCCTTTTATTTTTGGGCAAAGGTTAAGGGATAGGCAAAAGAGAATGAAGATTTAAAAGATTCTAGAATGAGTATAAAATAGTTATTGGGTTTAAAACAATAAAATACAGCAAAAGTTAGATTTTGCTGTGAATCACTGGGTATGATAAGAACGGATGCATCTAGCATGAATATTTTTTATTCATTCTGAAATTGGTGGCAGATAGCCTGAGGTTATCATAAACCCCAAAAGAGTTCACTTATAAACAAGAAAACAGGTTTTCCAATATCAAGTTCCAAGCATCCCGTGCTCCGAGAAGCTGAAAAATAATGATCTATCTTTAATCACAATAACTCAACACTACGTAGTAAGCTAGACCAATGAGCTGACAGTCACCACATTCAGAATTTGATCTGTCCATGTATAAAGTATCCCTAATGCCAAGTTACACTAAGTGCTGGTTTACAAGGCTCAGCACCAAGTCTGAAGACTTAGGCGTTCAGGTATGACCTTTGAAAACATCTGACACTTCACTTAAAATATCCTACTTTTACCGAAGGAAATTTGCCATCCAAGTTCACTAAAAAAGCAGGGAAGCACCAGAACATACATCCATTCCTAGCACTTACAGTTCCACATGGGGTGGCTAAATGACAAATTTCAGTCACCTTTTCCTCACGGACTGTTTTAACTCTAACGCATCTTATCGACAAGACCTGAACAACGGAACCATCACAATGATGTAGGCAAATGCAATTCACCAAGTACCATGACAACTCCAAGAAAGATGACATCCACAAGAGAGTCCCTGAGCCACGTGTTCTGCATTGCTTGTGGATGGGACACTCGAAGTGTGATAGGACTTCTCTCCATCAAGCCCACTCAGACCACAGCAGGTTGTGTTTTGATGATCCCAGCTGGCAAATGATTCCCAGGAGAAAAACTTGGAGAAGTTTCAAGCGTGGCTTCCAAACTGACTGCAACAGTTAGGCACCTGAAGGACTGAATCACAGTATTTAGTATAAATTTTACTCCCTTCCAGAACTTTAGGTACAAGTACCTTAAGTATCAATAGTAAAAACCTCAGACCACCAACGCCCTCTTGTTAGCTACAAAGGCCACCCTTTTTTCCTCCTCTTGAAATCTATTCAGCCTGTGAGCTGGGGTGGATTCGTTTCCAAGGTGCCCTGGCTTCACATTCATTCTTTAACACAGGCGAGGCATTGAGAGCACTGAATGGCCACCTATAGGTATCTTTTACAATAAAATGAACAACGGGGTGTGTCAAAAGAAGAACTCAGTTACCCTCCTACTGAGAACCATTCCATTGTTCAGTTTGTACTCATTAAATTTTGCTAACTATTAGACATGAAATCAGACATGTTATTTGGCAACAAACTTGACAGCTACTTTCAATGGACTAGAAAAAACAGCCTCATTTATCTCCTGCAGGAATGTATTTTGCACTGCGAAATTAAAAGGTGCAGTCTCTTGAACATCATAATTCATTTTTCCTTTTTTGTTTATTTAAAACTATTGACATTGTATCAAGAACTTTGGTAATATATTGTTATTTAAAAAACTGGAATTGGGTAAGAGAGAATAGATTTCTGTTTCTTTTTATGTTCCTGTCAGTTTAAACCAGAGATATTATTTTTTTAAATTAACTTTTTACATGTCCATCAAATTTCAGTAAAAATTGCAGTAAAGAAGAGGAAAATTCTGTTGATCTAGACCCCATAAAGCTACAGTGAGACATATACTACAGTGAGACATATACTACAGTGAAAAATCAGACATATTTGTGCATGAAGTGTCTTGTTAAACTTGGGACTACCTTCTTTAAAAGAATCTCTCACATATCCTTCCTAATATTAGTGAGAACAGTGTTATGGCTGATCACGATTCACTGCTTAAAGAAGAGGTAAGTCTCAGATGAGAGGTGGATGGCAATTACTGGGATGAATAGATCCTATATTAGAGATTCAACGTGCTGCCGGTCCATCACATTATCCTTTGTCAGCTTTTAAGTTATTTTAAGCATTTGTATAGAGGTGGATTATTAGATAGTTTATGTTTCAAGGCACGCAGACAATATATGGAGGTTTACTGTTAGAAGAGGGAAACATCTTTGTTTGCAGGATTCTGTAAATGGCTTGCCCAGATACCTTCACACTACAAGCTGATGCTTTCACTGACACTGCACAGGGACTCTTTCTCTCACCTTACACCCCAGACCATAGAACACCACCGAAAGTGCTGAATTAACATCTTTAAATAAAAGCCTGTAGCAAGGAATGACCAGTTTCCAGCTACATGCAGAGAGAAAACACATTGTCTAGCTTCTTTTAGTAAGCAATCAGTCCTTTGGTGTAAAAGTAAATACGACGTGCCTTATGTCTTATCTTCACCAGTTCTGAACCAAGACAGGCAATTAGGCAAAATAAGAACGGACTCAGTGAAACAATTCGTTGTTTGTTTACTATACAGCATCATCTAATAGAGACTCCACAGAAACAAAACTCTTCCTGGAGGTCTTTGCTTTGCTCATAACTCATTACCCTAGAGACAAGAGATATCACTGATGCTATTTTAGTCCACTGAGCTGCCTTTGCTCATCTCTATGGCAAGTCTTACAAAACTCTGCTGTGTACAAAGCAAAAACTTCTCTCTCCTGGCACGAAGACCTTGAAGGTTTGAAACTATAGCAAGTCAGACTATGGCAAAATGACTAGTCATAACAGTATTGCAGGATAATGCCTTATATTTTCAAATTTTAGCTTTTGCTGTACTGTATCAGTGCACATCCAGCAGCCCTTGTCACCAATAATTACTATCCCACAGCAACTACACAAAAATACTCACCAATTAACTAATTTCATTTTGACAGTTTTGGAAACAGAAGAGGAGAAATATTGATATCTCCAAACCACAGTCAGCAGCTGACATGCATTTTCTTTCTAACTGACGGAGCTGCTGTCGAATTGCTTAAAAAGGTATTTGAGGTGGTTCTATAGAATACAGCAAGGATGCATTGCAGAGTCTTCTGCAAGTATTAATTCCTGGGGTGCTATTAAGATCAGTACAAATGAAAAATACTTCTTGGTGGCAAGAAATGACAACTTGAGAACAGTGCTATTTATAGATGGCCAGTATTTTACAGGCTAAAAGAATTTTGAGAACAGCAATTGCCTCTAAAAAATAAAGCAAATCTTGACTTTTTCAGCAATACGCACTAAATATTTAATAAGGGATCCTGGAGCTCAGAAAGGTTTAAGACACTGTGTTAGGATATTGAACTAATAAGCTCCTCCAGTAAGCCTCTAAATACGTATAGTTAAACACTACCTAGTTTATTTTAATTATTTAACACAGAGACTGAAGGAGGTTAATGTGACCCAGCGGACTTGTTTATGTTGAAAACTATTGCCTCTCCTTACTCAAAAATCTGCATGCTGAGCTGCATCATAGCACAGAGTTACAAGGGAGCAATAAGGAATAGAGGTTTACAGCTGCTTGCTAACGTCCAAATGATAGCATTTATACCAGGGCAGTGACTGCATGAAGGCACAGGTAATAAAAAAAAGTCAGGTCCATTGACTTTGTTGCCGTTACTGAAAAAATTAATACATTTAAGTTAGGCGCATAGTTGAGAACACCCTTGATCACGGAGGATTTTGCTAATTTCCAAAATTTAGTTTTAGAAATGTAAAAATCGCCATCATTTACCATTAGCTCACAAATCATAACTGCTATTTGTCCTTCTCTCTCTTCAGACCATGGATGACGTCACTTTGATCTTCAGCCTCGTTTTCCAGCTAAGATAATGGAGAAAGCAGCCTTCACTAAGCCAACGGAAACAACGAAAGAACCCAAACCCTTTCACTTCAAAAAAACCAGAGGACAGTTATTAGGGGAAAAGAAGAAAACCACTTTTGCAATCTTCCACATCCAATCAAAAGAGAGAGAAATGAGGGAAAGGTAACCATTCATGGCCCCACCACGGGAGGGGGGGAATAATCCAGTTTTAGGCAATACCAGCTAGGGCCTTGTGTATTCACCTGGACATCTCTTCCTTAAAAAGACTAAAAGCTAGTCTTACATAAGCAGAGAAGGGCCTGAGTTTCATTTTTAACTGGGTACCTGACTGATCAAAAGAAATCTTGTTCAGAAACACGTGTTTTCATTTTTCCTCAGGAATGAAAGCACAAGATGAGGTTTATGTTCCTTCTCATATAAGGAATGCAAAACAGTAAGTCTCATGCGCGGCATGATGTGCCAACAAAAAATGTGGTTTAGTTCTACAACATCTTTGTCTATTTCAGGGCAATGTTCAGAGTCATCATTTTGATGCTACGAACTAGTATCTATACAACAAAGGTAGTTAAAGACTAAGGAAAAAGACACTCAGAGCAGAAGTCACGGGACTCTTAGAGGATCAGTTGGCAAAAGGAAGTCTTTGGAGTTCACTGCATTAGATGTATTCAGAAGGGAACAAATAATGCAGATTTTGCATATGCATCTCCTAGAGACAAAGCATCTGTTGTGCTAGAGCAATCCTAGCAGCAGATCTGTACATGCAGGCAGCTTTGTGCTGCCCTACCACTGGAAATCTACGGACATAAGACTGCAGAATCCTGCCCAAAGGCATGATTAATACTGTTATTTCAGCTTCCTAAGAGACCAATACTGGGGCGTTGACCCTTTGCCATTCAGTCTCTCTCACCACCATCACCTCCTTTGCAGTTGATGCACAAGGATGATGGTGACTGCTCTGCCTGAGCAAAAAGTGTGGCCTTTTCAAACACTTTCTGGGATCCAGGTGCCTAAATTCCACAGCTGTTCAATTTCTAGCATTTCAGTAAATTGGGTTTTGTGTTTTGGGGCTTTGCCTTCTAGAAAAACAAAACTTCAGGAAAATTACATATCTCACAGTAAACAAAAAAAAACAACCTGGTTTTCAAACAAAGCTGAGGTAAAATGTTTCCAAAACCTCCAAGTAAGATCAACATCATCTTGAATCACCCAAAATCTTAGTACTGGGAAAATTGGTGGGGCAGAAACAAAGCAGGAAGCTCATCTGTTCAAAAAGAACGTTTAAAAATAATTAGCGATTCAAACATTTTATCTGAGAATGAACCTAGGAGGTACCAGAGTCTTTTTTACCCCCAGTCCTGAATAAAAATAGCACACTTAAGTCTTAATTTTGTTGGCTTATTTGTCTTTTTCTGCAGGATTTTCATTACTGCTTTCCTTTAAAGCTCTCCCAAGATTCAGTTATGTGCCCGGAGAGATTTTAAAGGAGAAGAGCTTACTTGCCTGGCATCTCTTTCCAGCTTCTCTTAGCTCTAATTACAAGGTAAAGATTAAAAAGACAAATGAGTCTTATCATTGCATCTTTGGCCTTTTGGAAAGGAAAAAACAAAACAAAACAAAAATCGGTGGAGCTTCCAACCTCAGGTAAAATATTGAAGTCAGCAGCTTGTACTGGAAGGCGGGGGGGAAGAAAAGATGAAATCCAATTTACAAAAAAATTTCACTACAAAGCTCACATGCCTTGGGGCAGTCTTGCTCGAGTACAAAGTTGTGCGGCATGCAGGTGACATAATTAGGTCACTGGGGGCAAGGCTTCTTAGAACTATTACATAAAGAAATCCATAAAATTTCTCAAATTAGACTTCCTCCAGATTTCAAGGAGGTTCAAAACAGAGGCTCTGCAAGCAACCTGGAATACGTCCTTCCTGGCAACGCATAGCATTGCAGTTAAATGATCTGGCTAACTAAACAGTTATTTTCCATCATTATTCCGTTCTCAGCTTGCAATTATTTATGGGATCCTGCTAAATACTTTTTATAACTTTGGCAGTGAACATGAAACAACATTAAAGAGATGCAATAGGCAAGCTGCCATTGGTGTTTCCCTGTCATTTCAGGATGAAGAGTGACATTGCTCGTACAATAAAAGTGGCTAATAAGAGTCAGACTTTGCAGATAGGATTTTCAGAAGTGTCTAAAATGTGACCCAGGAGCATTTAAAACAATGACCTTTCCCGCTCAGCATTTGTTGCTACTAACTCAAATGGATCATATCTAATAATCAAAATCTAATGGAACAGAAATCGAGTGTGAGTTGGACACTTACATGTGAGACTGGCAATGGTTGTGCTGGGGGGGGCAGGATGGACCCCAGTGTTGGTATCATGGTCCACAATGACACAACAGCTATAGCTTGCAGCCATAAGTAGCTGCCCATGTATGCATTTACTGGATTTTTCAAGCTAGTGCAATATCTGCTTCCTTCTCCGCTATCACCACAGGCCAGGTGGAATTGCCCCACAATCTTATATCTGGCCCATTTCACAGTGGCAATGCCATGAAAACCAGCATTCAAATCATCACCATCTTGTCCCATCAGAAGAAACCAAATTTGCTGACAATAAACAAGCCAAATCCCACTTCAGAGGCAACCCTCACTTCTTGAGGCAACTGTATGAAATAATCCCTCATTGACTGTGCTGTTCTACTAAGCGGCATCCATGACAACATGTCTGTTTCGCGTCCCTACCCCACATCACTGCCATGATTTCCATTCTCATCCACTTCACAGTGCTCAGGCATCTTCTCTGCCCCCTGACTACAATAACACAAGCACTGGTTCCAGCACAGAGATGTACTAATCAGCAAGGTGCCAGGACACACAGGACAAGTAACCCTCACAACTACACTGTAGCTTTTTCTTAGTGGGGACCATAATGTAACTCATTGCTGGTTTTCTTCAGATTCCTAGAAACCCTACCACGTTTAAGATTTTCATTTGGTTGGATTTGGACCAGCAGTTTCACAAAATTACCAGGGAGTCAGTGACAGGTAGAAGGACTGTAAAATTATGCATGTCTTGCTCCTTTAGGAACTTTTAGTCATTCAGGGTTAAGAGATGTTTGAAATGCAAGATGTACACATGGCTCTCATTTTGGAAAGCACAGTGAATTAAACCATCTCACTAGACACAGTAAGACTCAGCCATCTCTTGTTCTCTGCAACAGTCCCAGTTCCATTTACTCTGAAGCATTTCATAATTAATTCAGAATGTGCTGGACTATTAGATTGACAAGTATGACAATACACAAGAGCAAACCAAAATGGAACAGACTAACTAAAGAGAAGGAAGAAACAACTTGCTCAGGACAAAACCCAAAGCATTGTTCTTGCCACCGGTAGCTAATCCCAATACTTGGAACAAGACACCAACATAGGGATCTACTTAACAGCAGCCTTTTTACACAACTACTACAACTAAATAAATCGTCCCTTTATTATACTGTATCATTTCCTAATGAATGTACAGGAGATAATCCCAGTACACATCTATACTGTGCTCTTAAAACTCCCAAATTCCCCTTAGACTCCCCAATTTCATATGCATTATTTCATGTGTCTGCCAGCTAGAGATGTTCTGTTCTCTCCATGGATGTTCCGTCATTTGTCACCTGGGGCATACGCAGCACCGCTCCCAACGGGTCAATCACAGAGCTAGATTAATAATGCTAACCAGTTACCTTCTCTGAATGATACAATTAACCCTAATTAAGAGATTCCTTTATTTCTAAAAAATCCTTCTTCAAAGTGATTTTTCCTTCAGCCTTTTAAGCTAACCAGGCAAATTCAACAGCTGGGACAGTCCCATAAGTCAAACAGCCCAATTTCCATAGTGCAGCATCAGATAATACATTCAGCCAGCACACATGGCTTGTGTTGATAAGTTTCAAACAGGTTTGTGTCGCTATATCTGCAAGCAAGTTCAGAAGAAGGTGAACAAGTTGCCAAAATCTTGTTTCATTCCAAGATTGAGGGCCATAATAGAGGTCAAGCCTGTACCAGCTCCAAGCTTGCGTTTTTCCCCACAAAATAATTTTCCTTACTTTATTATCTCCTCATTCTTGTCTAGCACCACCACCAGGACCCGTGGCTGGGATTACGTGTCTTCTACGTATCCAAAAGGAACTGCTGTGGAATTACTGTTAACAATCCAGTCACTGGGTGCCACTGCTGTGGCATTTATAGGCCCTGATGCTCTGGGGAAATAGTCTGTGTTTTGATCTCTTATTTCCTGCTTGCAACAAACGGCACCATCTTTATTCTACCCACTTAATACCATATTCACCCCATCGTAAATACAAGTATTTCCTCTTAAACTTAGAACCATCACCAAAGAAAGCAGGTGTGATATTTTAAAAAGTGTATCATTTCAGCTACAGTATTTACTAATTAGTCAAGAACAATCAAAAAAATATCAACTCTCAATATACAGTTGCAAGAAACCAAAAGTCAAAAAAATAAAAAAGCTCTTGTTCTGTTGACTGAAGTTCAGTCTCTCTTTAGATAGCCAAAAATGTCACTATCTTTAGAATTTTAATATTTGTGGGAGTTTCTCATACTGCAGAAAGTGCCTTAGCTGTACAAATCTATTTTCTCTTACTGTACAGACTGGGCACACAAACCGCTGAAAAATACAGCACTGACACCAAGGTGAACTGCCCACACTTTCATCCCAATGGATTGTTAGCCTCGGAGGTGAGCTGGATCCCATTTAAATGCTGGCACGCATATAAAGTATTGTAGGTCTGAGCACTCAGCATAAAATCATGACATTTAGTTAAGAAATGTGTTATATTATAAAGACACAAGATGTTGTTACATATTTTAAGTAGCATAATTTACATTTTAAAGAGACTCAAAAATTCAGATACTGCTTCAAGTAACATGAGGAATGTGGGATTGCTCAAGGTCAAATCTAATTACAAAAGCTGCTAAGATGAGGATCTTTTTTTAAGTAGTGGGAAATTAAATTATTTGTCCACGCTATCTGGCAGTAAATACCTGCCTGTTTTAATTGCTGTTGATATAGCCTAATAAAAATTGGAAGGGAAACGCTCATGCTCAGTTTCAGTTCCCTTTCCAGGTAAGGTTCTGCCTGACGTTCAGCGAGCCGAGCTGGTCACTGCTGCAAGTGTCACCCACACCAGGTAGAGGGGCACATCACCTACCCACTGCCTGACTCATCCCCCCGGCTCTTTGCAGATCTAGTACAACAATACACACTCTTGGACACCGTGAGAAGAGAAAAACTGAAGATCAAGCTGATCCTCTCCTGGATACACAGAGGCAAACAACAGAAGATTAAGTAGGGAGAAGGTCAGGTGAAAGCTGGGAGAATACGTTCTAACTTGGACAGTCCCACTCCTTATTCAGAAAAGGAATATATGGATGTGTTCTGCTGCTGCCATCCAGTGGGGAGGCTGAGTACAAAACACTTGAGTAAAGATCGATGGCTAAACAAGGGCTGAGTCTGAGTCATTATCAGTTTGATGCTTATTCTGCACCTTGCTGCCAATGCCTTCGAAGACGAAAGTTTTCAGAGAAAGTAAAATAAAGCAGGTGCTGAATAAGAAACCGTTGTAACAGTCTGCACCTTCTGCGCAAGGACAAAAGAGGCACTCTGCTACTCCGGCTCATCCTGGCGCTGCCTGCGAAATCACTCTGTGGACTTGATCCGCTTCCATCCTGCAGCTGTTTAGCTGTTTTAAGATGCTGGAGCTGACAGAGGGATGGTTACACAGAGCTTTGTAACATGAAGGATCTCAGCTTACACTATCACAAATTGCAAGTCTTCAAATCTACAAATTTCATTGCAGTTAAAAATAGAAGTTCAGCAACTACCTCGCATACACACATTTGGCTGCTAATCTGCAGTGATAGGTATCTAAATATCTTGTTAAATCTGGCTTTAAAAACCTGCATCTGCCTTGTTTCAGTACTTGGGAGCTCAGAATATAGATGTGTAGAGCAAAATGAGACTCTGATATCTACTTAGCATCTCCTCATAGATAACAGAGGGCCTCAGAATTGGTAAATGATAGCATAACATTTTCATTATCATCATCATTACTTGTGGATGATGAAGCAGAGGCAGTGACAACAATTTAAAGCCAACTCAAATTGTCAGGGTACAGTCTACAGGGCAATTTATGAAGAAGATAAATTTCTAATGCTAATAGGACTCTAAGGCAAGACATCAATAGGCAAGAACTTCTCCAGCAAATCAAGGAGAACGGGGGGCAAGCAGGGGGAAAACAGACTGACTTGGGACTAGGAAAGAGGAAAAGACAAAGCTTTCTTCAGCAGTGTAGCTGCACAATCAGCTCTCTGCTTGTGGGACTGAGATGCTACTGAGACTGACTCTCGTTTCTCCATGGCCATATTTTTCATACCTTCGTATATTTCCTGTAAAATTACTACAAGCAACATAAAATTATCATTTAATCTGCAGCATCAAATCCCACTACACAGAGCTCTCCCAAACAGCAGTAGTGGTGTAGCAGTCAACAAAGAAGGGGATGATGCCTTCTTTTTGGTGCATGGGAGGAGGTGGGTGATCTGTGGCCCAGTAGACACTATCTACCATTACTGACATTCAGCATCAGCAGAATGGATGAATCATGATTCACATTTCATCTGTTTTGACTACTGAGGACTTGTCCACACCAGCTTAACTCTTTGATTATCTTGGGATTTATATAGCAATTGGAAAGACTGATACACGTTGTGCTCCTTGTACAGTTAATCTTCCTGAAAAGCAGGGATACAAAGAGAACACCTATACTCTCCAGCAAGTCCCAGGTGCAATAAAAAAAATTCCACTGGAGTCACAGGCAAAACTTAGAGCTGCTCTGTGGTTACTGGCTATGCATTTGCACCAGGCACCAAGTCAGCTTTCTACAGAGAATCTGCCAGTATATCTGCCCTTATTTTCTGCCATATGTTCAGTTCAGCTCTGTCTGAACAAGACACGAGACCAATGATCCTCTCAGTGCTTAATTTCAGAAGGATTAATTTAAGATAGTTACGTTTTGTCAGTAAAAAGATATCCTTGATTTGCCTCTATACCAAAACACAAAAAGCTCTTTTACCTTTTAAAAAAATTAACTGTAGCATTAACGCCCTGGTAATTTGGACTCCCATACAAACATTGCATAGACAAGACTTGCACAGCACATAACAAAGAATAAGCTCAGCCTTTACAGATTTCTACCAGGTTACTGCTTAACCGTGTTTTAAACTTTAATGCTTGTTTGGATACAGGACAGCAGAATTAACTGAAAATGTACAATATATTATTTAATCTCTGATTCTAGTCAAGAGGGTATGTAATCATTAGTACAGACCTATTTATCTCCCTCTCATTTCATCATCCAGTAGTTTAAATGCGATTTTTGAATTTCAATTGGCTTATCAAGTGCTCAATGACATCATGAGATCCTGTCTCCACTGAAAGTGATTTCTGCCTTTCTTCTTCCTTAAAGACTGTCATGTCCTGTTCACTCTATCAATCAGCCTGACATTATCTTCCTTTCACAGAGCAGATAGCCTAAGTCATCAGATTTATGCAAAAAATAACAAGTAGCTCTCATTGCCCCAGAGAGCACTTTGCAATTGGATGTTGTTCTTTATACACTCTCATTGAAGCACAGTGTTTATCCTTGTGTATTTCATACTGTCTTTTTTTATAGTCATCAATTCTTTGCTTAATGCTTTATTTACAGCATGTTATAACATCAATGACTTTTTTTTTAAAAAAAAAATACTACTTATTGATTTTCAAACAGATACAGAAAAAAGGTAAAGAGGAAATGGCAAGACCGGGGTATTTAAGAAATCCATTAACACAAAATGAAATTAAGATCTGAAATACATACTCATATGCTAACGTAACTCATCGGTTAAAACACAGGCCTCTAAACACATCAGAGCACCCAGACAACTCCAGTGATCAGCATCGTCCTTTCACGCTGCTCACCCTATGTGGTATCTCCAATATATGTATAAAAAGTACCTTTGCATTCATTTAAAACTGTAATCTCATTCTTCAACTAAGCAGTCACTCCAACTTTACTGGGAAAGAATGGTGTCTCACTAAAAACAGCTTATTGTTTTGCAGCAACCAGAACGTTACACATCTTGGTTCTGTCTTAGGACTTGATTCTATTTTTAAAGTTTCTACCACTGAGGTTGGCCAAATGGTGGTGAGGAATGATACTGCCCTTGTCCCTGGAGAAGCTCAGAGGTCTGCATGCCCTGAAGAGTGATGCTATCAGCAAGTCATTTCAATGGGGCAGTGCCAGAGTGCTGTTGGCACCTCCTAAGATGGGCACCACCTGAGCTGGAGGGCCATAGTCTGAATGGGGCCCTGGCATTCTGGCTTTCTATGTAGTGAATGGAGAGACAGTTTTGTCACCTAAGTGTCACAGTCACTGCATCTCTCACAGGGGATTTGAGCAGGATGCAACAATGCTTCCTCCTCCCGCTCCTCCTCCTCAGTCAGCTAGCATTGTTTGTGATTTAGCAGGGAGCCTTCATGACATTACTGAAAGGGTGGTCATACCCTTCCCTGCTGGAGGTCAGTACATACTGCCTCTCCACTCTAGTTACCTTAGTGTTACCTGTGCTTCACACTGACTTCTGCATGAAAGGAGTATCAGCCTATCGGTATGCAGTGACTGTCTTATCACCTCATTCACCTGAGACAGAAGGACCTCACTTCTCTCCCCCATCCCCACAGCCAAGTGGCAAACCAGTTCTTAGTGAACATGCTAATATAAGAGCAGTGGCAATTAGCAATATCCTTTGTCTCATTACAACCATCTGCTGAGGCTGCAACAAACCAGACACCCTTCCATTGCTTGTCCCCTGACTGAATTTATCATTTCACAATATGCAGTTTTTCCTTGGTCAAGGAATGACCTTGGTAATACCGTTTATTATCTAACAGATCTCAGGTTGAAAGCCTATGTCATACTCCCTAATAAAATACAGTGAGCAAAACTTAATAACTGTAAGAGTAAATGATTTAGCATTCAATGCTAGATCTTAATAATAATTTAAAAATGCCATTTCTTTGCATGGCCTTTTGACCAACTCGTCTAATGGACTCTGAATTAGGAAATACTGGAAATAAGTTTGGGAAGGAGCTTGCTGGTCACTTGTCAGCTTTGGCAGGTGTGTATCTTCACTTAGCTGGCCAGCACAGTGCAGTGGTGGTATTTAAGTACTGCTCTGTGTTGTTTGCATAAATAGTAGCCCAGCCACTAAGTCCCAGGCAAGGCAATCTAAATATAAGGTCTGGCACTGTTCTGCAACTGAGTCCAATTTGTTCCCAAGACCTGGAAACATTCACCATGCACACATGTGTTTCAGCCCATCTGTTGAACAAGAATAATCTCACTTCATTTGTAAAGCACTTCATGTTCTACTGACAAACACCTTGTATTGCTTTGATTTCAGTGAGTCTGGCTGCCAGGATAGTTACTCCAGCATATAGCTGTTTGTTTAGACTGAAGCGCTTGGGGCAAAGACCCCTCTCTTTTGTTGAGAGGCAATACATAGAGAATGCTGGATCACCTTTATCCCTTTGGTAAACTGGTCATGTTGCAGCCATAGTTCTTTTTCATGCTGTTTTGATGCAGTTCTTGCTACAGCTGAAAGAAAAATGGAAATTATTTGAATAAAACCTCACTTGGGGCTCGGTTCTGATCCAGAACTCAGTTAATCCAAATCCCCTGATACTGGGGAAGGGTCAGGAAAATGCTTTCCATAGTCACTGTTGGATTAGGTTTGTTCCCCCAGAAGAGGACATGTTTTCAGAGTAAACTCTCTTTTCTCTCTAGCTTGGCACAAACTACCATGTGATACAGTCTGATAAAAGGATGTTTCTTTACATTATCATAGCAGACTTATTTGTCAGTTGTAGACTAATTATCTTGGTTCCTTGTTTGGGGACTATGGCATCCCTTGCAGTAAATTGCATTTTGCTGAGGGCAGCATTTTTACTCCATTTCTAAAGAATGTCAACACAAAGTTGTGGGTTTTTTGCATTTCCAGTAAAATTAATGTATGGTGGGGGAAGAAAAATACCGCACCTGCCACAATATTTCCAATTGAAATGTCAAACTAGTGCTTTTTCCTATGTAGTTCAAATGACAACAACAAAAAAATTGAGCATAGATCTGAGAGTAAAATCCACTATATTGTTCCGTCCCCATTTCTAAACCTTGGAAGTAGAACAAAACCTGAAAAATTAACTCAATGCAAGTAAATTATTAAACTCTATTATGAGTGGACACTTCCAAAACCAGACAACTCTTTTGAACACACAGTCAAGTAAGTGTCAGTCCTAAAAGGCAACTTCCAGTGCAATCAGGCTTCTTTTTTTTCTTTTTAAGCAAGATGCATTTAGAAACACAGAAAATATCAGTTATATTTTAATTCCTACGCGCCCCAACAGCACTAACTCCAACAGAGCGCACCTAGAGAACAGTGGGGACCTCTTTCCATATTCAAACTGTTTTAGATGAGGAATTTCAATTGAATTAGGGGGTTTTGTTCTTGTTGCTTTGGTTTGTTTTTTTCAAGTTGGAGGAATACCAGCATCTGCTGAAAGGACTCAATAGACAGAAATCATTAGCATATCCACAATTTGGGCCAGACGCTCATATTGCCAGAGTGATTTATGCCAACTGACATAATTTGCACTTTTTTCAAATTATACTCTGACTTGATTTTCATACTTTCAGTAAATTATATTTTCTAAAGACAATCTACGAATACTTAGCAGTAGCAACAAACATCACTGATGATATAAAGTCTAAGATCTTCCTGTTTCATCTCCTCAAAATGGTAAGTCATAAGAGGCCAGTCACCATTCCTGTTGGTGACCAGTTATTTATTGTATCTCATTTAAAAAGATAAAAAAAAAAAAGAAGGGGGTGCAGAGTGTTTCCACGCTTACTGTGTATTCATGAAATGCAATAACCTAGTTCCATAACTTCCAGAGCTTCAACATACTTTTTATTATATGACTCGACAGTGCAAATGACATGGGGACAGGGGGAGGGAATGTGTTACAAAGACTCGATACTTTCAAACTGTATAAAGCATAGGATAGTTTAAGAGAGATATAAATAACGTATTTATAGAGAAAACAGGTATTTCCATGCTCTTTTTCAAGAGAGTTTGTCTCAGCTGTGCACTGGATTAGGAAGAGCACTGGATCCAATCTGGTACCTTACAAAAGGCATTGCTCCGAATCAGGGACTGTCATGCTGTTCTCTCCCCTTTTGCACTGTTTGTCGCTGAAAGACACTAGTGCTCTAACCAAGTAGGCTAATGCCAACTTAGAGCCCTTGAACCCCCTCAACTCACGTCCTGTCTAGTGACAATCTAGGGGCAGCATGAAGAAGAAAGGTCAGCCTGCTCTCTATCAACTTTTATTTCCTGCTATGTAGAAGGAAATCTCCCAAGGAATAAGGGCGCTATAGAAGAAAGGATATACAGAGCACAAGAGATACTCTAAGCTTTTACACACAACCTGATAATAAGATGCGTGGAAAAACTACCTTGATACATTTAAATTCTTGCTTTACAATTGCTTACAATGTCATTTTTGCTATCAGGCATCAACAGGAAACTAAATCAGCTACAGGCAACACCCTACAAATACCTGTTAACACAATCATGATCTGTTACACACAGATCCTGCCATTCCACCCCAGAAGTATAACACACCAAGCTAACTTGCAACAATTTGTCTCTGTGCAAAAAGACAGTAAGAGAAATTTGTTTATTCCAAAATATTCACTGCATCTTAGGATGCTACTTTAAGGAAACACAGGTGTAAAACTAATGGAAGAACTGGTATCAGGAAGATGCAAGCAGTAAATAATGCTAAGAGAAATCCTGCCTCACACTTATCTGGTCATTATTTCTTTAAACAATAACATAAATCAAAAGAATAGTGACCATCACTGGACTGCAAGGCATATGTATGCTGTCCATTAGGGAAACAAAAGTAGAAATTAAAACAAAGAAAAAAAATAAATAAAGGCAGACCAAACACCAAGCAATAGAACTGTTGATCCTAGAATTTTCCACTCATAACTTCTGTCATTTACAGGGTATCGTTAAAGATTGCTGCTCTGGAAGATAATGAATGTCAGGTGTAGCCTCCACTCCTGTCCTGATGGATAGCATCTCCAGTCTGATGAGGAGAGATTACCCTGCTGAACCCTGCAAGACATCTTTAATCTCCTGATTTAGAATCCATTGTCCTCTACCAGTTGTCACTCTCCTGAAGTAATGTAAGAATGCTGACAAACACTGAAAAACAGACAGCTGCAGCAAAGGGCTATCGGCAGCAATCTGGAGGTGGCTCCTCCAACAAAACAGTTAAGTGGTAGTAAAAAAAAAAAAAAAAAAAACCACAAATTCCACCTCCAGATTCTTCCAGTATTAATTAAACATTTCCTGGTTTCCAAGAAGAAATGCTTGCTCAAACATGTCCTTGAAACACTGTAAACTTTCAAACTAACATTGAGGGGCAGCTCTCTGGCAGGGGAAAAATACCATGCTTGGCATGAGAACAGAGCTGAGCACTTCTACATGCAGTCTGAGTGGACTAGGCACAGATGGGGCACATTTGATGCTACAGCCAAGTATGACAATTAATTTTCTGTTTTTAAATACAGGGTGAATATTTTGCACCCACCTACAGCCAAAACCATGGGCCAGCATAGAGGGTCAGCGTGTCCTAGCCTGCTTCTCAATCACCCTTCATCTGGTAGCACAGTCAAAAACAGAGACCAAGTCTAAAAACCAAGTCAACAGGAACTGCTGCCCATTTCCATGGTCTTTTATTCAAGCAGCCATTCGTTTGGGATGAAACTCTCCAGTAGCACAAGGCCTTACAATTACATTAAAATTGGACTTTAAGTTTGGGACAGGCTCTGTGCTGCTATTACAATTAATGAAATTGTAAGGCTGTGGCAGTGCAGCCCATGCAGTAAGCACAGACATGTTGATCAATAGCAGAACAGGCCCTAAAGCAATTTCCATCCCTCAAAATGGCAGTGATTTGCAAAACACTGAATGATGAATTCTGTAAGAATGACTGGCTTAAGTGTTAATAAAATCATAACTATGAAGTCTAACTTTTCTGCTGGGACCAAAAACCATATGACATATCCGGAGCAGGCTGGAAACTAAATCACAGAAGAATCACAAACTCTCACTTCAGTGGGGTCAGGACTTCATCTTAGGCAGGTCTTTTAATCATTTCAGAGCAAGAAACTCAATGCAAGCCCTTTACATTTCAATCTATTGCCTTCATCACTCAAGCATCCATCCTCTGAAGGACTCAGCATATTGACCTCCATGTAAACCCAGAGCAGAGTTCCCGAGTAGAACACATTCCGCTTTCTGTTGCGTCGCTTCACCCAGATGAACACTGAGGACAAGATGCTTTCCATCCTGTTTGTGGATTTTCACTAATCCAACCATTTCTTTCTCCCCACGTTAGCACAAGCCTACCCATTTGCAATATAAAAAATTTTTATAATGTTAAGTTCTTAGTTTAGGAGAAGTAGATTAAAAAAGACAAAGAGCAAAGAAAGCTTTCTTAGTTAGAATTTTGGTCAACAGAATGTAAATTATCATTTACTGCAGTGAAATGAATAAAATAAAGACAGTATTTTCACAAGCTTTCCCCAATGGTTTTAAAATAAGGTCACTGATATTGCAGGAAAGAGCTTGGTTTCAGCCTCCCCAATCAATATAGACTGATACTCTGGACTTGGCCATTTGCGTGTTAGATGAGACTCAATCTTCTTTTTGTTACAGAACTTCCCCCCCCTTTTAAAACATGATAAAATATGATACACAAAACCTACACATTCACCGGTTTCTCTGTAATTTTTCTCCCCCTGACTCCCTGGAATGCACCTTTTCATATACAATCACATGCCACACAGTTAAAGTGCACATTCAGGGAAAACAATAACAGAAGTTATGTTTTTCCCTATAAAAGACTAAATTAACACCGAATTGCTCCTTACTGGTAAAATAGCTATGCATCCAAATCATAGTCATTGTCAAAATCTGTCATATGTATTAAAAGTCACATTGTTATTTAAGGAAAAAAAAATAAAAGGAAAATAAGTATTTCTTCCTCTTTTTTCTTCTCAAAAATAAATACACCAGCAAACTCCACACAGCAACCTCTGCTCCTTTTTGTCTTAAAGGGAACCTATTGGTCAACAGATATTGCTTTCCCTACCTTATATTACTTGCAGAGATTACAGCCAGGGCTGTATATTGTAGCTACCCTATATTTAGAAGCTGGATAATAAAACACATAAATAACACACTGAATAAAACATTAAGACATAAAAGGAGTTAGATAGAACAAAGGGCTAAAGCTTATTGTGCACTAACCATGTCTGACCCATTGAAATACAAAAGTACTCACAATTCTAATTAGTAAAGTGTACAGCTATGATTTAAATCGCGAGGAAGCAAGCGCGGTTCCTGTCTGCGGCTGTGCACTGGAGCCCCTTTGGTGGCCTAGCAGGGCCCTCTGGTGGAACTGGGAACCATGCCTGTGACAATCCAACACCACTGCTAGGAAGAATGATGCTCCAACCCAAAAACAAGGGGAGAACCAGAATCCTGTTTTTTCCATTTTTCCTTTAAAGTAGCAATATTTCTAATGCATTTTTCAGACACACAGCCTTCACTTAAGTAGATGAAGTCCTGGAGCCTGCGTAAGGGAGGATTTTTTCCTCTAACTCCAATGGGGACAGGATTCTGGCCATAAAGCCCTTAAAGTTGTGAAAACCTGCAATTGATATGGAACAATCCAGTCTGCTTCCAGACTGCCTGAAACCAAAAGTATGATCAAGAGGTATTAACAGGTCTGAATTCCAGATGACAATGACATTTCATGTTCGAAGTTTAAAAAAAAAGCAGACTCAGAGTGTCCTGCAGACCAAAGCAATGTCTGATACATGCCTTGGTATGTGAATTGCTATTTTGTGCATAAAGGAGCGACTTTCTGCTGGAATGTTCCCAGTATCATTTAGGCCCACCTGCCACTCAGCCCCCAAGTCCTGTCCAAAAGCATCACTGAATCCCTTCGTCATCCTTCAGATGAAATGCAGTGTTCATTCCCTTCTTCACCTGATGCCCTCTTTATGATAACGCACCCCATGCTGAAAACTCATCAAGTTTTTACCTGTTCTGGGCTGCTATTCCTCTCTCGCTACCTAACAGAGAGCAATGAAGTATGTACTTTCCCAGTGTGTTAGAGTGGTCACTAGGTTTGGGGGTGGGATTCTTCCACTCCTCCAGAAGGGTATTGACTTCTCTTTGCCGTTTGGGACACAGAAAAGAATTATTAAACACCTAGTTCAACACATACCCTCTGTACTGCCTTCTGCAGGTCTGGCTCGCCATCTATCGAGGGTAGATCTTTGTATCAGGTCCATGTACATACAATAGCTGCCACTACCAAATGACAGGAGATTTGTTTCTGTGACTTTGACCATCCCACCGCTAGGTTAGACCAGCAGCTCTTCAGACAGCAACCAAAAAAAGGACAAAAAAGAAGAGACAGAGGCATTATGAAAAGACTGCTTTCCCTGAGACAGAGCAAGGGAGAAAGGGAGCAGGAGCGAGGAGAGCCTTTGTCTTCAGTGTCAAGCACACTGCTGCATTATTCACTCAGATTACTCCTACACAAGCTGAGCTTTCCCACACATCTGTCTCTCCCTGTTCAAGCATCATTCAGAAGGAAACAAAGGAGAACACTTGTGGAATCCCAGAAAATTATCTCAGGTCCAAGTTCAGGCCCTGCTCAGCAAAGCAGCTCGTCTTTCACACGTGATGGAAATCACCAGTCCTCTGAAAACCAGCTAGGACAGCATCCAGTTGCTGGAGATCACTTCTAAGATGTAAGGCAGCAAATTACAAATTTCCAGATGGATTTCACTAAGTAAAGATGTAGAGTTTACAACAGCTCCGGCTGGTGATAATTCCCTCCTGAACCCACTTCCCAATTTCTACAGTCACGCATATTTGCTTGCCACTGCCTTTTTTAACAAGACTTCTCCCATTTAACCTCTTATAACCCTGCAAATTAAACTGTCTGCAGTGCAACAAGGAATAAACTCCACGAAAAGAAGTTGCTACTTATTCCTTCAGTTGGCTAAAAGACCATGCTGTCCCAGTGCACTCAAATACAGTGATTTAACCCTGTGATCCTGCAGGTATAGTAAGTGAGCAAACCACTTGTTTGGGTTACCACTGAAGCCTTCACTTGAAATCACAAAGAAAAGAGAAAATGTGAATTGTGTAAGACAATTCAGAGACAAATTTGTCCCTGCCTTAAGCTATAGATGTTTATTAAATACATGGGTTCTAGGCACGTTAATAATAAAGGACTTCCCAAAAATCTAGACCCTTCAAGCAAGCAGGAGGCGGCTGTAAGCATTTCAGGTGAGCATCATCACATAAAAATAAAACACAGCAGCCTCAAAAAAGCCAAGCTGCACTGGTAATTCATGACAGAAACTGCTCAGCTGGCTATACCAATTAATGGTCTATAAGTCCAGCCTCCCCGTGAGGTGACCTGCGAAAGCATCTTTTCAATGCTTCATCATTTTTGGATCCTGACTTACAGCAGTGAGGTGAAAACAAATCTTTTCTGGTACTAAATGTATGTTGCTTCATTCAGCACAGCATGGAATTGATAGTTATATCGGTATCAGTTAGGTACTCTGGGAGCCTGAAATACTGCCCAATTTTAAATAGCTATAGTAAGGTTGGTGCTTATGCTTCCCTCAGCTATTGTCAGTGCAAAAGACAAACTCTTCAAAAGGGTAATTCAGAGCAACAAGTCAGATGAATATTCTGACTCTACATAGATATACGGGGAGCCTGCTGAAACAATCTGCATAAGCAGCATCTTCAGTGATCTAATAGTAATGAGAAGGAACATTTCTCCTCTACCTTTTGCCTAGTTAACTCTGACAGTCAAAGGAATTACGGTGTTCGAATGAAAAATAGGCTGCAGCCTCCAAGCTGGGCTCAAGAACCACAGTGCTTCAAAGCAATGGCAGGACTAGCTTGCTAGACTGAAGAGTCTCTTTCTCCACTAAAAGTTATTTGATGGTGGTGAATATTTTGCAGAACAAAAGAAAGAACCAGGTCTGTCCTACACTTTATTACAGGGAAGAGCCCTTTTTTGTCAAAGGGATTGCTCAATGGCATTCTCTCCAACTTTTCAGAAACAGAATGGTTATTTGGTCTTTAAAGATCTAGTCTCTGTTCCTGTCTGAATATTGCAGAGACAGCTGTCGAATGTCATCCTTTCAGGCACCATCTAACACGACCAAAGTCAATAATTGTCTTTTCCCAGATTAGGCTCCTTAAAAATTACTGTATTTTGAAAAGAAAACAGTCAATCCCCACTTTTTTTTCATCTTAAATTCTATTGTCTGCTCTTGGTTAATAAACTTTCTTAGCTTTAATGAGTAAGCATTTTGTCAAAAGTGACTAGTGATGTCAAGTACGCAGCTTGAAACATACTGATTTTCAGGAGCAGACATAGCACGTTCTTTAAAACTAGCTCCTCCTAAAGTTTCCCAGGCTAGGCACCTCATGCGTGTATTTCCCACCTCAGTACCTACCTGTCAGGTTGCAGCTGCATGACCTAAGCAACACAGGACAAAGCCTTTGCCAAACCCAAAGCTTGAATTCATCCCTCTAATGTGCTGCAGGACTTATTACTTTGAAAAATGTTAAAGATGTTTATTGACTGCAAAAATTTTATCTCAATTGATATCCAAGAACATGCTAATTTGTATTAAACAAAACAGGCTACACTAAAAGCTCTAAATTATTTGCTTTCCTGACGAACAAGATGTTGTCTTGCTCACATATCAGATTCTGTCACAGACCTGATCATACATTAGAAGGTCAATCTAGGTGTTGTATCAAACAGCAAAGATAAGATGAGTCTGGGAAATGCAGGCCCCTTGAGGAGAGCCCCCCAAATGCTCTAAATGCTCTACGGTGCCATACATTAGACACAGAAAGATGGAGAATCAAAAATGGGTGACTGCTTCACCTGCTAAATGGAATCATGAAGTGGGATAGGGGTCACTTCAACATACACATAAGAGAAACTCATGTCTGGGGAAGAATATGACACTATAGTCTACAAAGGTGCATGAAGGCTCCAGCTTCAGGGTATCTATTTGAAAAAGAGCTCCGTAATCTGATCAAACTATTCATGAAGAGCAGAACCTTTCTTTAGCCTACCAGAAAAAGCACAGTATGCAAATCTGCTTAACAGTCAAGCAGCTTGATAGTGTTTTACGGTGCCTCTTTGATACAGGGTAAAGAATTCTTGCTGTCAATTAAAAGTATGTAGTCAAGCATTCTGAAGTGTTATGTTGAAAAGATTGTCATAATTTACATAACACATCATGAGTGTTCATCATACAAGCCCACAACACAGGATCACCACTGCCTTATTACAGGTATTTCCCCACATGCAAAGTGTATCTTTAAAAGACAAAAATAACATTTCTTTTTACAAGGCTCTTCCCTGAATGACAAAAGCTGCAGAAGGCTGTTCTCCAGGTTCTGCTGTGTAGTCAGCTCTGAAATACTCTGCTAAGCAGCAGTTGTTTACAGGAAAAGTCAAGAGGGCCTAATTAACTTGTCGTTGTGCATAGAGCCCCTTCCTCAGTGAAGTGGTGCAACTAGTTTCCATAACAGCTACCTGCAAAATGGTAATATGGATCATGCTCTGACACTGTATTCACTGGAATCACTTTATGGGCTTTTGCTGCAACGTCAGTTATTCTCCATAACCTGTGACTGCATTTTATGGCAAACACATATGAGTGCTCTGTGGCACCAGGGAACACAGAGCTAGTGATGGGGTAAGGCAAGGATGTGTTTTGTGTAGCTCTCAGACACACACACTGCTGATGTGCTGCGAGCGTGTAGACAGACACAGCAGCTACATGCAGGTCAGAGTCAGTCCTGCTTGCCAGGACTGAAGAGATTTTGGCAAGCACATGAGGAGCCTTCAGCTCCTACCTAGACAATCACCAGAAGCAGCCAGGTAAGAGATCAATAGATTGTCTCATCTGGAGGACGGAGCCTCTAACAAATGCATCCCCACTTCCTAGCACTGAGCTGAAGTGGATGCTAACATTAGACCTGGACCCACAAGAGTCTGGCTCAGAGCTAAGAACATTACATATGGATTTAAGACATTACACCTAATTTAAGAATGAGACTACAACACAAATAGCAACACTTGCAGAAATCCCCAAACCAGCATGAAGCTAACTATGGTACTGAGAATGCAGTCATCTCATCACGGTGTTGCAGCCAGACTTTTGACCTCTCTGTAAACGCAGGTAGTATTTTGTTAACTTACCTCTCTCTTCTGTGATCAAAAGTGACGTAGGGCTAACGCAGCTATCCATTTTTAGGACTTGCACCGATATCTTTGCATTAGAACTAGTACATCTATATTTCTTTCTGCTGATGTTTCTGCATGATCCTAGCACAGAGATGTTGCTTCGAAAATCCAGTCTGGTATCTCTTCATGAAGCCAACCCAGCTTCTTCTGAGCTATTTCTGTCATTTATAACAAGATGCTACATTTTGTCTGGTAGATATACCCTGCTACAATAGTGCATCCTCTTAAATGCAGTATCTTTCTGTTTGCCTCAGGTTAGGAAAAGAAGGAACATACCACAAGCTGAATTAAACCACAGTTCATTATTTGTGTTACTTAGTGAAAGAACTGGCTAACATAAGTCTGAGTGCTTTGATCTATTGCCCACCAAAGACAATGATACCATTGTAAAGTCTCTTGATAACAACTGGATTAGGAGGGAGAAGATAAAGATACATTTCAGAATATCTTTGGATAAGGATAAAGCAAAAGGACACAAACAAATCCTAAGGCCCTAGCAGTCATGAAGTCACTCCAAAAACTCCCTGGTGAGCTTCAGTACATAAAATTATTAGATAAAAACCATGAAAACTTACAACAACTCATTTTTTCTTGTTGTTTTGTTTTTTTTAACCCATTGCACTGATCACAACATGCTGTCAACAGCCTCATCAATTATCCATTGCTAAAAATTGGGTTCTAACATTCTGCAAGCAGCATTAATTGGTCTCAGTAGCATATAATGAGTTTAAAAGCTCCTACCTGTGTGCCCCCGGGGATGGTGGCTAGAGGCGGACAACAATTTACAGCAGACCATTAACACATAGACCAGAAAGAGCCAGTCAGATAGAAACATTGATTTGGCACAGAATCTCATCCTGGAGGCAGAAAAGGAAACAGTTGAGTGAAAGAACAATGTGAGTAGGGAATAACATAAAAATTATGCGGGGAAGGAAAAGCTGAAAAGATGCTGAAGAATAAATAATATGGCTGATTCCAAGGCAACACTGACAAAATCATATTCATGGTTTGGTTGGGATCAATTCTTTTTTAAGCATGTTTTGTAATTAGAAGCAAGGCAATGGCTATCACACATCATATTACCCACCAACGTGTATTTATAATAACACATTATGAGTACAACACATTTCTATAAGTCTCAGATAAGGGGTTGGGTTTGGGTTTTTGTTGATTAAGATCCACCCCCACTCAAATCTAAATATACATATTTATAAGTTGTGCTACTATTTTTACTCTGCACCTGCCTCAAAATCATAGAAACATCAGAGAAAAATATCATTTTTACTTAATGCTTCTCAGAATATATTTGCTAAAGCTCCGAACTCCCATGTAGCCGTGCACGTGAATTGGATGGATCTCCCAAGCCCACACCATCTGCTAGCTTTCCTGGAGATCAGTAGTTTGCTGAGGGTTAAACACGCACCAAACCAGCACCTCAGTCAAATATGCGAGGACTAACTGCTCTGCCAGGGTGTTAGAAACTGCATTACAGAAAATAGTTGTTCTAGAGAAGGTATGTTGTTAGTCATATTCGTGTTAGTGTTAGAACTAAGACCACAAATCCTCAGTAATTTTGTTGCAAATATCTACAATTAAATCTCTCAATAGTTTATGTTATGCCATTCATCACCTAGAAAGGTAATCTAATCATTTTCTTAAAATCAGTTACAATGATTTATTACTCATGCAATACATAAATGGGCATTATGCAATTGAACCTTTAGATACAATGTTCCACACTTTCAGCAAATGCTGTAAGCAGGAATACATCAAATTAATTAAAGGCAATTTATAGATTTGCATAAATTGAACTAAATACTGCTTTCATAGCAGTGATGTTAGTCTGCAGTTAATCAGCACGCTGGGATTTGGGCAAGCCTATCATACGCATGCTTACTTGCACCAAAAAGTCCTTTGGGAACTTCTTTCCCCTGCAGATGCCAGTTCTGATTCTTCCAAGTATTTTCTAAATAATTTGTTTATCTGTGTATCTTTAAAATACCTCAGACTATTCAGCTAATATGATATTCAAGTGCCGAACAGACTGATAGTTTAAAAAAAAAATAAAAATAAAGCCAGGTGAAGCACTTTGATCCTGTTTTAACTTTGATAACAATCTACAAATGAAACCAAAACAGATCCCATATTTTCTCATTTAAAAGTGCTTGCGTAATTTTTCCTTTCGCACATCACAAAACAATTTTTCTCTCATTGTGTATGAATGCAAACGTTTGATAAAGTCCAAACAAATCAGAAATGCAGTTATTAATATCAAAAGCTAAGAGACCAAAAGCCTGTTGTGTGTAAATATATTTTAGCAACAAATACTACTTTACACTTGAGAAAAAAATACATTGGTGAAAAACCCAGCTGAAAACTTCAGCTGTCCTTGTAAACTTTACTCCAGCCTACAAACTTCTTTAAAAAGTTACACAGATACTGCTAAAAAATAACTCACCATGTCTACAGATTTAAGAAATAAAAACATTACATGTAAAGAAGCTGCATTTTAAGGACTGATTTGGCAAAAAGATACCTTTTCTTGCATTAAGAAGGTCCTGTTTTGAGCCCGGTAAGTTGCCAGCTTGAACGCAAATGAAGTAGTACATGAAGAAACACACAGAGGCTTTTTTGCAACAGTATACAGGAAACTTCTGCAACCACAAGTCAAGCCCAGAAGATAAAGACATCACTGGCCCTTGCCTACCCTACAAGTATCCTGTTAAGGAGCACTCCCAGGCTAATTCAGAGCAGCTACACTTCAGCTAATAAGCATGGACCTAATTCACCTCTTGCACCCAGCTGAACCACATAATGCTACTGCAGCTAATGGGATTGAGTCACTGTGAAACCAGCATAAATGTTGTTATTATTGCTGTTGATCCAATATTAGTCTAAGGACTAATAAGCTCTGAAATGCCAGTAAACTCTGAAATCAACCTACTGTTTCAGATTTTAGTCACCCAAATCTTCCCCAGGTAACTGAATCTCATTTTCCTGAGCAGAGAGCTGAATTTAACCTTAGTTTCCTTGCTCTCTCCCTAAGAAACACAGTGCTTACACCTCATGCACCAGTTACCACTAAGTAGGAAGTCATCATCTGTTTGTCTTGCAATACCATCCCTCTGTTGCTCTAAGTGCAAACACAGGAAACTGATCTATGTATCAGCAGAGACCCCAGCTTTGGTGTCACTTTGTAGTACCATAACGAAGACAGGGGCTTTCCTTCTGGTTTCCTGAGGTGCAACTGAAAACAGGATTTAACCCTTGGAATTAAATACCACAGATGAGACATTTTGAGCATGCCCTTTCTGCTGTGAGTTGATAGAAGGGACAGGTATTTAGTCCCAAATCATGCGCCACATGCTCAACAGCTGTGATTTCAGCATGTAAGTGAAGCCAGGTGTTCCCACCATTCCCAGTGCAGGAGCAAAGCTGCTCTTGGTGGAAATAGTTGTATGCTGATCTCATTTCAAAGCCTTTTGCAGATTGTGAGTTTGACTCTTTTGAAGCCATGGACCTCATGTTAGACAGGGAATGCAAAACCAGGTTTCATCAGCTAACAGGGTAACCCAACCCCTTTGTAAGTGTATTCAAGTTCAGGAATAAGCGTATCACTACAAAGCATCAACTTAGTTATATCCAAACTGAAAGGCTGCTAAAAGCATCCAGTGCCATTAAAATTATATGGTATTTGCAGACTTTAGGCTGCCTTGCAGGTAGACAAGACATGAGTCTTCAGCCCGCTAACATAAAGAAATACAAAGGGATCTTTAAAAACGCAGGGAAAAAAATGAAATTTGGCAGACAGATGCAGCAAGGGGTGCTGAGCCCTTCAGCATCAGTGGGCTGCCACTTTCAGAAATGTCAAGCCTTCGTTCTCTGTTGGATTCAAGTGGATATTGTTGCTAACCAGAACAGCAAATCTTCAGTGTCATTTGAAAGATAAAAAGTACTCTTACCTTGGGGACTTTGCAAGAATTTTGTTCCAGTCAAACACAATTATTTCAGTGTGTTTTTCATAGTTATTCCAGATTCCCATTTGCGGCAGCAAATAAGCCTTTCTGCATTTCAGAATTTTTCCTTCGCTTTGGGGACCTAGAAAGAAAGCCATATTACACTGCAATTAACGTCTGGAATGGTACTGTGAAATAGATCTTCGTTACCAAAAATCATTGTTTCACAGTGCCATCTACAGTACAATCCAAGGCAAAAGGCAGCAGTCATATTGCTCTTTTCATTTGTTTGTTTCCAAGAACACAGAGAAACTGTGATGAGGCAGCTCTGAAATATCACTACATTAACTAAAGGCAGAGTTTGCTATACTGGAAATTACAAACATAATGTGTACAGCTCACTGTGTCTGTATAACCACGTGCCCTCTCACCACCAAACTGCTGTGAAAGCTCTTAGATCTAAGACACCACCATGGTGCAAACAGATTTCCACGCGATTACAGGAAGCCTCCAACAATTTGAACCACAGATTATTAAAGACAGCAGGGAAAGCTTTCATTGCCGTCAGAAAGATTCGGCCAAGGCCTTTGGAGTGTCGTTGCCCCAGGAGCAGAGGGTCCGTAAGGTCACATCCATAGGATTGCGTTTGTGTGATAAATGCATTACAGCACCCTCTGACACTTTTGTCTCTACTTCTTTCAAGCATCACATCTCACACCCAGCCCACCTATACCCAGAAGCTACACTTTGAAATCACTATATGGAGACACTTTTGCAGCAGTACTGACACATGTTCCACAGAATAATGAGCTTACACACTCCATTTCATAGACATGCGAGTCTCTTCACTTTTATTGTTTATGTTTGTTCTCTCACTTCTATCCCTGGGCTCAACTTGACCTTCTGCTATTGAAAACACAACACAGCACAATTTGTGAGAGTAATAATAATGCGGTCTTCACCTACGGAGTGATTACAATAACCTTTTCTCATCTTCTTCCACCACTCTCTTCATTTCACTCTTCCTTGGATCAATTAGAAATTTGCTTTTAAGAAACACAAAATTACACTATCACATTAGAGAGGCAAAGCAGCTCTGGGGTCATAAAAGCACATAGGCAGATACCTTTCAGAAGCTTAGGACAGGAAAGGCCCTGGCTGAATACACTCCACTCGTTTCTGTTCAGAACACCATGAGAAAATAGAGTAATTGCTGGAATTAAAGAGGCACCAGCCTAGAAATCTATAATTAATCACATTTTACTCTGTCTTTGCTTTCCAATGTGGAAAGTTTCAGAGTAAGCCAAAAATCGCAATGCAACAGTTCTAATCAAAACAAAATGTGGGCAAAGAGATGTTTTAAGACAAAGCGCTGCCATTCTCTATTAAGCCTTTCTTCCACAAATACACATAAAATAAATAAAAAAAAAATCAGTGTGCCTTAAAAGGCCTATTGAGAAAAAGCAAACAAACAGGCTATTCAATATAGTATTGAATGACTGAAATGGTTGCGTCGTACATTTTTACCCATTTCATAATAGGACAGATAGATAAATATATTCTTACACTGCTCTTGCAGAAATCAATATTGCAATATACTAACACAGGTTTTAGTGCTTATCTGTTCCATAATTTTTATTAGAGAGGAAAAAAACCCAACTGTGTAGATGCATCTACAGGTGTAACCTGTTCTGTAAACATATGTTAAACACTGGTAAAAGACAAGGAAGTATTGATTATTCTAACTCATTCTAACTAAATGGATACAGCAAAAGAAGCAGATGATACAGCCACCAGCATATCTTGGGGCTTTCTGATGCTTTCCAGGCAGTGATATTTCTTAAGAAAATAGGGCTGTTTGAGGTGAGTGTAAGGCAAACTCCTAAAGAGCAATCTTAAGTCTGAGATTCAGCTGCTTTATTTTAATAAAGGAGGGAGATCAGAATAGAAGCAAGAGGCTCACCTGGTTAATAATGGTAAAAGATATTCCAAGCTTCTCATGGCAAAACCATGTTTTGCGTGGATTTTGTGAGCAGTGCTGGTCCCTGCCTTGCCTCAGGGCGCAGCACTACTTTGGAAAAGCAGAGCTGCTTATTTGGGGGCTGCACAAACGAGCAAATTGCTCCTGACCTCCTGCACCAGGAGCTGCACCGGGGCAGCGTGGCCTGCGAGGGCAGCTGCTCCCACCAGCAGGCACCAGTCCTCCCACTGACCACCTGTGAGCAAACCCAGTGCCACTTTAAACAAAATACAAACCAGCATCACCTCCCAAGAGGCCCCAGTACATCTGACAACAGCTGGAATTCTGTGGTTGAAGTCCTTGACTTGAACGCAGCAGGGTTAATTTACACAAGAGGGATTTGAACAGAAGTTACCCATGGAAAGCAATCTTATGAAGAAAGGGGTCGGTTTTATACAACAAGCTCTAGCCAGGAGGCAACTGAACCCCCACTTCCATCTCTTGCAAAGCTAAAAAAGAGAAAAGAGGGAAGAATGAACGGGGAGACGGCAAAGGGCTCTGCTCCCAGTACTTATGCATGGGCTGGCCATGAACAACAACTTCTTTGCACTTCAGGGCACAAAACTCTCCCACATCAATATTTAGGGAAGCCACAAGCCCCAGCTAGGGCTGTGGGTTCTGATAGGTAAAGGGAGTTGGCAATGGTCATATCTGCTGCACCTCAGACCCAGCACAGACTGTCTCTGTGCCTATGAACTTGGGTAATGGAAATAAATAGCATTTCCCTACACCAGGAAAGTGTTTCAAGAACAGAAACAATAAAAGTCTAAAGTTATTGGAAAATTGTATGGGCACTGTATAATTCCTTTGACAGATGGAATAAGATAGCATTTTAAATTAGGTACTTTTCCTACCAATATTTACATGTTGTAAAATACTTCTTACGGCTACTTTCTGTAAAGAATAAATTACTAAACCATTTTATGCCATCTTTCATAATAAGCTATTAAATAATTTAGAAAACCTCTGTCCATTACTTATTTAAAAGGCCTTAATTTCTCCATTCTTAATAACTTCTCCCTTAAAATAAAGACAGTGCATCCCTTAAAAGACTCCTCTTCTTAGTTGTCACTGCTAAAGCTGTCCCTCATGAATCCCAGGCCCTCCAGATCTGGAGAGAGAAAGAGTTTTCCCCAGTAGAGGAAGATCAGGTTAGAGACCACTTGGCCAAACTGGACATACATAAGTCCATGGGCCCTGATGAGATGCACCCGCAAGTGCTGAGAGAGCTGGCAGATGTTATTGCTTGGCCACTCTCCATCTCCATCATCTTTGAAAGGTCATGGAGAACAGGAGAAGTGCCTGAGGACTGGAGGAAGGCCAATATCACTCCAGTCTTCAAAAAGGGCAAGAAGGAGGACCGAAGGAACTACAGACCGGTTAGTCTCACCTCCATCCCTGGGAAGGTAACAGAGCAACTCATTCTGGATGTCATATCCAAGCACGTTCAGGAGCAGGAAGTTATTGGAAATGGTCAACATGGATTTACCAAGGGTAAATCATGCTTGACCAATCTCATAGCCTTCTATGATGTTATAACTGGTTGGCTGGATGAGGGCAGAGCAGCAGATGTCATCTACCTTGACTTCAGCAAGGCTTTTGACACTGTCTCTCATAACATCCTCCTTAGGAAACTGAGAAAGTGCGGACTAGATGAGGGGACAGTGAGGTGGAGTGAGAGGTGGCTGTGTGACAGGACTCAGAGGGGTGTGATTAATGGAGCAGGGTTGAGTTGGAGGCCTGTAACCAGTGGTGTCCCCCAGGGGTCAATACTTGGACCAGTATTGTTTAACATATTCATCAACAACCTGGACGAGGGGACAGAGTGTACCATCAGCAAGTTCGCTGGTGATACCAAACTAGGTGGGGCGGCTGACACCCCAGAGGGCCGTGCTGCCATCCAGCATGACCTAGACAAGCTGGAGAGCTGGGCAGAGAAGAACCTAATGAGGTTCAACAAGGACAAGTGTAGGGTCCTGCATCTGGGGAGTAAGAATGTCAGGCATCAGTATAGGTTAGGGGTGGACCTGCTGGAAAGCAGCTCTGAAGAAAAGGATCCGGGGGTCTTGGTAGACAGTAAATTATCCATGAGCAGTCAATGTGCCCTTGTCGTCAAGAAGGCCAATGGAATTCTGGGCTGCATAGGGAAGAGCATGGCCAGCAGGTCAAGGGAGGTCATTCTCCCCCTCTGCTCTGCACTGGTGAGGCCACAACTGGAATACTGTGTCCAGTTCTGGGCTCCCCAGTTCAAGGGGGACAGGGAACTGCTGGAGCGAGTCCAGCGAAGGGCAATAAAGATGATTGAGGGATTGGAGTATCTCCCTTATGAGGAAAGGCTGAGAGAGCTGGGACTCTTTAGCCTGGAGAAGGCTGAGGGGAGACCTTATTAATGCTTACAAGTATCTAAAGGATGTGTTTAAGGAGGATGGAGCCAGACTCTTTTCAGTGGTTCACAGTGACAGGACAAGGGGTAAGAGGCACAAGCTGGAACATAGGAAGTTCCGATCAAATACGAAAAAAAAATTCTTTAACGGTGAGGGTGACAGAGCACTGGAACAGGCTGCCCAGGGAGGTTGTGGAGTCCCTTTCTGGAGACTTTCAAGACCCGTCTGGATGCAGTCCTGAGTAATGTGCTCTAGGCAATCCTGCTTTAGCAGGGGAGTTGGATTAGATGATCTCTAGAGGTCCCTTCCAACTCTGAAATTCCGTGATGCCGTACAGCAATTGGTAAGAAGGGAGCTACCACGGGCACCACATACTTCACAGGGCAATTTGCCAGACGGAGAGTTTAACGCCACTGTCAGCCCTATTAAACTCTTACATCCCACTGAATAAAGAACTGAGAGAAAACATCTGCAAGTTCTTAAAGGAGGGGAAAAAAAGAGATCTAGCTTGGTTACTCCATGTATTTGCAAAGGGCTGCTATTCGCGTTTGAGGGGAAATAGAGAAAAAAAATCAAGAAAAGAGCAAAAGCAAACACCTGCCTGGCCAGTTCTACCTGTTACACACCATCTAACTAACGCAGAGTGCCCATTTCAGGGATAAACGACTGGACAGATATTTAGCAACATCCCTGCAAGAAGCCCTGTATTCCACTGAAGCTGCTTACCACAAGCCCACAGGCTGGCGCTGCCCCTCAGGGCCGGGCCCACGCCTGAAGAACCGACACTCCTCGGCCCGGCCTGGCAGGCCACGGCACTTTCAGGGCCAGAAGGGGGGAATTCGTTTTGTCCGTGTGGGATAGCTTTATTTTTGTGGGAACTAAACCGCGTTTGAGGGGCGGCGGGGAGGGAGGGAGGGTGGAGGGGGCTCTCCCCTCCCTGAGGGCGGCGGGCGGACCCGCGGCGTGGCGCTGCTGCCCCCTGGCGGCCTCCCGCCGCCCCACAACGGCGCTGTCCCCGGCCCAGGCCGCATGCATAATTCAGCGGCCAGCTATTAAACACTTCCAACTTTTGTCACTGCTCGGAAATCTTATTAAATCTCATCCGTACACCGCGCACCGATTGTTCCACCGAGCCCGGCGCATTGTTCCCCGCCGGAGCCATCCTGGCCCTCAGAGAGATCCCCTCCGCTGGCCACAAAGCCTCTAATTTGCAAGCGCTCCTTTGTGCGAGAACGAACTGTCTGTGCAAATTAAGTTTTGTCATTAATCATATTAACACACCACTGTCACAGGATTCCTCCGCTCGCTCTGCTCTCAGGGAGCCAGGCTGCGGGCGCTGCCAGGGGGAGTCAGGCCTGGTGGGTCCCTCATGGCTCCTCAGGGTCCCTCACCTTTCCCCAGTGCCCCCCCTGAGCCCACAGGAACGGGCCAGACAGAGGGAAATAATGCCGTCTAGTTTCCGAATTTCACCCTTTAACCCTCTCCCAGAAACCTCTGCATCAGGTTAGGTAACTTCAGCTTGATCTGAAGACTTCAAGCTGCAGTAAATTCACCACAGCTAAGTTATTCCAACAGTTAATTAACCTCACTTTAAACACTGCGCCTGGCTTCTAATCTGAATTTGTCTGGCTTCTCCTTCTAGGCATCTGATCTCATTAGGCCTCTTGCTGGCAGATGAAAGCACCCACCACTCTCCAATATCGCTGCCCACACTCCCAGCCCGCCATCAAGTCCCCGACGTCCACGTAAGTGAGATGGAGGAAGCCTCTCCTTGGAAGCCTTTGCGCTATTAAATCCACCATGCAGCTCTTCTCTGCATCACTGCCAATTTCTCAACATCAGGTATTTTGAAGTGAACCTCAGAAGAGACAATAATCACAGATTATCAACACCAGAAACGGAGGTAACAAACCTTCCGTCTTGTACTTCATGTTCCCTCCTGACGTGTCCTGCATGTCCACCTGGCTGGCACATCACACGGGGACAAATAAAGTACTTAAAGGTCTCGGTTCTGCCTGTCATTACATCGAGTAACAGTTACACCAGCTAGGAAGGCACTATGCAAACTGAGGAAGGACACAAAGTTATGCACGTAGTGACGTAAACTTTTATTGAGCCAAATTCCTCTACCCTTTGCTCCCAGGATAAAAACCAATCTTTCTACTGCATCTGCTTCCCTACAGGTATCACTGAGGGAGGCCAGATAATACAGAATCACAGAATGGTTGGAGTTGGAAGGGACCCTGAAGATCATCTAATTCTAAACCCCCCTGCCATCAAGCTCCATAAGGCAAAGTGAATTGAGAAGGCTCTTCAAACAGCATGAAAGTTAGCTAAACGAGGTGGCAGCAAACTGCAAGTGTGCTTCAGCACTTTTAAGAAAGCCAGACATGTAGCAAAAAAAAAATCACTGGGGAACCGTAGCAGTTCCCAGCACCTCTCAAACCCCAGCAGACTCCCAACACTCATCACCTGCAATTTTTGAAGTGTTTTTTTATGACATCACATTGCATTTATGACATCAATCTTGGCTGGGAGCAACTCAGTCTGTCACCACTAGTCAGCCCCTTCCACGGGGATATTTCAAAATCTCACTTAACAACAACTGGGGGAGGTGAGGAGGAAAAGATATCAATGCCAATGAGAGTAAAGGAAATACAACCTACAGCTTCCTAAGAAGGGAGTACTCAACTGCTATTATATCCGTATAGCATGAGTTATCAACCACAACAGCAGCTGAACCATCCACACACAGACAGATATCCTGCGTGCCATGTGTTTTGAGGGAAACATTTCTGCCTTCACCAGCATTTGGAGTTCCCTAGGCTACAGCTGTCTTCACTGTCTCCTTTAGAGATGAGAACAAACGTTCTACCCGTTATGATTACGTTAAGAGGATGTGCTGGTAGGACTGCAAAAACATGGCTAAGCCACCCTAATTTTCTGCCCTAGTAACCTTAGCCTTCCTCAGTTACTTCTACCAGAGTGAGAATCCTGAGTTGGGTGGACGCTCTGTTGGAAAGGCTTTTTCAGTTGGAATCATTTTAAGTAAGAGTTTGTGGTCTCTAAGTCCAATCCAGTGGAGCTCGGGTCACACAGAAGCACTAACAGCAGTGCACAGAATCAGAAAACAAATTCAAGCAAGGGACTGAAAGTGAGAAGTAAAAGACTGGCAGAAGATCTCAATTTCGCACAGTGTAAGGAGGAGTTTGAAATCAAAGCTGTTGCCTCCTCTCCTGGGGCAGAACAAGTAAGGTGTCCACTCAGAACCTGATGCAATGCAAACTACAGGGGCTAGTTCAGGTCCCCTCCAGGCAAGGGGACAGTACCTTCTTCGTATACACTAACTCCAGTGTATATTCTGGGGACCTGTGGTCACCAGAACCCACAGCTTTAAAGGGTATTTACGTGGCAAGAAGAAGTAGTCTTGCTAATGAAGCATATGAATTATGCTGGCATAAATAACTGATCACTTGCAGTTCAAAAGTATAGTCGCTGTGTATGAGAGGATCACCTAAATTAAATAGAATCTCATTTAGAAAAATTAATTTTTAGGAAAATGTTTTAGAACCTGCTCGCTCAACTCAAACCAAGTCCACATCTTCCCTCCAGGAAGAATTCCACCCAGACCAATAGGACTGCCCAGAGAGTAAAGTACAGCTATTCTAGCAGTAGAGTCAGAATAGACGCTTTCTTCCGTACAGCATTATTTATTATTCATCATCATCCCACAAAGAACCCTTCTGCCAAAGTAAATGCCTGAAGAGGTAAGAATTGTCATCAAGGTTTCATTTTTAAGGTTGCACAGACTTCCCAACTTGGACAGCCAACACAGGGTATCTCCTCATTACAGCCCAGCATTTCAACTCTTTCAACTACATTTATCAGAGAGAATTTTTCATTGTGATTATCCAGGTTCTTTCAGTCCCTCACTACAGCTCAAAGTCTTCCCCACCCCCTGGTGTATGGCCTACTTAAGAGATGGGCAGACTTGCAGGCGCTGTGTTCAACGAAGCACAGGAATTGCTTCAACCCTGTTCAAAGAGGAGGCAGAGCGGAGACAGTGCCCCGCTCCAGCACCAACTGACCTCCCAGAAGCAGAGTAGTACTCACGTAAAGCGGGCAGCACGCCATAAAACATGGAGAGAACCATCTTTGAAGGAATTCTCTTCAGTAGCATGTTTCAAACAAGGCAAATGCACACTTTCCCCTACTGTAAAGTTTACCTGCAAAGCATTGAAGTTGTTGCACAGATTCTCTCGAGCAGCAAGACACTGTTTTCTATACCCTGAATTGATGGAGGAATTTAACTCCTCCCATGGAAGGAAAAGATAACTGAGCTGCTAAAGAGCAGGTCACTCACCTTTCTTCCCACTCACCAGGGACCCAGGTGAGCTGCTAGGTTATTTTGCAGAGATCGCCTGGGGAAGGGAGGGAAAGGATGGAGGGAGCCTCACGGCAGTTTGTGCCTCTGCATAATGCACTGGGGGTCCCAGATCTGCTCTGGGTGCCAGGTAGCCAGCCCAGGGCTCACTTGCAAGAAGCGGATGATCACTGACTATGGGTGACAATTCAAATTAAGAACAAGAGGCAATCCCAAAGAATTTACATGAAAATTAAGAGATTCAGCAAGTGCAAGCAGTAAAGAAAGGTTGAAGTAGCTGTGTTTGTTTAGTCAAGAAAAGAGAGTTTATTGGAGATGCAAACTGTCTCCTTGAAGAGGTTTGCTTTAAAAAAAGGGCACCATTTAAAGAAGCAGTTCTCTGAAGCTACTACAAATAGCATAAAAATAAATTAAGTGTCCCGCAGAGGTAATCTGGTGTGTGTACAAGGAGAAATTCTCTGTGTCTAAGTGTGGGAAACTAGTGGCACAAGCTGCTCAAAAAACTGATGGAGCCTGCTTCGATGGAGGGTTTTTTAAATTGGCTGAACACCACGGGATGGTCAAGGTTCCCTTCTCCATGCATAGGGTTGGATTACATGTTTGCTTGAGGTCTGTAGCAGGACTACATCTCCATTATGCCTTGGAGTAACAAAAGCACTGGAATATAAATGCAAGGTAAATAGTCACTGTTCACAGTGTCATCCTCAATACCCTGAGCACAGACAGTCATCAAGTCAGAGGTTAGTGGAGAAAACTGTGGCAGAAAGAAACTGAAAATACCTCCTACACTTTTTTTTTTCATGCAGACAGGGTCAGCTTGTGTTATATTTAGATATTTTTCTGGTGCTTCTGAGCATCCTTATGCAACCAAATTTTCTTCTTTCTGATTCTGCTGCGTTAGGATACTGTATTCTCTTGTTATTCCCCAAAACACCTCATTTACAGTAAATGGTTACAGCAAGTCCACTCTTGCTTCCTTAAACTGTATTAGGCTCTAATTTCAACAGGGTCTGTCCATTTCTGTCACCAATGTAGTCTGGTCTTTGCTTCTGTTTCAATTTATGAAACGCGCCAAGAGGAAAGCCCAGAATAGCTGGGTTTGCTTTTAGAACACAAACATGCTTTATGAGCAGTGGATGCACATTGGCTGATGAAGAATCCCAACTGTCTGGGTATATGGGATAATTGTTCCACTTGGGACTCATTAACTAATTGTTAAAAGATCCTAATGAAAAGCATTTCATAAATACAGCATTAAATTACCAGAAGTGTAATTATGGGCTGAACGCACATTTTTAGCACCTGTCTTATCAACTACATATGCCAATAGCAAAATATCTTGTGGTGTGCTGTCTCTGTTCTCTCTGCCAGTCCCGGGGTAGTATGTAGGACAACTACTAGCAAACTGAAAGGTAACATTTTAGATATTCCCATTTTTGTACAAAGATAGCACAGTCGGCTTGGAATTGGCTGAAAATTCTGCCCCTAGCATACAGAATCTCTTGTGGCAAAGAACAAAACTTCTTTGCAGGAGAGGCACAGACCAAAAAGCTGTAACCCAAATTCGTGATCTTGTTTTGTCGCTTGACTTTCATGCTATGGGACAGGCTTTTTATTCAGTGTTAGAAAACATTGTTTGCTTATTGGAGCCTGCTCCTCAAGTTATTTAAAAAAAAAATCATTGCTCTGCTGAATAGGAAAATTCCAGAAGCGGGTTCCTGACCCATCAGTTCAGGAACTGTTACTAAAAAATTTTATAAAAAAAAAAAAGGGGGGGGGTAATATCATTCCTCATTTTCTGTAATTGAATGACAGAGGTAAAATACTGCTAACAAGCTAGCAAAGCATTTGTATGGCATGAAGACTTGGAGTTGGGTCAATAAAAAATTTCACTTCAAACAAGCACCCAACCTTGTTCAGTCTTGCTCTTAGTTAAAGGAAAAAAAAAAGAAAAAGCATATTCAGAAGCAATCTCAAAGTTGTATTTGCTTTTCTGTGGTTTGGCAACATCACGCTGAATGGAAGTACTGACCATCACACGGAGTGCACACTGTACACAGCACTGTCTGAGCTACGGATAACTGAATTCCTATTCCAACACTGACGGCATTGGTCTTGAGTCCTGAACTCCGACCTCTGCTCAACGTTGCACCATGGAGAAGTATCTGCCTGTTTGGATCTAACTGGAGCACCACAGTCACAGTGTGGGCACAGCACAGCTGGGTTTAGCTCATTGAGTTTGAGACTTGTGTGAGCCTGTAACTATACACTGTTTGATATTGTGCTCTTCAGATACCAGGAGTCTTATAATGTTTTCTAATTCCTGACAGCAGCCTACTACTGAGTCAAGAAGAAAAATTAGCAGATAGATATATCTGTTAATTATCTCCTGAGCCATTGGTCCTGTGGCCCTGGAATCAATATTATGTTGCCAGAAGAAAAAATAATTTAAAAAGCGGACGGACTTCAGAAAGATCTATCATTTGTGATGTGTAAGCAGCATGCCCCAGCTGGTTTGGTTGCCCCGGCAGACCACTGACATGTACATGGAGTGACTCTGTCTCTCTCCTGAAGGCCTATATCTTTCTCCTTGTAACCAGAAAAATTCCAAATTCCAATATGAATGCGTAAGGTAACACTCATTCTCAGGTATTTTAATTTCCAGCAGTACCAGCTACTGCATGCCCTGATACAAGAGAATTTCATAAGTCCCATAAATTACGTTTTGCCTTCTCACCTCCAGAAGGAATTTCCTTCTTCCTTTCACCCTCTCCTCTTCCAGCCCAATCCTTCAGGCCGCCTTCGCTGTCCCTTCTCAGCGCTTTCTGTTTCTTGCTTGCCCAGCATCTCTCCCTGCCTCCTCTGGGAAAGACACCTCACTTGAGTTATATATTGATCAACAGTGAAAAAAGGTGTCCCTGTTTAGAGCAGGTTAATCATCTGCTGGCTGCTGGTTTCATCATTTCACAGGCATGAGGAAGCCAGATAGAGCTACTGTTGCAATGAAAATGGAGCAAACACCAAAAAGTGCTGAGGGATTGGTAAGGAGAACAGTGCTAGATGCCTTCCTGTCACTGCACTACCAAGACAGCACAGCAGCAGCCCCAACAAGCTGATAACTGCTCCTCAGAAACAGTGAAGAAGGTGTTAGCATGGTATTTCCCCCTAAGCACCTGAATTGTCAGAGGATCCTCCTTCGCAGCTGAAGTAACAGCACGTTTCCATACAGGAGGCTCAGCCAGTTGGTGTGTCTGAAGTAAGACCACTGCTTTGAATAAGTAACAGCATGTCCTTTTCATGGCTAAAGCTAGGAACCATCTTCTTCATTCATTTAAAAAAAAAAAAAAAAAAAGTCTTTTTCACAAAGTTCAGAGAAGGCTGTGCTTTAGCCTTTCAGTTCCCAATCTGCCTGGGATGGATTTTTGTTTTTCTGTTGCCCCTTCATTCCTGCACAAGCTGCTTCATGATCACATAACCATGTGCATGATTGATGGGAGGAGCTGAGGGGAGGGTAAGCAGCATAATTTTGATTATGTTTTGAAATGCTCAGGGTTGGAAATGAAGTATGAGATCCCCCCACTTTTCCTACCTCACTTGAAGACAATTACAACTGCCTGAAAGATGCGAGATCTGTTGAAAGTAATAAATTGTTGATTGTTTGTTTATTTTCAGGGTAGACAACAATCAGCTTTTAATCAGCTTCTCATCACCACTAGAGAGCTATTAACTCTCTTAAAAATAATTAGAAAACAGAAAAGAAAAATCTCCTTCAATTATTTTCATCCAGAAAACTGGGACTTTATGAAAAAAAATCTCAAGATTCACAGAAAAAAAAGTTAACTTGGTGGCACATTCCATTCATTCGTTTAAACAATGAGATACTGTTTGCCAGAGAGGTGGGGAAACAAAATAGAAAATACTGAACCATACTTAATATTTTTCCACAAAGGCTCCCACAGATAGTCACCCAAAGCCTTCCTTGAGCCCACCTTGTCACAGCCAGCACTGCCCTGCTCTCCCCCTTCCAAATCTCCCTCTGAAGATTTTCCCACCTCCAGGTTTAGTCCCATACTGGCAGTTGGCTTCCCCTCACCTCCCCCAAATAGAAGTTGTCTGCAGTCATGTTCACAATGGCAGAGCTAAAGCAAGTAGCTGCAATTGCTCTTTCTGTGGATTGCACTTCCTGAGCTTGTATGATGTTGTGGATATTGGCATCTGAATAAGAACCAATATTTTCAGCCACCTTGGGCAGACACTCAGTTATTTCTGCTGATTTTTTTTTTTTTAAAAGGAAATATATTGCAGGAGTCTTCCATTTCTCTGATCTCTGACTATTCGTGGAATCTTGTCTTTCAGATCCCCACAATACACCTTTCTTCCATTTTTGAGTAGATGAACTCTGAATACTGTCCTGAGGGAAACGGTACTCAAACTTCACTGCAATAAAAAAAGCAACCTCCAAATTTCAATCCTATTAGAGTTAGCAACAGGTATGAAATGTCTCAGCAGATACTACCTTTCTGTGATTTCAGATAGGCAACATAACTAAACAGAGTCCCTCCATCTCACATACAACTTTCCAGTAGCTTTCCCCACCAACAATCCCATGAAAATATTCCCTCAATGTGCCTCATTTCCTTCCATCCTGTTGCCACGTACACCTTTACCAGCACGCTGCTTGTAGCTCAAATGCGGTCATCCTTACAGGAAAACAAGATCAATCACGAGCACTTCGCTAGATCCTGAGACAACTGCTGGTTTGTGCTGGTGTTGAACTGCTGTTCAACAGATACTTGCCTTTCGGGGTGGTGACCGGGCAATGTCCCATGTGTACTCCTAAGGTGCAGTTAATTAGCAAGCAGCCTTTGGTAAGAAGACTCGGGGACAGACGTGCTTTGTTCTATCACATTGCAGGGAAGCTGTCCTCAAAGCCAAGAAGGGATGCCCCTCTCGATGGTAGGCATTAGTCAAATACACGTACTCAGATCCAGTAAGAGCTAACTGAACAAAAATGTAAAGGACTGTAAAAACCAGATCAGACTGGATTATGGATTCTAAGGGGCGACTAACTAAAGAGTGTGTGAGGGGCTGAGCTAATTAAGTACTCCCCCACCAGGACCCCAGTGGCTGTATCTTTTTATTTTATTTTTTCAACTGCCCATTGGAGATGAATTGTGATTCACTTTAAAAAGGGATTCTTCTTGTAAATCGATCAGTGTTAGACCCATTTGACCTACTAGTGTCTCTTTAAAGATTGATGAACTGGAACACAAAAGTGAAACTCTCTCACTTTAACTGTTCCCATCTGAGTTTCCTGCACTGTGAGATACATTTTTAAAGAGGCCTATGGAGTGGTTGCATCATTGATTCAAATTCTAGGGTTATCACACAAAGCGTTTTCATAGCCTGGCAATAGGCAAGACAGCCACACAAACAGAAAGGCCGTTAGCAAAGACAGTCACAGGTCTGTTTTAGATCAAAAACTGCTGTTATTAAAAATGTGCTACATCTCAAGGACCGTAGCAGGAATTTGTTAGGCCTTTTACTTTAATACTGGCCACTAATTAAATGCAAAACAGCAACACTAATTAAAAAAAAAAAAAAAAAGGAAATGGAAAATCACTTACTAGATTTATATTTTCCCCTCTCCAAGTGAAATCCTTTCCTCGCAAATGACAAGTGTTTTGGCCAAGATTAGCAAGAGAGGCTGCAGGTAACTGAACTCACCTGAGGGTACCACTGCATCCAAAAATACAGATACAGACTTTTAATTTAGAGCTGTGCCTTGCACTATTTTCAGGCAAGCCTCACTTTTTTTCACACAGCTATTTCCTGACAGTTTAGTCTAACGCATGTTTTTAAACCAGGGATGAAGTCCTGCCCACCTCTATGCTCCCCTAAAATCTGCGGGCATGGTCAAAATTCCTTTCTGTGCTCACAGATACAGTTCCGTAAGCACCCAAAGGACATTTTTCAGAACACGCAACTACCCTTATTTTACCCTCTCGGTCCTTTTTTTCTTTTTCTAAGCCGATGGCTTTAAGCAAATAGGATTTGGGCATTTATCTGTTCAGCTTCATTCAAATTGTACGATTTTGCGGAGGTATTTGTGAGTATGAAGTGCTTTATAGCATCTATACGTCAGAAAGACGGCATAACTTGTTCGGTATACTGACACTACTGCGTAAAACAGAATAAATGGCCATTGGAGGGTGTGGTTTATTATTTTAAGTTACTTTTGCACTCCAGCCAAAGACAGTTGGTTTCTTAAACCATGATTTTGTCCTTTTTAACTTAACTACTCCATTGTACAAGGATTCCTAATTATTTCTCTGCTTGCAATAGCACCATCCAACTTATTACCCGAGAATAGCAGTATTGCATAAATAATCTATTGCCTTTTTAACCTGAAGGAATCAACATCTGGTCTTCAAGAATATGAAAAATTTCTAATTTAATAATGGAATGTTCCTATGATACTCACCCTAACTGGTAAGTATTACTTTGTGAAGCTTCCTGTTCTTCACTCAGGAGGATGTGTGGTCAAATAGATCATTCAACGACAGTGCATCCCCTTCCAGCAGAGACCCAGAAGTGTGGGGAGAGATCACAAGCAGTTTGGCCATCGCACTAAAAGCCAAGACCCGCATGCTATTTGTCAGCATTCGGGCTAGAAGCAGCAGTGTTGAACTGAGAAGACACACCAGGCTGGGTTTGGCATTGCTTGGAAGTTAGCAGAGCTCTCTGAATATGGTGCTCAAGCTTGGCTTAAGCTCCAGTGCAACAGTCTAGACACGGCTTTATGTTTTCTGAGACCACTTGAAGTTTTCTTCCACCAGAGACATCTGGCCACCCTGTGTCCTGAGACTCATGTCCCAAAGCACAAAACCACAGCCATATCCTGTCTGTGTGTTGTACAGTGTTGAGCAAAACTATTTCAGAGTGAAAGCAAAAATCCAGAGGTTGCTCCGCTGGCACAGAAGACCAGTAACGGTATCTCTGCTGTGACTGAGTAAGTTTCAGCTGAATTCACACAAGGAGCAGGATTTTATTTTTTAAACATCTCTAAGAAAGATCTGCTGAGCAGCATGTAATAAAAATACAGACAGACCAGACTTGACAAGTTTGCAATTAATTTTCCTTGGCTCTTATTTACATCTTTGATTCTGGCAGTCTTCCTCTTCTGAAAGAGGAACACTGGCTCCCATTCATTACTTCTAACGTAGCAAAATCCATAACGTGGCAGGTGTTTGCTACTCATTTCATTGACACAAGTATTATGTTTAATCAAAAGCTGAAGCAAGACAAAATGAATAAAACAAAGATAAAACAAAGTAAAGCCTGAAGCACCAGTCTACCCTCAATGCTTTGCAGTTTGTCTGGGTGTTGCTGAGTAGCATCTCAAAGAGTAAAATCTGCCTGCACAAGTTGTCAAACCGACCCATGGAAGCTCTACAGAGACACCCTAACAGACTTCTCGGCTCATGTCCTATCTACCAACCAATACTTTACCCAGAGGTTTTATAAAGTGTCTCTCCGGTCCCTTCCCATTATAAGAATAGCCTACTTACAACATACCCCTCTTTCCCATCACCCACCTGAATTACTTCAAACAGGACAGCCATGAATTTAGCATTAGGAGAAGGCAAACTCCAAAAATCTTTATGAACCAGCTGTTGTCTTACCCTAGAAAGCTAACAGAGATGTCTAGAAAAGATAGGAATAACAAACCTTCAAAACAACCGTTGGACAATGCATTTGCAACAGAAAGGCAGTGACCCAAAGACCTGAACCAGAAGCTCAGCCATGCTTGTCAAACGATGTATTTGTAGCTGCACTGAGATCTGAGAAAATATATTCTGAAAAACAGGATCTTGAAGCTTGAAAACCAGCATGACTTGGGAGTCACTTAAAATTTAAGCATGAAAATTGTGAAACTCTTATTGAAAGCACAGTACTATACACAGAATTATTCCCACCAGGGAATCCACCAGTGGAACTTGTGTGGGTGCTTTCTCTGTTACGTGAGACCAAAAAAAACCCAAACCAGTTTGCGACAGAGAGCAGCCCTTCCAGCAGAAGGCTGTTTATCTCCTCCTTTGATAAGATCAACTACCATGTCTTCATAGAGCAGCTCCTCCTAACAGCTCCTCCTCTACATTGTGTACTCTGAGAGCGCTACACGATACCAAAAGCAACACTGGATGAAAGACAGAGGCCCCGAGGTGTCCCTTTTTCATCATGTATAATTTGTAAAGCTAGTAAAAAAAAATAGCAAGCAATTTAGCCTGGAATTTTGCCAGCCCTGGTATTCATAGCACATGTGATAAAAGAGCAGAATTTGCCAGTCAGTGGAAGAACGATCAGGCCCATAACCTGACTTCCACCACCAAAGGCAACACCTGCAAACATTGCCATTGATCAGAGCAGCACTATTTTCATCAGGCTGCATTGCACTGGGCATTAAACATCCGCAGGGTCACGGCCTACCTAAGCTGAAGTTGGGGTAGATAGTTCCAAGAATTTAAGCAATTTTCAAAAGAATAAGCATCTGAAGACGCTATGAAATCACACTAAAAATTAAAGAAAAGGATATCATAAGTTGGTTTTATGTAATAGTCCAGGTTATGTTACAGCATATTGACATATACAACAAATTAAAACAGGTAATTCATCTTACTACCTTCCACTGATAATTTTTTAATTAAGTCACTTATCTTTATCTACATATTTAAAAATGTAGATCTTTCATTATTCATCTCTTAAAGAAAATCAATGTTGTCCTGATTTGCTACAGCTCAAACAAGCGAGCAGTATTAGCTAAGATAAGACAGTCTAATAGAAAAATAATTCATTAACTTTATTAACAAGCCCTAAGAAAATACTATTGAGCACATTTTCATGCTCCTAGAAGTCTGAATTATGAACCAAAAGCTTAAGGGTGTTCAGTATGACTAAAATATACGTAATGGATTTTTTTTAAAAAAAAGCTTTTAAATAGAAAAGGAAAAGTGAGAAAACTATTAAAAACTATTAGAAAAGTTCAATGAAATGTTTTAGAGAGTTCATTCCTAATACTGAATTATATTATAAAAAACACTATCAAAAAACTTCACAGTCTGTAATGAATGAGACTGGAAGTTAATCTGCGGCACTGGTTAGATGCGAGTGTCTAAACGGCTATCCACTACACAGTTTGGAAATATTTGCACATCAAAACAGACTCTGGTTTTACACTTGGGATTGTAAAGCTTTATAAAAGACACCATGAAAAGAGTAAACTTTGAATCTCAATTTCTTGAGGAAGCAGACTTTTTCTAGTCATCTTAAGTGTCCTTTTCTTCTCAGGGTGACCTTAACTTTCAGATTTGTAAAATGGTTTCCTCTTGTGTTCAATCCTACTGTGTAATAAATTTTAAAAATGACTATTTATCTTCTTTAATATATTAGTCATATGTAGCAGGAGAAGCCTCTGTGGGAATTTTTGCTATCGAGCTTGCTCAAGCTTAAGTCAATGCTGATTTAGAAAATATAACTTACGCTTAGTAACAAACAATCATGAATATATTTATTGGAATAACATCTTTCCATTCTCCTGCAGCAGCGCGTTTAGTTTATCAGTTGCAGTACTATATATCGATATATATTTACAGTGACCGAGGCAATTTGAAAGTAAGGCTTTTATGTTGCCCATCTTATTACACTTTTACAAGCCTGAATCACTGGCATTTGGAAAACAAATACCCTGACGGTTCTGAAAAATGTAAATGAAATGCCAATTAACCAGACAGGTATAAGTTATATTTATTTCTGAAAAGTGAGAATCAGTGCATGCTCAAAAACTGCCTGTTGCAAAAGTTATATTTAAGCAAGTTTAAATATTTTTAGATTTTGCCTTACTGAACATGACCTCAGCCGCTTGCACTATGTAATGACAATAATGAATAAACATGCTGTGCTTATGAAGGACTAGAACCTAACAAGCTGATCAATTGTTAATTCTATAAAGTGACTAAAACGTGTCTCTACTATCAATAAGTAAATCAGCGTCTATTTGCGGGACTAATGCACCTTGTACATATCCTCCAGCTATCCTGCCCTTCTCTATAATAATCTAATTATCAGTTTGGTCATATTTAAGTACAACCTGAATGAGATTTGATATTATTTTTCATCTTGAGGGTGGGAAAAATAGAAGGAGAATTTGTTTGGATATTTAAAGAGACACACTACATTTGTTTGGAGGATGCAGATTTTCCATTTGCCCTCCAATTAGTTATACACAATTATTCATTTGAAAACCAATTATTTTACAGTATTATTCTTAAATCTTACAGGCTATTATAAGACAGACATTCCAGAGAAGAAGGCCTTTTTATTATTAAAGCCCTCTTGCTCTAAGCCTCTGTAACAAAGAAATTAAACAAAAGACAACAATGCTCATTAACTGTAACAGAAGATGTTACTTCTGTAGAAAAAGGCGTTTAAAACAAGACCAGTTTGGCTTTATTCAGTCTTTATTTTTCTTCTTAGATGAGGAAAACACAGAAGGTGTATGAAGTTTTCAGCTATAATACAATTATATATATTCCAAATATGCTAATTACAAATAGCTGCCTGTATCCACTACATTTCTAAGCAAGATTTAACAGCAATAGTTTATTCAGGGCTGCAGATTCTGTTCAAGAAGAATGTGTAACGCATGTGAAAACCAAAAGGTTTGCTGAAAATATCTGATTTCTTTCTCATTTCTATAGACAGCTGTGAAGACACCAGGTAAACACAGCTACCTGTGCATCCACCCAACAGCACAGCTCATCTCCGTCTGGGGTGCAAGGAGAGAGCAAGCACATCCAGAAGCATGTCGTAGGGAAATGATGCACACTGGCAAAGTAAGTAACCGTATTTAAAGTTGCTGCACCTTTTCCAGAGTTATAAACAGGAATTATTCTTAAAGATGTAGGGCTTCTATGTCTATTCTATTGTTAAACTGATATATATCTCACAAAAATGCATTAGAAACATCTACAGGAAGGAAATGCCATTAAGTATGTGGATAAGCTCAATACCAATTAATTTCTAACAGTTAATGAACCAAATGAACCTATTCATTTCTCAGGCGGAAGGTTACACTAATTCTGCCGGAAATTGCTCTGCTTCGCCTCAGATCCATCCCTCCGTGTCAACTTGGTGTAGAAAAGGAGGGAGAATCCTTTTTATCCAATACTCTCTTAAATTAAGACAATTGATGCAGGTTTTTAAAAGTAACTTTTTCTGACAAAATTTTGTTCTTTTTTTTCTGCCCTGAACAGAAGCACATCTCTAATTAAAGAAAAGCAGAATGCATCATTTTAGCAGCACACCAAAAATATGGGGACAATTTAGTACTAAAATATTTTGCTTTTCCCTCTTCAGCCCCAGTTAAGCCTATACACCCTATAACTGTTAAATATTTCCACAGTTCAACTGTTACTCCAGTAGCACCTTTCAGCTAAACAAGCCAACGTCAAACACTTTCTTATATTCTTTCAAATAACAGATATTAGTTCAAATGTTCTGAGACACTGTTTGACTGAGAATGTAACAGGAATACACACATATGACTGTCTTTCTATATTGCACAGAATTACTAATCCCTTTTTCAGATTCAATGGCCTGTTTTATGTGCCAGTCCACTCACTGCTGCAGACATGTATTTGGGGAAAATTTTATAGCTCTTGACTTCTAACCGTGGGGCTTCAAAGTCATTAAACTGACAACGCTCAGTACAAATGGCAATGCAGACAACACGAGCCCCCCGCAAGGTCAGGATCAGTCTTTTACAGCTACCTGTACTCACACTAGGCCAATTCCAGTGAAATCAGTAAAACACTCATGGAGTGAGGCACAGCTGCATATGTACAAAGAGGAAAAGGTTTAGCCTCATAATAACAACACCAGCTGACCAACATTAACTTCACTGGCTCGCTGCATCCCCATTTTCCTTGGGGACAAAGCAGTGGCGTGGGTTTCGGAGCGGACCAGCCACAACAGCCTTCCCTCTGCTCAGCTGTAGGAGTGTGGCTGACAAGAATCCCCTTCCCTACGTGCTCGATGGGGCACAACCCAGGAGCGTATCTGTGCAGTGGGGGGAAGGCTCACCCGGTTCCCCGTGGGACCTGATGTTCATAGTGCGCAGGTGGCAGTGGAAGAGAGGTGTGGGGCATTGCGAAGATGTCCTTCACATTCTATCGCATTTTCTAGGAACAGGGCAATGAGGTATCCTGAACATGGCCCCGGCATTGTCACGGTCCCTGGCAATGGCCAGAAGAGGAGATAAAAGCAAAGGGGAAGAGATGACCCCTCCTTCCTTCCTAGTAACCCTGTCTGCTGAGCATTTGCCGGGAAACTAGAAGGAAACCAGCAAGGAGTGTGGACTGCCTGAGTGCCCAGACCATCACCACCAACTACGGCATTCTCTATTTTCTTTTCAGAATAATAGGGAAGAGAGAGTCTTAAAGACTAATTTAAGTAGGGCATATTAACCCCATGGCTTGTAACCAAAGCATACTTCCATTAAAGATCTCAACCACGTCTGTTTTTGAGATTAAACAAAACAAGAAGTTTCATTTAGGAGTCTAAGTTACATGAATTTTGGTAGGAAATCATAATACGGATGCATTATATTCATTTCTGAAGTAAGGCATTTTTCTTCCTGTCTCCAACATTATTAGCATGTTACAGTGGCTTAAATTAAAAAAGAAACATTTATTTTATCACCCTGATATCAACTCACTGCAATATAACATCTTGAAACAGGAAAATATCGCAGCTTAGCATCATAAATTCAATATTGCAACAAGATAAATCCTCCCTATTAATGTAAACCGCTGTACTTCACAATATATCTACATCTGCAATGCACTTCTATTTGCCGATTGGACTATCATAAACACACATAATTCTCATTGAATAATGGAAGCAGCGAAGAAATCTGTGAGTAACTATGTTCTCTAGACTAAGACAGCCACAACCTGGTCCTTCAAACAGATTCATTCACGCAGGGACGTTCCCTGCTTGCAGATGACAACATAAAATACCATCGCCCCCATAACTGGAATCTAGATAACAGAGCAAATGACATCAAATACAGCCACTCCTTAATTACACATGCACAGGATGTATGCTGGAAGCTTTATTAACTTGAAATATATATAAATCCCAGAGATGCACATACAAAAGGCTGGGTACCCTATCAATTAAGAATTTACAAATTTTTCACCGAATACCTGAGGTGACACTGGAGTGACTCAGAAGAAAAGAAGCTCGTTTAATTTTTTTGAAAAGAAAAATCACTAACCATTCAGTGCTGCCTACAACAACTCAGTTTTCTCCTTTTCCCCTTTACACTCAGATTAGCACTCGGAAACTTGTGCCAAATGGGAATTTGGCACACGGTTTAGGAAATGTAAACACATGAATTAATAACCTGAATTATGCAAATATGAACCTGAGACTTGCAATTTGTTTTAAAAAGCTAAAAGAACTTGTATTAACCAGTTTATCCATATCCAGGCATTACTCAAATGCTTCTAGTTTAGTTAGTAGTTTCTTGCAGACTACAAAAAAAGTCCTGCTCTCTCCTTTTAAAGAGGTTAGTTGCTTCCAGAACGAGCAAGGCCAGGCTGACTCCAGTTATACCGCATCCTTCCGTTCACAAGGATGTATGGCATGACTAAGTAGTGCTTTGGGAGTGGCTGGTTGGAGAACAGAAAGGGGCAAGAGCTCTGCTTCAAGGGTTGGGGATAAGTTTTTTACCCAGACTTTTACCATCATGGCTGGGAGTGCTGCCTCTTAAATATATTTATACTTGCTTGTTATATCTCTCCTGACTAGTAACACACCTATTATTTTAAAGGAGGGAGGGAGAAAATTTGTACTAATGCTGTGCAGAAGGGAATATTCTCTGAAGATAAAGGCCTGACCCCACTAGAGTTTTTATTCCATAGATGTTCCCTGTAAAGTGTAACTGAAATTGAAACACAACAGAAGGGGCAATAAAAGCAACAGGTCACCACATGATACTCCTTCATTTGAGCTTTACTCTGGCATACTTGCACCAAGTCCAAGAAAATTGGGTGTTCAGCTCACAGCCTTTTCGAAATAATTGCTGGAAAGTATAAAATAAAGCAAAATTGGTGAAATCCTCAGTCCTTCGTTCCTCCTTATAAGCCTTTTTAGAATAGCAAAGAGTGTTCAGTGACACAGACCAATAGAAACCCCCATAGCTTGCAAGTATTCAGGATGCTTTGCCCGTGCAAAGCAGCTCAGATCGCACTGCCTAACCTCAGGTGAGAGCGTGCTGCGATCTTCTGATCTGCAGGGTTGGCACTGGCTTCAAAACAACCGCTTGCATCACGGTTATCAAATTTTTCAAAGGGATAAAGAGATGCTGAGGGAGTTCTACTAGACCTTGAGAAGGGGCAAGGAGTCCCAGGGCCATAAACTGTGAGAGTGAGACAAGCAAAATCCAATACGTTGGATAAAAAGTTTATGTATATATATAGGAGAGCTCTTTATTCTGAATATGCTTCCAAACTCCAGGACAAAACCGTATCCTCAAGACTTTCCTCAGGAGACTGGAATGAGGCTTGGCACTCTAAGGAATCTTGTTCCTCCGTATTCATATCAATAGTGAGTTAAAAAGGATAAAAAATTTGACTTAGAGTGCTATTTAAGATTGATATTGCAACAAAACCACTTCTTGCACCAACAAATTCAAGTTTAGCTGTAGATTAAGGGCTTAATTTTTCATTGGCCAGAGCTAAGTGTTATTGCAAGAACCAGATTTTATAAGAAATTTCATTATAGATGAACCTGAGAATTAACTGCTTTCCATCAAATATACTAGTGTTTATCTCTTAAATGTACATTTTTTCTAACACTTGAGGAGTACTGGCCAAATTCTGCCCGTTTCAGTCAAAGCCCAGTCCTTAATTGGGCAGCTTGCCTGAGAGGACAGCAGGTGTTGGCCTTAGATTAATAAAAGATTGGCGTGGGGAGATTAGGAGCTGCGCCACACAAGTACCACCATCCGGTTGCCAATTCAGATCTAATCCAGGGCAGTCACATCTGGAAGGCGATACCAGGTAACGCCTGCAAAGTGAGGTGTACGACCGGGAGAACTGGTGGATTTAATCTAGTTTTTAGGAAATTATAGAAATCTCAGCGAAGTCAACAGAAATCTTTTTATGCAATTTAAATCATATCCCAGAATTACCAGAGCTGGAGCAGCCTTCTAGGCAGCCAAGAAAAGGGGCCGTGGAATAAGTGGCATGGACCCAGACTATCTCTGCACCCTGGCAAGGCAGAAGGCTCTTCAGTATTGGACTGAAATCTATCACCAAGCCTCTTGTATCATTTTGTCTGTGTTTTTCTTCAATAATTAGAAGCTTTTAGCTATCAGAGTACATCAAACCTGTACCTTCCACAAGCACTGAAGTCACTCAGAAAAATGATAGTAAACATCAATGTGAAACTAGAAGGCAAAAAAAAGAAATCTGCTACAGCATCATCTAAACATAAGATAGTAATAGCATTAGAAAAAAATAAATCTATTTCACACAGATGAAAATCATTACAGTTCTCTAGAGACCCTCTCTCTCTCTGCAGTAACCCGTGTCATTTCCTAGCTAGTAAAAATATGCCACAGGATATCAAAAGACGGTAACGTTCTTCTAATTTTAATATTCCTCTAATCCAATAATGGGTTGTTTACTGCTTTCTAATTTAAAGGTAATTCATTAGATGTATTCTGTCATGTCTTATTGGCATTGAAGGCGTAAGAATCATACACACCTCTGAGGCACATCAGTCATACCGCTAATATTCTACGTAGTTCCCTCAATATAAATGGCTATCAGTGTAGCAGCACTGATAAGGGAGGGCATATTTGAACATATATTTAAATTACAAACAAAAATATTGAAAGGCTTCAGGGGTGAAATCTGGACCCAAAAATCTACATTCAACACTAAGGACTCGGGCAAACAGAAAATATTTAAGCTAATATAAGTGATTTCTGTGCAAATATTTGTGATGGTGACACAAAGCAGGGGCACACAGCCTGCGGGGAAGCCCCTGACTGACCTGCGGGGGACTTGAATGAGTCTGCTGCAAAATGAGGAAGGTTAACGAAACGTTCGAGAGAGGAGGCAACCTGAACTCAGAAATGCACATTTCAGAGACCGTGCTTGGCAACATCTGGTGTGAGTCTGCAAAAGCTACCCAAGACAGCTGAGTTTCTGAGTAACCCTACAGCAGTGTAACAGGAACTGAGGCCAAGGGCTTCAAACCTGCTAGACCTTGGCAACACGGAGGCACCAAGGTCCTGGGGTGAAGGCGAGAGTGCAGCAGGAGCCATTAGCGCAGCTGGGAACACACATTTTTCTGCCTCACCAGCATCCACCCACCTGCACGGGTTCCCTCATCGCTCCCCTGCCGCGGAGTCTGTGCCTACCTTCATGTGAGCGGCTCTACTCCAGGCACTAAGCAATTTACTACAGGTAAATCCACTGTGTGCTCAAACCCCTTGTTCTGGCAGCTTTCCTGCCACAGAGGCTGAGAACTCTGTGGCTGTTTGTATTCTGCCAGCAACCAGCTCAGTCACATCGTCTCTCTCTATACCAGGGAACTAACATGTCCATTTTCAATAACCTCTTCCCAAGAAGTGAAACCTTTGATCAGCCAGACTAACCACATGCACGTGGCTGTTTAATGAACCGTACCTGTCCCAGAGGAGGGCACAAGACTGAGAAACACAATGAAACCGTGCTAGGAAACCGCTCCGTTTGTCCAAACTTGCGTTATTCCTTAGGAGTATGGCAGGATCGCCACATCAGTTTGGAAGCCAGTTTGGGTCAGTACATGTCCAAAACCATCACCTCATTGGCTGTCGGTGATGTCATGCCCACGCATTAATCCCCAGTGACTGCAGGTTTAACATCACTCATATCACCACATCACCTACATAACGACAATGAACGCGCGTCTTAGAGGAAATTACTGGAGCAGAGAATAAAGCAACTTGTTGAAACAGGGAAAGTCGGATCTCTTAAGTGATTATTTCCAGCTTTTTGTTTTTGTCAAAGTGAAGTTGGCGGGGTCAGAAGACAAATATACCTCACTGAAAGGAATGTGTATTGTTATAGTTCTGTTTTAAAAAAAGGAAAGCTTCAAGATCTCCCACTCAAAAAGGTAAAAGTGCCAGGGGTGAGAAACCAACTGATCTGGGAAATAAAAGTATTTCAGCAGCTATAAAATCAGTAGCCAAAAGTAAATACTTTTCAAAAAGGAAAAAAAAAAAAAAGGTAAGAGCGATAGCTACAAAGATAGCTACAAAGCAAGCTTGTCCGTTTGCTTGTGACATCCTTATCACTAGAGTAGCTACAGCAGTAAATGAGTTGCATGCACAGAGACTGGTACACAGATATATTTAACTACAACGCAAATACTTGAAGTGCTCGGGACTGCCACTCGGGCAGGCACCTCACAGCGCCAGAGCTCGCCCAGCCCGCAGGATTCCCTACAGACCTACTTAAAAGCCCAAATACCCCAGCCCCTTGCCGGTCAGGGGGTCTGCCTGATGCCGAGAGAAGCCCGCTGCCCAGCTGGGGCAACCTGCCAGACCCAGATAGCCACTTCGGGAACACACGAGTCACTATTATCCACCGCGCTCCCGATAATTGCTCTCCTAAATACGAGTTACAGCGCAGATTAAGCCCTGCTTCTCCCAGCGCAGCCGCTTCCCCGCCAGCCCCAGCGCGGATCGCCCCCCTCCAGCCCGCCCGGGACGCGCAGAGCCCAGCACCGGCCCGGGCAGCCGGAGGGGACCCCCGGCTCGGCAGCCTCCCCCCCAGCTCGGCAGCCCGACCCCGCACCGCCCGGCCCCAGCTCTGCTCCCCGGGTACCTCTTACCTGGCCGCCGCCTGCGCCCGAGGAGATGCTGCGCTCAAGAGGGAGGGAGGCAGGAACAGACGTGTCGGGAAGGGGGGGAAATCACCCACGGCAGAGCGGGGAGCGCACCCGGCTTTCAAGCTGCGAGGAGGATGCTCCGCACAACCTCCCGCACGTCGCCCGAAGTGGCTTCGGAGCTTCCCCCTCCCGCTCCTCCTCCTCCTCCTCAGAGACGGGGGAGGAAGCACACGCACAGTGTTACGGCTTTTCTTTCTCTCCCACTCCCTGCTTCCTCCCTTCACCCTCCCTCCCCCCGCCCCCCAGGACACGACTCCACCGCGCACGTTAAGTGCAGGAGCTAAAACTGTTTGGGCAAAGTGCCCTCTCCTCCCTCGGCTCCGGGCAGCCAGGATGCAGCAGGGGACGATCGCGCTGCCTTCCGGAGGCAGAGCCGCACGCCCTGCTCCGCCCGGGCTTTTAGCTGAGCCCTCACCTTATTTTAGCATCCAAGCGGTCGCTGCTCAGCCGAGGGAAGAGAAAGGAGATGTTTCTTCAGCTCGCAGCCGGGACAGAGTTCGCAGCATCTTTTTGGAGACAACCGCAACTCGAGAAGGGTGCAGAGGGTCAGGGCCACGACCTCCCCAAGCCTCTTATCGCGTGTCTGATCACTGCTGCCCTGCACACCGCAGTCCTACGGGCTATCAATAAATTACCCCCTTCAAAAATTCAGTTTAAATGGAAAAAGTGAAAGATGGTGTTTCACAGACTACAAAGCCGGGGTCACTTCGACAGGCTTTTGAGCAGCCACTGGGAAACGGATCCTGGTTCTCACTCTGACACAGAGTTTCTGTACAACCTTTATCAACTCACTTCATACCCTCAGTTTCTTCTATAGCTCTGGTGCTTGTTTAAGTAGTGCTGTCCAAATATATGCTTCAGTGGGAGTTAGGCATTTAAATACCTATAAATATTAGTCCCATTTCCATGAGAGGGGGCAGTGTCTCACCGTAAGTGACCATGGAGCTCAGTGCAACGGGAGGCTGATCTTGGCTATATTCCCTAAATGATGTACTGAAACAAATCATCACCATCACAGACAAACCTTCCTTAAATTGGAAGAACCACTGAAAATACACCTTTGTGGAACGGGGCAGGCTGCTTTTATCACAGGAAATCACTCTTCAGCTACTGATTTGGAACTGCATATTGCCTTTCAAGTTGTCCGTGTGCAACTTTTCTAGTGTACGTGTGAAAACCAGTAAAAATCTCTGTAGCTTTTATATCACAGTTCATTGTAAATTAATAATACAGTAACAGACTCTCACATCTTGGATAAATTCATTTAGCCTGAAAGAAAGGATCCAAACCCCCAGCCTTAGCTCTCCCTCATTTCACGTTAGCATGACTCATCTGTGCTCTTTTAATCAACAGGAGCTACAATACAGTCAAAACAGGAGGGGACAAGTATCAGATCACATTTCTCCATCTCATTTCTTACATGTGGAGCTACCACCTTCTTGCCCAGTGCTCCTGACAATTAACACCCCTCCGGTCCTCTAGCGAGCCTAGAAAAGGTGACGGAGAATGGGTAGAGAAGGGAAGGAGCTCCAAGCTTGCACAAAGGCTTGTGAGAAGTAGATCTGGGGAAAAGGGAGAGAATTGGATGTACTGGGGAAAGGGAAATATTTAGAGGGCAGGAGACATAGATCAGCAGGAAAAAGGTCTGGTCTTGCTGCCTGGGGAACAATCTGTTGAAAGCAGGCTGGTCAGGACATCAGACAGGGATTACGCAGGCTCAACACCCCCCTGGTATGTGCGGACGGAGCAGTTTACCTGCCATGGGTGCTCCTACAACCAGGCTGCTGAGCCGTGGGAGGCAGGAGCTCACTGCTCCCCCTGACCTGCTGCTGTCCCGCACCCACATTTCCCTCCCCAACCACCTCTGTCTCAGGCCCGTCTCTTAGACTCAGTTTTCCCATCCAGACAATGGAGGCAGCCACATTTCTTGCACAGGGTTGCTGTCAAAATGAATTAAGTAATGTCCAAAGAGTACTTTGAAATGCAGATATTATGCTCGCTAGTTTTAATGCCTCCAAAGCGGTCTCCAGATATCTCTAAATCCTCAAGATATCCCTGATCGATTCCTGTTTTACAGGAAGCCAAGCAGAGGGACAGATGCTTTAGTCCATCTCTTTTATGTTGGGTCCTGCGGATCCCCCTGACCTTGCCATGGCTCAGGCTCTGACTTGCTGCCTCACAGTGACCAAGTCCCAGTCCAAAGCCACATTTTGCGGATGATGCAGAACAAGCATCACACCTGCAGTGTATCCACCCCTGATTACTAACCCCCCATAAAGCTGTTTCCTTTGACATGTTAATGCCCGGGTCTGAGCTCCCAGCCCCTCCCGCAACCTGGTGTTACATGTGTCCTTCTGGCATCCGCTGCGCCCTGCAGGACCCCCCCACAAAGTGTGGGCGTTGTGGGGCTGACCCAAATCCCTCTCTGTATTTTCCTTGCCTTTGTAGGTGTACTGGGAAGGAACAGGACGCAGGAGCTTCTAGTCCCGAGGCCTGTGATCAAATTATCTCTCCCTCTGTCACACATCCTAATCGTCACAGCTGGCGGTCATGCCAACAATATTAACGCTGCTGAGTAGCTTTCAGTTTTGCAATTAGCAAGGTTTTCTGCTTCCCTCAAATAAAAAACAGGCTTGTACTACTTAGCACTGCCTAAAAGATACAGATACATTCAAGGCCCGTGTTACTGTCTTGTTGAGATGAACTGACATTATAAGTGCTGTAGATATTTTAAATCTTTTGAAGATTACAATGGTTACAAAGCTCATCATTTCTAAACGTGTTTATCATTCCTCTCTTTTTTGTTTGCAAAATTAGGCAATGCGCAGTTTAAATAAACAACTATTGTACTATTAAACATTGATTAAAGAAAAGAGTTCCATTTAAATTATTAAGTGGTAAGATAAAAAGCATCCCTTCTCTTTTGTACGCTACTTTATTCAGAAGTCAAACTTCTGTAGTCTCACTGAATGCTAATGAACAGCATAATAATGCGCAAGGGCAAGAGGGGGCTGAGTAATTAAAAACAGAGGCCAGAAATCAAAGGGCTTGAAATATACTTACCAAAATAATTCAATTATACATTAGAAACCTGGGATAATCAAGACACATCCCACAGTTTCATTCATCATTATGCCCCAATTTAATATCTGTACTGGTCCTCTGTACACAGGAAGCAGCAACTGGGACTTTCATGTGCGATGCTTCGGCTGAAGAGACAAAGGCACCGCGCACTCAGGTCCCTCTCTCATCATGCCGCACCTTGGAAATGGCTTCACTTGACTGAGTTTATCTCAGTTAAACTGATTTAGGGAACTATTTTTAGCCACAAGCTATTTCTGTATTGGTTGTATATTCGTTTTCTCTCTAGCTTTACAATTAATTAATACAGATCTCCACACCCACCATCTTAGCTTGCCTATAAATCCATCTTCCCCCTCTCTCCTTGACTTCACCTCTTCTTGCGGCTTCAGGCTTTCCTGGTTATCCACAAAACCCTGTGCCAAGCAAAGCAGCAGGTAGGCTCATTCAGCAAACCATGTGTTTAGCTGGGATTGCATCATGAGCCTCTGAGGTTTTCACGCAACACGAACTGGGTCAAAAAAAGTCCCGCTGTAGCTTTGCAATGTCACCACTTCTATGGGCCAAGGAGTCCCAGCGCAGCTTCTAGTGTCCGGGATGCCAAAGGGGGGACTGCACATTTCAAGGAAATTCCAGTGCCAGGTGATAAAACAAGGGAAAAAAGAGCCAATCTGACCTTGTCCAGTGATTTTGGAGATCAGTGGAGGACTTACGTGATTTTTGCCTTGTGCAGTCTTGATGCCACAAGCAACGATCAAACCTAGACCCATTAGCACTGATAACAGCTTCATGGAGAAAACTCCAAGTGATGCATTGTCAGGAACCACGTCGAAAGCAGAAAAAGTGAAAAGAAGTTTCCAACCGACAAGGGATAGCTCTGCTCTTCAAAAATTTTGCAGATGCACAAGTTGTTCCCTCCCGTCTGGCACATAATTAAGGCAACAACAGGTGAAAGCTATTGAAAACAACCAATGTCAACAAAAATTCGGGAATTTCAGCAAAACCAACACTCGGTCATCTTCCTGAGGAATGAGACTCTGATTGTCTTATTAGAATTTTTAAAGGCTTAAGCATAGAGACTACTAGTTGTCTCTAATGAGCGCAGAAGTCAAACAAGTACTGCGGTGCTTCACAAGCCGAGAGGAGCCTGTAGGCCAACACAGGTCGCAATGTTAAATGGTAGAAAAGGGAAACAAGAATCTCAGGTCAAGTTTTCCAACACTAAGGGTCTTAATTAAAATGAAGGTCATGACTTTAGAAGATGGGTGCCGTTTAGTATAGTCCCAGCTATTACCGAGATTTGCTGCAGCTTCAATTTAGAACAAAAACCGCTGCGTTAGAAAGAGCGAGCGGGCACGCTTTAGACAGTCTATGACAGTGGCAAACGTGGATGTCTCCAACTTTGCCCAGCCCTATCAGCTCCATTTGCCTCAATCAGAAATAATTTTGAGGTGATTCAGCTTCCCCCAAAGATGTACATTCCCTTGTTAAAAAGGAGATCATTAAGCCAAACAAACCAGCCCGTAATGTGAGCCAGGAGGTGTTTGCCAAAGGGGGACAGGGGAATGTACCAGTTAAGACAGATATAATTTCAACACACAGTGAAGCAGAGAGACAAATACCTATTTTTTTCCCATTTTTCTAACAAGGAATTAATTTTTAAAGAGAAGACATTAATGTACACATTGCTTGGTTTTGCCAAGGGATTGACTGAAAGGGGGGAGCGTTATCTAGGGGCAGAGCCTGAGCTACACGGGACCCCCCACTGCTCAAAATTCATTTCCCAAGTTTGGTGATGAAATACTCTAATAGATATCTTAGTGACATCCTTTCCCGAGAAACAGTCTGGGGCAGTAATTCTAACAGGACAAGTCAGCTGTAATGAATCTCTTTCCTCGGCGCAGATGGGGCCTCACTTTACTCACATGCAGAGCTTCTTCCCCTTCCTAAGACTACAAGGAGACAAAAGCAAGTGGCTCTGGCCTCTTATCTTACCTGCCTTAAACAATATAGTGGCAATCAATGAATGAACTTCATTTTTTTTAAATATGCAATTACATGAAATAGATTTTAGACGTGACAAAACCCAGAACAACTCCGCAAACACAGAGCTGGGCTCTGATTTCTATCAGTATGAGATCAAAGTAGCGTAGTTGCTCATTTACAGCTCAAAGATGCATTATTTTCCCTAACTCGGGCTGTATTGCTAGTCGACTGAACTCTGTAAAGCAGAAATATCAAGCCGTCTTGATATTCCTTCCACAGTAAATAACGATTTACAAAGGAGGAGGAAAATCTCCCTTCCCCTCCCTCTTTCAATTCATTAAGTTCAACTGCAATAACCAGTGAGGCGTACAGGAAAGGGTTAGGTATCTCTGCCTCTGAATATTTAATTCGGGACTAAATGTAATGCACAGCATCCTTATACCCCTGGGAGTTCAGCAGCCAATATGCCAATGAATATATCCTGACAATAGTGATATTCTCTGCACTTTGGAGGCATGAGTGACATTTGCTCGCCACATATGTTCCATCGGATGCTGAGGTCTACACTTGTGAGAAATTAATCAGATTCCATCTGTTTCCCTCTCATCCTGGACAATTTCATTACAACTTAACCAAAGATTATAGGATTCCCATGTCTGCGTCCCCAGCCCCCAGCCCAGTCTTGGTGTTTCCATACTCAACGATTAAAGCTGCTTAGTTTAAGTAAGGTCAGAAACAATCTTCCTTCCGGTAGGGAAAGGCATAATGCTCATGAGCGGGGTCCAAAATCTGCTCTAAATTACATGTAGGTAAATCTAGAATATCCCCACTGAACCAAAGCGGCGTTAGATTTATCGTGGAGCAGAATCTGGACCTTGATCCTCCAATGCCTGTTTCTGGTGGCTGATTTTGATGGGCATCGGGCTTGAGATGGCACAAAGCCAGTCACTCGGCAGGTCCCCTGTTACATTTTCATTTACCTGTCCAGGGGGTGAGCAAAGGGATGGCTCAGCCTTCCTGCTGCGTAGTCCTGTGCTACTGCTGGGGAAAGAAATTGCTCTTTCTTAAAATGTTCCCTGTACTTACACATGCAGCTTAGCAAATTCTTTGCTTATATCTTATTTATTAGTACTTCTTTAATTCGAGGTAATAGCAAGGAAGAACTGGACATAAAGATTGCTTGGACTCAGCTGATTTATAATGCTAAGTGTTGCACAAAAATGGATGTATTTGCTTAAAAGTGGGGCTTTCTAAGAGTTCTTTGGACGAGGCACAAAAACACAAGGTATAAATATTGGTGGGAATCTGGTACCCGATTGCTAGGTAACAGTTGCAGCCAAGCCTGCCAACGTGAGGTTTCCTGAATGACAGAGAAGACAAAGCTACGAACCAAAAAGTGAGGTTTCCCTTACAGGAACTATTGACAGAGAGATTCTGAATGGGAGGCCTGGGAAAGCCCAGTAACGAGGAAAATGAGTTCCTGTGATAAGGAGCTGAGAGGCAGGTGTAACAACACCTGGGCTTTACGTGACAGGGAGGCAAAACTCAGGATCCAGAGGGCTGGAGACGGGAGGCTGGCGGCTGCTGCACGGGCAGGAGCAGGGGCTGCACCACCAACCCGTGCGGGAGATGGCAGGTGCCTTTTTAGGGGAGCAGCATCTCCTGTACCTGCTACCAACCCAAAGGCCTTCAGCCACTTACCTGCGAGTGCTTTTGCTGCTCGGCCAGAGCGATGGAGGGTACTCAGAGACGTGAGCTTTTCCACCAGCTACAGCAGGACCACTCACCTCTTCCAGTCGTGGCTGGTCCCACGGTGCAACTCAAGGTCCAGACCCGTGAGATGGCAGAAAGCAGGCGCTGGTCCCACTGAACATCGAGCTGCTGGACAGGAGCAGCAGGACCCCAACAGCGTTAGGTTAACATGGTTGCCCTAAACTGGGCAAACATCTCCCAGCACAGCAGCTTCAGGGACCAGTCCCAAAACCTGAGCACACTGGCAGTGGGAGAGGAAGGATGCGACCAAGCAAAGCTGTGCAGGACCAGCTGGAAAGAGCAGCTATAAGCAATAGGTTGTGGCAATGAGGTTTATCTGCAAGCAGAGAAATTCATCCAGCGGTGGGGAGGTGGCAGCTGAAGGCAGATGAGATCTGCAAAGCGAAATGCCGTTCAGCCAGTCCGAGATGGGAAACCGCGTGAAGATCCCTGACCCCGTTTGGAGCCGTGCTGCCTTCCCCACTTCTCAGAGCTATTATTCCAGCTGACTTACAGATACCCAATAGTTATTTTTGAAATGAAGGTGCATTCAGCTCAGGCTGTCACAGCCTGTCTTTTCAATCATGAGTTACTTGATCAGATGCTTTTTTGCTGTAACATAATCACATGATGCCAGGGCTTTAGACAGGACCTATATTCTAGCTCCAGTGCTGGGTACTTCCTTGCCAGAAAGATATTGACACGTTGGGAGATAGCTATAAAAGAAAAGAAAGATCTTGCATAAATTAACTTATGTTATTTATAGACACGGAGAGCAGTCTATCCATGGGACCATCTGCTAATCTATGTCCCATGGCAATTAAAGTCAACATTTCACCATATCTTCTCCATCAAGGGCTCAGATTATGCACTGAACTCTTTTTTTTGTGTAACACCGATCTTACATCTGTGCTGTTTAGTGCCTCTTCCAACTTCCCATAACACTTCCCATATCCAGCCTCTGAGTGCCTGCTACAAGAAAGAAAAAACTCAAACTGTTTATTTTTATTACTATGAGGTCGAGGGGCCAGCAGGTGACAAAAGCTCTATTTATTGCATTGATTCTCAATTACTTTACTGTTTTAACAAAAAAAGGAAATGGACATTATGTGCTAAATTAATGAATTTATAGATTAGATACAGAGTGGACTTCATACAATTTAATCTTTTCAGTGCTCCTTGTTACAAACATCCCACATACATTTTCAGAAGTGACTTACGATTGCGGACACTATGTTTTTAAGCATCCAACCCAAGATGCTTTCCAAAATTATCAAAAACCTGTGAGCAGATCTCTCACCGTCTCATTTTTTTCAAGGAAAGCTGGAAGCGTAAAAAGTATGGCATCAGAACATTTTGCTTTAGAGAACATGCAAAGACAAAACCCAACTCTATTTAATGTATAGCTTGCCCATGTTATAGATACTAGAGAATTTTCTGAAGTAACTTAAAAGATTGTGTCTTACTGCCTTGTTCCATATCTTTTTATACACAACACATTTTTATTACTCTATGTAATTTTAATAAGTTACACTGGCACCGTCATTTTAGCAACTGCATTCGCTACATTTAGCAACAGGAATTACTATAGAAGCAAGGAAGAAAATCTAGAAGACTCAATTAGCAGGAAGATTTGCCAGAAAGGCAGCCTTGCAGCAGGACTGAAGGACTCGTGCTCAGGTGAAAGAGTATTTTACAGAAATGGAACTCAGAGATGCACGTTTCATGGCCACTAATACATTTGGTTAATTAAAAAAAATAAAAAATTAAAGGCTTTCTTAGCTAGCACGTTGATCAGTCACACGAATGACATCTCAAGCAGTGCTCCACCTCTGTCATAGCTGATATTACAAAAAGCTTCTTTTTTCCACTTACAGGGGGACGTGCGCGTGAGACAGAGAATTTGAAATGTTAAGCAGCGACACAACCAAATATTTTCTATTTTGGGCTGAAACTTATTACAGTCACAAGACAATTAGAAGTCGTGCGAGCACAGAGATACCCAAAATGTTTTGCTGCCTGAGCCACTCTGTATGGGAACGTTCCTCTCCCAGCTCTCCCTTCCCCTTCCAGCCTCCCCAAAATTTTCCTCTCTCTGGTTTCCACTTTCCAACACAGGATACAAAACCTCTGAGAACAAAGGTGCTGAGGATGAGCTTTACGACCATGACCATCTTCCCAAAGGTCTACACTCTCTGCTCAGAACCTAAAGGTTATTACGCAAAGTCCTAGAGGAGAAAAACTGGTGTAATACCTTCCCCTTGGCATCTAAAAAGATAGAACAGACCATTACTGGCTACGGATATAACATATACAAAGTCTATCAGGGCACAGATGTATTTGTGGAGAGGTTTTAAAGCCATTGTTGTCCATTTTTGCACATTAAAACCCACAAAGAGATTTATTTAGAGCACTAAATCATTTCATTTCTCTCTGGCTACATTTTTAACTATTAAAATATTCATCATGCACTCCAAGAATCTTGATGCCAAGTATTTATTTTATTTTTTACAACCTTTTAAATAGCTTCTTTAAAATATCTTCAGGTATACATGTTGGTCTTAAAAAAAAAAAAAACCACTGATAATGAGAGCTTATTGTAAAACATCAAAGAGAGAAGTGAGGCATCGGGCACTGCTGAGACTAGAGAACTGCCCATCTGCAGTGGCCTCTGACCACAGTACAACAAAGGGGTGGATTCCATGAAATTCAGTGCTCAGGGTAAACAGAAAGGGTATTTTTTTATTTTTTTTTCCCAAAGTGAAATTCTCAGGGCTTCCCATAACTAGATGTAAATTTCACCTGCCAAGAAGGCTGGGAGGGTAAAAAAAGGCTTCTATAAAGGGAATATTTGTGTCAAAACCCCCCTTTTAGATTTCCCTTCAGATGGATGATATTTTTTGTAAGAAGGATAGGTGGCACTGAGAAATATCCCTATTTTCTGTTTGAAAAACCTCCCCCTCATGTTAGTCTCTTTGACCAAGAGGATACCCCCGGCCCCGAAACACTGCTCGGAAGCCACCAGCCCCCTGTGCGCGCAGGCCGGGTGCTGGGCACGGTGCCGGTGCTGCTGCTCTCCCCCCTGCACCCCAAAAACAGTCCGTGCCTCCGACTTTCTCCAGCCTGACTGAGCGGAGAACTGCACGTAGGTCCTGTTCTCGGTAGCCTGACGTAGGCGGCACCGATGGGCCCAGGCTGCGTTTGTCAGAGGCAATTACCGAGCTGCCTCATCCGAGGTGAGTATCATATGGCCGTGCACGAGGTGCTGTTCCCACAGCCAGCTGGCCCCGCGCGCCTGTCACCGAGGGCAGGAGGGGCCACGTGCCGGCAAAGGGGATCTCTTACCCACAGTGTGATGGCATGAAAGGCACGGAGTGGTAATAGCTGGGTCTGTAGCTCACCAGCTCATCCCAGCACAGGTTTCCTGGCCAAAAGATCAGCAGCACCAGGCAGACTCAGCCCACCTCGCCCTGGAGCTTTCAGGACGGTGGCTGAACGAGCATTTTCTGCCCGGAAAGACACTTTGGATAAAGCCTCTGACAGAGACCGAGGCCAGGGCTGGCTTGGATGCCTTCACACCCCGGTGACATGGCTGCTCCTCACCCTGCAGCCTCCTCAGCTGGAGATGCTGAATGTGACCAAATACGGTTTGGCAGCTGTAAAGCTCAGTTACAAACTGCCTGGGAAGAGATTACCTTCGGTTTCAAGAACATTTCTTCTAATCTGAAGAGAAGCAGAGACCTCCCCTCTCCTCCCCGTGAAGCCTCTGCTTTACGCATGGAGCCAAGCTCATTCTCGAGCACTAGAGTCTGAACCATTACATTCCTCTCTCTATTCCCACATGTGATTTAACTTCTTCCACTTGAAAAAAAAATTATTTTAACTGTTCTTCTGTTTCTTCTCACAGAGAAAGGAGTCAAAGAGTGAGGCACGAACCTAAAAAATGATACCAAACTTTTACCAACTGCTTTGGCATCTCCTCCAAGAGCTCTCTGGCCACCGTGGCTCCTTGGAGGACAATGGTAGGCAGCACCTTCAGGCAATTCCATACAGAATTTGTGCCGTTGCTTCTCTGTCCAAAGGGGTTTCATTCTGCATCTATATTAATGTAGAAAGCTGAAGAGACTGTTTACCATTTACAGTCTCCAAGGAATCAGGGATGTGCTTGCACATAGTTATTCCACCTGTTTTGTTTTCTCTCCCAGACACGGAGATTAATGAAAAAAGGCAAGTAAGACTGCATTTGTAGACACTGACTACATTATTCCTGAACACAGAACTTAACACTGAACGTCTGGGTCATTTAAAAGGTGACACGCATTTGTGAGAAAACGCGTTTAGTTTATTTATGGATAGAGACACACTGGACTCACTATATCATAGGCTTTCCCAAGCGAAAGGCTCCAGTCAAGATAGAGTAAGTGAAGATGTCTCACAACTGGGGAGGCAGCTTGTTCTTTTTCAACAAATTGCAGGTTATATGGCATATTAGGTACCATTAATGGATTAAACATCTTTTACTGAAACATGACCTGCTATTTCCACAAACAAGTCTCTTACCTTTACCACATTTATTTCCTACAAACTCTTTGATTTTCATTTAATGTCTATCTAAAAGGCTGAAGACCCAGGCACTCCACTTAGTTGCACTGACATTATCTTTTAATTAGCAAAGGTCACTTAATGCTTTTAGTACAATCAACAGTTGCTTTCTTTCCATGATCAACTGGAAGAGCATCACAGTTAATGCAGACTGATTAAAACTTGAAAATTCTTTAGCATAGAAGTATCTCAGGACAAATATAATCAAGCCATTGCATGTAGATCATTTTCCTTGACAGCTTTGATTGCCACTCCATTAGCCTGGGACTGATTACCACTGTGCAGTAGCGTTTTATAGAAAACGCCCCGATTTGCGCAGCAGTGCCAGTCGCAGGAAGAACAGCTCGGGATCTGCGGGTAAATGGTCCCTCTTCTTTACCGTGGGTCTCGCCAGAGGACTGACAAAGCTGTGGGTGAAATTCATCCCCAGGGCTGTCTGCGGCTGTATGTGTCCGACATCCTTTAAGTGCTTCCAAAACCTTGTCTCAGAAGAAGGAAAACTAAAATTAGGGTTCACATGTGATTGGTGAGGGATAAATAAAGCTCACATTGGACAGACATACACAGCTCGCTGCCCGGCATTGCAGTTGAATGCAAATATAAAAAAGGTGACCAATCGTATAATGTCTTGCAAGTATAAATCAGTTTCCTCAGACGAAGCTGGGATCCTTGTCCGATTTGAGGAGACAGACCTCTTGGGTGTTTGGTGGCGAGAGATTTGTCTGCAGTGAATGAGGTTTTGGGGAGTAGAGACCACGTTCCATTCAAGAGAGTGCCAGGTCGCCCCACTCCAGAATCACCTGCTCTTTTAAGAGACAAATTTTAAAAGCTAAAGATAAACAGATGGGGCTACTGTCTCCAATACCTAATAGTATTGTTAATCCTTATCCTTTTGACCCATGCACAAAGAAAATTATTCCAGGAAACCACTGGTAAGAACTCCTTTATATAATCCCTCTATTATATTATATTTGCCACCGAGTTTGCAAAGTCAGTAAAATGAGAAGAGCTCTTAGTATGCCTGCTACAAATTAACGAAGGCTTCTTAGTCTTGGTAGCTTTTTATTGCTAGACAAGGAGCATATGTCAGAAAACATATGGCAAACAACAAAACCAGGATGAACCAGACCCAAAAAAACAGAGCAAGCATTTCTATTTAAAAAACAATTACATAAAGCTCCCTTGGAATGGCCACATCCATCCACGAACCAGCCGTTTTCATCTCCTCTGCTGCATTTAGGTTATGAAAGGATTTAGTTTCCCAAGAAAAGTATTTGAGACATAAGGAATGCGGACAATTTTAAATTAAACAGCATGACTATGGTAACATCTGCAATAGATTGGGTGCCCTAAACACAGTACAGGAGATAACAGTCGCCTTATCTATGGTTTGGTAAATAATTTCTCCTACCTCAAGGGTCATTACATCTTCAGCTCTTTCTGTCATTTGTGATTCCACTGAGAGGCTGAAGAGTAAAGTCTCTACAGGTGCTTATGGTGCAAGTGAGCAGCTATAAATAACATCCGCGCGTTCAGCTGTGCAAGGACAAGAAACCTCATTCGCATCCTGACGTTCCTTCATTATACGCCAACTTTCAGCCCTACAGATCTCGGCATCTCCCGACATCAAATTTGGCAGGTGGCCACTAAGCAGCAATACGAGCCATTAGGGAAAAGGTTTTCTGCTTTCCTACATCCCCAAAAGCTCCATAGTCCTCTCCCGAGAGACATAGGGAGTTGGGATGGAGGGGGGAAATCCCACCAAGTGGCATTTTCCCAAACCCGTGAATCCACAGAAAAATCTTCCCCTCCAGTCCTAAAATTTGAACTCGTTAGGTGGGGGATAACATCAGCCGAGAGCAGATCCCCACTGCGGGGGTAACACTCGCACATCTTCCCCCACGCTGCCACTGGGTGTTTATCATAGGATCACAAAATGGTTTGGGTTGGAAGGGACCTCAAAGACCATCTAGTTCCAAGACCCTGCCATCGGGGGTGACACCTCCCATTAGACCAAGTTGCTCAAAGCCCCGTCCAGCCTGGCCTTGAACCCCTCCAAGGATGGGGCATCCACAACCTCCCTGACCAACCTGTTCCAGTGCCTCACCACCCTCACAGTAAAGAATTTCTTCCTAATACCTAATCTAAATTACCCTCTTCCTGTTTAAAACCATTACCCCCTGTCCTATCACTACACTCCCCAGTGAAGAGTCCCTCCCCACCTTTCCTGTAGCCCCTTTAGGTACTGGAAGGGGCTATAAAGGGGCTTTTGCTCCAGCAAAGTGGAGCACGAGGCTCCCTCCACCCGCCCAGCCAAGGACCGTTGGCAGTTCACTCTACGGCTCTATTGCAGACTGACACGTGTCAAAACAAACCCATAGGTCTGTGCCTGGAGACTGTCTTTCTGTTACTGGGGAAAAGATCTAAGCCCGGGGTGGTGCAGTAGTGTCCTCCCTGATGGTCCCCCCCACCCTGTGGACACAGGGTCGGCACTGCCTGCGTGAGGGACCGGCACAAAGAGCAGTTCAAGCACAAAGCTGTGGAGGTATCATTTTGCGTCGCTGCTGGTTTTTGGAGAGTGCCAAAAAAGCAGAGGGTCACCTTAACTAAAGAGAAGGGGGTGGAAGACCAGCGAGATTTAGGTGTTAAAACTAAAAGCTGAGGAGAAGGTGAGGGGGCACTTAGATCAGGCAGGCAGAGCTAGACACGTAAGTGATGCACAGAGATCTCATGGGACAAGGTTAGGACAGAAGTGACAGCTGGTCAGAAGAAATAGCATTTTAAGATCCAAACCCCTGTCAGGAAGACCCAACCGTGCGGCCGACAGAGAAGTTCAATAAAAACGGGCAGGCAGAAAAAGGACACGAGGTACATAAATACATGCTTATTCAATAAAGCAAGAAATGGAATGGCAAAATTGAGCCAAGAAGGCTGCCTGGTGATGGGAGACAGCCTGATTTATTTGCCTTGCTGAAACACGGAAGCGTGGAAAACACAGCAGGGAAACTGTGTTGTCTCGGTAGGAATTATTCAGCAAAGGAGGGTTAGGTCATGGCTAGAGCACCAGAAAGAGCCTCTGGAAACCAAGTTTCCAAGGGAAGAAAAAAAATCACACAGACAACACATAATTGATGCAGATGCACCAGATGCGTTGTACGGGGGGCTCCAGGGACAGAGAGGAAAATCATTTTTGAAAAATCAACAAACAGTTAATAATAAAGCAGTAGTAACTCCTAATTACTTGTATGCAACTGATGACAGCCCTGCCAGAGTGACAAGCTGTTTCTTAGCAACTCGGAGTCAGCTTTTGGAAGTTCCCATCTCCTGGGGACCAAAGTTTAGCAATAAGCTCTGCCCGGACCATTAGGCTTTAGGGGCTGCAGTATATTACACTGACATAATTTACCTCCCATAGGAAGAGATCACACTAAAAAGAAAAAAAAAAAATTGGGAACGTGGACAGGAATCAAGCAGTCCTGTAAATGAGGATATTCAAGTCTTGGATTGGGCATCGGGGATGCCCAGGCGTTTCTGGCAGAGGAGAGGTGCCAGCAGCACAGAGGAAAGTGCAGATTTCCAGGGCCAAATGGCTTCACCCAAAAGCTCTGCAAGGAGAGAGCAAGTGAGCCGCTAGCACAGAGACCCCTTCTCATTATCATCAGGTGTCGCCCTTTTTTGAGTGAGAAATGCTCGAGACAAATCCATTTCCCAGCCACGATTTTTTTTTTTTTTTACCTTCCACAAAGTAGTTGATTATTTTGAGAGGTCGTTACACACACCAAGGTGTGCAATATATTTCTGCAGAGGAAAACCGCACCTTTCCGCAAGTTAATCTGCAAAATAAGGGCAACTTACATATAAATCGTGTGATCTTTGGAAAGGTCTTGGGCAAAGGCAGTGGCGAGGGTCTGTTGATGAGCTGAAGTATCCAGGAGAGAGGGAGTACGGCCGTGGCTCAAGAACTGCTTAAGAGACAGGCATAGCTGGTTAATTTTTAAGGGGATCAAAGACCTGCATCACCATTGATGTTTTATAAATTAATGAGCTAGAAAAGCACACAAAGAACAAATGTCAAATACTAGAGAGAAGCTAGAAAAACTCCAGGGGTTCGGGAAATCTGCATGAAAATACAGAAAAATAAACACACACACTCAGAGCACGACGCAGCCCTGCTCCCCGGTAGACATTAGTCTCTTAATTCATTGGAAGCTGCTTTCAATAATATTTAATAGAGAAAAAGAAAAAAAATGAAATTGAGCTCCCTTCAATACCCCTGCCAAAACTTTTTTCTGTGACGTGCTGGCTGGGAGAGTGGCTGCTAGAAATGTCACCATGTAAAATGACATCAGCCCCTTCCTTTCGCGCAATCTTAGCACCGCTGACGTCCCAGGAGGGGCGAGTTGTAGAGTTCAGTGTGGCCTGTGCCAGCCCCCACCCTCCAGCTCGGACTGATGGCAAAAATCCAAAGTGTACCCCCTTCCAAAAAAAAGGAAAAAAAAAAAAACACCTACCAAAAAGCAGTCCAGGTTGGTTAACTCCAAGAGGAGACAGGTGACAGAATATCCTGGGGATAAGTTGACACCTGCCCCCAGGGAGAGAAACTCAGCATCTCTTCTTAGTAAAGAGGGAAAAAATAATAAGAAAAAAAGACTTAAATAAAGAACTTCAATGACAGGAACTTAAAAAGTAACGGGAAGATACACTGGGGGACAACAACGCCGCAAGGAACGTGCTCTACTTACTTTACAAGACGTCGGTGTCCAGCAGGATTTCGCCCACAGCAGGATTTGCACAAGGATCTACACAGGGTCCGCAGCCACATTCCTATTTATCCTGCTTCATTTAAACGTCCCACGCACAAAGTCTGATGAGCAAGTCGCTGTGTTATTGCATTCAGGAGAAACCTTTCTGGTACAGCAGCGCTCTGATACAGCATTGCAATGCCCACATCCTCGTGAAAAACACTTTAACAAACTCCTCGGTTAAAAGTAATCTGCCAACAGAAGAGTTTCAATTGTGTAAATACGATATTGGAGTAGTTAGAAAGTAAATATGATAACAAGTAAACATTGTTTTATGAGGAGGAGACAAATCCCAGAAAGTCTTGAAAATAAGCAAAATTGTTAAGTGTTCGTAAAACATAAGGCAAAAAAATGTAGCTGAGGACTCGAGTCAGTGGGGTCTGAGATGTCCTCAGCCAAGTCCCTTCTGCTGAGCCCAAGCCGCTGCCAGGCAGACGGGGTTTGTACTTCCCACTATTGTCTCCAAGTCACAACAGCATCCTCAGCTGATGTCATTGCTCCTAGCTAATATTAAATGCTTTCAAATCTCATCAATAAAATACAATTTACATTAAATGACCAGAAAGCTGTCAATTTTGTTTTTTAATCCTCGACTTTCTCATGAGTTCCTGACTTGAAAGGAAAACATTATGGTTATTAAGTAATGATTGATTTATTACATACCTTTGGGAAATGTTTTCTTTGAAGCATAAGGTAAAATATTCCCAAGTTTTTCTTTGGGTGGAATGTTAAAGACATCGAATAGATAATATCCAGGGCAGTTTTGCAACCAAGGGCACTAGAAGGACGTTTGGAGTATCTGTGCTCCTCTTGATTTACTTTGCTTTTTTTTTTTTTTTTTTTAAGGAAATGTTTTAATATTCTGCATTGATCTAAGTACACAGTTTTCTTTGTTAGGGAAAAGTAGTGCTACAAATAAGCATGACTCCTTCCTCACTCACCATTCCCAGATGTAGACATTACACACAAAACTGGGGGGGGGGCAGAAATGGCACATTTGGCATCAATTCAAACACGACGCCCAGGGAGCAAACGGATTGCTGGCAAGAATTCAAATCAAAGCATCGCTCAGACTTCAAAATGTACAGACGCATTTTTCAGCTGCAATGGTTCCTGTTGACAGTTATCCAACTTTGTAATTAATGACAAGGCAAGGAATACTTTGTACTCCAAGCGGAATCCCCCGCATTTCAGCGGTGATAATGCAGCCGCTGCTGCAGGACGCGATGTGCCAGGACTGGAGGTCCCAGCAGGAGCGCGGTTCCCCCGGCCGGCCGGGTACCGAGAGCCGCGGTGCCCCGTTCCCTAAAGTGCCACCAAGACACTTCCTACTCAGAAGAGCTCCTGGGCTCCAAAGCACCACACAGCTGAGCATCACCTGAGCACTCCAGTGCTTTGCTGGAGTTGTGGCGCTCCAGTTAGTTCTGGCTGCCCAGCTCCTTTCGCCAGGGAGTGAGGGCAGAGGGACCGGAGCATCCCACCCTGCCCCTGGCCTGCCGGAAAGCTGCTGACGCAGATACAAGAATAACCGATAACATTAAGTTACCGGGGAGGAGGGCGTTTTGTAAAGCAGAATGCAGGCTGCTTAAATAATGAATTAAGAGGCATCAAAGAATGCGTATGTAAAAGGACGGAGAGGGAAGGTCTGATATTTTAGACTATGCTAGACCACAATGAATAAATTATAAGAAAGGCTGAATACTTTACTAAGTATAAAGACGTCTAGCAAAAGAAAAGTTCCTACACTTCTCATCCCTCACTGGGTCCCACATGAAGACAGAGCTGGGGGCTCAGCCAGTCCGTGCGGGCTCTTCCATGCACATTTTCTTCTGGACTGAGGCATCTACATTTAACAGCAGCCGTCCTGTCTTTAAGCCTTCGATCCTTTTACACCAGAGACGAGCTTGCTTGTTTTTCTGACGCTACTGAAGTTCTCCCAGTCATAACAAACTAAGAACACCCAGTCAGTTTGACGAAGACGAAGAGATAGGTAGGAGGCATATTTCATTACGCTATCCAGGCTTTGGCGTGGTAATTGGTGAAGAAACAATTCCGAGCTGTCAGCTCGACACACACGGCTTTTCACTGACTGACGGGCCAAGTCCTTGACGGGGTAATGAATGATGTCCAAGGGCTGTCACCGCTGTGCTCACACCCTCTTACCTGCGGCCCTCATAAAGCCCTGAGCAGCACGACCATCCCTCCCCACCACGGACACGGCCCCTCAGGGCCTCCTGCACATCCCAAGGGCACGTTCCTGTACCTCACATGTGACCCCAACAAGGATTTTAACTATCTGCAAGGTGCGAGAATCAAATGCCAAGCAGGGATAACCCCTGCTGCAGCCTCCACCCGAGCTGCACACAAACTACCTTGCGCGTTCAGGGTCTGCCCATGTTCCTCACCTGATGCAGGCCCGTGGGTGACGGCGGAGAGATGCCAACTCGTGGCAGTCAGTTCTTGACCTTCATTGTCCATGGCGGCCTCCCTCTTCCCCCAGGGTCTGCCCACCCTGGCACCACTGAAAGGAAAATGGGAGTTTCCAGATTTCATCGCGTGTGCCCATAGAGGGACTCCAAAGAGCCCCAATTCAAACACCAAAGTTAACAATGGATGTGTTGCTCCTGCGTCACGGAAAGGGGAGCATCTGCCATCTTTCAACACTTCCATTGTATTACAAAACTCACCTGCTTTCCATCATTCTTCCTCAGTAATTCAAACAATTACTACCCTGGATTAACTTTTAAAGCTTATTTTTATTTTGCTCAGATGTTGAAAGCTGCAGGTCAGACGTCAGGCAGAGAAATCAACTCCACCAGCTCTAACCGAGGCACTGGGGCAGTGTGGGACACCGCACCCCTCCCCAGGGCAGCTCGAAGGCTTTCAAAGCCGCAAAGAAAAGTCAATCAATTCCGTTTTTAACGACTAACTGTGGGATAAGTTTGGTAAAGGGGAAAAATCTGCAAAGCACAAATATTTTTATTTAAAAACAAATGCCCTCACAGTAACTGGGTTTTTTAAACAAAAGAAAAACTGCCATTCATTTTCCATCTTTTTTTTTTACTATTTTCTAAGTGTCAGTGGTCTACATTTTCAATGACGTCAGATGCAGCAGATGCACACGCACCCCTCAAGTGAACTAAGTGGGATTAGTAATTAGGTACTGGAAGGTGCACAATATATTGCACAACTGAGTAATGTATTGCGTAAATGAAAGTCAAGACTTTGCAGCAGAACAGGAATTGCATTAACTGCTAAAAATTGATGGTTTGGCACAAAATGTTTTTACCGAAGAAAAAAAGAGAAAGAGCATTTTGCTACAAAACGATTAACTGAAAATTCTTTTCAATCACCAACTAAATTGCTTGAAGGAAAACCGAAGAAAAATATTCTGATATTACAGCATCCGAAGAACTCTAGGCTGAAAAACTAAACTGTCCCTTGATTAAGTTTTCCCAGGCATTTCCTTCTACAAACAGGACGAGGGAAAAACAAAATCCTCACCTGCGGGAGCAGCTGGGTTATTGCAGCCCTGGGCGAGCTGAGCCTCCGCCTCTGGCAGGAGATTCCCTCCGCACGGCCAAGAGCAGGTGGGAAAGGGCTCCAGTGCCACCTACCGCTCTCCGCTAAGACAGCCGGTAACGCCGCTCTGCCTTCCCTGGAAATCCTGCCAAATCCAAGGCGAAACGCACCTTAGAGGTTATACACATTCAAAACAAATTCAAGTATTTTTCTGCTAAGCAATAGTGCCATTTTTCTTTTTTTTTGCTACTTCTCCTCCTTTTTGATTTGCCAATGGGAAGATAGGAAGGGGAAGGAAAACCAAGAAAACGTAAGTGGAAGTAAGAGATACAGTCCGCTCTTCATTTGACTTTTATGCCCTTATCCAAAAGACAATGGTAATAACAGAAATAGCTGAAGTTATACTATATTTTGTATATATTTATATCTATTTTATTTATTATATTTTAAAATGTTATTTATATACTAACATTATTTTTATATTTTATCTATTTTTATATATTATAATATATCTATTTATATATTATAAAAGTATTTCACTTTTCTAAGAGAGGACAGCAGCATATAAAAAAATACATTGGAGAATGTGCTGTCAGCTCTCTCAAGCTGTGGCAAACCCCCCCGGCCAACCTCCCCTGCCCCCTGCAGCACAACTTCCAAGTCACCACCCAGTTTTCCAGCCCCGGCCCTTCTCCCCGAGCCCCACCTGGCTGGGGATGCTGCCCCCGTCCTCACCCAGCTCAGACTCAGGGGATTCAGGTCCTTTGGTTTCTCCCTCTGTGCAGTTTATGACAGAAACATTCTTGCTATCCTCATTCTTGGCTCTGTCCCAACCGGGTTTCCACACGCTTCACTGGATTTATAATTGCATTCACAGAGGTCTTCTGAGCCTCGGGCTTGGGAGTGACTCTGTCCATTTTGCCCCTCTGCAGCCTCTACACTTACTCATTGCTTCCTCCTCACCCCTCTCATTCCCTCTGTGCATCTCCCTCCCCACCTCCACAAAACACTTTTATCAGTCGCCCACTGTAAATTGCTCAGTTCCACCAACACAGAAGCTACTAAAAGTTCAGACCTGGGCTCACCAAGACTGGCTCAGTCGTTTTCTTCCAGCTCCAGTTTCTTCTGCCCAGGGAAGCTGTAGAATCACCATCCCTGGAAGTACTTAAAGGATGGGTAGGTGTGATGCTGAGGGACATGGTTTAGTGGTGGTTTTGGCAGTGTTGGGTTGATGGTTGGACTCAATCTTAAAAGGTCCCTTCCAACCTAGATGATTCTATGGTTCTTCTAGAACCTTTAGAAAGGTTACCCCAACCACAACCAAGACCCGTCTACCTGCTCCAAGGCACTGCCACACCAGAGGAGCAGCTCACACAGCCAGCCCTTACACCACAGCCCTTACCTGCAGGAAAAGAGTGTCTGGCCAAGAGTTGAAGCTGCAGGTTTGTGCTATGAACCAGCTGGCTCGGGCTGAAATAAGGCAGAGATCCCTCACTGAAGTTGACCGACACAGTCCGTAGACAGGAGGAGCGGCTCCCATTCAGACTAGGTCAGTAGCTCCAGTAGCTGCAGGCTTTGCACCCGTGCTGTGAGATGAGGAACTGAAATGCAAGAAGGATGACGAGAATTGATGGAGGGATCGTGAAGAGCCATGCTACTATGGCTGTTTCAGGGCCAAAGCCAGGAGAGGGTTTAGTAACAGTTCTTTAATTTTGGACAAAAAGCCCAATCCATGAGAAATGTGTGTTCAGAGGAGCGGAAGTAAGAGCTCAACTTCAAGGCAAACACTGCAAATTGAAACAATTATTCAACGTTGAAATCAAAGAAAATTATCCCCTCACATTTTACCCTTCTGAGGAGATGAAAAGCTCTCAAGGAGAACGTTTCCTTCAGTTTCTCTCCTGCTTAAAAAAAAAAAAATAAAAGATAAAGAGACATTCTAAACCCTGAGTTACCTTATTAATGGTACAACTGGCAAGATTAACAGCAAAAATTAAACAATTTCATTATTATTTAATTGCTTTTAAAAATGTATTGCCTTAATATTTATAATTGTACTCTTAAGATTAATAATCCTGATTTGCCACCTCCCCATCACAAACCATTTCTCACACTTACCCAACTTCTACAGAACTTCTCCAGAAAAAAACTGAAAATACTTCTTGAAGACTTGTGAAGTAAAAAGGAAAGACACCATGTGCATCCATAAATTTTTTATTTCTGATCCAGCTCTCGGTTTACATTGTACCTGAAACACAGGCAATCCTGCAGGCATTCAGGATCAGCAGCACTCGTTATGTTCCAAAACTAAATACATCATGCTGATGCGAATGTGTTGGTTAAAGACAAACTCTGAAGTAAACTGGAGAGACACAAAAAAAACCACCCACAGAAGTCACAAGGAACAAGATTCCTATAGTCTGTTAGGAAAATATAATCCAGAGCTATATCCTGCCTAAAGAACAAGCGGCCCAAAACTCTCATGGATTCCCTCAGTTCCCAAGCCAAGGCAGACTGAGATGGCCCAGACCCTCTTCGAGAAAGCCACAAGCCAGATGTTTGCTGTTGTCCAAATCCTCTCTCGGGATTTATCGGCAAAACCCCATTAATCCAACAGAACCTTCTTCTGCTGCCAAGATAGTTTTGTCATTTTTTTTGTAAAGCTAATCAACCAAAACAGTGTTTTCATCCCAGTAATATTAAGCCATAAAGGCTGAAGAATATGTTGGCCATCAACTGTCAACACTGCCCTCAAATTTGCTGAAACTGGTGACTGTTGGCAGGACGTTTTGCCCTTGGATTAAGTCCCCACAACCCCTCCTCCACCCACTCAGGCATATGTTTGACCACTTGTTTTAGCGACTCCCAACATCGCTTGAAAGAGAAGCTCCTCATCAGCTGCTTCTGTAGAGATTCAAGCACATGCCTGCGTTCACACACTGGCTTCAACAGCATCATCCGCAGCCCAGAACGTTAAACGCATACAAATATTTTCCACAATCCACTCTTAAAATATCTGGCAACAAAGCCATTGGTGCAAGGCAATGGCGTTCTCTCGGAATGATTCCCAGATAAAAAAATCTGAATACCAGGTTTGAAACCTCAGAACATCAGGTTGCCATAGCAGGAAAAAGCAGACACACGTGACTATGCAATTAATAGTATTTAAAACATTTGCTTCTAAAACCTGGCAAACTATGACCAAAAATTTTACACCTTTTTTTTAATTAAAAAACTTTTTATTAAAAAAAATTATCAGATATCTGTGCACAGTTCATAGTTAAATGTCTTCTTTATTTTGAGTTGGTTGCATTTGAACTCAGACATTTTACTGACTTAACGTTTTATACATTTTTTTTCTTTAAAAATCCCACAAGGTAAAAAAAAAACCCACACATACACCACATATACAGGAAACTGTATTTTTCAAAGGCGCTTTTTTTTTTTCTTTTTTTCCCCCATGTCAAGAAGTGCAATTTCGCTTCTACGATTCTTTAAAGTAAAACAGTTTCATCCATCAGTAAAACAATACACTACACCAAGAATTGCACCAGATACCTTAATATATCTCATGTATCAGCTGTATCTCGCTTCTCCTATGCACTGGTTAAGGTCGTGAGAGATCTATATGAAAATTATGCTTACAGTAACTCATCTTTACCAGTATAGGCAGGTCAGTAAATGTACCTACACTCTGTGAAATTGCCTATGACTGTTGGAGAATGGAAGTCAATAATATCTACAATTACACCAGTGAAATGTTTACATTTACTGTAACCGTCTTACTTTTGCATACAACTGTGTGCTCTGCTCCAAGCCACTGAGACCTTATGATTGTACTGCAAGTCTATCATGGGAATACATTCTCAAAAAAAATCCATAATTTAACATAGAATTCTGGTTTTTATCTCACTGAACGTGATTCTTCCACACATCCCTCTGGCCTCTGGCTCCATTTAAAACAACAGAACTACTCCCTTTTTTTCCCCCCCACCAGCATCAACGTATCAGCTCTGGGGAAAATTTCATAAAGAACTCTGCTTTGGCTTAGTATTTCCTTCACTGAAAACAGTGAATTACACTACTGGCTTTGGAGGGATTTTCAGAAGTTTTCTAGATTGATTCTTCCACATTTTGAGAAAACAAGAATATGAACAGGCGAGGCTTTTAATGCCTCCGAAACCAAGGTTCCTCGTGACGTCATTTCCTTTCGGCTCCAGCTGAAAGACACCCTGTATATCTTATCATAAGATGTGTATTTTTTAATTTGTCATGAAAAACTAAAGTCCATTCCCTTTAGCATCCTTAAAAAGATTCGTTTTATTCCATTTTGCTGAGTTGTTCCATTGCAGAACGCTGGTTTATGTGAAAAAGTAGGAAATGCACAAATTACCTGAAGTTTTAAGTATTCACTTAGGAAAAGATTTACCTGCTTTGAGATAGAAGACTGAACTAAACCTACTGAGCAGACCCGTTACATTTTAGCATTTAAAACTACAAGAAGAGTCAAAGTTTATGTTTACGTGCACAATCATGAGACTCTGCTCTCCAACTTGAAAATGTTTTTAACTCGAGATATAAGTTTGCAGTGTCTGTTGAATCAAACGACAGAAGTTAAAGCTTCCTTAACCACTTCGTTCTTACGACCACTATTTTACAAAGAAAGATTTTCAAACCTAGGAAGAACAGAGGGACAAGCACAGCAATGACATGGGTGGTGATGGAAAGGAAATAACCGGCCATCCCAGCACCACTGCATCATGTAACTCGACTGCAAATGACACACTGGGCAGTGCCTTACAATAAGAAGGCGATTCCTGTTCAGACTTTTACTTACAGGTACAGGACTATAGTATAAAAGCATCCAGCTTCTTAAAAAAGGGGAACCAAGAAGCTCTGACAGGTCTAGGTCATCCCAGACCATACTGAAGCTGTAACCCTCTCCATCCTCTAGCACGTCCTCACATAATAGTAGGCATAAATTATTACAAGATTAGTATCTACCCCAGAAAACCCTATGTGAAATGGATGGACATATCTTTGTCTAGACAAGTATTTCAGAACTTGGAATACAAAAATACAGTGCAAAAAACCGTAAGAGTTCTGAAAAATAGTTTTTACATATCAAAAACTCCCAGAATTAAAGAGAGGGATTATAAAGATAAGGTATGGTGCTAAGAAGTGGTTTGTCAAGTTAATAATGGATTATTTCCCTCGTAGAGGTTTACGCATTTCACACCAGCATTTTGCTTTATGTTGTTACAATATTTTTATGGAGCATTATTTAAAAGTAATAATTCAGTCAGAAGTCTAATTTAGAATTCATCATGTTTTACCCTAAACGGCCACTTGGAATGCTGTGAAACATGATTTGCAGCCAGAAGCACCAAGTACATAAATTCTTCCACATCAAAGGAGTAGTTCGTAAATTTTGGATGTTCTCCCAGTGTTGGGTGGTGTCCCTAGAAAAATGAAATAAGGCCTTTTAAGACGGAAGAAAAAAAAAAAAACAACACCTCTCCCATTCGAGAAGCAAGAAAAAAATTGAGCATCTGCCATTTTAATTTATTATTCCTGATCCACTGATCCGCTCTGAGGCAAAAGAGTCAGCAAAAGAACTGCACAATAGCAATGTTATGGATTAATGGCCAATTAATTTAATTTCTCTTCTTCCCTCAGCCATTAATATCAAATGATTTCTTGCTCATAACAGGGAAGTTAATTTGGTCTAAAGAATGAAAATCATATTTTAATTATCAGAACACAGATAGGTAAAGCAAGCTCACCTTTAAATGCTTCAAGTTATAGCACCCCACCCTTCCCCCAGTGACCATCATTACCTGATCTTGAGGGAATACTTTATTCCTTTTTCGCCAAGTGATGTAGCGAATGCCTCTCAACCTTGCCAAATCCAAGTAACAACGTTCATCTTCACAATTGTATCTATGGGCAGGCAGAAAAATCATATTTACCTACAGAGATTGTGCTGAAGTTTACCAGGGTGAAACAGGAAAAAAAACCCCAAAACTTCAGGCCAAAGTGTTTGTTGTCCAGTTCTAAGGCTCCGAAACCATGGACAAATTCTACTCCACCGAAAACAACAACAAGGGCTACCATCTGCTCCTAAGATGTGGCCTAGGAGGCAGTTTGAGGCACATCAGCACGTCAGGCATGCCCCGTCCAGCTGCAGCGGCTCTTGGGCAAGGGGTTCTGAACTTATTTGGAGACTGGACAAAACGCCCTCCAGCCACGAAGATGGGAGACTGGACTAGCTGGTCTTCAAGGTCCCTTTCAACCCAAAGTATTCTGTGATGTTAAGAAAGTAAGTTTAAAAGAAAGCTACCAGAGAAATTTAGGTAAAACAGAATGGACAGCTAAGCTTGGCCAACAAAGCTGGTGCTCATATCCTGAGCGCAGAAAGGAGTATGTAACTAACCTTCAGGGGGATCTTTAACACCCTGGACATACATCCTATGTAATCAATTCACCTGGATCACCAAAATACTACTAAGTCTCAGACTCAGCAGCCAGAATCTGGCCAGCGAAGCTTTCTCTTTTTTTCCCATTTTCCCCAAGCAATTGCTGACCAGGCTGCTTTTTACTTATACCACAGCATCTTAAGAAATCACAGGCTAAACCTATATGATACAGTTACACTATATTTTATAATGAAAGCTTCCTCGCATTCGATTCCCAGAAGAGACTGTCAAAAATGAAGCCTAGACAAGGATGCAAGACAAACATTCCCTTGCTAGTGTTTGACTATGAAAGTGCTTCATTAACACATATCAACAGACATCAGCAGTTGTGGTATAAGAGGGGAAAGAGAGAGAAACAGACTTACAGTTCAAAAACAACAGCCCAGTCCGGTAGAAAGAGCAAATGGGTAAGCCCAGCTCCATGCATCCCAATGAATATATCAGAATTGTGGGTAATTCTCAATTGCTCCGAAAATTCAAGTTCCCTGCAGACAACAGAACAAAAATGGTGATGTGGCATGCCTATCCATCTCAGCAAGAATTAGTTACATGAAGAAAGCGCAAAATTAACTTAAGGGAATACTGAAAGGGAGAATTGATTTTTTAGGCAACAATGCTAAGAATCACAAATGCTGCAGCCAGCAATAACTCAGCATGTAATTAAAAGAAATGCAGACAGTTTTCAAAACTTCACAAGAGTCTGTTGGTTGGTTGGTTTTTTTTAACAAGTTAAAGTTTTTGTAAGTTTGAGGCTTTTTTACTTGCTGTTAAAAACAATTGCATCACCTCCTCAAAAAAAAACCCCAAAAACCAAAAAACAACAAGACAACAACATAAAAGACCTAAACTGTTCTTAATGTAATGTAGAAGTATACAATTCCCGCAATTAAGATGTGGATATCGAAGCTGAACTTATGCATAGGGCATCAAGCAGAAATAAGGAGGCCAGGCTTGTTTCAGCTCCTGGAACTGTTACTCTCTCCCATCCTTTGACTGTAAGCTCCAAATAAAGTATTCTTTTTAAATAACCAGGCGTTCCCTGAGCACACAAGGAAAGAATGGACTAAAGATACTTAATTGTAAGAGAAGACAGACAACTGGAAAAGGAAATTACAACAGGTTTCATTTGTGTACGAACAATTCATACGTTAAGAAGGAAGAGAATAACGTCCTCTCTGACCATTTGGAAGAGAGCAGAAAGAAAATGCCTTAAACTGCAACAAAGCAGTTTAAACTGCTTAAACTGCTGTAAGGGCAGACATCAGAGAAACCTTCTAACTATGACAACGGTGATGCTGCAGGATAACCGTGGAAATCTGTAGTGCTGAATGGCACTACAAACAGTTTCAACAAGCATGGGAATTCTGGAAGTAGCACTTGGTCATGCTTTCAAAGTGGGAAATGACTGACAACAGCCACAGGCAGCATGAGATCACCCCAGTTTCTTCTACCAGCTTACGTACTTGTATTTGTAGTCTACCACTTTGACCTCCAACGTTGATACTGTTTTCAAAGCATTCACAAGCTAAGGAGAAAAATAAAAACACAATGATTAGGTATTCTCCCTCAACTAATTCCTCCCCTGCGCTCCTGATCATTTTACATGCTCCTCCTCCCCACCAGGGAATTACAATGAGTGAGACAAAACAAAGTGTCACTGCCATATAAAGGAGCAGTTCCCCTCCTTTTGTGCCTTCCCACCTAAGATACATCCATTATTCCCAGCAGAGCAGCCCCTGGAGGGGAGACCTGGATCTCCTGCACTCTCACAGAGGCTACTGCTGACTTTACGTGCTCCAGGACCCAATTCTAAACCACTCAAACTAGCAGGAGTTTTGCCAGGAATAGTGGGAAGATGTGGTTGGATTTCCAAGAGATACTCCAATACCTAAAGAAGCAAATCGGTAGCTAGAAGGATTTTCAAAAATACCTCACTAGGCCAGACTTCTACTCACATGAGAAGTGAAACCAGGTTAGAGCCTGGGCTTCTAACCTAAGAGGGCTTTTTCTAAGTCTCCAATCCATAGCCAGCAGTAGAGGGAGAAAGAGTGAAGTATTTTCTTTTACGAAAGCATAGTAAAGGTAAGATTGACTTCTCCCTTTCTGTCATGTGTACCAGAAAACACAGCACACGTAGCAGCACTAGGCGTGCGCTGTGGACAGCCTAGCAGATGAGGCACAAATACAGACATCTGCACTCCATCTATTCTGCCACTAAACTGTTGCATCAAACAAGCCTCAGTTTCTCCCTACACAAGGTGGAGGTGACAATGCCAATTCATTTTTGTCAGGCACTAACAGCTAAGAATAAAGACAGGTATGAAAACATTAGGTATTATCATTTTACCACAAGAGAAGCTACACCATAAGTCCACTAAGTTGCATGACTCAAAAGCGTGAATCAATATGAAAATTCATTAAGTTTTGAATGCACACACTCAGATAGAATAGCTTATGCATTTTAATCTGCAAGCATAACAAAGCTTTTTGTTAGAGTCTTCAACACTGGGGATGCTAGAAATAAAAGATAATTAGAAAGCGAAATAATTTAATTTTATCAGAAGCTCTGCAGCGTCTGTTTGTTAAGAGGAAATACTTTTAGTATTACATCTCTAATCTTCCACTGGTTTTTTAAAAAGGGCAGCAAGGTTCAGTGTCTGGCGTACAGAAAAAAAGACCGGCTAGAAGACATATTAGAAGAAATTAATATTAGCACTGAACATATTTGTCCGAGATTTGCCAGCAGATAGATGTCTCGGCTGTACCTGAAAAAAAAAAAAAAAAAATCAAGTAAATGAGCAAAATTTAAATTTGTTTTAAAAATAAAAAGGACCGCACCTCATTCTGGTTTAATATTTTCCGGTAATCTGTACTGCGTGCAAGTATTGTGACTCGAATTTTCCCATCCTAAAAAGAAAGAAGCAGCGGTGTATTAGCTATGAGGCAGACCTCACCAAAATAAAAACCAAAACAAAACCCTTCCATGTTTACTTTTGGCTTTTTTTGGAGCAACTAAATATGTTCCTTCCCCGTGTAATAGATGATGTAACCACCTTAAAATTCACATCATATTTTCCAACAGATTAAAAGTGTCAAAAAATTTGTGCAAGTCCAATAACAAAGAATAAAACATTTTCTGAAATATCTATTTTATTCAGTACAAAAGAGCCTTTGTGTTACACATTATATGGCAGTTTTTGAAAGCAGGAAAGCAGCTTTCAGGATGGCTTGTGCACAAGATCCTTGAAAAAAAATATTTTACTTCTACAACAGTTCCTCCTTTTACCTCTTTAAATTAATTGGACTCACAGGGGTAAGTGTTCCAAGTGACATAAAGAGATTTAACTGCATGACTCCCATTAGTGTCAGCGGGAGAGGCATAACTAAATGCCTGTGCAGTGCTTTGAACGTGTGCCCCTCAGCGATAATATGAGGCTACTCTCTAGCAAATACTTCAAGAAGCCCAGAACTGCCGTATCCATCAATGCAGCCATTGCAACAATTTGCAGCGTGTACAACAGAGAAGCCCAGGGCCAGACAGATGGTACCGGGCAAGGATCGGAAGGACCAGATCCAATCATTTCCTCCTCTGATCTGAGCTCCGCGGTACCTATGAGGACTGATAAAGAGCAAGCACTGCATTGCGCTGTGGGATCCCCTCTGCTGCACCCAAGGACAGCACCTTGTCAGCATGCTCCAGAAGAGACCATGCACCATGTATCTTGCTTAACTAGGAAGCACACAAAGGCCTTGAGCAAAGAGAATGGAGATGGGGAAAGCAATCCTAGCATTGGAAGGAGGATGTTCTAAAGGCTGTCCCATGGAAATAAGACAGGGCAACTCTCACACACATATACAAATGTTTGCTGAAGGCCTTTATAGAACAGGCTGATTTATTGGGGAAAAAAATCCCAAGCATCACAGCAAAGGACAAAAAGCGCATGATACGTCCTTATTCCGTACTGGGTCCAGCTTGCTAATGCTGTTTCTCTGGTAGGAGCCGTCAGCTCCATATTACAACTTTATTATTCAGTTATCATACCTTGGGTCCTTCTTGTGTGATATTTAATCTGTGTAACACATGCTGAGAAAATGCTCTAAATAGCCCTGTACCGTGACAGCCAGAGATCTGAAATTTAAAAAGTAGCTGTTAATACAAAAAGTTATTTTGCTCAGAAAACCTCTCTTTATGATCAGTCTTTTGCCATTCTTGTGGAACAAAAGCCTAGTATCATGCACTGTGCTAAACATGTCACTATTCACTGCAACACAAGTGGCACTTTCATTTAGAAAGAAATATAACACTCTAGAGTATTACAGCCTGAATGCATGAGCTAATACCCTGGAGAAAGCCCGTCATGTACAAGCTCTTGTGCTCTGCAAAAATACCAGGAAGTCCACAGTGCCCACCCATTAAAGAGGAATAATATGATAATATGCGTCTCAAGAGCTGTGACACAGGAGATTGCACACAACCCGTTACTATCAACCAGCCAAAGTAACTTCAAAATCCTAATCTTTAGGGAAGACCGTTTCATTTGGAGTTGCATAGACCTTCAACGCAGTACATTTCACGATAACTCAGCTAGATAGTTGAGATATTCTTTAGCTCAGATTTTATACTGTCACACACACATCTACTTAACACAGTGGATGGATAAAAAGGACTTACCAATGGTGTGTTATAGAACAAGCCATATCGCATTCGAGGCAGTAATGAGAAGACTGCTTCTTTAAAGCATACCTGCAAAGGAAGATCACAAGAAGTTACACTGCACTGCTACCTTCCGCTGGCACATCCCCTGCTCATTCAGTGAGATCACTGCTTATAATGAGCTAGCAATTACACACTCCTGTCAAGAACATCCTCACTTCCTTGACGGCGCAAATGAATAGAACAAAGACAATCCTGATCGCAAAAGAGCTCTCACTTCGGATGCTACAGTGCAAGTGCAGGAAGAGGTAAAAAAAAAACACCCCCAAAACGGAACAAACAAGAACTAAATAGAAGAAAACCAGTCAGAGAGTAGAGAGTTTAAGACAGGCTTTAAGGGATATAAGAGACTAAAATGAGCTCTGAATGAATGGGTACATATTTTGGTAGGAGTAACTTTTTTTTTTTTTTTTAAAATGATGAGCAGCAGGTGTCCTAACAGTTGCAGGGGAAGATAAACACCTCAGTAGGAGCCAGAAGACTTAGAAAGACAGTAACATTTAAAAAACCCTTAACTGTAGTAGTAGGTCCTGCAGAAGAGAAATCAATACATAAATACCACCTCTCATAAGACACAAAAGTTAGGTCCATCTATATAAAGCATAGACACACCACAGAATTAGGTTACAGCTCTGTCTCTTGTTTGCAAGGTAGAATACTCACATTACACAAATTAAACATGCATGGAAAGTATCAATGCTTTCCCCTGAAACACCCATATCCACAAGCAGCTTGAGAAGCTGTCACATTTGCTACCTAATGACTACAAATTAAATCAAAATATAAAATTCCATACCCTTTTAGAGTCAAAGGTTTTCAAGTGTATTATTTCATAGTCAGTAAATACCTTCCATGTCTCACTGAACAGATCACCATAGCCATAGGAGCTCTAGGAGGAAAGGAAAAAACACAAGGGCATAACGATTACAGAAATGCATATAAAAACTCTTTTCATGGTTTACAAGTTCTGTATATGAGTTTTAATACACAGTTCATATGCGGTGGAGATGATGACCTCCACAGGACCTAAGACAGCCTAGCACAGAACACAGACATTACAGAACACCAAACCCTGTGTTTACAATGGCAGTTAACTCAAATCGCCTGTCAGTAGTTAATTTTTTATAAAGCAGTTCTATAAATTAGCAATCTATACAAGTTCTTCAGCAGTAGATTAGAATTTCTGAGTTAGAAGCAAGGAGTACGTAATACTTTCCCCAGAGACAACAGAACATAAATTTGAAGTAACAGAAACATTGGGATGGTAGAAGGTTTGAACCTCGACTCCTGAGACTAAAAAACCACCTGGGAGTTCAAACGCAGCAGTAATGTTTGAAGTAAAAAGTCACAACAAGCCTGTTTCATATTTGCCTCTTTTGGGATCATCGCTTGCATGTTGCACGTGTATCACAAATTGAAGGCAATGATCTGATTTGATAGAAGAAACAGCCAGGAAACTATGTTTTGCATTACTTTGACAAGCTACCAAGGCATTTCTCTACAGGGCAGTATAAAAAGCTTCCCCCTTTGCAGCAATGCTCTATGGAACCTTTTAAAAAACCATGCACCCCCTAAAACATTGGCCTAGCAGCAGGGGCGCTTGCCTCCGAATTTGTAACATTTCCTACACACGTGAGGGCTAAGTCACCATCTCGTGCTCTTTGAATACAATTAAATGGGACCTCAGTAGCCCTGGTGCAGATTCTCACTTAAAGCTTCCTTTCGACTCTGGAGCTGGTTCAGGCTGCTCAGACAGTTATATGGAAACATTCTCAACAAGAAATTTTGAAAATAAGACTACAAGTGACTGCAGAAGAGAGCGGATATCTAGTGAAATGTAAAAGAATCTACAGGGCGCCAGATTTCCTTCAGTTGAAGGGGTGCTTCCTTCCCCTTCTTCTGCCATTAAGTTTTAATGAATTTTACGATCCATACTGCTTTCTGGCCATCTATATTACAAGAACTGCTCTTCCAGATTAGAAGAGAGAGCTGATCTTCAAAGCTGGAAGTACTACTTTCTAACCCTACCTGTTCTCCTTAAAAGTGCTTTATAAACATTGCTTTCCTGCATTTGCAGAGACAGTCTGCAAATCAACACCCAGTGGATTTCCTACTCATTTTCTGCTTTGTTTAACCTACATCTAAGGGCATTACTGTTTAATAAGACCTGTGCACTGATTCTACAGTAGCTAGAAAGTATGGACAAATCTAATTACATCAAGGGGGGGGGGGGGGGGGAAGAGAATGACTAATAAGCTCAAGTCCATCTTTCAATCGGCACAGACAGTTCATCAGCAGTTAGTTGGTGCCATCATCTGGTTGTATATGGTAACGAACACAAGCAGACTGAGCGGTTAAGACCCATTTAAAATGACAGTACTGTGACAGTACTTACTTTGAATGGTACAGTTGAGTTATGTGGTTCAACAACACGATATAAGACAAAGAGCCGCTTTTCAAAGTAATTTACAATACTGACACACCTGATCTTTCCAGAAAGCCATCAGAGCTAGATTAACAGGCCCCTGTATAACATCTAAGAGATCTTGCTTATCTGGAAGGCATTTTAGCTTTCAAAGTGTAAGAGAACTAGAAAAAAAGAGTCTCTTCTAGCCAAAGAGGTTTTGCATTAAATACCAAGCAAGGGATATTTGCAGTTCTTTGTTGAATATTAGTTGTCCTAGCAGTAAATACTCAGAAAGAAAACGCAGTATTTTATGAGAATAAGACATGGGACAGTATCATAGTCAAGAACTGTGTTATTTCTGGACCTGATTATACATGTTATCTGGCATATTACAAATTGCCTCGTTTTTCGTTATTTAGTTTAACACTTTCCAACACAACATAAACATTGGCCCGTAAAACTAATATTACTCTTAAACACAGTAATGGTTTCACCTCAGCAGTACAGCAGAAACAGCCCCACTTAAAAACTTGTTTTATATGTCATTGTGGCATTCTAAGAGGTGACTGCGAGTAATAACTGCAAGAAGGCAATTTAAGGGCATTAAGTATTACACTCTGTTTTGACATATTCTCTGATAGAACAGATTCTACAATATCTAAGGATTTTATTTAGTTGTTTTCTTTATTACAGGGTGCACATTACTGATTTAGAAAGATACAAGGCTGCATTTCTTTTTAAATCTAGAAGAAACAGTTTTGAGTAAATCTACTTCAATATTATCAGAGAAAAAAGTCTACAGAAAACAGCATTAAATGTTCTAATGCTACGTATTAGAAATACAGATCATGTTATTTTTGAGATCACACCAAAAAAATGCATGATTACGTACTAGCAAAAGATGAGCTAGGGAATAGCGTTCAAACAGCATATGGTTTATTGTAGAAAATCTGTTTCCTAACTATTGCTCATGCACCTGTATTAACAGGATCCAAAAACTTATCAGTTCCACATGGCGAAGCCCACAAGAAAGCTAAGGATTGGCTACTGCAAGCTTCAGAGTCTCTATAAAGCAGAAATACAACCCATTAGAAACATGTTAAAAGCACAGCAGACTTACAGTGTCCCACATGACTATGTTGACATCAGTACTGAAGGAATTATTGATATGCTGGGTAATATAAAGATTGACGAAATCACAGAAGTGATGGTACATATTAACACCTGGGAAAGAAAGAATTGTTAGCGAAATACTACATTACTCACTTCACTTTTTATTGGTTCATGCATTTTTTCCGTAGTAGTGTCCTGCATTTTATATTAGTTTTCCCCTGCTTCTGACTGAACATTTCTTATACACCCTAAAAAAGCAAACCTTTAAAGGGAAGGAATCAAGATAAGAAATCTTAAGTAAAACATGCTTTTAAGAATTTCAGAGAAATCAGAAGAGCAGCTAAAAGACAGCATAAGAAAGAGGTAAGTTTCATGTGCTATTTCTCAATAGAGTCTGCAGCTGCTTCCTGAAGTGTACAAAAGCAACAACTGCTTTACCGATAGCTAGTTAGACATAAAGGAAACATTAAAAACAGGCCTTCAGCACTGATCTTTGTTCTGCTTTAGTAGGGTTAAGGGAAGCTCTGTCTGCAGGACTACAAGACAGAACTTGTACTTGCACACGAGCCAAAGCCTCAGTAATCCCTCAGGTTTTCTGTCTCGGAGCGTTCTTGTTCATTCTTGGTTTCTTAACCTAATACCTTAAGACCAAGGTGCATAAAGAAGTACCATGAAACAAAGGAGGTAACTTAGTCCAGTTTCCTTGCTAGTGAAGACCGGATCCCTGTTTTGGAACCATGTGTGCACAAGCCCGTGTTTCTAAGCTTCTGACCAGCAAAAGCCGTCACGATAGGAACTGGCTGCCAGGCTTTCTGTACTGCTCAAACAGCAATTTTCCCCACCTCCCCTAAAACAAAGGGGTTGGACAAAATCTCCTCATGAGCCACAGTTAGACCACGCTGCTCAACAGTACAGACTGACAGCACAGCAACTCTTCCACGGTACCGGTTATGGGGTCTGCAACGACTTTGCTTAAAATATAAGACACTGGCCTGCAGGGGAAGAGGGGCAACACAGTCTACAGTTGCAGTCTCTCACACGGTCAGAGCACAGCAGACAACTATCCAGTTTAAACCACAGCTCACCCCACAGCAGCTTGTCTGTGTGGCTACAACCCAAACACCCCCTTTCATTAACATTTGTCTGCAAAATAAGCTGCATGAACAAAAAGATTCGTGAGCTTCAAAAAATGTCCGATACCACTGGCTGATTCATGAAGATGCTTAGGTGCTGCCCCTCTTGTGAATTTTGGTATAGTGCTGCACAGCATTCACCACAGCTCTCTGTAGTGAGATAGCTAATTTCTTTCTTTCTAGCCTTTCACCTAAATTTGAAACTTTAAGATTGAAACAGGATTGCTTTTAGGTTTGTGTGTTTTGGCATTTCTGGGGTGGGTAAGGGGAAGTATTTTAATCAACTATCAGAATTTATTCCTTTGAACACCCCGCTTCCTCTTCCATATCATTCAATACACATAGAATCCTCAATTACTGAACACATACTACAAGACAGTATACTATACTTTGTGCTTCATGGAATGAAAACTCATCCAGAAACAGCCAAAATCAAAGATTCTGTACAGAAGAGTCTTCGGAACAAGCTCAAAGACTCTGTCAAAACACAGTCAAGACTCAATGACTGTGCTAAACGAGTTGCAGGATTTTTTTTCTAATTTATTTACTTATTATCTCTGGCAACATGTAAGGATTTAAATGTAGGTTTCCAAGTTGATGAAGAGAACTACAGAAAAAAGGAATTGAAAAGTCACATCATTTTTCAATAATAAAAATATATTACAAGTGAACTTGACCATCACAAAGGCATAAGGTAGATGGGCAAGCTGGATATGAGGTCTTTTTACTGCAGTACTGTAGGATAAAAAAAATGACTAAAGATACTAATTACCTGCATCTAATTTCATGAAGTATGTTGGCTTTTCAATAACAATGTCACACTTCCCATCTTCCAGGGGTCTGAAGTTTAATGCAGTAAATGTCTGGAGTTCTGCAAACCTACAAAGATTCAATCACACAGAACATGCTTTGTCATTAACACGCTTAAACAAACGTACTTCATACATCTAAGATTTAGTAACTGTTCAGCCAGTCCATTTGATTTAACAGGACTGCTGAAAACTGATAGAGTCTGACAATTAAAATGATTTGAAGTTGTAATGGAAGGTTCTTCAGGTTATGAGCTTCAAGAGGTTAACCACCACCTTTGATCTCAGGAGCAAACAGCATCTTTGATCTACAAATCAAGGCAGCAGAGATGTAACAAAGAGCATTAGAGCCTAGATCTGTGGGTCTAACCAACTTGATCTGCATTGCCAAAGACATTTCAGCAAGATCTTCATGCTTTGGTCACAATAATGAGTGCAGATACAATATTTCTTATTCATGGATCTAAACAAGGACGAGCAGTTGAGATGACAAGAGCAGGTAGAGAAGAAAAGTCTCTTCCTATTCTGCAGCTATTCTTAACTGAAATTGACCATCACTGCAAAATGAGAAAAAAAAAAAAAGAAAACAAGAGAAAACTGAATTCTTATATGGACCTTAATGACTCCAATTCCTTCACGTTTCATCAATTAACTGGCAATGAAGCTTTGAAGTGCTAACGTGCAACCCATGATACTTAATTGGCTACCACAAACCACCTTCTGCACCTCCTACTCAGCCTGTAGACGGTTGCCCATTTCACATTCCAAACACAGGCTCCCTGGGAACACCGTATGATAACCATATATCCAGATCAGTTGTTGCATTAGCCCCAAGACCACCAAGGACTGTGTGAACTAAGACACAAGTGCAAACTTTAAGGCATTTCACAACAAAACAATTCTCTCCTCCTATCAGGCATACAACTGGCACCTTGTCCAGAAAACACCTGAAGGTTAGAACTTCAAGTTAGAAGACATTTTCAGATCTTTTGCTGCCGTAAATCAGGCAGTACACAATTACACATAGCATAGTTCAGAACATTCTGCATAGATGTAATTACCAGAGGTACCTTACACGAACTCTCAAATTGACCTTAGAAAGGAGCAACTACTCCCCCAGTATGAAATTCCCTACACACAGCTGCTAGTGCCAATGACAAAAACATAAAAGAATTAGTAAGTGGACTTGGAAGCAGCCTTGACAAGTGATTCTTACCAAGACTGCAACGGGCTCTTGCGTTGACCTTCAGACAAAAACGCTTGAACGTCAAGGGTGCAATGACCTCCAATTTCTCCCTTCTGTAAAAAGTCTTCTTTGAATCTAATGCAAATTAGTAAAAGTCTATCAGCTTTTGTGCAACAGTGCTACAAGTGCTCTGCAATCTTGATTACATACTCAAGCCAGTGCTAGTCAGTCTCACCCAGCAAGGTACTTCATACATATTTAAAACCTGAGTATTTTCTTCAGCATAAATAAGTATTTACCACAATTCCCAAATAAAGACGGTGGTGACCTTGGAGTTCCACACATCAATTTAGAAAACAGCACTAATCCACCCAGAATGTTATTAGGAATCATTCTCACATACCCAAATGAGTAATTTGATTAGATTTTGCTACATGATTACCTACAGGAGCATCATTAGTTAGGATTTTTCTTTGTTTGTTTTAATAACAATTTCTTACTGAAATTCACAACCCAAGAATTTTATACAACATACGAAGAGTAAGATGCAAGAACCAGTTTCATGAAAACAAATTGCCAACTAAAAGCACCATCTAAATTCGCTTTTAGGATAGGCTGAGAAGATGACAAAACCCATTCTGAAGAGTATCAGCATCACAGTCATGAAGCAGCTCTTTTCGAGTCAGGTGCCCAAGACACTGACTTCAAAGATAAGGCAGAAGGAAAAACGAGTGATGCCAGCATTAGTGGTATGTGGTTTTTTTACCCATTTTTCCAATACGTAGCATTTTGTGATGTGGGAGATCCAGGTTCAGATCTCTCTTCAGTCTCACTGTACCTAAAAATGCAGTTCCCGGTTCTGGTATAAAGGCACCTAGCACAGGAAGGGTCTTCCTGGCACCTCATACAAAAACAATTCTACTTTGCACAACACCTGATCAAGAAAGGATATGACTGAAAACACAGGAAAATCTTCCTCTCTTCCCCCAGAAGGGAGGATTTCAATCACACATCATCACTCCATAAAACTGAGAGTTTAGCTTTTCAAGTAAACCTGTACTGCTGACAGCAGCAGCAGACAGCAATCAAGAGGTGTCAATCTCAACAGGATATCAGCAACAAGCCTCTGATCACAGTAAAGCCCATGGCAACAAGCACATCAGCTTTGTTAAACAAATTCTGAAGTCCTTTTCCCTGCCATCCCTTGGTTTTACTATAACATAAGCAAAACAGAGACCTGTCATGGTTTCTCTTTACAGTTCGTAAATCAATGTACAAGTTCGTTGCTCTGCAATGCTGAAGGTACTGAGAACAGGACAGAGATGAATCTCCCTGGTAAGAAAAGAACAAGTAGGATTTTGTCAATAACAAAAATTATGTTTAAGAACAAGTGGAAAGTATCATATCTATCAGAAATACCTACTGTTACTGCAGGCTTACAATGGGTTTTCATTTCATTGAGCCTCTCTCGAATGTAACCAAAGTCAGCTTGTTTCCAGAATATCTGTTGAGCTGTCTCAATGTCACTTGCCCTGATGTACAAAGGAAAAAAAAAAAAAAAAAAAATCAAGGTCTATTGCTAAATTCTAGTAATAACTTTAACAGATAACATTTTTTCCACTGAAAGTGGAACAGAAGAGCCAGCCTGTTACTCTTTGACATTTGAGATGCAAAACAGGAAGCAACTTATCAGCTGCATGTAAGTGAAAACATCAATGACAATTTAAAGCTATTCTCCCGTAAAAGGGTATAAATCTTTTTTAACATTTTTTCCTCTGTTTTTTAAAGCTAAGAAAGGAAATCCAGAGTTATTTTAGGAACCTGAATTCAAAGCTAAACCAGAATAATGAAAACGTTGTGGCAGGAAGTATTTCAAGCAGCATTTTCTTCCTTAAAAAGTCAAATTTTTAAAATCATGTTGAAAGATGTAAGTTATCTATAAAAACACACATATCTCCACAAAGAATCATCCTTTAAACTCTAAATATCACAATAATGTTAACTTCACAGCTAATAGGAAAGTGAGCACCATACCCTTTTTTTAACATACTGTACTGTATACATTTTCAATGAAACTTACCATCCAGTTTCAACATAATCACACACTGGGTAACTGAATCTGTAATCTGATTTGCAAGATTTCTCATAACCCCAGCAGGATCTTAGTTTCTTCAAGTATTTCTGTAACACAGAATAGCTGAATCAAGTTATGCAACAGCAAAATGGGAAATGGCTTTAGTTAGTTGTTAGCTTATAAACCACCTCTTGATAATAAATCTTGCATTAAAGGCTTTTGGTTTGGTCTGTTTTCAAAGACAGCTTCAGAAATAACACACAACAGAGGCTGCAAAGAGGACACGCATGCACAGCGACGCTATCCTTGTCTTTAAGATGTCTGTTCCAGGACAACCACTTTTCCTGACCCACTGAGTAGGATTCCAAAATTTTAACATCGTTAACAGACATAGGTAACAAAGCTAAGTTCACACAAAGCACAGTGCACCAAGCTCCAGGCTGAGTGTACCACCGCTCCCCAGGCAAATCTAGACGCATCAGCTTCTGCAGTGCTGTAGAGAGACAGAGAAAAGAGAGCACAGGTCCCGCTCCCAGCCCTACAAAGCGGCTCCTGAGAGACAGGAGAATTGCTCCCGAGCCACGTATGGCCCAGATCCTCAGGTTCACAGTCCCTGCTTCAGGTGAATGAATTACATGCAACCACAGGATAAGATTAAATCAGCATTTCATTGATTTGCCTACACTCTTGGCACTTCCACAAACGTACTACTACTGCATGGTAAATATCACAGGTCTAGAAACTCCTAACTGTACTTCGGACAAACACCTTTCACATGCACAACAGTCATTCAGATTAAGACCATCATTTCAGCTCTGTAACAATTAGAAGGGGGGGGGGGGGGGGAAACGTTGCAAACCAGTACGTTAAAAATATAGTCTTGTAACAGCATCAGATTCAGGGAGAGCCCTATACAACTATTTCAAAAGCAGCAATTCCAATTCCCAGTGGAACCGACTCATCAGCAAGGAGACCAATTCATTACCATCTTTAACTGCTACAACTCCAAAAATAAACCACCCCAACATTACATTTGAACAACGAAACAAACAAAAATAAACCTACTTTATATGGGCAATGAGAGTCCTGCTTACAGACGCCAGCAATATGCTGGTTATTGTGCAGAAAGTACGGAATATGCTCATCTGGCAAGTTGAGCGCTTTGTAGCTATATAACGGCTCTTCTGGAATGTTTTTGAATTCAGTAAGATTTTCAGCTTGGGAATTAGCCAGAATTTCTTGCAGTAGCAATCCAAACGCAAGCAACATGAACATGGCAACCTATGAGTTCTCTACTTAGATAAAAAAAAAAGGGAAAAAAAAAAAAAAAAGACACTTAACGTATCTCCAGCATAGCACATTTCGAGCATAATAGACAATATTCAGCCAAAGTCAGTCATATACTCAAAGAATTTGTATTTGTACTGGTGTGGTTTCTTTTTCCTATGAAAAATAAACTCTCACTGAGAGACTAGACTGTACAACCTCAGGATTATCTTTGAATCATTACTCATTGAGGGTTATTACGCCCTACCAACTCACAGTCAAACTAAAATGGGTGTGTTTACTTTAGCTAAATCCCCAGGGATCCTGAGAGTTCAAATGTGGAAACGAAGCATGGAGCATATAATATCCAGACAGTGGGGAGAAAATGTAGAAGTATTGTGGGGGGAGGGGTGAGAAGAGGAAGAATTTTAGTTTAAAAATATGTATTAAAAAAAAAACCAAAAAGCATTCTCAGCTTTGGAAGAAACTAATCATTAGCTGAAGGAAAACTACGCGGCCATAAATAAGTGGTCTAACTTAAGTCTGTTTGAGGATGCTTGTTTTTAGTAGTTAACATCATGTTAAAGAAACTTTGAATACTGAATTATGTATTTAAAATTAACTACAGGCCCACGCATATCTATATACTCCACGGCAAACTGGATGCCTTTCTGGTAACACAGCCTTCCCAGCAAACACCCCTGCTTGGAACCATTAAACTTCCCGAGGGGAAAAAAAAAAAAAAAAAATTATGGATGGCCTGTATCTAAAAATCCTTTTTTGGCATTATAATTTGCCAAAATTTGCATGCCTGCTTGCAACCAAAGCCTTTAGCGATATTCCTACAATACAAGTAGTTTTACCTGTTTAGTTTGAGGAGAACTGCTTCAGATTTCCCAAGTTCCCAAACCTAGAGGCTGGGGGGGGGAGGAAAGCGGAGTTAAACAGGTCCTGCCGAAGGCGGCTTCCTCAGCAACTTCTTGAGGAACCTTCACAGGAATGAGAGCAACCTTCCAACAGCCCGGCAGCCTTCCTGACCAGCCTGGGGGCTGGGATCGAGCAAGACAGCGCTTCCCTTTTCCTACCCCATCCCCATCCCGAACGCCTCAGGGCCCTGCGGTGCCCGGCTCCCCAGAACGGCGTCACCCCTCACCCTGACTGAGAGACGGTCACTTCGGGAAGGCTCCCGACGCCCACCGCCATGCCTGAACCAGCGCCATGCCCACACTGGACCCACAGCCGGACTCGGTGCCTGGCCCACTCCGGCCAAGCCGGACCCACCCAGGCCCACGGCTCGCCCCGTGAGGCGCCGCCCCCCGCCGCTGCTCGCCCACGCCGGGCGCCTCACCTCAGCTCACCTCAGCTCAGCCCCGCCGGCCCCGGGGAGCCCCACGGCCCATGGGACCGGCCGCTCCTCCCGTTACGCGCTCGCCGACGGCCTTAATCCTCATGCCGCCGCCGCGGCAGCTGGCGGCCGTGCGGAGAGAGGCGGGGGAAAGAGCGCCCGGCCCGGGCTCCTCCGTGAGAGGGCTGCGCCCGCCCCTCCTTCACACCCGCAGGGAGCGGAGCGGGGCGGGCGGCGCCGCCACACCCCGACCCGTCCCCCGCAGCGGGGAGCGAGCGCGGCCTGAGGAGAGGGCTGCCGCCGCCGGGCCCGCCCCACCTGGAGGCGGCGGGAAAGGAGGGAGGAGCCCGGCCGGGCCGGGCCGGCGGCGCCGCTCGCCGGAAACCGGGCGCGCGTCGGCCTCTGCCGCCGCTTCTTTCTCAGCGCCCCGTCAGGTGGAGACGCGGCGGAGGGAGGCTGCGGCCGCCCGGGGCCGGGCCGTGCTGTACCTGCGGTAGCGGGGGCGGGCGGGCTGCCCCCCTCCTTCTGCTGCTGCCGCCGCCGCCTCGCACCGGGACGCGGAGGAAAAAGGCCTTTTCCTGCCGCCGCCCCGCAGGAAGCGCAGCCTCCGGGCACCCCATTGTTCGGGGCGGCCCCCCCGGGCGGAGCGGAGAGGTTCCTTAATCCTCCCGGTCAGGCTGCCGGCATCGCCCCTACGCGGCCTCGACGGGCGACACGCAGCCTCTGTCGCGGGTTTTTTTACACAATTCCCGCTTCTTCCAGCGCCGCGGGGGCGGGGGGCACCAACCCTCGGCTCCTTTGGTCCTTCCCCCGCAGGGAAGAGCCCTTCTCCCCTCCTTGACAGGTGACAGACGGCCGGGAGAGCCGCGGGAGGGGCGCTGACACCACGTCAACCAGCCCTTGTACTTGAATAAAGGAAATAAGTCTGAATTTCACATCACCTTTAATCCCATTACTGCGGTGTGTTTATAAATAAACCAGCCTCTGTCACCTAAACCCACTGGCATTTGTAACTCTAACTTCAAACTACATTTGGTATATTCTAACTTCAGCAGTATTTTCCTTTCATACCACCGGGTTCAGACATACCCACTCACCCACCAACTATTTTTAAGCCTTTTCTCAAAGAGAACCAGAGCACACTCTTAGCACAAAATTTTATTTTACCCGGACCCCATGCTTTTTACAGTTTATACACATTTTACAACCAGAAAACCAAGGGTTCCAATTTCACCATGTGATAATCCATTTTTGTTTTGTATTCAGGATCTTTATAGCCCTTAGTAAAACACAGGTACATAAACTGCAACAAACTTGTAGCAGGACAAAAAATGAACAGTGCTAACCTTCTCTCTCAGGTGTGGACACATAGGATTTTGAACGCCACCATCTCCTGTGTTGGTAAAGGATGCAACACAACCCCCAGAGAAGCGGGTACGAGCGCAGGCTGCACCTCATCCAGACCCACCGGCATTACAGGAGGCCTTGCCGCAGACTAGAAAATACCCTCCTCTAAGCTTCACGTAAACCTTTAAACAGCGTTTCTTCATACTTGCATATGCAGTGAAAATGAGGTATAAATTAGTTGCTTTCATAAGGAATATTAGTATTCTGACCTAAGCCCTTTCGTTCTGCATGTTACTTTTCTAGGTAATCTCAGTAATAGCAATGAAGTTAAGGTGTCCAAGCAGACATTAACGTTTCTTTAAAACAAGAATACAAGATTTATACCAGATGATCAAAACAGAACACTTTAAAGTCTATGTTACCTTCAAGAGCCACTTTGTTTCCTAAGGCTTTGATGATTAAGACACAGTAGGCCATCTGATTCTCATGGGATAGTAAAGGTTGCACTAAATGGGAATAAAGAATCCAAAAACAGTCAATACAAATATTTACATCTACTTCTGTAAAATTTAAAAATCTAATACTCTGACAAATGCTTTTATACCTAAAACAGTTAATGCTGACTGCATGTTAAAATTTCCCATTTACCTAAGCTCTTCCTGAAAACCAAAGATAGTCTGAGTGGCACCTGTATCAGCCCTTAAGGAGTATCCACTCACACAGGAAATGGTACTTTCAAAAGCACTGGCAGCAATAGGTTCCAAATAAAAGCTCAAAGGATTAATTAAAAAAAAAAAAAAAAAAAAAGTGCTCCATTTGTCTGCCAAGACTGTAAAAAAAATGGTGAAAAATCAGCAATTTATTGATTCGCTGTAGTAGAAAAAAAACTTAATAGAATTACTAATCTTTGACCATCATAAAAAGTTGTTTCCTTTTTTTTAAGAAAAGCCTGAACTCTAACATTTGCACATCATAATTCTAATACGCAGCAAATTAGTAAGTTCCAACAACGGGTTTTATACTGAATGTGCTTTTGGGTTTTTTTTGTGTGGATTTGTTTTCTTTTGCTTTTAAACTTAGAGCAACTATCCATGCTTCAATACGAAGGCAAAGTGTTGAGTTTTTTAGGAGAAAAATGGTTTCACCCTGGTTTCCAAAACTGAAACTAAGACAGTAAGAGGGTAGTTCCTTCCAACCTCCCCATGAAAAAAAAAAAAACAAAACAGTCTTTTATTTTATTAAAACAGTTAAAATTTCTATGACAGACAGGGAGTTAAGACAAATTTTAGTGTCCTTGCTCTATGGCTTTATTGAAATCCTTAGAATAAGTGCCTGAATCTCAAACTGAACTAGGCTTTTCCATGAACTTGCCTGTGTAACTTCAGTGACTAACTGCTCTCCCAACAAGGAACAAAATCCCTAACACTTGTAGAGAAGTCCTATTACCAAGAGGCTTTTCTCCAGAAGCAACTTCTCATCATTCACATCCTTTGTCTCACTCAGTCCACTGAATACACAAGCAGGAAGAGAGTTCTCCAACACAGATAACGTGCACAGATGTGCAAGAAACCTCTTACAATAGAGGCAATGGTACGATAAGCAAAGAATTTCAACTGCTGAGTATTTCACACGAGTACCTATCACAGCCACAGTTCTGAGAAGTAGCAAAATAGTTGCTGCCTGGAATGCAGAGAGGAAGATGCAAGCTTCTTCCTCCGATTCTTAGCATTCCCAAGGGTCCGATTCAAACACTTCCTCTGACATTACCAAAAATGTAGATCAACATCATGCCATGTGGATGCTATTTGACCAATGCCTTAAGGAATGACATGAGAAATACTTTGCAGCCACTGGAGATTTGCTTGAAAACTATATTAAGTCACAGTACAATTATGGAAAAAGTCTAAACCTTGCTACTTATATACTAGGAACCGTAAAAGCAGCAGCAATAAATTTAAAAAAAAAAATAATTCTGCATTCTTCTGAACTGCTTTAACTACTGTTAAAAATCAGCATCTGGCCCTAAAATAAATATTGAATAGTTCAGATTTCTGGTGTTAAATGTTAAACACATTTAGAATTACAAGCAGAGCTACCATCTCTAGACAGCTCATGAGACAACACAAGCAATATACAAGATGAAGCTGTAATTTAAAGTCTCATCCGAGTCCCACACTCTGCTTTAGAGGGCTTAGTGTAAAATAGTCAGACTAATCTGATTTGTCTAAGAATAGAGAATTATCATCCTAACATGTTCAGATGTTGTGAGTACAAATACGAGATTTTCCTGTCATAAAAACATCCACCAATTATGCTTCAGACAGCAAGCCACTGCTATTGTGTTATTAAAAATTAACTGATGAGATTTTAGAGAAACAATCATATTAAGAATACTTAAGAAAGACTTCTAATGTAATTTTCATAAGTATACAGAGTTTATGAATCAAGGGCTGCTTTAGTAAAACTCATGCCTTCCAGTGCTGTCTCATGAGGTAACAATCATCATTTCTGCTACTGTTGACAAGTAAAATGATCCGTTTAGCAAAATCTTAAATAAAGGGATGACTGAAAAATATTTTAAATATTGCACAAATAATTTAACTGCAGACAGTACAAGACACTTAAAGCATTGATTTTTTTGTCAACATATGAACTCTATTATATAGTCACATTTTCTATAGTACAGGTTTGGGTTTTTTTTACAAGACATTTAAATTCAGCATTTACATAAACAATTATCTTTACAATCTGTTATAATATAATGTTAGGAGTTCCATCAGGAATTAGTTTTGCCTTTGTTTTAAAAGTTCATCAATCTGAGTTTTGTACATGTTTTTCACATCTTCGAGATCTAGTCGGAGTTCTTCAGCTTCCTCTGCTTTCTCTCCATACATCTGAAGAATTGTATTGTACCTTTGATCCAAATCCTGCAAGGACATGTAGTTTGTTATTTGACTGTTTTTCAACATAAAAAAAAGTTGCTGGTAAGATAGTGTTTTACACTATTAGGAAAAATAAGTGTAGTGTTATTTTATCAAACTACTTCACAATGACGCACATAGTAAACTCTTCAAAAATACTTTATGCTTTGATTCTCTGAATATGGTTAGATTTGTACTCTACGTATAAAAGGAGGATACTCCAAAGACAAAGATCCTTGACTACAAAGAATTAGTGCTGGCTTCAGAGGACATACTGAAGCACCTTGAAGTTCAGCTCCTATAAGCATTAAAAACAGCTGGCAAACTGCACTAAGTTTTACTACAGGAACAACCACAGTTTGTGAAATGCTTCATCAGAAAATTTAACATCCTGTATTTACAGAACAAAGATCATTTCCAAAATTATTCCAAAGCTATTTGCAATATTTCTACTTAAGTTCTTAAACATTCAGAGGATTAAAATATTTGTCCTAGTACCTGTATCACTACGGCACACTCATTCAGCTTCTGCATCAAACTCTCATAAATCCCCACTATTTATCAAAACCCCCCCTTTACTACAAAGGCTACTTCCAGATAAGTATCTTAAATGAGAGAAACAAAGAAGTTGTTCTCTCCCTGACTTAGCACGCCACCTTATGCACCGCACGCATTTCTAACAACTGCATTTTGAAGTGACTACCTAGCCATGGAGTAGGCATTTTCAGATTCTACTACGTAAAAAAAAAAAAAAAAAAAAAAAAAAAAGGCTCTTCAGTTATTTATGATTAGGGATGGATTTGAATGTAGGGGTATTCCTAAAAAAAACCCAAATCTGTTGATTTTACATCAGATTTATAACAGAAATACACTTACCTTTAACTGTGCACGTAATTTTGGTATTTCCTTCACTTTTTCTTCAAGTTCATCATTTTGATTTGTTAATTTAACCAGTTCTTCTGCCATTATTGATCGAGTTTTCTCAAGGTTTCCAATTTCCAGCTGCGGTAAACACTTCGAACAATTAGGGGGAGGCAAGAATTTACCGTATAAAAATATTTTGATATGGTAATTAAGGCTGCTTCTTAAACCAGACTATGAAATAGCACACCCCAGAAGCACTCTTACTTTCTTCTCAATCTGATCAGTGGTTTGATATTTTTTTCTTTTTCAGATAGACAAGTTAAGTGCTCTGGATAGGTCATTGCCAAAACAAAAAAAGGAAGCAACAAATCCTTCTCTTACTCATTCCTACGCATACCTCCAGCAGCTATTCAGGTGAACAGAGTTGTCATGAAAGCGGAAAAGTGAATGCACTCTGCTGTGAGGAGAGGGACCAACTTTTTGAATATAAAACCAACAATATAATATTGATTGCATTAGTATTTACACATACAAATGCTGTATTTGGTTATGTAAGAGTAACTAAAGTACCTGTAGATGTGAAATCTCTCCTTCTCTTAGTTTTAGCTGTGACTGAAGGTTTTCAATTATACTTGAACCTGCTCCCATCCTTATAGCATCATAAAGATTGCTCCCACTAGTAGCAATTGGCCCAAATGAGTGATCATGAGGATCATCCTACAAACAAAAGGTTAGAGAAGCTTAAAATTGGACAAAAATGCGCACCCTTTGGAATCTTCCCTCTCCTGAAGTACTACATCATTTAACATTTAAAATTACACTGTTACTAGGCAAGCATTTCAATGCTTAAAATTTGTTTTTAAAACAAAAGCGTATAGTGAATAGGTACAATTTGATATAGCTCCTTACTGGCAAGTTCTCATATCACCTGTACAACTGTCATTTAACTTGGGCATTAATAACCATATACACAGGAAAGCAGCAGAAGCAGTAGACTTCACACAGACCACAACAGTCAATGATACTGCCTAGGGAGCAGGGCTGTGCCCTGAACCAGGATTGCTAGTAAAAATAAATCAATTTACTTGACTCCTACTAGTGTTATTGAATTCTTCTAGATGAAATTAGACGTGTGAACTCAGTACCAATACACATAAATATTATTCTGCAATAGAAGTTTCACACTTTCACAGATGTTTTACCATCATAGACATCTTGTAAGCAGGTTTTAAACAAGGTAATTCCTATGCAGAAATGTCTAAGGCCAATATACTCTTGAAGAGTCATTTTCCACATTAATAAAGCTTCTAGAAGAGGAAAGAAAGCAGTCTGTTAAAAAAAAAAAAAGCCAATATAACTGATATATGATACCTGTGAGAGGAAAGATGTCTGAAGACCTGCCATGTCAACTCCACTTATGGAACTAGAGCGTGACATAGTTGGAGTACTTGAAACAGTTTCAACTGTAAATGACTTCCGATCCTTAAAAAAAACAAAAAAACCCCACACAAACAAAAAAGCCCACCACACCATCACCAATTAGATAAAGAAAAAACTTTATAAGATAGTGAGAGACAGATTCTGTAAAGAACAGACTGCCCTTTTCCACCAACAACTACAGAACACAACGCGACCGATAACCTTTCCCCTTCCCCCATTCCTAGAACATATAAAACTTCAATAAAGAATTACTGCACTACTAACACTTACAGCCTATGTTCAAGTTCTCAGACTTTTCAGGAAACGAAGACAGAAGCTTTAAATTACACCAAAAGAATTTCTTTTCAAGTAGCCAAAGGAGATTAAGAGGCAGTTTTGTATGCCCAAATGTATTACAGGAAGAATATCCTAAACCCAGAAGTATGTCTCTTTTTAGAATGCATGCTAATACTATTTTTTTCTTTTTTTTTTTCTTTAAATAAAGTGTATGAATTAAATTCTGAGATTTCTCACACGCTAATACCTTACTGATATACCTTCTGAACAGACTGACCTCTTTTTACAGACAGCATCTGAAAGTATGCTAGCCTCTGAAGGATAAAGCACTTAGATTTTAGAACTGGAGATGGTAAGAAACCAGTAATAGAAACAGTTTTACTTGAGTATCAATTGCTAATTAGCAGTAACAAAATTAGTGACTATTGAGGACTGTTCTGACTTGTGACTTAAGCTGGAAACGCAAAACAGGAATTCAATGGAAGCAATGCTAGTAGCCTAAGCAAAGAAAACAAGTAGCTTCAGAAGAAAAAGAATCCAAGCGCGTTCAAAAAATCAGAAGATTAAAACAATCATTATCTATATATTTGGTCTCTTCTCAGGTTAAATGGACTATTACTCAAGACTCATTTCAGTGAGTATAACACAAGCCCTTACTTCACTGGAAATAAAAGGCAGCCACAATAAAGAGAAAGCCAAGTCGCTAATGCCTAGGCTGACAGCATATACTGTACTGCTCTAAGTCCGCTTTGCTGCTTTCAACAGTTTCAGGCTCTAGATATCTCCTTGAATAATGATAGTATCAGTAAGATTGAACATTAGCTTTTAGTACCTTCTCCTTTGCTGCTTCTTGCATGAAAACTGCTTTCTTTCTTTCCTGTTCAACTTTCATCTTCTCCATTTCCAACTGAGTAGCTAGCAGCGTCTACAAAAATAAATACAGGTTGTTAACCTCCTGTTAGCTCTTCAACAACAGACTTCAACAATAACATAGATTAAAGCTGAAGTAGGCAATACCTTTTCTTTCTTTGCATCTTCCAAGGTTTTTGCATACTCATCTTTGAGCCCTTCTAGTTCAACCTCATACCTACACAGAGGAAAGAAAGAGGTAGAGAAAGTCAGTAAATAAGTATTCTGTGTTTACTTTATATTGATACAGTTTTAAAACAAACATAGCTTCAAGGCTTTAAACCATTATGAAAGTAACATGCTTCAATCTTCAGCATGAAACAAGATATCCTTAACAAGCTGGGCAACTTAATCAATAGCTGACAACATTTTCATAATTGTATTAACACTCAAAAGAATCAAGTCTTTTGACTTGCAAACAGATCTGCTGCAGATGGTTATGTCAGAGACAGCTTACTCCAATTCACTACAATTTTAAAGAGATGCTGTTAACCAAAAATGCAACTCACCTACTGTTTTCATCTTCCATTTTCTTCAATTTGTTTCTCTCCACTTCTAGCTGAGCCTGAAGGCGCGTATTTTCTTGCCTTAAAAGACTGTTCTGAGACTCAGTAGAAGACATCTGAATTTTATTAGAAAGAAGTTCTTCTGTAGCAGCCCGTTCTCTCTCAGCAGCGGCTGCTAGAAGAGTTTGAGACTCACCTAATATTAGGTAAAGAAAAACATGGAATTTAACCTTTTTGATCAAACATCTATAACGTGGGCCAATTATTTAAGCATCAAAACGGAATTTAAGATTTTTTAGAGTAAACTAATGTTTCTTTTTCAAACAAACAACAACAACAAAAAAAGAAAACCAAACCCAGAACTGTTTTCTGTTGTGAAGGAAATTACATATTTTCCACCATACAGTTAGAAGAACAATGCAGAATAAGGAGACATCATACTCTTTCAGAACACAGCAATATACCACTACAGATTGCTTCCAGAAAAGAAGCAATTTCTCTGGGTCCACCTTTGTCCATTTTATGCATTTTTCATTTAAAATAATATATTACTGCTGTATCAACAAATACATGTGTCATTACCCATGCAGTTAGGTAAGTAAATGATTCAAACCTTTACAACACAGAATCTAAGCAACAGGCTCGACAACTGAAAATACCGGTGGTCTTCCAATGTCTCAGTGTCCATCCTTCCTTTAGATGCTGTAAGGACATGTACATCTTAACACCTCTGTCCTACGATCTTATGTTACACCGTGTTTTAAAGAGAATCACTGAATTACCTGTCCGAGAACCTTGTCAGAATATCCCACAGACCATTTCCTTACAGAAATGCATTTTGTGCTCATCTCTCCTGACCTACCGCCTACGCTTTGGGCAAGTGTCAAGCCCTTTTCATTTACTTTCAGCCATATTGTGTCCTCATCAAGAACCTCATTGTTCAGTAAAAGCTAAAAACATCTTACCAAGTCTGTCAGAAAGGTTCTTTTCCAATTTTTCCCACGCAGAGGTCTGAGCTCCTAGTGTGGCTTGCAGATTTTCTATCTGCCGGAGAAGTGGCCGTGTAGCAGACGTAACGCTTTGACTTAGTTCTTGGTTCCGGCTCTCTGCTTCTTGGAGTCTCTGAAACCACAAATTAAATGTAACTAAGCCTTAAAGTCATATGAGGGATTAAAAGATTTATACAGAATTCAGCTAAACATGTAGCAGTTGCTTTATATTCTAAAATTTATATGTTGAGACTCACAATAAAGTATGAAATTTCAAGACAGAGGCCTAAAATTTTTAGATAAATGATAGAGCAACAGCCCAGAAATCTGCATCTCAAGAGACCTCTGGACATCACTTGAAACATTTTGGCAACAATCTATCTATTTTCTGGACCTTAAGAACAAGGCCCTTAATAACAAATGTTGTTAAGAAGCACCTAAAGAGTAAAATGTATTTGCTAGCAAGTTTAGAGGCCTACTACTTAATGGCTGTATTTTGTCTTATACTCGGAAGATAGCATTACATTTAAAAGGCATCATAAAAATTATGATTTTGTTTTCAATATGTGATTAAAAAACCCATTTCCATTAAGATTTTTATTGTTGTTCTACACCGGACAAATACTGCAGGTAATGAAAGCCTCTTTTTCAGGTTATCAGTGTCACACTAGTGTTTCATTTTTAGCTTTTAGAAGCCCTCTTTGCAGATACAAGCTGTCAGCATCTGTTTGCTATAGTACCTGTTGTAGTTCACCGATTTCTTGACGTAAATAGTCTTCTTTTCTTGCTGCCTGCTGTTCTGCACGTTGTAGCGCTAGCCTCAGGTCTGCCACCTAAATAAAAAAAGACATCATCACTAATCCCTTGCCAAAAGTTATAGTACCAACTATTCATTGCTACAGTCCTACACCATTTTAAAACACTGTTAGACAGGGTATGTCTATTTATAAGTTAAAGGCTTAAGTTTTGCATGCACACAAATAGTTATGCTCATTTATCTATCACTAAAAATTTTGTCCAATTACATTTCTTGAACTCTGCATCACGGTAAGACCACTACAAACTTAACATAGAGCCTGTCAAAGTCACTTAGTTTAGACAAGTAAAGTTAAAAGTATTTTTAAATAAAAATAATATTTTAAAGCTTAGCACAACTACCACTAAAGGCTGAATAAGTTCACAGGAAAGAAATCCACTGGTTATTTGCTAAGTACGCAAAAATAAGTTCCACCTTATATTACATCTGGTTCATTATGTCAGATGCATACACCATCCAAGTACTTTCATTTGTTCAATGAAAAAAAATGTATTCACTGCATTTAAGACCCACCTGAATTGCCAAAGCTTCTTGTTGCTGCCGCGCTTCATCCTGGGCTTTCTCCAGAGCTAACCCAAGCTCTTCCTTTGCCTTCATTTCCCGACTTAGGGCTGCTTCTTGTGCCTCACTGTCCTTTGTAGCATTTGCTTTATGAAGATCCGCAAGTTCCCTGGGGAAGGACCGGGGAAAGCAATGCACTTCCAGTTTATACAATGCCAACAGTGACCATGAATAACTTTCTTACATATTAGCATTTCACAAGCATCACACAAGAAATAGACACAGAAGCTGAATGTATGGTTGAAGACAGGCATGCAAATATCTGCTTACTTGTATGCACTGTCAAGTGCTGCCTGGACACTTCTGTTCCGTTCTTCAAGGTCTTCCACTTCTGCCTGAAATTTAGCCAGATCCTTTTCTTGTCGCTCCACAACACTGTTCAGTTGTTTAATGCTGTCTCGATGCTGCTTTTCAAGGTCTTCCTTGCCATCGAGCACCTATTAGAGTGCAAACAAGAAGCGTGAGACTAATCTGAGACTAATCGCAGCACGTGGGGTAGACAAAGCCATCTGAGAACAACGACAACTGGGACAACCAATTCAGGATGAATTTACACAAAATTACTAAACCAATCTAACACTTCACCAAAAGAGAAAGGTTTTGTTCCCTGGTCTTCCCCAAAACAGGGGGCTCTTCACCACAGTTTCATATGCGTCCTCATACTGTGTCTGTTGCCTCTAAGGTCTTGATTCAATCGCTAACTGAACAAAAAAAAAAAAAAACCTGCCCAAATTCTGCTGATACAGGTTTTCCAACTGAAATTTAGTGAACAGAATTTGGTCAGCCCACCTGAAAACCAGCAGTGCAAGTGCAAACAAGCAGCTGGAGAGATACCTGACCACAGCTGTAAAGTGTTCTGAGAATACACCCAGAAATTACATCACAGCATTCCAATAGTATGAAATAGAAAAGTCTCTCGGAAAAGAAAAAATCTGTCTATCTAGAGCCTCGCCAAAAGGCTACTCTGCAGCTAATATTTATTTTTATTTAAAAAAAAAAAATTTTTTACGTCTCACCTGTTTCAAATGCTGCAACTCCTCTTCCAATTCCTTAATCTTTTTGTTCTGTTTTGTGTTAATATTTTCTCTCTCTTTCTCCTTGGCTCTTAATTTCTTAATAATGTTGGAATTGTGCAGCTGCTGTTTGGAAAGCTTTTCTCCTGGGAAAAAAATTAACACAAAGCTAGTGCATATTGCTATTATTCTATGAACTGTTTCTATTTACATCTCCCCCTGCTCTTCAGTCCCGTGAAAATAATAAGCAAATATATATTGAAATACTTACTTTTATATTTTTTCATGCAAGTTCTTAAGATTTAAGTCTACCTTATCCTGAGACAACCCTGATATAATAAGCTATAGTGACATAGGATAGGAAAAAAATCAAAATGGCCTGCTCATTTAGTAACTATATTTTACTTTCAAAATTAAAAAGCAGTAAGGGAGACACTGTAGAAATGCCTTGAAAGATGCCCTACTTAGATTTCTGCTGAATGGAACATGGATTGTTATACTGCATGCTGGTTTTATCTCACAGGACCTTTAACGCACGCTGCAGAAAGTACCCCCCCAGCCACCTCTATTCGACTGATCGTTCCTGTTGCTCTTTGCTGTTAACTAGGTGGTTTAAATGTTCAGAAACATCTAACATGTTTCAAATAAGGGTTTCCCCCCCACCCCCTCTCACAAAGAATGCTCATATGTGAAGGCAGTACATTTCAAATTATTCTACAAATTTTTACTATTGATTTTTCTTTTTTAATTCTCACCTTCCTCCAGTAATCCTTTGATTTGCTCTTCTTTTTCTTTCAGTAATTCGGCAGTTTCATTAGTATTAAGTCTAGTAGCCAATTCTTCTTTAACAGTCTTTACTTCCTAAATAATAGGATAAATGCTTAAGACCACTTATTAAAATACTTTGCATTTATGCATAAATATAAGTTACACTGATCACCTTTTTGTTCTCCACTTCCTCTCGAAAGTCTTTCCTCCAAAAACAATTTAGATTGGAAGAGAACTCTGGGGATTATTTGATCAAATCTGATTCCATCAAGTTTTAAAAACTTCTAAGGATTGAGACTCCATAAATTCTCTGTATAACTTGTTCCAACTCCTTCTTCCATTTCACTTTCTATACTTTAAACTTTTGCAATATATTAAAACCAAACTGTTATATTCACACACAGGTACCAAATATTTTTTCTATTCCAGCTTACTACTGTGGCAACACAGTGACATATACAATGACAAAACAACTGTGAAATTTTTTTTTTTCCAGTTACAGATTTGAATTTACTTTTTGGAGACTAGCAATAAGCTAGAGAAATGTAATGCTGTGATACGAGGTCAAGAACATTTAAAACTCCATAAACTCCGTTGCTTCAGACTTCTGTGCCTATTCCAAATGAATCAGTCTTCAGTCCCTAGTTTGCCCACCAGTTAATCCTCTAAAGAAGCCATTCCCATTCTTGGTCACTTCCCCACACCCCCAGGCCATTCTTCTCTCTCACACCAATGCAAATGCATATACGGGTACAAGGGAAATGAAAGCAGATGTTAAACCTTTTTCTCCCCAAAATCAGACTAACTTTAACTTAAATAAGTTCCCTAACTCGGTTGACAACACAGCTGCAAGAATAACATGTGTCAACACAAGGAAATAACAAGCAGCCTCAGAGGCTAGAATCAACTTATGCTAGTTACTAATACCATGAGATAGACGTGTTACTCTTGTGCTTTTAGAATCATAGAATGCATTGGGTTGGAAGAGACCTTTAAAGGTCATCTAGCTTTCCCTAGCTTAATTTTTTTAATTAATCTACCTCAAGAAATACAATTTTGTTCTAAAATAATAAACATTAATTTCACTAAAAAGCCAAATTACCTTTTTAGCTGCATCTCTTTCCTTGCAGGCTAGCTGAAGCTTCTTTTCAGCATCCGCAATTCGCTGAGCAAACTCTTCTTTAAGAGATGAAAGACTACTGCTCTCTTCTTTCATTCTAAACATTTCACTACATTTAAAATTAACATTTCAGAACAGTTGCATGGTTATGCGACATTCCAAGCAGTCTGAGATAGGCTGTCTTAAATGCTTTTAAAATGTGTTTTTTTTATTTTACGCACATTAACCAGAGTCAAAAAACACATCCATATTAGAAATACTAATCAAAGATCTTTATTAATTTAGTAATTTACCCATGAAAACAATGAAATGCTTGATTTACCTTAAATGTTTTGCCCCTTAAACAAGTTCTTTCTGATTAACCATAGCCTGTATCATATACAGGGCAAATGATTAAATGTATTAAGATCAAGTAAGTCATTATATAGTAAGTTAAGATCAACTTAGTCATTACATATTTATCTGTAAATTTTTAAACTTGATATTTGATTAGTAAACTGGTAAATCAAACTTTTCATTTTTTTTTCCTTTTAAATAAATTAAATAAGGAATTCAGGTTTTTCCCTACAACCAGCCCTTCCACCACACTTTCACTGCCTCAATTTTAGGCAGTAAATTACTTAGTAAATCAAGTTCATCCATCTGTATCAGAAAAGTCAGTCTCCCTTAATAGCTGAATCCAGTCTTATAACAAAGGTCTTTATTAATAACCAAGTCTGACTCTACACATCTGTTCGTTATTCCTACTGCTTACTCACTGAAGAATCTTTCACCAACCTCTTCCCAAAAGAGACTTTGGCCCCAAGAAGTAACGTCTTTTAAAAAAGACCATCACAGTACATGCAATCATTATTTCCACCTTTCCCAAACAGTGCACATCCCTTGCAACCTTTGTTCTGGTTATAAAGCTACTTGTTTTACAATATTGTCTACTGATTGTATCACAGCAAAGTTACAGTTACACCCAGTATTGTGTATCTTTTCATACTTACTCTTTTAGGTTATCATAAGCTTCTTCCAGGCGCGCCTTTTCTTTACTAGTACTTAGTAACTGTATTTCCCTCTTCTCCAGTTTCTCAGTTAATGAATCAATCATCTGGACGATGTTTTTAAAGATAAAGATCAGATGAATGGGACAATTAAAACACAAGAGGGTCAGGCTTCCCCTTTCCCCCAAACCATTCCCTCCCAACACTATTTAAAGCTAAACTTGTCAATGTTTTTAGGAATTTGAGGTAAAAGCCAGTGAAGATTACCACATTTCTGCCACATTAATTTAGAACTACGCAACATTTAAACACAAGACACCTGTTTTCTACAGATGTAGAAATCCTACTAAGTAAGCACATGTGGCTCAGCTAAATTCCCTAATAAAATCATGAAATAAAATATATTTAATTATAAATTAAGTTTTAAAACAGAGCTGATAACCTATAAAACTATAGCTAACATTAACCATTAAGACTCCCAGTGCTCCTTCTACCACTCTTTACAGAATCACAGAATAATTTACACTGGAAGGTCTCTTCTGTGAAATATTAGCACAAAGCAGCAAAACAGCATCAGATTAGGGAAGAAAGCTTTCAGGGAGGGTCAAGAGATCTCAGGTCACACCATCAAAATAATTTTTAATACCAGATTTTAGAAAGCTAAATATAGAGAATGAACACAAACATACATGCAAATATAGAAATATAAACAAATGAAACATATTCTGTAAGTGTAGATCAATATGGCCAATGAAAGACAAAATTTGCCATGGTCCATTATAATGTATAACCATTTAAGTTAGGAAAACTTATGGATGACAGTCCATGGCTTTGGAGTTCCTTAAGAAATGTACACTGACATTCTCTATGCTTCACACAAAAAAATGTTTTCCTTACAACACAGATTACATTGGGGTCTTATGAATTCCCATAAGCAACTGCTTTTCCCTTATTACTGTTAGAAACAGCATCAGTGTTGCAAACATGCCTACAGGGCAAGGCCATGAGTAGGGCCCATTTATGTCACATACTAGGCACACAGACTATGAGCAAAGCAAAACGCAAAGAAACAGAACACACCTCAAAGGAGCTCAGAAATTAAAAACAAGGATAGACAGACAGGAAGGTGACAAAGGAAATGGAAAAAGATAGTGCGCACTATACATTGGTGGAACTGGACAAAACACATGGCTTCATAGCTACAGTTTAGCCTTCCACACACTTGAGTATCCTACTTTGCCATATTTCTAGTCATTCTATTCATCTAAACTAGCCATACAAATTTCTTTTAATCTATTCACTATTCATAACTATGCTTGTCTTCATTAAAAAGCCTAGCGTACCTTCTTTTTAAAAGTAAATATTACTTCTGCTAAGTAAACCCCATTAATTTATCTAGTAAAAAGCCCTCATTTACAGTAACTACTGCTATCCTCAAAGAACATGCATAATGCTCCTGGAATGTAATCAAGTTTTGAGGGTTTCTAAGTCTGTGGAAAATACGCTTGCAAAATATTATCTTGATTATTGCTGAAACACTAAAGGCTTGTAGTTTCATAATTCTAATTAAAACACTTAGGAATCTCCTTCACCTTTCACAGAAAAAAAAAATTACAACAGAGAATTAAAATAACACATTTAACCTATCAAGGCTTCCTGTTTGCTAGCACTACTCACAATTCACAATAATAACTAGGTGGATTAGGTGCAACCTGAAGCTATTGCTGGGAGAAGTCTCAAGATCGCGAGCTCTTGTCCTCGTGGGGGACTTCAATTTGCCAGACATCTGCTGGGAATACAATACAGCAGGGAGGGAACAGTCTAGAAGGTTCCTGGAATGTGCTGGGGATAACTTCCTGACACAGCTAGTGAGAGAGCCAACTAGGGAAGGTGCCCTGCTGGATCTGTTGTTTGTAAATAGGGAAGGTCTTGAGGGGAATGTGAAGGTTGGAGGCTGTCTTGGGAACAGTGACCATGAAATGATAGAGTTTTCAATTCTGCGAGAAGCAAGGAGAGGGGTCAGCAGAACTGCTACCTTGGACTTCCGGAGGGCGGACTTTGGGCTTTTCAGGAGCCTGGTTGACAAAGTCCCCTGGGAGGCAGTCTTCCAGGGCAAAGGAGCCCAGGAAGCCTGGATGATTTTCAAGAAGGAAGTCTTAAAGGCGCAGGAGCAGGCTGTCCCCATGTGCCAGAAGACAAGCCGTCGGGGAAAAAGGCCGGCCTGGCTAAACAGGGAGCTAGTGTTGCAACTTAGGGAAAAAAAGAGGATCTATGGCCTCTGGAAGGAAGGGCAGGCCACTCAAGACGACTACAAAGAGGTAGTTAAGCTATGTAGGGAAAAAATCAGGAGGGTCAAAGCCCAGCTGGAGCTAAACCTGGCTTCTGTTGTCAAGGACAACAAAAAAAGCTTCTATAAATATATTAGCAATAGGAAGAGGACTAAGGATTATCTCTGTCCTCTAGTAGATAGGGCCGGCAACATAGTGACCAAGGATGAGGAAAAGGCTGAGGTACTTAATGAAGTCTTTGCCTCAGTCTTCAGCAGTAGGACCAGTTGTTCCCTGAGCACCCAGACCCCTGAACTGGAAGACAGGGATGGGGAGCAGAATGAAGCCCCTCTAATCCAAAGGGAAATGGTGAGGGACCTGCTTCAGCACCTGGAGGTGCACAAATCTATGGGGCCGGATGGGATCCACCCAAGGGTATTGAAAGAGCTGGCGGAGGTGCTCGCCAGGCCACTTGGTATCATTTATGAGCAGTCCTGGACAACCGGGGAGGTCCCAGCTGACTGGAGGTTAGCAAATGTGACACCCATCCACAAGAAGGGCCGGAAGGAGGATCCGGGGAACTACAGGCCAGTCAGTCTGACCTCGGTGCCTGGGAAGGTCATGGAACAGATCCTCCTCAGTGCCATTACACGGCACATGCAGGAGAACAGGGTGATCAGGCCCAGTCAGCATGGGTTTGTGAAGGGCAGGTCATGCCTATCAAACCTAATATCCTTCTATGATAAGGTGACCCACTTAGTGGATGAGGGAAAAGCTGTGGATGTTATCTACTTGGATTTTTGCAAAGCTTTTGACACTGTTTCCCACAGCATTCTCCTGGAGAAACTGGCTGCTCATGGCCTGGACAGGTGTACTCTTCGCTGGGTAAAAAACTGGCTGGATGGCCGTGCCCAGAGAGTGGTGGTAAATGGAGTTAAATCCAGTTGGTGTCCAGTCACAAGCGGTGTCCCCCAGGGTTCGGTGCTGGGGCCGGTTCTCTTTAATATCTTTATCAATGATCTGGATGAAGGGATTGAATGCACCCTCAGTAAGTTCGCAGATGACACTAAACTGGGCGGGCGTGTTGATCTGCTTGAGGGTAGGTTGGCTCTGCAGAGGGATCTGGACAGGCTGGACCGATGGGCTGAGATCAATGGTATGAGGTTCAACAAGGCCAAATGCCGGGTCCTGCACTTCGGACACAACAACCCCATGCAGCGCTACAGGATTGGGGCAGAGTGGCTTGAAAGCAGCTCGACAGAAAAGGACTTGGGAGTGTTGGTTGACAGCCGGCTGAATATGAGCCAGCAGTGTGCCCAGGTGGCCAAGAAGGCCAACAGCATCCTAGCCTGTATCAGGAATAGTGTGGTGAGCCGGACTAGGGAAGTGATCATCCCCCTGTACTCGGCACTGGTGAGGCCCCACCTCGAGTACTGCGTTCAGTTTTGGGCCCCTCGCTACAAGAGGGACATTGAGGTGTTGGAGCGTGTCCAGAGAAGGGCTACAAAGCTGGTGAGGGGCCTGGAGGACAAACCTTATGAAGAACGACTGAGGGAGCTGGGGTTGTTTAGCCTGGAGAAGAGGAGGCTGAGGGGAGACCTTATCACCCTCTACAACTACCTGAAAGGAGGTTGTAGAGAGATGGGGGCTGACCTCTTCTCCCTGGTGACAAGTGATAGGACGAGGGGAAACGGGTTCAAGTTACGTCAGGGGAGGTTTAGATTAGATATTAGGAGACATTTTTTCACTGAAAGGGTTATTAAACATTGGAATAGGCTGCCCAGGGAGGTGGTGGATTCACCATCCCTGGAGGTGTTTAAAAAAAGGGTAGATGGGGCCCTTAGGGACATGGTTTAGAAGTGGCTCTTGTCAGGGTAGGCTAAAGGTTGGACTCGATGATCTTAAAGGTCCCTTCCAACCTCAACACTTCTATGATTCTATTTCATCAGAAATTTCACCAGTATTATTCCACTGCAGAATATCAACGAGTTTTCTACAAGGTAAGGTAGTTCAGCATCAATTAATTAATTCAAATAAGGTGACGCTGATATCTACATAAGGAGATGATAGGAGTTTCATTTGTTTGAAAAAAAGGGTGCATTTGCAAAACATATTTTACATGTTACCTTTTTAAGCTCTTGCTTTTCAGTGTCCTCTTCTAACAATTTTTCAACAGCATCCTGCTGCGGCTCAGTCTGCTCTTCCACAATCTGCTCTTCAACAGTTTGCACAGTGGCAACCAAAACATCTGGCTGCTCAGAATTAACAGGGGTCGCGCTTCTCCCACTCTCTTCCATCTCAGCTTCCTCAGCATGTAAAACAGGAGTGTCATTCAAGTTTTCAGATTTATTTTTCGGGGCATCAACCATTTCTGTCTTTGGCACAGAAGGACTGACAGCAACAGACGCTGAAGCAGAAGCTCTGCCTGATAACTCATCATCTGAATTTATTTCGCTTACACTTCTACTATCTAAAGACTGTACACTAAATGAATCAATTCTTTCAAAAGCATCAGAGGAGCAGCAGCTCTCGGTCATTTTTTGAAAGTCATCTAAACGATTATAATCTGCACAGGCAGATGCAGATAAAAGCTGAAATGATGTTTGCATTAGATGAAGACTGGATTTTGAATCTGCGGCTTCTTGTCTTGAACTTACTGAGCTCTCACTTATTACACTTTCATGGTCCAGAACTTCAATATCACTAGTTGTAGATGTCCCGGAGGAGAAAGTGCTAACTGGAGGTGACGGTGTATTGCTTTGCCTGTCCTCAGTCTTTCGCTCCTTAGTTTCCAAACCCACATCTTTTGTGCCTGCATGAAGAGGCTGTGAAGTAGTCTCTGATGCACCTCCCGTTACACCCCCTCCTACACCGGACTTTTCATTAAGAGCATCTTCAGGTACTTCCAGATTTAGAGCAGACACCTTTTTGTCAGTAACTTCATTTGTGCTTTCTTCATGCTTGGCATTAGATTTAAGTACAGATTTCTCTTCTAATTTCTCCTTGGGAACATCGAGGTTTTTCAAGTCCACCAGGCCAGCTACAGAGGAATCCTTCACTTCTGCCTCTGTCACTGGTACTTCCAGCTGACTGGGGTGTTGAGACTCCTTTAAAGTGCTTTTCACCTCCTCTTTGGGTCGCTGTGATTTGGCTGGAGGTTTGGACACGACTGGATTTTTCTGTATACTCTGAACATCTGTCGGAGAGAGAAAGGCACTGAAGAAGTTCTCAGATTCATCTACTACCGTCCTCCTCACTGGCTTAGTGATTGCTGTTGGTGATATTGGCTGATTCTGTGGTTCTGTATTCGAACTTAAGCCCCAGGAAGACGTATCCCATCCTCCGCTTATGAGGGAATTTGTTCCTAAAACAATAAAAAAAGAAATAGGTCAAGAACTCTTAAAATGTATTATTTTTCAGTATTTGTCTTTTTAGATGCAACAATTCAGAAAAAATATTTTCAATATCATATAACATAAAGTGAATATTATACGTGATCACAAACAGCATTATTTTTGTTACTACTTCCTTACAAAGCCTGGAACCAATTTTTAGACAAAGCAAAAGAAGCTTAAGGGAGACACAAAGTAATTTTAAGACTTAAGGTAGACACAGACACCTCTAGAAAGCAGGAGTACCTGAATGTAACCAACTCACTCCCTCCCTGTTAAACAGGAACTTAAGCAAAGGCAGAAAGAAACCATACACAAATGCAACAGTAAATCCAAGAGTGAGAATTTCAGAAAGAAGACGGAGAGAAGTGTCTGGGAAGAGGAAACAAGCCCACACAGCATTCTGAAAGCTATAAGGGCAAGCCTGGAGCGTATTTGACCACAAAAAGCAAGCATTTCCTTTGCCAAGGGTTCCCTTGCAAAAGGGAATGTGGGCTCCTGCTTCCTATAGTGAGAGGAGGCTAGGCAAAACAGTCTGAAAAACTATAGTTTAATAGTGTAGAATTATATAGATTACAAAAGGAGGAAACAATTAATAGGTCTTAAAAGTTATCTGCCAGTAGCACACAAATACTTCACACACCACACAGAAAACAGAGGAAAAAGCTTTAAACATTTGTGGAATTTACACTGTAAGAAGGCTTCTTGCCCTTTCAGTTTGTGACAGGCTTCGTGTTTTTCCCCTCACACACCAAGCAACAGCAAGAAGCTGACAATACACACTGTCAGCAGCCCAGCTAAGATGACAGTTTTCTTCTCCTGTGGACAACTACTGTCCTGGTTTCAGCTGGGCTAGAGTTAATTCTCTTGCTAGCAGCTGGTATAGTACTACATCTTGGATTTAGGATGAGAATAATGTTGATAACACACTAATGTTTTTAGTTGTTACTAATCAGTCAAGGACTTTTTCAGCTTCCCATAGAAGCTGAGAGAGAGCACAGACAGGACAAACTGGCCAAAGAAATATTCCATACCATAGACGTAATGCTCAGCAAATACATGGTGGTTGGCCGAGGGGAAGGATCCAGGATCACTGCTGGGGATAGTCTGGGCATTGGTCAACAGGCAGGGAGCAACTGCACTGTGCATCACTCATGTTGTATATTCTTTTATTATAATAATTATCTTTTCTTCCTTTGCTGTCCTATTAAACTGTCTTTATCTCAACCCAAGCATTTTAACTTCCCCCCAATTCTCCTCCCCATCCCAAAGGGCAGAGAGGAGTAAGCGAGCGGAGGGAGTTAAACCATGACAATGATTAGTTCTGAAGCTGCCCTAAACCAACATCAACAGTTTTTATTATTGTATTTCTTGCGGGTTTTCCAGGACTTCTAAACAGCAAGGATAATAAGAATTTCAGCATCAAATTTCAGTAGCATCCCAAGTCCAAAAATTGATTTTGTACCTATGAACATAATCTGGGTAATGTAACGATTTCAGGCTACTTAAAAACAAGCTCACTTTATACAGTAGCATCTATTAAAAAATGCCAAGTTATAATACTTAAAGCAGACTACCACTTTCAGAAACTGTTGATAGCTATTGGCCTAAAGATCTCAAATTCAGATAACTGTTGCCATCATTACCAAAAATACTACAAACATCTGATTTATTACTACCTTGTCCATGATTCAATAGCTTCGGAAAAAGCCCTGTAAATGAACTGTAACATTCAGAAAATATTTTTACTTCTTTTATGAACAAATATGTTTTCCCTGAAAAACAGATGCAGGCTGATCTTTGCTGCTTTCCTTATGAATGACAGAACTACTATAAATTCTAAGATATAAGTTAAATTTAAAAAAGGTTTGGACAAGTTTAAAGTTTTAAGAAACTTATGCACGACACAGCCTTCTATAAACAATTCCTGTAATTTAAGATGACACTGGACTATGTGACTGCTGAGCCCTTGCTCCCACAAAGGGACAAAGACATGCCAAACTGACCATACGCTTTGCTAAGCGGCCAACCCAGAAAATATTTTCATTTGTTAGTTTTCAGAAATCTAACTCTGCTGTGGGTATACCTGGAAATAACCTCATCAAAGACGTGCATTTCTTCTAGATACAGTTGCAATAAGGACACCAATTCTGGATGACTTAGTTTCCCACCCTTTTCTTCATTCATTCTTATATTTAAGCTATTACTTATGGGGAAAAAAAGTTTCTAACGAGACAGCTCCTTTTTGCTCTTTCACTTCCAAACAGCAATTTAGGAGTAATCATTCTTTCAGGTTCTGCACTAGCACACGTACCAAGGAGATACTTCCTCATAACCAAACTGTGACATTTTTTCCACCAACACATTCCTTTCAACAGATGCTGCAGGATCATGAACTTAACGCCACAAAGTGGAAACTTTACTTGGTTTATGTGGACCAGACTTTCAGCTTGTACTCTGCTCTTCCTGCCAAAAGGTGAATCCATGCATACAAAGAACGTAATCTCCTCTTTTTTATTAACAAAAAGGTTTTTATCACCTATTAGTCCCTCAGCAAAAAAAATAATGCCTTAAGAAATACGGGTATGAAGCATGGAGCTGCCCAAAGCACGACACTACTGACAAAAACCAGGTATCGCTTGTGCTGCTGAGGCTTCCTCAGCTTTTTGCCACTATTGTGCCTCCCTCACCTGGAAGCGGGGCACGAGAAACACCACAGGCGCTGCAGAACGGGCTTTGGGCAGGAGGGCCCGGTTAGACCCCCACAGGCGCAACCCCCCGGCCCGGGTTACGGGGGAGACAGGGGAGGGGGGCGGAGGAGGCGGGTGAGGGGAAGGCGCCGCCCTCAGCAGGCCGTGAGGTGAGGCGGCCCGGCCCGGCCCACACGGGGGGCTGGGGGCACGGCCAGGGCCGCCCGCCCGCGCTTACCGTCGCCGTAGTCGGGGATGACGGCGTCGGGCCAGGGGCTCTCCTCGGCCTGGATGTCCAGCACCCGGTCGATGGACTTCTGGGCCTGCGACAGCGCCTGCTTGGCGAAGCTGGAGAGCTGCGAGGCGTTGAACCAGCTCATCCTCCGCGCTGCCCCACGCCCTGGCCCAGCAGCGGAGAGGCGGGCGGGGGGCGACCCGCCCTCAGAGCGCGGGGCCCGGCTGCCGCGGCCTGGGGCTCGGCTCCGCGCGGCGGGGAGGGGCGGCCCCGCGTATGCGCGGCGCGCGGCTCCACGTCGCAAACAGCCCCGCGCGCAGCCGCGCGCCGTCCCCCTGACACGTCACGAGGGGGCGGGGCGAGGACCGTCATGGCGAAGGGGCCGGCCCGCCTCGGGCCCATCATGGCGGAGGGGCGGTCCTGGCTGTTGTGACAGTTCCTCCCCATTAGGTGCTAAAAAGACAACTTTACTTCCCACTCTTCTAAACCCCAACGCCTCAACTCGCTGTTTAAAGTCCCACGGCCTACGTGGGGCCTTCTCGATGCTTCCAAAGGTGTTAAAAATTATTAAAAGGTGTTAAAAGCTGAAGTGTCCCCACCTCAGTTGAAGTGGGAGGCTGAACAGGGGAAGTTAAAACACGGTTCATAGGCACGCTGAGGTACCCGCACCACCCACAGGAAGGTCTCTGACTGAAGCAGTCAAACAATGCCATAGAGTTTTTAATCAAAGTTATAAATGCTCAGGAACGTCCACTGATAAGCCACAAACTAAGGTATCGTTATGATTTTTTATTAATAAATACCTTAACAGCACCAATGATACTTGAACATGACCCTGCATCCTGTGCACCGTGGCTGCCTGGGGACTGCGAGCAGACATGTCCCTGTCACCTGCAGCTGATCACCTTGTCCCTCCCTGCTTGCTTGTAAACAATCGTCTCTCCCACACCGAACACCTGTCATAAAATTGGTAAAATCAATACCAAATATGAGGAAAATGCTCATTTTAATCTACCGCCCTCTTTTGGTTATAAGGTGACTCAGCAAGCATAGAGGAGTGCTACAATCTAAAGCCATATCACTGTGGTTCCTTTTTAAGGGTCTTCTCTTTGCATATACATTTGTACACATGTTGAAAACAAGACTTTTGGCCACCTTAAAATTTCCATGTGTCTGAAAGTATATTAGCATTAACATTTTGACAACAAAAACTGGAAAAAAGTGTATTCCTATACATCGGAGTTCTGTACATTAATAAGCATTTATACAAATATAATCCACCAAATATTGGCTTCTACATACAGTTCTGAAATATGGTGATTCATTTGTATTACCTAACCTTGAACAATGCTAGTACTAACATGAACATTTCAGGTTGCTTTAACACCAACAGAGTATGTTTGTTTTACAAGGTGGTACAGACTTCTCTCGCTGTATTTGCAGTTTTCTTATGAATAAATTAAGTGGTAAAGTGAAGCTTGAACAACATAGTCTGTGGTGTAGTAACATCAGCAACTGCAAGTTCCTGGCCGTCCACAAGCCCCAGTTCTGAAATAGAAAGAAAAGTTTAAGTACAGCAAACTCATATGGTTTGTCTTTTTTTAAATTAAAAAAAAACAAAAAAAAAGTTACGAATGCCATTCCTACAAACCATAAAGATGATGAAATAAAGCTGCAAACAGCTCACTAGCTAAACTAATATTCATCTAATTCAACCAGGAAACTAACAGACCTTGTCAAGAAATGTGTAAAACACTACTGAAGTGGGTTTAATGCACATCAGTTATCAGCTTGCTTTGTCGCAATGCTTTCCTCTGCATTTGCCCACACCTTCACATTTAAACACTTCAAAGCTCACCCTTGAGCAACCTGCAAAAGGTGTATTGCACGTAAAAGGATAATGAAGTACATTCTGCCACATAGTGAGGAATTAAACCAAACATGCCATATAGAGGGATGAAACTGACTGACTGTTTAGAGGAGTATCTTGAAAACCTGCATGGGACAACTGCATGATACCTTTTAGTGTCTTGGAAAGATTTGGCCTTGTTCGTTCTTCAATTGAAGCTACTGTCTGAAAAAAAAGGAAAAAAAAGCCAAAACATTTCCTTTCAAATTCAGGAAAGTAAACTTAAACCATTAAAGAAAATTACATATGTTGAGATTACCTGTAAATAAAGTGTTTTATTTCCCCCATACATAGTTGCCGTGATTGCAGGAGATTTCATTTGCCTATATATAAAACATGTCAAAAAAACAAAACAAAACAAAACAAAACAGAGAATCAGGGAAAAATACATTTAGAAATTATCTTTTTGGAACACTAAACTAACAAAAAATATTAAACAAGTCAGAATAGTTGCACACTTACAATGAAGCATTATTTGTCAAGTAATCCAAGATCTCCTGTAATTTAGCTGATGGGGAAATCTCTATGTTTTGGGGAAGCTGGCTGCAGGCTGGACAGTTCTCCTACAACAAAGTAGCACAAGAATGCACGTTATGTTAAACATGATTTTTAAAATGCTGCTAATAAGGTCTCAAAACTATTTGTGTGGTTTTTTAAAAAGAAGTTTTAACTCTAGAAATATTAATACGGTTGCAAATATTAATGACAAAACCCAATTCCTCGTGAAGCCTGTCACTGTTCGACTGGCTCCCAACAGTAGCTAAGTGTTTATGAACTACAAATTTCATCTGACATAAAATTTAATATTACAAACTTTCAAACAATGGTTGTCATAACCTCTTTTTGAGAAGATTTGCACATGAGTCTTCTTAAAATTGTGTATGTTATTTCATATTACAGGGGAAAACTTCAGGATTCACTTTCAAAATAGTCAAATACTGTTTTCCTCTGCAGGTGGCACAGCAGAAACAGTTGAGATAACACTGTTGCAAGAGCAGACAACACAGAAACACCTGTCTGAAGAACCCATACCAGAAGCAACAATTAGATACACCATTACATATACTATGCAACAGTTTTTGGTAAACTGATGGGTGTAAGACAGGGTTTCATTACCAGGTCATCAAATAAAACATCCATTGATCTGGAGGTAAACAGACCTGCTACTCTACATGGACGGACTGCCACTGTCATCACTATTAGATGCCAAAAGCACAGAAGTTTAAACAAAAACATCCTACATGCTGAAAACAATACTCTGGAGAAGCAGCAGACTAATAACATTGTAGTTTCTGCTTTTAAAACTTCATAAATATTATTATTCAGTGCTAGGGACCAAGAGATTCAATACTGGGTTTCAGAAATACAAACAAACTGCATAAGTTCAATAAAAATCAAGGAAACAACCCTGCAAGCCTTTAATGGCACTAACCTTTCTTTCAGCTTCAAACGTGTATGTGTATAATCCATCCACATCGTTAAACACCAAGTAGTTGTTAAGAGGAATGTATGCACTATAATGACAAATATGTTAGTGTCAATACATGTCATTATGTTAGAAACCATGTATGTTATTAATAAGAAATGAAATACCTTGTGGCTATTTTAAAAACTTCAGTGGCGCAAACAGCTGGAATGAGAAAAAAAAAAACAATTTCTTCACTTTCTGTCTCAGAACATATAGATATCAGTGCACAGAGTTGTACCAAAGAAGTGACAAAAAAAAAAAATCAAGTATAAACAACTTGTAAAGAGAAAAATAAACATCTGAAGGCAGCTGGTAGCTCTATGCATTAACACCAGAGATTTGGCACTAATCTGAGACTACATTAAGCTTATACATACCCTGTTTTTCAATTAGTTTTTTTTCCCCAGTCTAAAATGCTTTTGCTCACTCCCACAGTCATACATAAGCTTAACATTTATACAGTCACACACAGCTTCTCTATGGAAAACAAAAACAAGACTGTAAGAATAAATCAGACCCATGTAAAAATTACTACTATCCTCACTGAGTTCTCTATTACAAAATGCTGCCTTACAAAACTCTAAAGCCTATAAAGCAGAAGTGAAATGAGTTCTTTTAGCATACCTGCAATTACTGCATTTGTAGAAGCTACTGCTGGAATAATTCGTTTAACCACCCCTGTAAAAATAAACCATACAACTTTGTCTTTTCCAAGAAACTACACTGAGAGACAACTTGTAGCCAGATTAATTACAGAAGCGTGTGCCCAAAGGTACTGTAAACTCTCCAGGAATTTCTGTAACAATAAAGTGTAACGGCACGTTGATAGAGTACTTTGGCATTGTTTTATTTTAGGAATGAATCAAGTATGTTGAGAAAAAGAAAGTATCACAAAAAGAGAACTAGTGAACAAATTCTACAAACAAGTATTTTGCATTTAGCACTGAAAATTAATTTAAAACTCAGTTCTATTCCTGTTTAACTGGATAAATGCATAAAGGAAAAATACTTGGTTTTGGTATTCCTTCTGCAAGAACAGGCTTGCCAAACTGTATTGGCATCTTCGTCCAACTCTTATTCCTGAGCCCATCCAGTCAAACAGCACACTATACACACCGATATAAAATAAAATTTCCCAGGCGGGCAAGTTTGTACATGGGGGCGAATTCCTAAGTAGTCTGAAGTTCCTCTGCCTTCTCATTATTGACTTGTATCTCTTCATACCCAAGAAAACCTGCATAAAACTTTTACCTTTGCCTTCTTTTTGCTATGTACTTCATAATGAAGCCACCTTCAAATGCTGAAAACTGTGCAGCCATTTGCAAGTACATAATTATATTTCATAACTGAAGTTCACATTTATCTGTACAAAAAAAATACTACTACAGAAACCAGTCTAAACTGCTCCAAAGAAAAATACCGTCTGCAATATACTAGGTGGAATCTGAGGAAGATACACAAGGAATCAGTTCCCCCTCTTTTGACAGAAAGGCACATATTGAGGTTCAAGTGTGGTATTTCAGGCCCAGCATTTCAAATGCATTCTCAGTACTACAAATCAACAAATAAACAGAAGTTACCACAAATTCTGGAGATTGTGTATCAGATTCTCCACTTCTTTTCTGTTTGGTTAGCGTTTAAAATGCTGATTAAATGCGTGGCAGCATTCTGCACTTGCTTGTGAACAGAGGCATACACAGCAGTAAAGAACAGATGCTATAGTCTTAACCAGACTAAACTGGCATAAAGTGTTGCTGTTGCTAAGAGGCAATCACCGTCTTTTGTTCCTACTCTTTGACCCAGCAAAAGTGGTCACAGTGTAATGCGAACTGTGGAGCTGCTCCAGGTTAAAAATAAAACGGCAAAAAGAATGTTCAGTTTTGTCCCAGATGAGTTCCTCTGATTCATCATGAATGCCTAAACATCTGATTCATCATAAAATATTTGTGCTGGCACAGGAAACAAGCTGCTTGTTTCTGTTTTAAGATGTTAAGGGTGAAAATAACTATTTCTTTCTCAGCAGAGCTGCCAGCTTATTCATAACAAATACAAAGAATGACAATCCAGCCTAACTGCAAACGCCACAAAGTTAGTGAAATGCCATACCCTTACCTTGGGTGAGTCTGTAGGTAACACCTTTAATATTAAATTGTGATGCTCTTTCTAAAGACTTCTGGTAAATCCACTGTATATGTTCAGGGTCATCTCCATCCAATGTAACACCCTCTACAGCAAATTTAAGAATGTATAGATAAATTACAGTTATAAGAGTTCTTCAAAAACACAGTGTTCTTTTTGTCTAAAAAAATAATCCCTTCGTTTTAATTTGGGTTAAAACAAATACCCCACTAAACTACTAAAACTCGACACTTTAAATAATCAAAATATAATTTCTACAAACATTTTAAGTTCTAACACATTCTATATACAAACTATCTTCGCAGATTTATAGAGCTGTTACAGGTTACGTTTTGAGTCAGGGAAGACACTGTGCAGTATTAGAGAGAGAAACACATGAACAAATATGGAACTGGAGAGCAAGCCTGAGAAGAGAAAATCCATCACCAGCTCAGAGGAGGCCTAATATTCAATACGACAATGAGTCATGTAAGGTTAAAAGGTAGGAGTGGTTTATTAAAAGTAATATTATTAAAAATTGTGTACACTTAATTCAAAACAAATTCATTAAAATGAGAAATGTCAAGTTTAACACCAGTGCAATAACAATTACCTCCAAAAGGTTGCTCCTTTGGCCACTGCAATATCCTGACATACTCAATGCAATGCTCCGGTAGTCTGGGCATCGACGCAATAGTACACATGGGAAAATTCACCTGGTGTGGTGTGGGCAGGGAAAGAAAACCAGACGAAAGCATGTAACACATTATCTATAGTACCAGGAAAAGAAACAAGCAAATCAGAGGAATACAAATAAAGGAAATATCACTGGTTGCACTTACCTGGGGCGGATAAAGCTCAAGTGTGCATTCAACACATGCTGTCATACCAGGAATAATCACACGAACATTTCCTTTAAAACCTTCTGTCCCTCCATCTATTAATGGTATGATGGAACTTGGATCCAGTACACCATCTTCATAATGTAAAAATGACATCTAATGAATAAAGGGGGGGAGTTGTTGTTTTTTGTTTGGCTTGTTGTTTTTTTTTTTTAAACAAGTTGCAGGAGGAAAAAAAACCTAAAAATGTTATTCTTAATGGTACACCACAAGACTGAATGCTTAATATACAGTTTATTTTAAGGGTACGTAGTGTATAAAACACTGCTTATTTGTCAGTGTACAGGACTTCATCTACCACCTTCACCCTCCACCTCCCCCTCCCCTTATCCCCCTGATAAATGCTATTATTTCCTTATAGTATAGCAGAACAAATGGTTGGTTAGTTTGAAGGATTATTCTTGGTTTGTTGTTTTGGTGTGGTTTTTTTTTTAATACTGGTAAATAATCAAGATCATTATTTTATAAACAAATTCACAATGATACAACTACCTAGTTCAATGACCAGCTTTCTACTACTCTGAGGCAGTGGGGCTCCAAAAGATGACATTTACAAGTTGCGGCAGGATAAATACTGTCTGGCTAATGAAAAAGAATGTTCACAATGGAAGCATCCAGGGAGGCTGCAGAACTTCCCTGCTTACGATTTTCAAAAGCTGACTGCACAAGGCCACAAACAATGTAATCTAACTTTGAAATTACCCCTGCAGGGCACTGCACAAATGTTGGCTAACACTCCTGAAGAAAAAGGCAGGAAAGAGAGCATGCATTTTATCCTGTTCACAAAAAGAAAAAAGAAAAGAAAACAGAAATAGATACAGAAAGCTGTGAGTTTCAACAGTCCTCATTTCTTTGTAATGACACATTCTAGACAAATCTGTTCAATTTTAGTTATCTACACCCAAGCAATACCCAGGCTTTAAAAAGATTGAAGATTTTACCAGCATTCCATTTATCCATCTTCTTGCAATTATAGAGTCCAGCCCACAAACAATAATATGAAACTCTAGGGGAGAAAAAAACATTATCTAAACTCTATAGTAATGCATACTTCTTAAAACAAGCAAAGTATTCTGTCCATAACAGTCCAGAGGAACTGACGGCAGTTTAACTATGTTGCTTAGATTACCTACATGACAGATGCTTTTAAGTTTTGTCTATTTTTTATTTCTACTTCCAGTACATTGTAGAAGACTGAAATAATTAGCAATCTAACTACCAGGAAAAGCAGCGAGCAGCAACAACTGCAATGTTCCCCTAAAGCAGCAGTGGGTGTTTGGCAGGCAAACAAATACTACTTACGTCGATAGAAGCTTTCATCCATGTCTTGAATCTTTTTAAAATACCTGAATATAAGCCCAGTAAAGGAATATATTTATAAAGTAGTTAAGTTTACTGTTTTCTATTTGCTATCCTAGAGCCAGAACATTATCTAACTTACTACTATAATTTTATATGACACTTTTTAAAAAAACTAAGTAATTGAAAGATTTGAAATTCCCACAGTTGAAGCTGTAGCATCTGACAAAGGACATAATGTAATAGTCACACACAGGAGAAAGCTCAGCAGGCAAACTATTTAGGAAGCTCAAAACATGTGCTCTCACAAAGCCCTGTATCAGTAAGTGCTCCTCTTCTAAGCTGACATCTCCTACCAGTACATACTCAAAACACTCTGGTGAACAGACTTGTAATTCTACTGTCTCAGTAAAAATTAAAATATTGCATTGGAATAAAAAGACTCAGTGGAAACATACAAAATAGTTCCTTAAAGCTTAGCCTTCTTTCCCCATGCGTATTTCCTGTATGCTAATGCCACTGAGAAAGAATTCTCAATCACCAGCTGAATGAATCTGTTCTTTATTGTATGAAAAAGAGAGGATGGCAGCAAAATACTTTAGATAGTCTTACCACCTACAGAGTTTGCAAGGCTTTTTGAAGCTTTCAGGGCCACTACTTCTCTATAAAAGGATACGCTACAACAGCACAGTTGGGAATGCGGCTGTTTAGAAATTCTGCTGCAACTTCTGCTTTTGGTCGCCCAACATCCTTCGGTCTGCGGAAAAAACCCAAGCAATTTCAAATGCACTATTTTGGTAGATTCAACCTTTCCAGACTCTACACATTGCAACACTGAATTAAGTGACTAATTGTTACTTTAGGACAATTTATTGATATAGATAATATTAAGACATCCCTGTAAAGCATCACATATGAGAGCCCCAGAGTTATCTAAATATGTCCATGTAACTACAGTTATCAGCACCAAAAAAGCCAACAATTTTTCATTTTGCTTGCAAGAAAAGGGTACCAGAAAAATCAATATTTCAGTCTGTGTTCATTATTCTTCAGTGTCGCCTTTTCCAACACTCATTAGCTGTATTTGAATGGTAAGTAATGTATGTTAATTTTCTTCACACTCAAACTATGACACCACAGATCTCAAAACAAGAAGGAATCACACACAGCATTTAGTTAATTATGAGTACTATTATGACACGGAAGTTCAATAATCTTTAGTGACATCTTGTTCAACCAAAATAATGATCATATTCACATATTTTGTTTAGATACATTTTTCAAAAGAAAAAAAAAAAAGTCAAATCATGAAAATATCACTTACCGAAAGAGAAACTGTCGGTTAAGATTAGAAACATCTATAGTGTCCATGTCAATAACATGGATCTGTCTGAAGCCAGACAGTGCCTGTGAAAAGAGGTAGTCAACTTCATTTAATAGGAAACGAAATGCTTACAGTGCTCCAGAATTCATTCCAGCTGTCAAAAAAGCAACCTTTGGAGGAACAAACATATTGGCTCTTCATTCTCTGTGCAGACAGGTATATGGTTGTTCTTTGTTAAAATAACGTTCTTTGTTGGGTTGCTAATGCTGATATTTAGACAGACGGAATTAGTAACACTTCAATGGTCAAAGAAAATGTTCTATTGAACGCAGTATTGCTTTAGCCTACCTAATCATAACACAGGGAAGTCAACGGTAGGCTGATCTAGAAGGGGAATTTGCAGCATTCCCTCACAACTGGAGTAAATCAAAAGCATTCATTGGGAGAGAGAACACATAATTTGAAGAAATGCCATAAGCTCTGCCTCGCTTAGCAGGAATAGAAAAAGAAAGTTTAATTCCTCTAACATTTTAAGTTTTTGAACATTCACCATTTTCACAATTGGCATAAATGAGTCTCGTATGTCCACCCGTAACTCACAGTTCAAAATAAACCAGCATTCCCCACTGCATTCCATGCTAGAACAGAATGAAAACACAAAAAGTCACCTCACTATCTAAGAACATGCCAAACTTCTGACAGAAGTTCTGCCTGATCTGTTTGCATGCAGCCCATCACTAGATTTGGCAAATAATAACTTTAAAGTAAAACTGACTTAAAACTGTATTGTAGGTCTGATGTGATAAAGTAATAACATCTGTCGCACAAAAAACGAATGTGAATTGTGGTTAAAGGGAAATATATGCTGTAAAACACTGGCTTTAGAGAAAGGAAATGTGTTGTGATATTCTGAAGCGACCTCAAAAAATGTCAGTCCTGTCCGCTAACTTTTTTCCTTTTAGACTCAATCTTGTTAGAAATAAAGACTTACAAACTTTGCATTTTACATTTTCTCAATAAACAGAGCCATCATCCCATGTGTAATAAGAATTTAAAATGCTGTATCGGGAAACCACTTAAATTAAAAGCAGGACTAAATTTTTTCAGAATAGAAACTAACTTCTGTAATAAAAGCAGCAAGAATTTCTGTATGTCATACTGGATATCCCTGGTGCTGAACAATCATTTTCTTCCATTGATAAATGTTCAGCTTTTGCTCAATATTATCAAAGCAGGCCAGAAGAGCATGCTAAAGAGAAGAGCAAGCCTGGGACATCATGAACATACAGACTGGAGTCTTTATCGAATTTATATTCATTGACCCAAAGACATGAATACATATGAACAGAATCTAGATTTACTTATGTGCTTATCTTTCTGAAAATTATAAATCATGATAACTTAAAACCTTTTTGAAGAGATGGGAACTAAGCGCACACAGCAGACTTACAAAGTCCCTTAACACATACAAATCCTCCCTCCCAAGGAGCCATCAACAAATTGAATCTGTTATGTCCCAGTAAATCCATAAAACAGTAGCTCTGGGCAAAGGTTAAATCCACTAGCAATAAATTCCCAAAGAAAGAAAACTGCCTTGGAGCTGTCATAGTTTCTTTAAGTAAAATCCTGCTTAAGCATTGCAGTAACAAATCAGCAACCAGAACAAGAGTATACGTGAGTGCTGGAACTGTAAAACCACTAAGTTAATGGATCTGGAATGCCTGGCTTTAAATGAGGCTATTGATTTATCAATCACCTCCAGCTTGGAGGTAATCTGGAAATACTGAAAAAGCAGTACATAAATATCATAGTAAAATACACTAATGCGTAAGTGCTAGTATAAATTAAGGAAATAAATTATTTCATAACTTATTATATCGATCCACACATTTTCTATGGAATCCGCAAAGACAGAAATTCTTCTTATTAAATAAAAGCATGGAAAAGTACAGTATTAGTCTAAACTACCAAGTTGTGGTGGTAGTGATACACTATGATGTGATGGTAAGTGATACACTATGATAAATATGAGCGTCTGCGAGGATAAAAACCATATTAATAGGATAATTAAACTTATACACATTTTTTGTGTCTGACAGCACATGATCCCATGACTGCATCTTAAACATTTAAAAAAATCCTTTTCAGAACACGTAGTGAGCAAATACATTATAAACTAACACCCTACCATGAAAACTACAGAATACCTTGTGGTTATCTGTGCACCAGGGAAGTACTGTAATATTCCTTCCCTGTTCTCACACTATTACCTATTCCTCCTTAGCCATTTCTATACAGGATGGTGCGTGTTGGTCTGACTCAATAAAGCTGCCGATACATAGGCTGAATTCAGCAATACAGATGCAACTCTGAGGGAGTGTTCAGGCTCCGCAGACAACCTCCCATTTACTGATCTCGAGGAACTGGAAAAACTGAAAGCTGCTACTTGGGAAGGCTAGACAGACTCCACGGATGGGAAGGTCACCACAGACACAGAAAGCCTGGCTCTACTAATTTCACTATGAAAGAACATAAATAATTCCAGCAATTCTGAGCTCACTTTGAATTAATCCAAAGATGTAAAGTAAACTGAAATTAAATTCAACTTTGACTGTTAATACTAAACTTTGTACTAGCTACTTCTAGCAGTTTAGAGTATGGCTTTTCATCTGAAAAGATACATTTTAGCCATTGTATTCCAAACAAGGCTTATTTGTATCATTATGAGCATGATTTGTTCTCAGTTTACTTCATTTTTCTACATCTGGTAATTAGGAAAAATTACATCATATCTAGGGCTGCAGGTGAACTTTCGTCTACACTTCATGAACAGCACCATGTTGTCCCTCATGAAAAGCTCTGAGATAGCTAAATAAATACCATGCAACACATCAGACTACCACCTTTCAAGCTTATTAACAAAGTGCGTTCTTCAAATTTATTGTCTGTATTGTCATGTATTTTATACATTTTGATTAGAACTTAAAAATACATTAGCTATATACAATCAAAAATGTCAAGTTAACAAAGCACAAAAGATAATTTCCTCAAGGGAAAAAAAAGACGATTCTAAGAAGCAAAGGGTGAAAACTGGGTAATTACCAGGTTTTTCAGGAGTTCGCATCCTAATCCTCCTGCTCCAATAACTAGTACTTTACATGTGCTTAACAAAAACTCAAGAGCCTGCAGAAAATATAAAACAAAAAATTAATACACTAAATAGGAAAAAATATAATTTGTCCTTTGCTTCACAATCCTTAAAAATGCGTTATAAATTTTCAGTATCTAGTAAGTTTCACATAAAACAATTCAGATCAATAAAACAGCTTGTGTTTACAGAGGTAACTATATACTGGACTTTAATCGGTTGTTGAGTTCATGCAGTTCCTATATCCCAGCTTACAGAAAAGCAAGACCTTTGTCAGTATCAGTATTCTCTTTATATTCATTTTGACCATGAAAAAAGCAAGTTCTATCTTTATAATTATTTGGTTTAAGGAGGTGTTTTCTTCCTCCAAAAATTGTACTGATGCATAATACAAAATAAATCTAAACAGACAGAAAACATTGCTGGCCAAAAAGAATTGACTTTTTTAACTATATAAATGCTTTCTGTGAACTGTTCTATTAGACTCCTGCCTCAAACTAGTAAATAATGGTAACAGTAATTCAACGGTAAGCTGTGAAACAAAATGTACCAAAAAAGGAAAACAGAAGAAATAATTAAAAGTCTAAATTTTGCTTTTCCCTACTAAAAATCTTTCCCAATTCTCTAAGTACTCACATTAACCTTAATTCCTTCAAGTACAAGGGATTCCTTACTGCATCTAATTACTTAAAAATGGAGAGACAAATGCTGCTGTGTTTCATGCGGAACTCAAAAGCAGAGTATAATTCATATGTTGTTATACATTTATATATATGATGACAGCAAGCTTGTAGTTGACAGTGTACACTTTAGAAATACAAGCTTATAACAAGGAATACATGTTCTTCTAGCGACATAATGTTCAATTGATTAAAATAGAAGCTTTTCATGCAGTTCTATCATTTGTACACTGCTGGTGGTCAATTAATGAAACTGTTTACATTAGTTTGCAACACACGCTACAAATTTTTTATTTAAAGTAAGTGTTTCTCACTTGAGTGCCTGGCTCGAAATCAGGATGTGTGAATGGTCCAGATCGCTCGAGGAACTTCTTTACATGGTTCCAGCGACCTTCCCAGTCTCCAGTGTCCCCACACCCACCATCAACAGCCATTCTGCACAGAACACAGTAAATTCAGCTGCAAAATCATAGAGAAAAAGCCACACCTCTAAAATGTATTTTTTTCTTTATATATCTTAAAAATACCTAAATTATTGACCATTCATACAAATGCATCTGCCTATTTTTTATGCATGTAAATTATGTGCATGAACATTTGCATCAGTGAGTTTTATTTGTGGAACTAGAAAGCAATAATACAAATATGCATAGAGGGGAAAAAACTCAGGCATTTCAATCAATCCCACTGATGTAGCTGTTACTAGTAAAAGTTGACCTGAAGTGAGAAAAAGGGTCTAGTCTTTTTGCTTTTATTTTCCTTATATTTAAATAGGACACAGAAAAAGAGTCTGTCCCTTTAGATTTTGAGGGTGATTGTTTTTTCAGAGTCAAGCCTTGTATCCTTTCTTGACAGGCTTTTTAAGTTCATAAATCATTTTAGAATTATCCATATGTAACTACAATTGTGAGGCACTGAACAAATAACAGTATCATGCACGAACAGTCTCCTGAGTCTTCATAGGAGTTTATTTAAACAAGTGTTAAAAAAATACAAATCTTGAATGCTCTTCACCCTCAATTAATACTATGTAATTTAGAACACCCCCATTTTTCAGTCGTGTCCTGAGCCTGTCAGCGGTAGCAATCTGACTTGAAAAAAATGAATGCTGCAGCTACCTTCTTTTAAATTTCTGAGACAGAATTTTACATCAAATGCTCCAGTACCCCTTCTTCCCCTTCTGCAGGTCACTTTTAGTAGTCGATAATTTTAAATCTAAACTCTTAAGAGACTTACTGGAATGGTTCAAAATCAGCTCACCGAAGTAATTTTCTAACGTAAGATCTCTGCCTACAAAGAACAAGCCCTTCCTTAACAGAGCGCAATTCCCTTTTTAAACAGGGGGTCCACTCAATATATAAGAACAATTATGTTCTACATTAATACAAAACTAAGCTCTAATAAAAGAGCTTTGCCAATTCTGAGTATGAAAGGTTGTGTCATCATTGATAAGGAGGGTTATTTGCTTCCTCCTATAAAGTAATATGAAGAACGCTTGTATCAATGACTGTTGGGTAATATTTAGAATATATTATTACTTTCTGGTGACCAATCTCGAAATAAAAGGAAAATGTAGTAAAAACATCTGGACAGCAAATGCCTTAATCCTCACAGAATTCCGAAGACGGACAACACAGTATGTCCATAGTAATATTAGTTTCTAGGCAGTAATTCTGCAAAAGATCTTCAATAACAGGGAAAAACTTCACTGAAGCGCAGGAATAAATACATCAAAATTTGCCTATGTTTTGATTGCAGACTGAACTCATTCCTGGTTAACTATTGACTTTAGGTAAGTTAACTTACTGCATTAGCAGTTAAATAAGATCTAAAAAAATTATTTGAATTCACAAACGTCTTCTGATCTCTGACTTGCACTTTTGTACCTCCCCCAGTTTTCACAATAATGTGAAAACACACATATTTCACATAACGTGAAATAGCGTGAATAAATACAATGCTCCCACCGCTGAATCCTGGACTCATCTGTTGCATACCACTGTTCAGGATGTGCATTAAGCACTGACTTAAGCAAATAAAATGGGTCAATATACATCACAATAACTGCTTCTATGGGTTATATTATAATTTTTAATTTTTCTGGAAACAAGGGCAGAAGCTTGGTGACATTAGGAATAATTTTTGTTATCCTTTTACACAGTCCATATAAACAGTCATTAAGCAGCAGTACTCCTATTTAAATGTGTATTTTCCTTTATAAGTGATACAATGGTAAGTTGTAGTTTCACTTTTGCGATTATACTACAGTTTGGTTTTTATGGGGTTGGACATTGTGGAGATCTGAAAAACATCAATAACACAACCTGAGATTTTATGTTTAATTTCAGAGGCTTTTTTTTCAAGTGTTTATTTATGTGTTGTTACAGCATCACCAGCTATCTGTATTATTAGCGTCTAACAAAATTCTTATTTATTTCATCAAATTACTTTCATTTTAAATTTTGTTTAAAATATCAGAGCACCACAGTCGTTATGTTGCTTTAGGCCCAGACTCTTCCCTACCACCTTTACATCTCTGGAGCTCCATGCTTCTGAGGGACTTGGCATGCACCCCCCCAATCCAACATGCCCAAGGATTTTTGTGACCCTCAGCACAAGACACACACGCACTGCCTGCGAGCCCACTGCTTGGGCAGGCAGGTCTGCTGGATGATATTTGGGAAGAGGGCCACAAGCAGATGGAAGGGAATGGTTAGGGGATGGAAGCAGATGAGGTTGAAGATTTCTGAGCATTAGTTTTTCAAGGCCGTTAAGACAGATGCGTAGAATTTAGGGTTTTAATAAGCACAGGCAACTGCTCTGTAGCCTGAATTATTAATTTTCAGCCAAAATTTAGTCACCTGCTTCTAGCCTAGAGCCCCTCCCCAGGTCCCTGACTGGCAATGCAGCTTTTTCCGCTCCTGTCACAAAGCCCTCCAGCACACCAGCCTTTACTCATGCCAAGCTCCAAGCCCGCGACTCCCATCCCCACTGCGGGTGAGCCCCTGGGTCCTCTCCCCAGGAGGTTTCTCTTCCCCAGTCCTTGCTGTTCAAGCGCCCCTTTCGCCTTCCCCCTCCTCACGCTGACCTCTCACCTCACACCTCTCCTCCGGCTCCCTCCTCCCGGTCCTGGGCTGTGCCACCGCCTCCCCTCCGGCCTGCCGGGCCCCGGGCCGCTCAGCCACGGTGGCCCCAGCAGCGGGCCCCGCAGCCCTGAGCTAGCCCCCAGCCTCCTCCCAGCCCACACCTCTCCTGCGGGGCTGCGGCTCGCCCTGACCTACCAGCCGCCCCTCAGCAAGCGCTGCCTGCCCCTGCCCCGGGCCGGGAGCCCGCTGGCCCGCAGCCCCGCACTAACCCATCCGCCAGCAGCTCCTCTAGCCTCCTTCTTTTCTTCTCCCTAAAAGAGAGAGAATAAAAGAAGGGTCAGTATCGCGCTACAGAGACCGGGGAGGAGGGAGAGGGGACCCCGGAGCCCACCCGTCCCCGGGAAAGCGGAGGAAAGGGGCGGCCGAGCACACACATACAGGCTACTTACGGTTCTTCACCATCCGCCATATTTCCCTCTGCTTCCCACAATGCCCCGCGGCGCCGGGATGGGCGGTGCTTTGCCCAGGCGCCGCCGCGCCGGGGGGCCTGTGGGCATGGGGCGCTGATCACCACGGCAACATGGCGGAGATCCCCCTCCTCCTCCAACCCCCGCCTCTGTTTTCAGGTGTTTTGTGTCTCCAGCGCTCCCCGGGCTGAGGCCGGCCTCCCCCTGCCCTCGGGAGCGCATGTACAGCAGCTTCCACGGGCAGTAGGCTTCACCCTCCGCAGCCCACAAGGGCCTCGCCTCAGGCATGGCGGGACGCACACCAGCAAGGATTACCAGGGTTGTGCTTCAGGGCTCAGCCTCCCAAACTTAAGGGCTCTAAACCCTCCGCAGATGGAGCTGTGCGAAGCAGCTGCCAACCTCTGGCACTGCCGTCACACCTGGCTTAACCACTGGCCTCCATTTTGGGCTGGGCTTCGCTGCCCGGCATGGCGGCGCAGGGACAGGCTGCACAGGAGCCATGGGGAAGTGCTGGAAGAGCCTTTCGCTGTCCCACTCTTGCAGGCACTGCTGGGCTTCGAACCACCATGGCTGCCAGCGCCGGCCTTCCCCTCAAAGCGAGGGTTTGGGGCACTGTCGCCCCACCGGCAGGGTCTCCCCGCCATGGCTCCACACCCCCGTGCCTCCTTGCCTAGGGCGGCCGCTTCGTGGCCCCCCTCCACCATCAGACCCCGATTCCCCGTTTCGCAGAGGATACTAAGTAAACATCGTCTTTCTCTGGAGAAACAATGAGCGCACAGCGGCCGCTGACAGCAGCAGCGCCACGCCCCTGCCGGCTGCCTTCCCGGGCGTGTGTAGGGGACGCAGGCGGGGACGGGTGGCAGCGGCGGCAGGGCCGTTTGGTGGCGGTGGCGGCTCCGCCGGCCGGGAGCCGCCCCGGGGCGGTGCCGCGTCGCTCTTAGGCCTGCGCGGCGGCGGGGCGGGGGTGGCGGCAGCCATGGAGGTGCAGGTGGCGCCGCTGCGGGCCTGGGACGACTTCTTCCCCGGCTCGGACCGCTTCTCCCGGCCCGACTTCAAGGACATCTCGAAATGGAACAACCGAGTGGTCAGCAACCTGCTCTACTACCAGACCAACTACCTGATGGTGGCTGCCGCCGTCGTCTCCATTGTGGGGTCAGTGTGCGGGCCTCGCCCCCGCCGGGCGAGCGCTGGGCCCGGCGGTGGGTGCCCCCGTTCCCCGGAGGGGTGGCCGGCCCAGGGGTGGGCGGCGGCTGGGTGCCCCCGTTCCCCGGAGGGGTGGCGGGCCCGGGGGTGGGTGACCCGTTCCCCGGATGGGCAGCGCTGCGCTTCGTGCCGGTGCCGCGGGAAAGGGTCCGGGCCGGCCCCGGGGGCCCGGTGGGATGGCGAGGGGTGCAGGGAAGCTGTCTTTCCTTTCCTCTCCCTCTCCTTAAACCTCTGATTTACCTGCTGTCGCTTAAAAAATGAAGGCCTGGTTACAGCCTCCCTTGTGGAGGGCGAGGGGCTGTTAGATTAGGAGCAGCATTTAGGATTTATTTATTTATTAGTAGGGGTCTAACAGATCTGAAGGCTTCCTCTTGATTTCCTCGTCCACGGGTGGCTCATCAAAGCCCTTTGCCCAAGGGATTGGCTCCAGACACCCACCCGGGCTGTGGCTGGGCACCGTGCGCCCGCAGAAAGCAGCGATGGGTTTGCATGCCGGATGCTACTGTGCTCTGAAAAACTGAGCTGCGTCCTGCGCATCGCTAAATCTGCCCAGTGTGACTGCTCAAGCTGAGATAATCTTCACTTTGAATTTAAAAAAAAAAAAAAATCTGCTCTCAGTTACAGTTCTAAGCTTATGTCTAGGGGACAGAGCAAGCCTTTCTTACTTCTGAGCTAGCTCATACCAAAAACCCTTTAATACAAAATAAATAAGGTACCCATTTGTTCCATTTTGGTGGGCAGGATTGAGACCTTTGAGACAGGACCATCTGCTGGTATGATGTTCTGTCGGGCCCACCTTTCCAGAAGAGAATTGTGAAATAACCTTATAATCATCATCTTTTGAGTCAAAGCTTCTGTGACTCTTCTTCAAGTATTGCTCTAGGGTCTTTGGTCAGAAAGCTCTTAAAACATGCAGCAGAAGCTGATGATTAAGCTTTTAATATGGAAACTGGAATACTCCACTCTTCACAACAAACAATGCGCAAATGCATAAATTGGAGAATTGCCCAGCCACTAGGCCAGAGTGGTTTTTGCTGAAGTGTATCTTATGTTGTATGTTGCACAGGCTTAAAATTCTACACCTAAATCCGTGGGGGTTTTTGTTAAACAGTCGGCATCTTGTTAGGCCTTCTGAAGCTGTTGACCCAGCATCTAAGTTGGTGAAGGTTCCCCGGATTGCAGGGGGTTTAGGCTTGTGCTCTGTGAAGGGAGGGGCTGAGAACCCTGCTTTTTCTTCTTGTTGCATATGATGGTTAAAGTTTTGGCATAGTGGCATAGGCTTTCTTCTTAATTTTGTTGGGATTATGTTGCAGTCAGTTCATAGACTACTAGACTGGTAAAATGAGACTTCCATGGTCTTGCTGTTCTTATACCACCTTGGTCTAAACTTCTGTGTTCATCTACTTTTGTTTATCAGTCCAATGCTGCGGCCAGCTCTGAATGAGTAAGTAAATCACAGTGGCCCTGGAAAGCAGGGGGACAGCTCTCTTTCCCAGGGAGGGGGGAGTAAACAATTTTGATATCTCCTGTTGGATAACTGGGATGGCAGCATCTTTTACTCAGTCTCCTAAATTCCTTCCTGCTTTTGAACTCTGATCTCTGTTCTTCAGATCAAGGGTGATATCTCCCCCTTATTTCCCACTGTTTTGCTGGGGTGGGAGGCGGAGGAGGAAGAGAGCTGCAGGAGATAGAGATTAATATAAGAACTGCAATTCTAATATCTTGAGTGGTAAGCCTCCGAGTTGAAAACTTACGGGTGAGGAACACCTGGAGTGGGATTTTGATCTTGAATATTTATTTCTTTTTTTTTTTGCATGTCTTAAAGCTTTTGGTGTATGATGAATCTGATTCTCTTCTAATACTGAAGTAAAAGAGGATGGGAGAAGAAGGCAAAAGGAAACAGAATAACACCTCAATAGAGGAAAACCGTTCATTTTTTATATTAAAAAAAATTTCGCTTGGCCACACTTTTGCTCTGAGAGAAAGTTCTCCTGATAAATTTAAATTGATGATTAAGTTGTTGTCTTGTGCTTCATTCCGTAATGGGCAGGAATCCCTGAGTGATAAATGATGAATCATGGCTTTTTAGGAACTCTAGGGCTGTATGCAGGCCTAAGGGCAGGATTATTGAAACTGCTAATGAATGCAGTGGTCTTCCTGTGATCAAAACTAATCTTAGCCCAATGACCAACTCTACCTGTTCTTAAAGCATCTAATTATATAGACAGACTTGTAATGCAGAGATGATATTTTGAGCTAGTGTAGTACTTGGTAGCTGTGGTCATGCTGGGCTGACGTGGAAGTTGTAGCCTAGAGCTTTCTTGATACTGGAAGTACAGTGCTTATTGCCATGGCTTCGGTTTACTGCCTCTCATACAACAAAGTTGAGAGTCTTTTGCCATCTCTCTGCAAGGTGTGGAATAACCTTAATGTGAGTGTGGTGGAATTGTAGTGGTCTCTACTGCATCGTTTCCCTGCCTTTCCCCCTCTGTTTGCCTTCTCTGATAGCTACTGTTATATGTAAATGAAGTTGTGTGCTTTGCAGTCACGTAAATTTTACTTTCAGCCTACAGGACTAGGTAGAAAATAATAAATGGGTGAACAAGAAACTAAAACTACTGAATTAGTCCCACTCTACTAATACCGGCTGGTGGTAGCAGCCTTGTCTCTTCCCCCCTCCCCACCTGGCAAATTCATTTAAGAATTAATCTGGACTAGCACTGTGTGGTTTTCTATTGCAACAACTCTGTTGCAATAGACTGCTGATTAAAAAAACCAAGTTCTTTACTAAATCAAATTGTGCCCTTTCTCCCAGTTGTATAGGAACTGGACTGCCCATTCTTACCCTGAGCCAGGGCCCTGTCATTGTGAGTGCTATACTGATATTTATTAAAATTAGTGCCTCCCACAACAGCCTGCAATTCTCCCTCAAACAATCAGTCTGGTTAATAAGTGGAACTTGTCTGTGCTTTCACCTACTCCAACAAGGCTTCTCTGTATTGCGGTTCAAATTTAACTACTTAAATTGATGTAATTTCTTCTAGGCTTTTGTTGCCATGTACTTGGTAAAAATTAGTTTTTAAATCTGACAGTACTAAAAGGTGTACTAGATTTCAGAGTGCTGCATCTATGAGAGCCTTCATTCTTTTCTGGTATAATGTCTTCCCTGCAGCCTGAGGTTCGATGTCTCTTTTCTTTTCCAATTCTTCTCTAAAACATCTATTGTCCATCTGCACAACCCCTAGCAACCAACGAGTGTGTACTCTTTTATTTGTGGTGGTTTTTTTTTTGTCCCCAGAACAGTACCTTAGCTGACATGCTTGTAGTGATTCCCTTGCCAAAAGGAAGACTCTAGAGCAGCAAAATACTTAGATTCTCTAATGCCTAATGAAAGATTAAGAATGACTGAACAACACACACTACTCTAAACATATGATAAATAATAATATTAGTATGTAACTTCATAACAGTCTGGCGATTCTACAGAAAGGAATCTGTCTCCTGTTCCTAAAGCAATGTAAGTGAGCAACAGTAGGTAAAACAGCATTGCTAAATCTGTGGATGCTAAAGCCTATCACCTGGGACAACATACCATATGTAGTTCTACATACTACCTTTAGTTACAGCTGTATAATCTCACTGAAGCTAGAAGTATGGGGAGAGAGGAGGCAGAGCTTTTATCTTTAGTATTATTTGAGTTAATACAAATGAGGAAAGAAGCATTTAAATGCTCTCACCTGCCCATCACTTGGAACATGGTGGCACAACAGGTCTTCTAGAAGGGAATTTTTATGCTTGTTTGATGTAATGGTCTAGCTGAGCTGCTCTAAGTAAAAAGGTGTTTTTCTCAATGACTGTCTCAGTGCTTTTGTTCAGACTTGCCTGGTCATATGTGAAAGAAACAGATGTGACAGCAACTGCTGAATAATCACCCTGAGACAGTCATCTAAAATGGAGATGATTTAAGGATGGAGCTAGCTGCTTTTGCTTTTTATGTGGCCTGTCCTATTCTGGGCTCATGCTGCTGGAGGCTTCTTGTTTTACACAAAGGACGCATCTTGCCTAGCTCTCTCTTCCCTATGATATAGCCGTATATTCTCCAAGTAAGTGCTCACCTCTCCTGCCATAAGTCTGTGCACAAGCTTGCAGTTAAGTAACTTTTCAACAGGTGATGTGGTAAGTTGCTGAAAGCAGAGCTCTTTGGACTTCCCTTACACCTCTATGGGAAATGTAACCTGTCTTGTGATATATTTAGGGCTAGACATATGAATCCAGAGAACAACAATGAAAAAAGATCTAAAGGATTCTCTCATCTTAATCTGGTTTTGCTGGCCAGAGGTAGCTGCTTAGCTACTGGTACTTCTTCCCACACAACTGCCCCCTCAGCTGCTGCATCTGTGCTGTCTTCTGACACTACTTGCACAAATACAAAGTGTTCCACAGCACTACTTGGCACAGGACAATGCCTGTGTCCCTGCAGCCAAACGGGATGTTTTTTCTACTTTATTGATTTTTCCCATCTCTTTATTTTGTATCGAAGCGGATGCTGAAGGAAAGCTGGGCTGTGAAGGGCAGCAGGAGTGCAATTGCAAGTCGTCCTGCAACACTGCTGGAACTGAATCTAGGTGACAGCTCTTCCATGCCAGTTTGTCCCAGCTGTACTGGAGGTCACAGCATCCTACCAGGGTGCTTGTCCACCACAGAGAGCAGTGCAGAAGATCAGCCAGCTAGGGTGCTCTGGGCTGTTAGCACCCCCAGATGCTATTCAGTTCTGCCATACTGACTCCTTTCAAGGTCGTGAAAGTTAGTGGTTTTCTTCTCCAACCCTAAAAAAGTTTTTCTTCCCCTGTCATCTGAGCAGTGTAAACTTAAGTTACTGTACCATTACCATACTAACAGTTCCGTGCATTACATTTTTAGGTATTTGAGAGGTCTCATAAATCCCTGTTAAGGGGAATTATATTTAGAAAGTATCTTGTAACATACTTAATGTCTGGCCACTTACCTTGCCTCTGCAGCTTTGAAAGACGTTTGGCCTCCTTGCCTGAGCATGAATTTGGCATATTCTGTTCTGATCTCTATATAAATAAGGCCAATATCAATGTTTTGCTTTAACTATAAAGTGACTTCTAGGGGTGTTATACAGCTTTCTTTTCCCCAGACACTAGTGTTCTAAAATAAGACATCCATGTTTTTTCCTTTCTAGTCTTCAGCTATTGTGTTATCGAGAGCAGTGCGTCAACAGATCTGAGCAAAACTGGATAACGGAGTTCTGCCTTCCTGAAAAATGCCATTGCTGGAGAATAAGTTTCTATATACAAATTTCTAGGAGACTCTTAGCTAGTGCTGTGAATTACACTGTGGGCAAGTCAGGCAGTAAAGGGGAGCTTGGCATGTGATACCCTATCTAGTACTATAGTCAACAGTATTAAAGTCTGTGGACACATGGCTGATAATTTGAATACCAGTTTTTTAGCAGCAACTGCTATCCCCATCTGTTTTCATGTGGCTTTGAATAACTTCATTTGACACTTATGTTTGCTGTATGCATTGAAGTGCAGCCCACTTCAGAAAACATGTAATTCAAATAACTTTCCGCAGGAAAGTGGGATCTTTTGAAGCACTCTTTTTTTTAATTTTTTTTTCTTTTCTTCACATCTGTTAAAGCCAGTCAGTCATACAGAAGCTGTGTAATACCAGAAAGAAGCATAGAGCAGAGAAGTCTTTGGTGTCCTCCTTATAAATATGGAGGGATAGCTCTTCATCACCAGTTTCTGAAGTTGTAATGAGAGTAGAGGGAAGGGTAGGGAAGATAAAGCTTTGAGAGTATTTACCTTACACATGGAAAATGTAGAGTAGAGCTCTGCCTAGCCCTTTGTTGCTTCCAGGATTATCTTGTCTGTAGATTTTTGGGAACAAAAAATAGGTTGCTGTGAGTTGTCTGAGTAAGTTTGGCCATTTCTGCTCCAAGCTAGCTGTGATGCGGAGGTGATTTCTACTTTAGGAATCTCATGTCCAGTAGTACGTATATAAACCAGGCAGTAGTGTGGTCCAGTCATGAGTCACCCTCCTCCTGCTGCAAAGGAGCACAGATGAAACTGATTTCTTTCCAGAGCGATGCTGTTCACTTTTTCCAGCCTGGAAACTTAAGACTGACAATTCAGAGCTAAAAATAAGCTGGCTGGCTACGGGGAGTGACTCAGATGCAACAAGCAAGTCTGCCCTATCGCCACTTCCAAAAAGCCCTGTTGGCTTTTCAGCATGAGTAGCAGAAGCAGGTGGGGAACTAGTTTGAATTTTAATCTCTTTCCATCCAGTCGTCCCATCTCCTGTTGGCACAACTGACTTAAAGAATCAAGAGCCAGTCTCTGCTCTGAAATAATTCTTGGGGGTTCTTCCTTCTCTAGGAAAATGCTCTCTGGCACTGCAGGTAGAGCGTTGGCATACCAGTCCTGCAACAAATTTCTTCCGCTTGTGCTGGGTATGAAGCACAGACCACAAACCATAGCATCCTCCTCAGCAGTGGGGTGGAGTGATGAGTCACTGTGCCTGTTAGCTTTGGAACAGTAAGACTGACTGCAAAATCTACAAGAGGAAGTCTTGCTTTATTGGGGCAGTTTTATGCTGCCGTCATAGCAGCAGCAGCTCAGAGCACTCAGCTGCTGTGTAATTAGATCAGTGCGCATACAAGCAAGTAAATCAGAATGCATATGGAATCACATACCTTATTACCGTATAAGTGAAATATAATAGAGCCTAGAATTTGTGTGAGTACCGAAACAAGCTAAGCAACATCATTGCTAAAAGCTTGACTCTAAACAAGCTCTGAATACTTGGGGAAGTGGTTTGAGCAGGTGATGTTCTCGTGCTGGTCCAAAAAAGGGACTTGCTGTTTATAGCCCAAAGCTGATCCAGTCCATGGCTTGGTTTGCTTGGTAACTCCAATAACAATAATAGAACACAAACCTCCAAGTGACCCTCTTGCCAGGCCTGGCTCTTTTTCCTGCAGGACCTTTATCCCATACTCTGGTTCCTTCTGACTCTCAAGGCATGCTTGCTTGGGGCTGGGCTCCCATCTGTTGTGCTGATAGTAATAAGCTCCTTCTGCAGGTGCACAAAATAACTTTGAGTGTAAACCAATAAGAAAACTTATTCAGAAATAAGAAATAGTGAAGTAACTTCCTGTACTCAGTGTTCCCCTGCCTTTCCCATTTTGCAAACCTAGAGAAGACAATATGAAAAGCTAATTAATCTGAAGGCCTAGGCTGATCCTGCATTTGGTCATGTGTAGGGAAAAGATCAATCCCTTGGGCAACTAATTGGTCCCCCATCTGTTCTTGGTATTTGCCAACTCCGGGTCTGATACCAAGTGAGTGTGTTGATCGCACAGATAGGAGGGGTCCTGGTTGGTAAGTGCTTCCGTCACTGAGGTGCTACAGAAACTCTCATTATCCTGAGCTATGCTCAGGAAGAGAACATAAGGATTATCTAAACTCCCTGATAAGTGTTGCTTGTTGAGTTGCACTTGTTGCTTCTGCCTGAAAATCAGAGGTTGATGAAGGTCTTGACAGCAGTAACTGATTTCTTAATGCCTTACTTCCCTAGTAACAAGTTACCAGTAAGCTAGATGTTTGCTCTGCGGACACAAGTCATGAAGGCTCTGAAATGGGACTTTTTTTTTTTTCCAGATTTCTGAGTCCCCTGAATATGCTTATTGGCGGTACTGTGGTGGTGCTGGTGTTCATGGGGTTTGTGTGGGTATCGCACAACAAGGATATACTCCGCAGGATGAAGAAGCAGTACCCAACCTCATTTGTAGTGGTCATCATGCTGTCTAGCTACTTCTTGATCTCCTATTTGGGAGATGTCATGGTGTTCATGTTTGGGATCACACTTCCCCTCCTCTGTAAGTATTTTTCCTCTTCTTTGGGGGACTAGGGGTGTGTGATGAGCTTTCTCAAATAAGTCTGAAGAGTCTAAAGTGGCTGTTGCCTTTACTATCTCTGTTTAAATGATCCCAACACAAAACGGCACAAGCAGTCTTTAATGTTATTATTAAATGGGTACCTGTGGTTACTTAAGCGGTCATTGAGACTTTATCTTCTTCCAGTGATGGCATGGCATGGTAGTGTGTCTTAAGATGAATGCTGCAAGAACTATGCATTCCTTGGGCATTAACAATTAATGTGTGTATTTCTGTCATGCAGTGATGTTTGTCCATGCTTCTCTGAGGCTCCGGAACATAAAGAACAAGCTGGAAAACAAGATGGAAGGAATAGGCTTGAAGAAGACCCCGATGGGCATCATATTGGATGCTCTAGAACAGCAAGAGGATAGTATCAACAAACTGGCTGACTACATATCTAAAGTGAAGGAGTAAGCAACTGCAACGTGGCATTTTTACCTGTTGCAGGAGTGTAGTTGCTATTTACTATTGTTCAAGCTTGCTTTCAGTTTGTGTACAAAACAGCAAATGCACGTGGTACAGAGTAATAGTTGCAGGATACAGGTATTCCAAGGTCTTCAGGGCTCCTCTAAGAACATAAGAGCAGCAACTTTTTTTCTATTGTATAGCAAAATGTTCTGGTGTTTACACAAATACATACTAACTTAAACATGTTTCCTTGTCTCTTCTTCTGGGGGGTAGAGGAGGAAGAGATGGAAACCTAGGGAATGCAGTCCCTCAAACTGTCTTGTAGCAAATTTGTCTATTAGTAAGAGTAACACCCCTTTCATCTCAGTTCTACAAGATGCTGGGTAGCGCATTCAGGCTGGTGATGTTCAAGGTGAGCTGGAACGTATCAAAAGTAGGTCTCTTGCATCCTCCAAATCTCCCCCATGAGTGGTCTGCGTTGAGGCCATGTTGCTGGCTTAACTGACAAGTGGTAAAACAGTGCAATACTTATAATGAATATGGGTTCCTGTCATCACCTTGCATTCCTCCTCTAGCAGCCGGGAAGCAGTCTAAATAGATCTAAACAGGAAGAATATATGGCACTGTGCCTCTGTCAGTCCCAGTAAAGTGCACCTTTGTTCTCTGAAATCTCGATGAATAGAAACTGCTCCTCTCTGCAGGAGAGCCAGACTTCCTTGCATACCAGCTAAGCTATGGCCAAGCATGGGAAGGAAGAAGTTTTCAGATACATTGGATGATCTAGGTCTCTACCCTATTGATGTTTTTTAAATACTGCTACTTTAGGACTTACCTTGTTCTGCTTTAGTCTGTTATAGGCTGTTTTGTAGATGGAGGTGTATGTGTGTTCTCGAGCGTGGGTCATCTTTTTCTTTCTTCTTAGCCAGAATGCAAAGATTTAAGTAAAACATGCATCTCACTGACTCAGTACTTCTGACACTCTTCAAAGGAATAAACTGGATTTCAGGTTTACAAATAAAAGCAATAAATGTCAAGATACAGTTTTTGAAAACCCATTCCAAATTCATGAAGATACTTGCCTGTAACAACTCCTGAAAACGGTGTGTGAGATTCTTTTATATGTATTTTAACTTAACTGCCAGCTCTGATGGAATTAACTTGATAACAGGAGCCTACCGACAACAGCGGGGGAAAAAGTTGTCCAGGTGACACTCCATTTCAGATATTGCATTTCTCTTTTCTAACAAAGTAATTAATTAAACAAGAAAGCAAGGATCCTTAAAGTTGAAGCTTTTATGTAACTTATCATGCTGTTTTCATAGTGGACTGTGTAGAAATCTGAACATGTCATTCCATTTAAGTGTTAAAGTGATCAGTATTTATTGAAAATGTCTGTATATTCCAGCTGAAGAGTCAATGGCCTGTTCCTCACTTGTAGTGCATGGTCTTTGTTTTTTGAAAACTGTTTCCACACTTAAAGAACATAGTAGCCTATGACTTCATCATTACTGTAGAATTTTAAAAACTGCACAGTTATGAAGAAAAATAAACTCTAATGGTGATTCCTGAGTGCATTTATTTCAGGTTGGGAAAGTGGTTGGAAACTTGAGCTTGTCTCTGTTGGTGGAACTCCCTAGGGTGGTGGTGGTGGATCTGTCACCCTACAGGTCGTGTTGCAAGCCCATTTTTGTGATGAGCTGATGGCTTTGCAGGCTCTGTCTAACTTTGTTGAGGCATGAGGGACCTCTGAGCTGCAGGAGTGTTAGGGCCTTGCTCTTGCATCCTTACAAATGCTTCTCTACAGCTGTGGAGGACTTGAGCGTTTGTTCGTGCTGTTTCAGTCTCTCATATAACTCAAGTGGGGTTTTACATTTCTTTTCATTACCTCAGAGGGATTGCTGTTTCTAGGCTCACGGGGAGCTGTGCCTTGAGCAGTGCGAGGAAGCCAACTCTGCTGCGGTCAAGCCAATGGTGCATCTGTATGTGGCCGCTTCCCTCCTGTGAGCGCTCGAGAGGCCGCTCGGTGGGAGAACGCGGATCAGAGCAGGGCTCCACAGTCCTGCTGTGTCTACCCTGGTAATAGGTGTTGGCTGCTTTGGCTGCTCCTGGATGTAGCAGTAATTTGCGCCTGGCAGCTTGATGGAGGTTGTAAAACACTGTATTTTCCTTTGTACTTCCCTGTCCCAGCTGCTGAAGTCTTGGCCTGGCCTTTGAGCCAGTACAGAGAGCAGCGTGCTCCGAGAGCTTTCTGGGGGAGTTGCTTTTTGCACTTGTCATTTGCTGCTGTGCCCCATGTGATGGCTTTGATAAAAGTATCAAGTTCCTTCCCATTCCTACTTTCATCCTTTAGCAAAAGGGAGGGCTATACAAAACGAGTGCAATGGAAACGGTTCTTCCTTTTTCATGTCTCTGCCATGCAGAAATAGCTCTCCCCTCCCCTTCACGTGATAAAAACTACTTGCTATGTATTAGGCAATACCTCTGCCAGGTTTCCCAAGTCTGCGGAGTTACGGTTGCAGGCAGAAACAGAGCTGAGAAGATTTACTAGTTTGGAAGACAGAGGATTTGAAAGAGACCAAGTGATAGATACAAAAAGGACAAGGAGAAATGAAAACGTGAAGCAACAATAGTGGAGACTACCTTGGATGCAAAGAGGTCCTGTGCATTGCTGTACTACAGGAATATTATAATAAATGTGGGGGGAGCAGGGCGGGACGGGATTTAGCTGCCACGGGAAGGATGCTGAGAGTCACAGGCAGGAGCAAGAAGCGACTCACCTAAAGGAAATCCTGGCAGGAGCTGCAAAGCTCTGCTTTTTCAGCAAGTGTATCAGCCACAAGAAGGGAAGGGAGCTGCATGTGAGCAAAGGGAGAGGCTTTATTCTTTCCCTATGCCTTGTAGCTTTAGATGTCTGTCTTCAAAAAAAAAATAAGAAAAAAAACCAAAACAACAACCCAAGCAAAAAACCACACCACTAAACAAAAACACCCCAACAAAACCAACTGGTCTCTTGTGGGTGTCTTCCACAAGAGCATGACTTACCTGTAGCTGCTTTACAAAAGAGGCTTGCAGCAAAAAAAAAAAAAAAAAAAAAAAAGTAAATCTAACATGATTAAAAAAGGGGAGGGAAAAAATTTCACAAAAATATTACGGAAAAACTAAGTTGTGTATATGCAGGTTTAACCCCATCATACCCAGCTCTGCTAGGGGTGAGACATGCTATTCCCACCCCGTACCAGCAGCAGTGGTGAGGTTCTCAAACCCCAGGCAGAGAGAGGGGTAGGGCTGGTCCTCCTGCCGCGTCAGAGTAGTGCGGAGAGAGACCCGAACCAGCATTTCAGTGCGCTCCAAGGTGGCTGCAATTAAGGGTTACACCACGGACAGAGGTGAACTGTGGGGAATGAAGATGACAGCCCCCAAACCAGAGTATGGCAGCATCTTTTATACGCTGATCAGGTTCGGCACCAACTAAACTACATTCTGCAATAGAGGTAGCTTGAAACCACTAAGCCGAGGTGTTTGATGTACCAGAGCAGTCGTTCTGTTCTGTGAGCATCTTGTTAGCCATGGAAGTGCCGCACACATCTTACGGAGAGAGCTTTATTTCATTTCTGTTTCCTTAGCCTGAAAAATTAAGCTGTATACATGGAAACCAAATACATTTCTCAGGGACAGGAGAATAATAAAGGCGCACGTGTGTGAAAAGAAAGTTAAGATAAAGCACAGCGTGTTCCTGCAGAATCTGGCGGCAGAAGGACAACGTGGAAGCAGAATAGTTTGCTGACAAATTAGAAAGACAAGGTTATTGATGCCTCTGAGAAAATACTTCCACAACAAACTGGAGCCTCAAATCCACTGGGAGACAGCTGGGACGAGGAGTGTTTGATACCTGATGGAAACACTCAGCACTGACTTTTCCCATGCCAGCCGTTTTCACCACACTTAGAAAAGTGGGTATCGCATGCTTTGTTTCCAAAGAGTCATATGTACCACCTGGGTTCTGCAGAAAACATCTGCTGAAACGATTGTAAGCAAAAACTTGAATAGTCTTTATTCCAAGTTGTTTTCTTTGGGTCAGTCTGGTCTCTCACTCCAGCTGCTTTGGCAATGGCACCTGGACAAGGACAGTGAGTATTAGGAGGAGGAAATTTCTCAGTCTTATCTCCCAAACCCGTTCAGTTTAATACAAACCTTCAGAAACTGTAAAAAGAGCAAAACTATAACAGCTGGGAACTCCAAGGAGCTCTGGTTGGGAATTTTTTTGGTTTGTAATTCCCCACTTGCTGTTTGCAATTCTTAATGCCCAGGAAATCAATTTGCAAGCGATGAGTCCCACCACGGAGCGAACAAACACCCAACTCTGCTCAAGAGGAAAACCCGAATTTAGAGATGAAGCTGTGGATATTGCGGCAAATAAGGAGTTACCAAGATCACACAGGCAGGTGAGAATAAAACCCTAGTGCCCCAAACCTAAACCCTTTTGGCCCAATGACAGATGAACAAAAAAAAAAAAAAAAAAATCAAAAGCAAAAACCAAAAAACACCAAACACAAAACAACCCCAAAGCCCCAACACACGGTTGCTTCACTTTCCATGGGCTGTGATAGCAATTGTTGTCTGGCCCATTTAGGATGGACCATGAACTGATCCCTCCACCCCAAGCCCCACAGCCCTCATTTACAAAAGCCTCCTGAGGATTTTGGGGGGAATGGCTGGGGTTCACTATTGCCCCCTGGCACCCGGGTTTCTTAATCATCCCTGTGCAAAGTGAGGGCTGTGCCCGGCCAAGCACCAGCACCATCATCCTCCATCGTCCTGAGAGGTGGGGAGGCAGCAGGTCCCACCACAGTGATGGACCAACCTGCCATCACAAGCACCATCTGGGCATCTACGGATAACCCATGACCTTTACAAGGGCCGGTCCTGCCGTCTGAGACGTGGCACCGAAATGCAGAGCGTGGACTGAGACCTAGAAAGGCCAGAAATGCCCTGAGGAGAGGCCCCGGCTGCACCCGGGTGAGACTGGCCAGCACAGACCACAGCCCCAGGACTTGGTCTGGGGGCAGAAGGGTCACGTTAGTCCTGGACCAGGGTCACAGCAGGACCTGCCGCTGCCAAAATTTCAGGACAAGCTACTCTCTCTGGAATTACTGAGGGAATAATTATTTCTGTGTAGGTATAAAAGCAAGGAAAATGTGGCCCAATAAATAAAAGTGTCAATTATTAAGCAAAATACGAACTACAAAATACTACTTAAACTTTTTTAATTGCAAAGGATTTTCTGTCCTTTCTCTAGCCTTAGCGACACAAACAGATTCATCAGCGTCACTAACTACAAACAGATCAGTCAGCTTTTAGTGTTTCTTGAATAATGCTACAATGCAAAGAAGCATAACATTTCAGGGAAGCAAGGGGTTAAATCTGATGACCAGCATTTTGGGAAGCGGCCCATGAATTTGGTACCCAAGTGAGAGCATCACCAAGAGGCAGTTATCACAATTGTCAGTTTGGGACTTCCCCCTCACACTAAAGCTTTTCATTTCGTTTAAACCAGACCAACCAAAGGCAGTCCCGGACCTTTCTTAAATGACCTTGGGTAAGTTTTTTTGTTTCCTGTCTTTCAGTTTACCCTTCATCAAACGGGCCAAGCGTCGGTGCTTTCTTGTGTAAAGTGAGAGCTAAAGCAAAACAGGGCAGCCAAAAAGACAAAACATGTTTTTTATGGGGGACTGAGGACAGACTGATGTGAAAAATAATACCTGTTGCTCTCCTGAAGCAAACGGCTTATAATAGCATTTGCCTGTTGTAACTAATTATGGTTGGACTCGATGATCTTAAAGGTCCCTTCCAACCCAGATGATTCCTGCGATTCTAATGTACTATTACTCTTACGCTAACGTTGAGTTTCTGTGGGTTTTGTTTACCTCCTGAGCGAATTTCCTTTCTTTTACCGTTACGGATGCAGACAGGGATGGAGTCGATTCCCTCCCCTCGTGGCCATCACTGAGCACTTACCGGTTTAAGATAAGCGACGTTACTCTGACGAATGTCATTTAGTAGCTGATCTCTCGGGGTTATTTCGACAAGGGGAGGCGGCCTTCTCCTGGGAACTGGTTTAAGCGTTTTGATGACGTCTTTGAGGTTGGTTTTCTCGGTGGGTTCCACGTACTTGGGCACAGCGGGTTTGCGCTGTATCTTCTTCAGCTTGACCACCTTGAAGCTGACGGGCTCCCCCCTGCACGCCTCCTCGGGGGCCGGCTGCCTCCCCCTCTCCTGCCTTTTGCTCAGAGATACAGCCGCGGGGACGGGCGGTTTTGGGGCTTGTGGGGGTTCGTGCATCCTCGGCTGGGGCAGCGGTCCCCCCAGCATTTCCCACATGCCAGGAGGCAACCCAAGTCCATTCTCCAGCATCGCTATCAACTCCCTCTGCTCTTTCATTTGCTGCTGCCTCTGCTCTTCTTGCCTCTTTTGCCTCTGCTTGTCCAGGTTTCTGCTGAGCAGGTTGGTCACCACCATCCTGGGCCCCGGCAGTTCGAAGTGGTACCCCATTTTAAGGAGGGTGGCGTTGGCTTTCAGCAGCCTGGCGATCTCCATTTCTGCCTGGTGGCCCAGCATGCTCCGCTGGTTGTGGAAGCGGAGCTCCGTCAGCGTCTCGTTGTACTGCAGGCATCTCATGATGGCAACGATCCCTTTGCCAGAGATGAAGTTGGAATCGATGTTCAACGTGGTGATGCTCCTATTCTCCCGCAGCATGTTGGCCAGCGCGAAGGCCACGTTGTCGTCAGCCCCCACGTTGGCCAAGCTGAACGTTTTTATGTTCTTATTCTTTTTCATGGCATTGACAAAGTCTATCAGCATTTCTTTGGGGATGTTTTCTATGTTGTTCAGGTTGAGCTCTTTCACGTCTGGGTTGTTTTTTCGAACTTTCTCCAAACTCTCTTCTAAATTGGTTTGATTTCCTGAAGGCCTGGCACTCAGCTTCATGAAGCTGGTATCCAGCGCTAACTTTTTGGGGATGTTTAATTTTGATATTTTCTTTTCATTTTCATTGGGCTTTTCTATGTTTTCTGCTGATTCTGTAACAGGTTTCTTACTTATCTGATTGCTGTGAGGTTTTCCATTGGTGTAAGTCTCCTTTGTTTCTAATTCAGACTCATCTTCCTCTTCCTCCTCTTCATCATCTTCCTCTTCCTCCTCTTCTTCTTCTTCCTCATCCTCATCTTCTTCTTCTTCCTCATCTTCTTCTCTCTCTTTATCACTTCCATCATTGTTTGTCTCCCCAGGTTGTGTTTCCGGGTTGGACAAGTGCTCATTTTGGTAATGTCTCTCTTTTCCCTCTGCTCCTGGCACCCTCCCACTGGCCGCCTCCTCTGCGGTGCTTCTCTGAGGAAGACAGAAACTCACAGCTGAAATAATCGAACATGGCTTTGTTACATTAACTTGCTGCTCAAATAAACACGTAGCAAGTGGATTTGGATACCTCTGTGCCCACGCTTTATAGAATAACCCTTAAAAGTGTCATTGCCTGTAAGTCAGGGCTGTGCCGGCTTGCTGAAGGAACACAGGAACAATTGTTCTTAAAGTGGCTGAAAACCAGTTTCCCACCTTTGCCTATTAAGCACACTGACAATTAAATCCTGTGCCTATTTAATGCTATGTTAAGGTGGTCCTCGAACCCTTCTAGGGGTTAAGAGTTTCTGATCCGAAGACTCTTTCTGGATTTTGTGTAATTTTTATCGTTTCCTTGACAAGAGAGAAAGTTTATTTCGTATGACACAAACCATTGGAAATCTGTGCTAACCCCTGCCTGTTTGCTCAGCCCCAGGAGGGGCGACGAGGCCACAGCCTAACAGCAGCGGGGTCACCCAGCACGTGAGACAACGAGGCCACCCGCTCCGGTACCTGCCAGAGCATCCCAGCTAAGGAGGCACGTCGCTGAAGGTGAAGCAAAATATGAGCTCAGTTTTATTTTGAGCCCAGGGACAGGAAGCTGGACTCTGCACCCAGCTGTTGCAAGGCTGTGGGGCTTTAGCATCAAAATGTAATTACAAACCATCTCCAGAGACTCTCCTAGCTGAGATGGTTGGGTTTTTTTCAAGCATGTTTTTGCAAGTGGATCCGTCATGACTGAGAAATGCTAATAAAGTTAATAAAGATTAAGATATTTTCCTAAAAGATTTGCACCAGTTCAGGCAGGGCAGTGTCACAGCTTGTGCTTCACCAAGAGTCAGACAAAATGGTGACAAAGTCACTTCTTCTGCCGTCGGGGCCGTGGTTCCTATTTGCTGCGGCGGTAGATGGGTTTAGTACAGGGGTCGCTTGACCAGCTCTATGCTCGAATTCCAGATTTAACCTCAGAAACGTTAAAAAAAAATAATGTTTCTTTGAGGGTAAGAGTGTTGCAGTAGGGAAAAACACACAGATTTCTCCCCCTCTCCAGAGACAGCCCATGGAAGCTGCCCTGAGAAGCCCATGGTGTACTGTGCTGCTGTGTGTCAGCAAAAACACCAGTGTTTAAAATAAAACATAAAAATTCACTTAGGTTCAGGTATGGATGTGTTCCGTCTGGCCAAGTTTCCATTCTCTTAACTTATTTTTAAGTGTGGCCCTCATCCTGAAAAATATCTAAGTCTGACCTTAACTTTATTTCAAAGTCATAGGGACAGTAGAATAAATTTAAGTACTGTATTGAAAAGGGTTGGGCTAGTTCATGGAACGTGCATGCTTAGGCATTAGTAAATGTTCCGTATTGTTAAAATGCAGTGGTTTGGGTTTTTGTCTAATGCGACATTAAATTCTGTCAATTAATTAGTTTATACATACGATTAACGTAGTCTTCTATGGGAAAGCAATATGGTGTTGTTCCTAATGCAGAGTCAAACAAATTTGAGTTACGTTCTCCAAACTGATTTTATGACAATTTCTCAGTGATTTGCTTTAATGAAACAGAATTAGGATTTTTCCTATATTAAAAAGCTTAAGTAAACATTTAGGAAAAGCAATTAAAAGATTACCAACCCTGATGTCAGCCCAGGATGGATCCTGACATTCCTGAGGCTTTTAGGGTGGATTTAAATTTGTTTGTACCGTGCCTTCCGTAAGGGATGGAAGCAGAGGCAGGTTAGGGTACTAAAGCTATAAAATAGATCCCACAGCAGATGCATAATAAATATTTGTGATTTTTTGCTTGTTACCTCAGAGGGCAAGAGGGTGACGGGAACTCTCTCGTCCTCGAGCATGCGTCTGGACGCCTTCTGCCAGTACAGGTAGTCAACCAGGGACCGGTGGTCGAAGCTCCCCGTGGGGGGTTTCTCCGTCTGATCCCTCTGTATCATCCCTGTTGGGACCTGGGGGTCCGGGGCCATGACTTCCATCTCACTCTGCAGCTCCTTTAGCTCCTCGGGGGACAGGTTTGCCAGGATTTCATCTTCATCGATGTCCTCAGGACACACTTCATCAGAGTTTTGGCTGAGTTCAGACATGTTCTTTCTTCTCTCCTTCCTCTGTAACTCTTTAAACCTAAAGAGAAAGATAAATTTCAAAGGCTATTGGAGTTTTTTTTCCCCTGTCGCTTGCAGTAGTTCATTTAGTTAAATCAACAACTTCATGTTTTGGCCATGAGCTGCGGCAGCTCTCGGTCTCAGTGCCGGAGACAGACCGTGGGCTAAGTCTATATTAAGCTGCACTTGGCTGGATAAGGGGAATTTATGGCGATGCTGCCATGCTCCATTTTCAGCAACCTGTCAGCTGTGCAAACCCTTCTGACATTTCAGTGCAGCTGGTGCGTCCCCCATTGAGTAAGGTGGGAGGCACCATCTTCTAGAGGATTCCTGGGGATTCTCTACGCCTTCCAGGGCTGCGCCCGAGCGGGAACCACCAGAGGTGGGTGCCCAAACATTCACGGCACCTGCGAGGTGTGCAGGTGAAGTTCCACACCGCGGGAAGAACCAGCACAAGGTCTCCATAAAGTCTCAGATATCTCAACAGGGCTGGGGACTTGCAGGCTTCTCGCTGCATTTAGACAGGTCTAAACCCTGAGCAGACATTGCAGCAGGTGGTCTTGGTGTGAGCACAGCGCTATGGTGTGAGAAACCCACAACAACTTACTGTTGTTTAGACAACTATTCTACCACCTGATGACCCCTCCCCACCTAGGAAAGGGAATAACAAGGAAACCCGAGGGTTGAAATATAAATAGCTTTAATAGGGTAAGACCAAATAATTAACATTAATAATACTAAAGAACCAGTATTGGTCCCGATACCAATATAAAATTCACAAGGACTATACCCAGCCCATTTATCTTAGGAAGCCGTGTGCTCCCAGCAGGGGAGTGTGGGACACTGCGAGCGCTGCGGATTCGGGAGGAAGGGAAGGGCTCTGGGCCCGGCACCAGGGTGAGAAGTTCTCTGGATCAGTGCCATCAGGGGAGAGAGAGAGCTTCTCAGAAAACTTTCTAATTTATAGTGAATGTGCCGTTCATGGTATGAAATAACGCTGTTGGCAGCTTGGGTCAAGTGCCCGGGTCCTGCTCCTCCTCATCCCTGCACCTGGCGAGCTGGGAAACACCCAGACCTTGAATCCCACATAGCCTAGCTGGTTATAAAGTAAATATTTTCATGAATTCAGACACTAGTCTTCTAAAAGTACAGTTTTCCCAAGCATTGAAAAAGAAATTAGTCCTGTGCCGCTCAAACCGGGACACACAGCCATCGTGCAATTGATGAGCTCTCCCGAATGCCAGATCCTGGTTAAGGTAAAATCCTCCAAGATGGCAAAAGGCAGGTGAACAGTCAGTAGAACTGGGGTGCCTGGGGACAGGGGCCCATGCGGGGACGGGCACCAGCCCTTTGATCCAGCCTGAGCGGTCCCATAGGGAGCATTTCCCACCCCACATCCATGTCCTGCTCCCACCCAGTCTGCCCAGGGGCGAAGCCAATGCCCTGTTTCTTGGGTGGCCTGTCTCTATCATGGATATTATTTGCACCGCCAATAGATTTTTTGGCTGACAGTTCATCTCCGGTTCATCCTTTTCCTACTTTTTACCATTCTTTCTACAAAACTAATAAGCAACTACAAAGATTTACTTTGCTAATATTTGTAGACATGATCTAACTATAGAAAATTACCTGAAATTTATTTTTTTTTCCATTCACAGTGTGCATTCCAACTAAGAAGTACCACCTTTGTTGTTCAGGGTATTTTATAGGCTTCTAAATTTACATGGCAAACCAGAAAGCCATATCTCCGACACCACCGCACTCATGGCTGCTGTGCAAAAGCAGAGTAAGGTGGTGGGTGGGTAATTCTTCCACTACAGTCCCATTTCAGTACGCCGCAGTTTGGACGCTTCATTTGGTTCGGAAGATTTCCTCTCGTAACTTCAAATATTCTTTGCAGGGGGTATCGAATCAAATCCTCATCTTGCAACTACGAATCCGTCTTTCATAGGAAAGAAACCCACAAGCCAGAGGCTGTGAAACCAAGCCCCACCAATTTTTAAGCCATATTTCTCATTACAGACTCAACCACTCTCTGCTGGAGTCTGCCAGCAGCAAAATAGTCTCTGCGTGACGATGGTCTCTCTTTGCTCCTTTGTAACAAGAAACACGGTGTTCAAAGCCTTGTTAACCTCTATTAAAAAGCCATAAACTAAAGATCCTCATTTAATTTACAGTATTACACCGCAGGGAAGAGGGCAAAAATTTAAGAACGAAATAAGCAGTAAAGGAAATAAATAACAAAAACCCAAGCCAAGAACTTAATGGCTTCATTTGCCCCTTTCGGTATTTCAGGGGACATTCTTATTTTATATTATGCAGTAGCAAGCACAACAGCAGACCCACACATCAATCTATCTGGTCTCGCAGTTTTAACCCCCAGCGATTGCTGTCCGTAATAGAGTCCATAAATGGTTTCCCGATGTTATCAAATAAATCAATGCTCTTCGGTAACTGGTATGTTACTCTCCCAGACGATGCTGTTTGGGTCACAGAAGCTGTCTATTCAGTGGTTACTTATCGCTTGCTAATTTCTTGACTGTAAATAAAGCCCCTGGCCACCTTCTTATATTTCCACGATCTTCAGCCAGGCCATCTTGGGCCACGGTCTTGTCAGATCTGCTAAGCTAAGTAGGGTCAAACCCAAGATGTCCCCATGAGAAGGAAAACAGGGATACTGAGAACACTATCAGGTATTTGAAAAGCAATTTTTCTTCTAAGTAGAAATATATCACTTGTCAATACCACGATTAGGAAACACTATACTTTTGGGAGTGATGCCTTCTCCATCAGATGCAGAGCAAAGGGCTGCCCGGTGACACCTCTCCTGGCGACATGGGTGCTAATCCCATAGATTTCCAAGGTGAGTATCACATTTTGCCTACTTTAGGTCTCCATAAATCACCTCGAGTATAGGATTCACTTCCTTTTCTAACACGTTGCTTAGCATTTTGGTGTGCTGGAAACGGCACGTTAAGGCAACAAATGACACCCTCCAGGCTGGGGACACACTCACAGCCAAACCGAGAAGATTTTTCCCAAGGCAAAACTCCCATCTTCTTTCCAACAACATTTGCGGGTACTCCCCTTGGAGCTTCCCAAACTAATCACTCATTCCTCAACCTTCATTAAGACAGGAAAGCCACTTCCATGGGTAGCACTTGCTATTTTCACGCCAATTTGACACTTGCTCAGGAATGCCCCGACTAATGAGCTGCTGCAGGAGGTGCCCCGTTACCACAGGGCAGAGCTGCGCCAGCAGCTACACACCAAGCACAAGTGGAAGATCACAAAGCGATCCCTATGGGTAGCAGCTCAAAATTAATGGTAACTAGGTACCTGACAAGTGTTAAAGGCACTTTAGGAGCAAACCGATAGAGGAAAAGGTCTGCCCTCGGTAACGAACAATTCATACTTACTGCTTACTGGCTGCAAGGCAGGTAGTTGCATATGAATGAACTCTTGCATGAAACCCAGCAGGGTCTCATGCAGGATTGTTTCACTTCATTGCTTTTTCTCATTTGCGCATTTTCTTCAAAAGGTCCAACCTATCTTTCTTGAAAGCAAAAGCACTGAGAAGTTTCTAACTCAAATATCAAGAGGGGCTGACTCCTGTGTCACCATTTGATGCGAGGCAGGCCATCAAACCATGCTTCGAGTGCCTAAAACCTGTTCTATTTTTAAGATAATTGATGGGACACATGCTGATGCCAAATGCTTGAGAGCAATTTCTATAATGTTGGCTTTCATATTTTTTTTTTTTTGTGTATAAACCCCACATATTTATTTCCCTCTATTACCAATCCATGGCATTTGTAAGTGCCAAGACATTAACTGGAATGAGCTGGAGAATGTGCCTGTGTAACGTAACCTTGCATCACTTTTAAGAAACTCGTAGGCTTGATGGGGCAGTCTAAAATTGACAAACAGTAGCATACACCAAGTATGTCCTGCAATGCAGTGTAACGCAATATGTGGATTATAAAGGGTCAGATGATGGGATCTTAACAATAACAACCGCTGAGTAACGAAAGCAATCGTAGAGAGACACCCTGTGGGAAAAACACCAGGGGAAAAAAACCCAACCCACCACACCTCCAAACAGTTACAGAAATAAATATATCAGATTAAGTTGGCTGCTTAAATACAGTAAGGACATCTGACTTTTGAGGTATTTGCCCAAGTTTCCTGGCAGGGAGCTGCAAAGTCAAGCCCCCGTGGGAAGCAGCAGGCGCGGCAGGGGCTGGCGCGGGGACAGGGTGGAGCAGTGGGGACGGGCCACGAGCCCCTTGCCCCCATGGTCACCAAATCACTGCGTCTCACCGCGTGGGGGTCTGGCAGATTCCTTCAGCTCCAAGAGGAGCAAATGGAGCTGCACCTCCTGTTTCGGTGGGACCTGGATGCCTCTAATTTGTCCCAAAATAAAAGAACATAGTGATTTTTAATTTTTTTTTCAGTTTCCTTTTTCAGAAAAGTCGGAGAGCAGCTACACTGAGTACTCCCTATGCAGCAGGAAACCACCTCTGTCATCATCCACATTCCTTATTATGAGAAAAAGAAAACACTAAAACATGTAGAGAGGGAATCATAGCGTACCAGGTTGGAAGGGACCTCAAGGATCATCTGGCCCAACCTTTCCTCAGTTCTCGGTTTTTCTCAGTTCTCTCAGCCTTTCCTCATGCATCAGCCTTCCCAGTCCTTTGATCATCTCGGTGGCCCTTCTCTGGACCCTCTCCAGCCTGTCCACAGCTTTTTTGTATAGCGGGGACCAAACCTGAACACAGTATTCCAGGTGTGGCCTGACAAGCGCTGGGTAGAGTGGGATAAGGACTTCTTTATCTGCTGGTGATGCCCTTGTTGCTGCAACCCAGCACCCCGTTGCCTTTCTTTGCTGCAGCAGCACATAGTTCACTCGTGTTGAGCTTGTTGTCCACCAGGACCCCCAGGTGCCTTTCCACAGAGCTGCTCCCCAGCCAGGGAGATCCCACTCCTGGGTTATGTTTTCCCACCTTACACCTGTCCTTGTTGAACTTCACAAGGTCCTTGTGAGCCCACCCTTCCAGCCTACACAGGCCTTCCTGCAGGGTGGCTCTCCCTTCCAAAGTGTCCACTTCCCCACTCAGTTCGGTGTCATCAGCAAACTTCATCAGGGCACACTTGACCCCATCATCCAGATCACTTATGAAGATATTAAACAGTGTTTAATATCCATCCCTGGGGGACACCACTTGTGACAGGTCTTTGGTCATGTCAGAAATTAAGGAGAGAACATTTCAGCCTGGGGCAGGGTATTGACCCCCCCACTGGCGTGTCCAAAGCAATCCCACAGGGAAAAGCACAGGTGCATCAGATATAAACATCTTGGTTTGCATCAAGAAGGGTTAAATAATTTGCTGATGGATTTCTAAACAATTTCAACTGTTTAAAACCATTTTAAAAAGACCATGCAAATCCCCATGATTTTGGGGAAGGAGGCAGCTCCACATACGAACACTGACAGTGACATTTTGCTGTGGGGGGCCTGGGGATGACACTGAGGAGAACGGTGCTGGTCCTGGGGGTCTGGGCTGATCCGGGGCAAACCTTCGCCCCATTCAGAGCCAAAACACATCCCAAATTTCACCCTCAAAGCCCGAGTTTCTGTGCTCCCTTGCCAATGAACAATGCTACGCCTCACCCACCCTGCCCCCAGCCAATATAGATGCGCATTTTTTTTTTTACTGACCATGTTTTGACGTGGTTTGAGCAGCACCCCCAGCACAGAGGGCACGTGATGCCTCTTTGCACCGTGCTCATTTCCAAAGCAGCAGGTCTGTGGCTACAGGAGGGAGTTTCTAGTCCCAGGTATCATTCACAGCGCAATCCCAGGCAAAACGCCGAAACACTCAGCACTAGTTCCGTCCCTGCTAACTCAGTATTTTACTCTCCCAGCTCGTCTCATTTATGTGACCTTGGCAAAGCACTTCCACATACCTGGACATTTTCATCTCTGGGTGGTGGCTCGTTGCCTCGTCTTCCCGAAGCACAGCACTAACAGCTGCCAAACAAACGAACCCAGCCTGTGGTGAATGAAAACGGGTCTGAGAGAGACCATGAGCAATTTTCTTGTTTTATGGGGAACAGGCAATTCGTGAGGGGACGTTGAATGTGTGATCACGACCTCAGGGACTGAGCTGTGGCTCTGCCCAAGACTTTTTGCCAATGGGCAAAAGCAAAAGGTGCCCTGAGCTGCTGCAATGTGGCTTCACCTGGTCTGGGATGGAGCTGAGGCTGGTCATGGCCTTCAAAGGGGACACCAACCCCCTGCGGCAGGGACCGACCCAGGACAGAGACCCGTGGCTGCCCCGGGGCAGCGCTGGCTCCCGTCCGACGGCCGCAGCTTGCCCGAGCACAGGGCAGCGCGGGCACACACGGCAATGAATCGCACACGACCCATCAGCATCACACAGGGCATTTACCCAAGTATCGACTATTATTAACCAAGGGCTTGTTATTCCAAATCTGTGTGCAAGACAGGCTCGGAGACTCGATACTTTGCATCAGAAATGCAAGCTCGGACCCTCGGAGAAGACATTCATTCCCCACGCAGTCTGCACAAGAACCTACCTGTGGCAGCATATCCAATTTATCTACTATTTACTATTAACTCCACCTTTATTCTTATGATTTAACGATGCTCTGGGTTTGCATGGTAGAGCCTCAGGAGCGACAAAAGCCTCCCACTAACACCAGCAGCTAGAATTAAACTTTAAAATGCCCTCTCCCCTTTTCAGCCAAATTTATAGTTTCCCTCCCAATGGTGCACAGCAGTACTATTAAATCAGAACTGTTATGACACCACACCAAGGACTCTTGTGGGAGCAACAGCCATCATCATCACCTTTCGAATGAGCGATAGTCTCCACATTTATATGAAACACTGAATTCAGCACAAGCCAGATCAGATATGGTAAGAAACGGAGTCATTCTAGGAAACAATGTCACCCTTCACATTAAACATAAGGTGTCTCTTTTACAGCGTTCAAACCTGTCACAGCCCCATACCTCGTATCAACCTGCCGCTAAAACGTGCCGGCAGGCAATGATGCTCAAGGCCACGTGGCGATTTTGTTATGTATGTGCAGGGCACGTCCTTCCCTAACCTCACCCCAGGAACAGGTGGAAGGGTTTCTTCTAGAGTTACTCCAGCTGAGCCCTGGCTGGCTGCAAATCTTCTCCATCTGCAGCTCTTCAATGACACTCTAACGATTAAATATAAATTGAGACTCATGCCTGCTGCACTTCAGATGGGCAGGAGATGCCCTGGGAGATGGAGCACATCCCTCTGGAGTCAAGGACTTGATGAAAGATTTATGGCGATTCCCTTCATGATGGACAGACACCGATAACAAAGTTGGATGGATGACAAGGAGCTGCTTCTTGTTAAAGGTCTTGCTTCTCTTTCATGAAGGCCCTGACATCCTCCTGGGCTACCACCACTGACCACAACTCACATTGTCCCTTCTTCCAAGGAGGAAGCATCACATCAGGTTTGACTTGCTGCATCAGAGCATGGGGTAATTGTCTTTGATGATAAATCCTGCCCCAGGAGATGATCCATGTGGTCCTGAATCTGTGTCTGACAGCTACGAGGGGAAGGGGAAGGTCCTGCAGACAAGGCAGGGGGTTGTGCCTCAGACAGGGTGTCACACCACCCTTACCCAGTGGTACTGTGGGCATCACAGCGACGCTGGGAATGGGAGACAGTGTTTTCTTTGGAAAGCTCAGCCGGACACTGCGGACACACTGTCCTGGCATGTGAGGGCGCTTGGCCAATTTGTGACAGGACAGGGCAGGTGGAGGAGAGAGTTAAACAGGAGGGAAAGAGGGTGGACAACAAGACAGCAAACGTACAATTGCCTCCTCTTCCTCTGTGCAGGCCTAGGGTGGGGTCAGCTCTGAGGTCCCAATGGCGGGGTCAGGTTTCAAGACCAGAGACTCCAAAGTACCAACCAGACACTGGTGTGGGCGAGGAGCAGTTCTGGAAACACCAGCCACCACAGAATCCATCGTACCTGATAGCTGAAAACATGAACAGATGCCACATGCAACCTCATCCCTTCCCCCAGCAACATCATCTATACCCGCACAAAGGCCCATTTTGTCACTGCTTGGTGAAACAGCAAACATCCGTATCTGCAGAGTTACCCAAATTACATAAATCCAAGTGCTAACTGATTCTCATGAAGGTGCATTATGGGGGAAAACGTGGGCTGCCCCCGGATGAGAGCTGTAGGTCCCCTTCCCCTGCTCTATACAAACGAGTTCATTGCTTCACTCGACTGCAAAGCCAGATTCTCCCCGACCGACCCGAGGAACACCGCGGGGCTCCGGTGCCTTCAGCAGGAGAAGAGCAAGGGCAAGAGCCTGGGACACGGCAGGGAGAGACTCAATGCCCAGCACAGCACAATGAGAAAAAAAACCCACACAGCACAGTTTATCTCTTCACACATTTGCAAAATAAGATTTATTCCCACCACCCCCCCACTGTATTTATCTCAAACAGCTGCAAAAAGTAATTTGAAAACCACTCTGGGAAGTTTCTGTTACCAACGAGATAAAACAGTCCTAAGGACACAGAGATTTTCCCCTGGCACAAGATCCCTAGGAAAATGAAAAGTCCACGGAGAACAGGTAATTGGACTTAAATTAATAAACAAAATTAAAAGTTTGCTCCTATTTACTTTAATTTGATAGATTCCAGTATTTGTGTAAAGGCCTTGCTATAGCTGAAATTCTCAGGTTCCTACCTTATTTATTCTACCATCTTTCATATTATTTCTAAATATGATAGAAAAGCAAAAAGGAGATGTAAGAGTGGTGTGGAAAGCAGAAGTCTTCCTAGGAAAGGGGTGAATTTACCCATAAATTGCCAGGCAAGTGCAGTGACGGGGAGCTTCTCCCCGCCTGCAGAAGTGGCTCTCTTGCATTAATCCCCAAAGCCCAGGAGATGGAGCAAACCTTCAGCCTTTCTAGGATCTCCTACAAAGGTTTCCGGACTGGCTGGGTCACGGTGGAGGCTTCTCACCCAGCCCTGGAGCCACGCAGCCTTGCTGTGTACAAAACTGCCCCAGCCCCGCTCGCATTGAAGCTGAACAAGTCCGAGATCATAAATGAAAAGTCAGCAGAAACCTGCAAGAGTCACATCACGCATTGAGTCACCTTGGCCGACAAGTTTCGTATATGTGTGCTCGGGTGCACGTTAAAGATTTTTGACTTTAATGATCTGTCCGCGTTAGGGGAGGGGGCTGCGGGTCTGAGCCTCATCCCTCCTCGTCCCTGTGCCGCAGGAATGTCCAACACCAGCCTCTCCCAGGGCTTGCGGCAGCTCCCACGGGAGTTTGTCCTCCCACATCTCGGAGTATTTCTGGTCAAAACAGCAGAGAAAAAGCAGGCGGCAATTAAAAACATCAGGCACGGCTTATTTTAGCACAGTGCCCTAATGCCTTTTTAAGGACTCCTGGCAAGGACTGGTTTTTCTTCTTCATCCCTCAACTGAAAAGCACACAGAAATGATCCACTACATGCCGTTTTACGTGGGCTTTTATTTCCCCTCCACACTCTCATCTCATCATTTAGAAGGCATTTTCTGCCTTCTAAAGAGAAGAGACATTTGTGACGCTGCAGGCCTGTGGGATTGTTCTGGATCACACTAAATAAGAATTTCTAAATATTTCTTCAAAGTGGAAGGGGCAGGAAGGATTGGAGAGGAGTACAAGAAGCAGGAAGGCTCTTCAGTTCTGCTGGTCAGGCACTAGATGTCCTCACTAATCCTGGGCTGTGGTTAAGCAGCAGAAAGCACAGAGGAGGTCGCAATTGAAAGCGAGCACAGGTAATTTGTATTTGAGCTGTGACCAAATACGGTAAGTTACACGAGTGTGTCTTTATTACCTCTTCAGCTGCATTATCCAGACCTGGCCTCTGTGAACAGCCACGCACATGCACCGAACCACCCCTCCAGAAATGCAGTGCCACATTGTCAGCAGGAGGTCTGCAAAAGGCAAAGTTAAGGTTCCTGGGGAACAACTGGCAAAAATCAGGTGTTGCCCAAGCAGCACAGCATTGTCAGCTCCCTTGTCCATGTCCCTTGTCCATGGGGACATTGTGTCCTCCCTCTCCCTCCCTGTGCCACCCAAGGCCGACCCCAGCCCTTTGCTACCTGCCCCAGGCAACATCTGAGAAGTTGAATCTTCTTATTCTCTCCTTTTCTGGGCCTCCTTCTTCATTCTGTACCTCCACCCTTCGTAGAAGTTTCTAAGAGCACAACTCTTGCAGGGCCAGGCATGCAGAGAACGACAAGAGGGGTGACAAGTGCTGCACTTGCCACGCTCCTGCTCTTGGATTTCCAGCTCCTCTGCAGCTGAGTTCTTGCCTACTGGAAGGTACAAGCAGGCTCCGAGGTTTTATGCCCAATCTCCCCAAATACAGCAAACCTCATCCCAAACCCACCTCAAATTCCCATCTTCTCAGTAATATCCAACTGTCCCGGTCCTGTCTGAGCAAGCCAGGAGGCCAGGCCAAGTGCCAGCGTTGTGCCAACACGGATGTGTTAGACTAAGCTAAATCCTGAACACCAACAGAAAAGCCAATACAAAACTCAATGGCTACAGCATTAAAACAAAGGAATGCAAACAACGCTTTAAATGGGGCACAGACCTTGTCACGCACCTCATTTCCTTTTTTAAACAAAAAGCTTTGAAAGCGCCGATAAATAACCGCCAGCCTGCACCGACACCATTAGTTCTGGCTAAGGAATTGGACTTCGTACCAGTCAGCTTCCTGCTCAAACACCAATGTTCTGTAACAGCAGCAAGCACGACTCAAGGAATGAAGAACCTGCAAACAGAGAAACCTCAAAAACTACTTGGAGAAATAGAAAAGTATGGTGACATGGGAGTACTTTTAGTGTGCACATCTACAAGTTCTTGTTAACGTCTATCGTCACCAGCAACCCAGAAACAAGCATAACATTCAGTGGGGGTGGTGAAGATTATGGATCCCACAAGATGTAGGAAATGACAAATGACTCAAAAAAAGTGAGTGAGATGTAACAACCCCAACTGCTTGACGACCAGGGTGCAAAAGGAGCTGCACACCTAGAAGCCAAGTCCCTCCTCCAGAAAGGTGGGTGTCTCAGAGGGCACAAGCCCAAAAGAGGACCCAGCAGATGAGCAACACAAACCCCAAGAGCCACGCTCCGAACGGGAAAGGCTGCAGCAATTTTTAGGTGCAAGGACAGATAAGCAAGAAGCATTTCCAGAAACGTGAGGCCACCTCTGTCTGTGCACGGCTGCCGAGCTGAGGCTGGGCAGCAGGTCCAGGGACAGTGACCGTCCTGCGGGGATGCTGAAAGAGCACCACTCCTCCCTCCCCTCGCACCATCCCAAATTCAGATTTACAGACGTTTTTCGGGAGAGTCTGAAGTGCCAAGTTTCCCCCGGGCGAGGCCACTGACCCTCTGCACCCAACCTAACATGCAGGCCAAAAGAAATCAGACCGCGGTGATTTACTCTCTTACTTTAAAGCCCTGAAATAACACACACTGCACTTTTCCAAGCACTCAAGTAGAAACAGGAGGAATGCTGAAGTGGTTTTGGTAAGCACACTTTTTAGTTTATTGACCTATACAAAATAATAGGTCTAAAAAATTCAGAAGTAGTAAAAGAATAAGCAAAAAGAGCTTTCGCATTTCTAGGAGGCTATACAAATATGCAAAAAACAAGGAAATAAGTTATTTTTTATTTTGTTTTTGTTTGTTTAATTCCAAATCGCGACTCTAATAATACAAACGACTAAGTACCAGCTTAACAAGTGTGTTCTTCTGTATATATTACATGCTCTGGAATATTGGTAAAAAACGTCAAAAAAGTTTATCAGAAACTTTTCTATTCACAATATGAACAAGGTGTAACTAATCCTTTGTATAAAAGAAAAAGAGCACCATTTACGGAATCCTGAAGCACAGTACAGCTGAGAAACGAAAGAGATTTTACTGAACGCAAACGACTCGTCGGAAATCACGCAAGATAACCCATGCCAATTTGTTCCTACAGATGGACGACGTGAGGTAGGTTTATCCCTCTTAGATCAAGACTGCAGTCGCACTTTTTTTTTTTTCCCCTACACAAATGGTTCCGTGAAAATGCTGTTCTGTCACTTAGTGACTTTGCAACGCACCTGGCGGTTCAGATGACTCATGGTACAGCCCTAATGCCCCTCATTTTAAGGCACCCGCTTGCCTGTTTGTGTTTGCATCCACCTTAAAATACTGGCCGGTACAATCCAATTGTTTGCTGGGTGATCACCGGAGCTCCCCACCGTGGATCCTCGATTCACTGAGGCAGAGCAAAATGTCACCGTCACCCGACGAACGGGGGGTCACTGAGCAACCACCGAGAAAATTTGCCTACTCCTCCGCACAGTGAAGTTGTACCATGGAAAAGGTCATTAAATGGGAGGTTATTAATTACATTTTATCATGGAAAAGAGTTCAAAGTTTACTGCTTCTGTTTCCAAAACCCCACAACTGCCTACAGTTTTACAAGACGTACTGTGTCAGCAAATTCTTTTCTTTCCAGAACTTGCTCATGGTGCTAACAAACACTCTTAACGACACCCCAAAAATTGGATAAACTCACTCAAACCTCCATAATAAAAAAAAAAAAATCCAGCCTTCCTTCAAGTAATGTTCCAATACTGATTAAGTCATCCTTTGCCTCACACACACACAGTATCTATCCTTCATAAGCTTACGAATGTCCTTCCAGGTCACCATAAGCCATGGCAGTATCAGTTTTCATTTCTTCTTCTTTCAGACATCAGAATTGTGCTCCTAGAATTCCTGGTTTTTTCATAAGAGTCTCTTTTTCACATTTATTTTTTTTCCTCTGAGGTTTGCCTTCAACATCTTCCAATCTTCCAAAAAAGTGCTTGCTAAATATAAATACTTCAACCAAGTGCTGCATCTAGTCAAGGATTAAACTGTGGCTTGCTCTTGCTCGCGTAGGCTATCCGGATTCACAAAGGAACGCCATTCGTGGTAAGACTTTACCGTTTTGCTACAGTCTCTCAATGCTGAATTTAACCTTTCCCAGCGAAACAGCCCGCTTCCTTTTCTTGTTCGGTTTGGAAGTTGCCCCCGAGATCTGCCTGGGGGTCACAGCGTTTTGTGCAAGGCATGCAAGGGTACGAAGGCGGGTCTACACGAGCGTCCCGGGCTTTGAATCCTCATGCCAGAATAACCTCTGCTCGTTGCTGTGCAAGTCGTCTTCCAAGCGGCTCTCATCCTCACCACCCAGCTGGCTCGTCTCCGCATAGGCTCTGTAAGAGAGACACGGCATCAGGGACCAGCGAGAGCCGAGGGGAATCCCCAAACTGCACAAACTCACGCAACCCCCGTGGGCTTTTAAGTAACGCTGGTTATTGTGACTTCAACCCCAGTGTAATCTGCACCCAAACACAAACCCAGTTTTGGTGCTGTAATCAGACAAATTGTGTGCGACAGGATCTCAGCTGCTCAGAATTGTCAGGACTGTAGAGCGTATTTGATTGCTCGTTTGCCATAATTGCATTAAAATAGAAAATGAAACAGATGAACGATCAGACAAGTGATTCACAATATGGAAAATTAATAGCTAATAAACCTTATATAGAAAAAGCTGCCAAAATAAACAGAGTTTCCAAAGCCTAACTGTAGGAAGGATTTAGCAAAACCTGTATTTTTAAACACTGTTACAAGTAGATCTTCTAAATGACTGCAATAAAAAAAGCCCATGGCATTTGGCTTAGAAACAAGGATGTAGCTGAAAGCTTTTGTATCTTTCCTTACACTTTCATTTATTTTAAAACAAACAAAATTAAAAATTCATTAATTTCATGCAAGTCAGCCTGGCAGCAAGCACAAGCTGCAACCCATGAAGCAGGAGACACAAAGATGGGGTACTTACTACAGCTGGCTACACTTAGCATAAGTGTACTTAAATGTGACAGCATTTGTGGGGCCAGGGCCCTTCCCCAGCCAGGAGGTCTCCGTTCTCACTGGGAACAGCCGACGTCGGATAATGGGGGGAAGAGACTGAAAACATCAAGTAGAAGCAGCAAGAGAGCTGCACGAATTTCTGGAAGGATCAAGCAGACCCTGGGCTCCCGCAGTCCTCATGAGAGCCCCCATGAGCAGCATGTCCCACCTGGTTCCTAGTGGGACCTAGGAACATCCAAGTGAGATGATCTTGGCAGATGGGGTATCGGCTTTGAACACCAGCACTCAGACATGAGGCTGAAGAGACACGTTTCCTTTCCTTGTTTTTCCAGAAGTTTATCGGCACAGGCACTACAGCTTCAGAAACACAACAGGACTGTGTCCTGCTGGACTGCTGATGGGGTGGCAGGAGAGACCTCCTGTCACAGGGGGCGAGAGAGACTCAACACTGCTCCGAGCATCGCAGCCACCAGGGAGAGCGAGACCTTCGATGGTCCAGCACCAGCCAGAGGAAAAGGCTGTGCAACAAATGAGTTCATCCTTCACTATGACCACTTCCCCCTTCCTCGAATATTGGTGGAACAGTTAGTAGTGGTACAGGTCATCTGCTTCACACAGAGAGGACTCGCTCTCACAAAGTCAATTTTATAATTACTCTTCATCCTGGCCCTTTGAAATCAAGTTGATTTCCTCAGAAGTTTTAACAGCCTGTGAATTGCAGGAGGAAGGGCAGAAAACTCTGGATATGCTCTAAACTCACCTGCTCTGCAAAGGAAGGTTGCCATAAACATTCCCGTAACAGCTGGCATAAGAGGAATGAGACAACGAATCGTAGTCTGAAAGTCCCAGTGCAAGTGGGTTTCGCCAGTTCCCTGCAGCGTTTGCAGAAGATGCTGGAATTAAACAAAAAAAAAAAATTACAGCAAATTAGATCTTTCTCCAGATAAATCAGCTAAGACAAATGAGACAATTCTCATTAGTGATCTCTACGGGTTTCTGCAGGACACTCAAGCAGACAATGCAAACACAAAATATGATTTACAAGCCCTGTAGGGAGGAAAGCACTGGGAGGGTGGTATTTTGGAGCCTGGGAATCTCTTTAAGAAGACTTTGACCCATTCAGTGATGCTCATTGCACTGTATTTTGGAAGCCACCACAGCAACTGCATTGACATGGCATGAAGTTTTCCACAGGTAAACACGCCTGTTTGAAAGCCATATGGCGCTGTGCTTTTTTTTGGACTACTGCACTTGCAGAGAGTAAAAGGCAGTTTTACCCACAGGAGAAGGCAACAATCAAGTCTTTCTTCCCAAGCTTGGAACAAGTAGTTCCTATTCAATTCCTCTTCTACCTTTAAGGACAGAGCTCTAGCCTGACTTCTACTCTGCTGACATCAACGAGGCAGAGGAGGGGGGCAGAAGTTGATGCAGGGACTTACAAAAACACTTAAGCATAGAAGAAATCAGACATTACCCGAAGAGAAAGATGACACTCGACTGCTAGGAGAGCACGGCACCTGCAGACCAGCAAAGCCCAAACTCCTTTGAGATCCTCTGTCAGACTCAAAGCCCGCCTGCAGGCTATGACCCTGTTCCTTTTGACTGGAGGCACGTTGGTACCAACCACGGAGATGCTCTGCTACTAAGGCCTTGTGAATGTTTTTGGTTATATGCTCCGTTTTAGCAACTTGCTTCCTTGGAAGCCTTAGGGTTGCATATGGGTTGTGCGGTACTCTGTCCACTTCATCCTCATGGTAAGACCTGAATTCCCTGTAACGGTCATATCCGTAATGTGCCGATGAGCGATAGGAAGGATTGACACTGTACTGTCCCTCCGTATCACTCTCATAAACATATCCTCCATTGTAATAAACATCAGATTCGGTGTATGGGGAGTATCCAGAAATATAGTAGCTAGAAGAAGGCTGCTCCTGACTTTTGTGGTAGACACCATTGCGGACATCCTTCTGAGCAAGATTTGGCATACTTCCTGAATTTGCAGCAGAAATGTTATGTTTCTTTGACCGTCTTCGACCCCTGGTCCTGTTGTCGAGCGTCTGAGTAGTATAATACGGGTTGGGAGTAGGTGTCACACAGTAATATTCCGCGCTTGACTGGCTAGTGTAGGATGATCCGTCATCGAGGATCTCTGTGCTGCTGCTTCGCTGGGACTTTGAGAGGGTGAAGGCTGCCTTTTCAGCAGGAGTCTCGGACAGCAGGTGGGTTTGGGATTCCAGGCTTCCGCTGCGCTGCCGGCAATGGTGCGGGGAAACATCTGGCCTGAAACAACACAGATGTCGGTGGGTTAAAGGCAGTCACAGGCAAACACACACAGAGTTGGAGAGAGCACGCACGGGCAAGTCAGGCACGCTGCCTCCCCAAAGCACAATACAAACACAGTCTTTGCTTTCCACAAAGAATATCTGCATCACAAGAAATTCAGCGTGGCTGAGTTTTAGATTTCCTGCCACAGTAGGAGACCTCTTACATAAAAATCTATCGTGGTGAGCAAGGTTAATCTGTGACAGGGATACATGCAAAGCTCACACACTCACATTTTTGAATGATTTACAAGGCGGCTCTCAGTTTTTATGTAGGTAGAGTCTACACAAGGAACTGAACTAGGAGCAGCACATGGGAAGATGGGTTTCCTGTAGCTCTGTCTCTCAAGGCTGCATTACCCCAGCCAAATAAACCATGAGCTCTTCATAACACTAAGATTTATAGCATCTCTCCTTCCCCAGCCCGGCTTCTCAGCTGTCTAATAACACAGGTGAGCTCACATTGCAGCTCTCTTCCCACAGCAAGGGCACTAATTGCGATCTCTCGCCTCTATCTGGCCACTTTTTCAGGAGGCTTGTAGGAACGTAATCCACAGACATCTGTCAGCTCGTGCACAAGTTTTTGTGGGGAGACCACTAGCTGATGGACAATACAATTTCATAAGCCTCACTTTGTTAGAAAATGAGGCTACAAAGGAACCATAAAATAAATTCTGTCTATCTTGCAAGTGTTTAGGACGGACATCACATTTAAAGTCTCCTTACTGTAAGTGGCTGCTACTGTAGGCATTGCGTGTGAGCACGGGGGTGGTAGGCATGCTTCTCCCTCCGTGGGGCTGGGGCGGCCGGTCCAGGGTTCGGTAAGGACTGCTATGAGTCGAAAGCGGGTCCCTGTAATGAAGGGGATAACCCCAGATAGGTTAAACGACATGCAAGTCACAGCACACAGAATACGTGCACCCTAAGTCTCGAAGAAATAAAACGAAGAGCATAAAAAGCAGGTAAGGGTGTAACTGGATATACTTCCCATATAAAGAACATATTTGTTATACAGGGAAGAAAAATTCAATCCCTTTTTGTGGTTCACAGGGGCACCACAGCAAGGGAGGCCCTCACAGGTAGGAAAAGCTGGCGCCAAAGGACAGAATTATGAAGCAGAAGAGCCACAGCAAGTAACAGAAAAGCAAAGCAATCAGGTTTTAAAGTGAAGCGCATCACAGCTAAAGGGTTACATATGGCTGTAATTCAACTTCTAAACATCATGTGGAAGACTCTTCTGCTTATCTTGAGGGACAGCCGAAAAAAATGCAATGACATGACAATGCCCAAAACTTCAAAAATACTCCAGCTTGCTTTCAACAGCTTGCTCAAGCAAGACACAGTCCAAGAAATATCAAGATCAGCAGGAGTCCTTACAGAGAGAACAACCAGCAGCACATCAGACCCACAGAACATGATCACACAACCACCAGTAGAGCTGCTGCTACCAACGCACCCCATGGAACCCTTGTTCTAGCTCAGAAAGTGCCCAAATCCCACAGATACATGCAGGAACCCCACAGCCGGCCACTGCAGCTGGCACTATGGTGGTAGCTAGTTGAACCCCAGTAACTCTGCTCTCACATGGCGAATTGCCCATCAGGACTTAAGCGAATTCTGTATGCTTTGACAACGGTACCTGCTGAAATACCAATCCCATCTGGAGGGATGGGTATGGTTTGGTGCTATCTGAAGCCATTGAACACAGTCATCAGGAAAACTACAAGTTGTTTAATTAATACTAAAAACAAACCACAGAAATGGAGACAAAGGGTGACAGTACTGGTGGGCATGAGCAATTCCTTAAATGCAGCCCTTGCTATTAAATTTCTCACCCGTCTCAAACCTCCTTCACAAAGACTACACTACCCTACAATTTCAGAGACCATGACAACTACTTATACACACTTATCTACACTTTTGTTACTGAACAGGAAATTTAGCTCCCATCACCTAATCCTGCAATGGCAGAGGAGTGTGGAGGCAGCAGGCTCCGCTGGAGTGCCTGTAGTAACAGAAGCCTTGGCAGGGACAAGACGGAGCTCACGGCAGCAAGGCGGAGAGCACGGTGGCAGCGAGACGAGCCCTACCTGGAGTGTCTGGTTTCCAAGAGCTGCTCGTTTATGGATGACTTTCTAAGGTGAATCCTCTCCACCCCGAGGGACTTTGGTGGAGGAAGCCTTGGAGAAAGCTGCGCAGAGCTGGGTCTCTGTGCTGGCACAGGAAGCGATTCACTGACTGTTGGAAAGGAATGCGTATTTTGTTAGCAAAATCCTTGATATTTTTGCCCTATATGCAAATCTGTGGCCCCTAAAGCAGAAACACTTTGCACTACAGAGACAAGCTGTGAATCTAGAAGGGCTCTCCTGCCTGCCCCGAGCTCTCCTCCACACAGACAGGACATCGTGGAGGCTCGTACAGATCTCAGCAGCACCGACTCCTATGGTTACTACACCCAGGTTGGGACTGTGCCAGACCAAAGTGGAACTTCCTTGGGAAAACACCTGTTTGCAGCCCGATCCCTCCCAGAGCCGCGCAGGCAAGCTCAGCCTCTGCAAAAGCCAGTTCCTCTCCCTCACCTTCCAGGTCTTTACTTGAAAATGACATTTTAAGAATTAGTTTTGGAACACAACCTAAAAAGGACTGACTTCAAAAGCGACTGAATGAGCAAAAGACAACTGACAGACGAATTTGGCTGAAGGCAATTGGGAAGACGCTGGTTTGATCCTTGCTCTCGCTTTGCTTAGGGCACAACCCAGGTCCCATCAGAGTCAAGAGGAAACTCCAACTAATACATATAAATGCAGGACGAGCATCACAGAGAACACTTTCAGAAGCCGAAGCGCTGGCTCTACTTCTACAAGCAGGAATCAGGTGTTACTCCATTTTAAAGCACAAGATGGGTTGTACAAGTCTAAAACTAGGACAAACTAAGATCAGAATCAGGCCGTAACTGAAAAGTGAGTAACAATTTAGATAATGTTTGTCCCCAGATGATGATTATCCAGTCGAAGGGAGAGGCAAGCCAAGTCCTTTCCACCTTGTGGAACAGGGCGTGAATGTGTGTGTCTGTGGGTGTGGGTGTGAAATGAGTAAGCTGAGCAAACACCATACCCATGCAAGATGCAGGCTCACTAGGTAACAGATAAACACAAACTGATCGTTAATATTTGTGCCTATTCTACTTTTTTGTAAGTTTTAGAGTAGCTGTGAGGACAGAAGAGCTGGGCAAATCCTCCCAGCTCGTACCTCCTCCAGCCACTCATCTGCCTCTGGCCAGGTCCTAGGGATGAAATATTTGTTTGAAATTCAAAGCCTTCAGCTCACAGGCTGGGCACGTTAAAACCAATCACCTTCTCTAAAGACAACTCAGATCAGCTCACAGAGCAGACACTTTCAATAATTAACCCATTACGAAGACCGACATTCCTGGTTAAGTCTTTTCTCCTCCACTATAAAGTAATTTGTCATCGAATGCCACCAAAACGTGGTGGCTAAAGGAGATTAAGTCAAAGAAATGTCTCTGAACAAGCACACTTCATAGGAAGAAAAAGATAAGGAACGTACCATCATCATAGGTGGTTGTATCGGACAGGGAGCTGCTCTCAGATGGGATTATATCATCTGTGAATGAGAACAAGTACTTTAAGCATAGGAGACCCAACATTAATTTCCAAATATCACATACAGTTTATTTTCTTCAGCTTCAGAGACAGCTGCTACTTGTAACACTACAATCTGTATGCTTTAGCCCTCAACAGCCTGAAGACAGCCCTGCTTTGGAGTACAAGCATGACCTAGTTGTGCTCACTGCAGTTCAGCAACCTGCCTACGTAAAGGAGATTTTTTTCAACTGCAGCAGGAATCAGGCCAAGGTTTACAAAGGTGTTTTCCACCCAACTTCCAACAGATCTCACAGGGTGTTTTGGTGCTTCAATAGGAGTCAGGAGCCTACAGAGACATGTAGATCTTGGCTGCTAGCATCCAGTCTCCTCTAGGTACACACGAAATCCCACCAGGTAGGTACGAAATGCCTTTTGAAATTTGGCATTCACTTTTGAATGTTTCATCAGCATGCAAATTCTGTTTCAATTAAATTAGTATCAATCCAGAATAATCCCACTGATTTCAATCAAGTTATTGCAAATTCCAAGAATGCAGAGAGCAGTAACTGTTGTACGGGCACTGCAATTTTTTTCTGTTTCTTTTATGTTTTGTTATTTATTCAAAGTGCTTTACTGCAGGTAAAGCTGTCCTCTCACCTTGGTATTGCACATTACCACTTGTTCCTTGCTAAAGTTTAGAATAGACCAACAGTGGCAGAGAAATTAGGCTGGTGATAAAAAGCAGCACAAGAGAATTAACCCAGGGAAAAAAAATCTGTTCCTAGGCCATTTCTGGCAAGACACGGTGTTGATGGGATGAAAAGCCTACACGAATCTCCATGCAAGAGAGACGAAGCAAGAAAAGACGATGGCGGCAGACACGTTGTGTATTACACCTGCTTCCTCCATTGCTCATCACGAGCATACACAACGTACGTTGCTCCCTCGGTGTCACACTTTGCTGCGAGGAAAGGTCTGGTTACAAGAACTCAGTAAAACAGAGCAGCTTTTCAAGAACAGCAAAAGATGAGGGCTGGCCCCGGCCCTGAGGGGACTTGTCAGACCACCGAGGATGGGCTGCAGCTCTGCTTGCAACCCGACACTGGGAAAAAGCTTCAGGGGAGCTTATTCCCATGAATTTGACCACATGGTGGTGAAATATGGAACTGGGCCCAGTGCAAGGAGGAAAAAAAACCTACCTAGAGAAAAAAAACATCCAGTCTAAAGCTACGCAGCTGGATTCCTGTGGGGTCTGCAATGCTGACGTATGTGGGAGCTCTGAATTTAAATCCTAGATCTCTGCAATTCCCTGCAAAAGTTGAAGAAACTCTGGGCTACAGAGGAAGCAATGGAAAGGGAGAGTGGAACACGAGAAGCAGGAGACAGTCCGGTATTTCCTTCACTTCCCATCCCTTGGGATTTGGGAAGAAAACAGCTATGGCTTGATTCAATAAATCAGTGTTACTATTTAACATGTTATTTCCAACAAGTCATTCCCCAAATTTACAGATGCAAATGACTCATCATGGCTCAGCCTTCCGAAACCTTGTACCTTGAGCCCGAAAGTACAGAGAGCGACGGTGAAAAGGTTACACACAAAAATCAATTATTGAAGCAGATGACAGTTCTGCTCTATGTAAACATATTCACACTGCAGCGTAAGAGCCAGGAACGGAAAGGGAACACAGCTAACATTGCTGGCTAACTATTTGCTGTCTTGCAGTCCCCACCTGCAGTGAGACCCTCCAACACACAGAGTCTAGTCCTGTCTGGCTGTGTCCACCTTCCCAGACAGCAAACAAGGATGTCATACATCAACTGTTGCAAAATTATGGCCTAAATGTATAAGGACCAACTCCTAAGTTGCTTGTTTGCACAACAGGGCAAGAAACTGCCTGCAACAAAGAGCAGTGACTGTGCACGGATGCTGCCTCACGGGTCTTCAGTGGCTTCCTGGTCGTCACTACACATCACGTGCTCCAGGTAATACAGGACCTCCCACAATTAGTATCTGGATTGGTGAGCAAGACACTGGAAAAACAGATGTTTTCCTCATCTCTGTCAATCAGGAACTAGCTGGGCCACATTAAGTAGTGATCATCAGCCTTTCGGAATAAGCACTTTGTGATGATGGATAGCCCAGTGCTGCCGTGGTTTGTGCTGGGTAAGAATCCAAACCAAGCTCTCAATGGGAATGGGATCCCCAACAGAAACCTGGGAGCACACAGGAGAAGGGTCTCCTCCGGGGAAAACACATGTTGGCAAGAGGTCTCACCTCAAGGGTCAGTAAAAGGGTATCAATATAAACAGCATAAAAACCTTGCATTCTCTTTCCCACCCGGCAATTCCCAGGAAAAACCCCACAAAACAGCATTTCCTCTGGGACAAAGGGAAAAAAAGAAATCAATTAAACATTAACAACTATCCATATATATTTTCCACAGATGGGAGAAGTAAAACATATCCTAAAACTGTTAATCGCTGTGGAAACTAGAAAAGCCTGCAATACCTATGAGGTTTTACTACTCCCAAACTCCTTCAGTTGGCTGGGATACTAGCAAGTTTCCATACTTTATCCTATGAAACAGCAAAACACCTCACCTCCTCAGGAAAAATCACACTTTCAGAATGGAGGGGCCAAGGGTATCTGCTTTCACTGTGCTCATCAATGGCAAATACCTTTAGTCAAAAATCTATTTGACACTACTTGCATTTATAAACTCTTGAACTTTGCTTATGCCTTCCCGGAAATCAGTAATTTTTAATCAAGAAGCAGAGTCTTTGATCCTTATTTCCTTGATCTTGTAGAAAAACTCACAGGCTCTATTTTTGCTCGAACTGTAGCGTTGCGGAAGGGAAGGGAGAGAGATCTTGCACATGGCAGCTCAGACATACAACTGCACCCAACACACTAAGAATTAAGACACCATACCGGTTTCGGCTGAGATGCTCCTGCCAGCCTTTCTAAGCGCAGCACCTTCCGTCCCTACCTGGTGCTGGAACGAGTCTCCACTTGTTCCTAAAACTGCAGCTTATTCTGCCCTCAGCCTGTAAGCAGTGCACTTATCCTATCAGATGCAGCAATTGCATCTCTTCTCTCTTTTTTTCTTACTTAACTGCCTTGGAGAAGATAAAAATCACATAGAGGAGATGTAAACAAATCTTTTAAGTGAGCCAAATTACTTTTTTCTTCCTGTTTTCATCAGAATATGGGGAATTCTCTTGTTTACCTGGTAGAGTAAGAGCTGATTTCTGGGTTGGTTTTTTGCCACACTTGATTCTGTACTCATTTATGGAATTTTCTATCTCTTGCAGCTTTTTTACAGCATCAGTATACTCTTGCTTTCTTTTTTTCTTCACATTTTTGCAGAGGTCTGGCTCACTGGCAAGTTTCTTTGCAGCTTCCACCAGCTTTTGCTGTATGATAAAATTGCTCTCCAAGTCCTGCAAAGCGGGATCCTGCAAATTTGTGAGGTAAGTTATTTGCTTGTATTCTGGGTAGAAATTATCAAGGAAAGTCATTGAATAAATAGAAGATCCATTTTCGTGGTAATGAAGTGAAATCTTGAGCACAAAACACAGAAATACCGAAGTTTACACAGAAGAGAATCTCAGCATATGAAACTCTTAGACTAGTGTAAGATTGAGATCTCTTGAGAAAGGTCCAAAGTTCTCGAGCCTGGGTGACGCAAGATAGACACCTAAATTCAGGTTTACATCGCTAAACCTCTTGCTCTGAGTCCGAGCCTGAAAAGATCTGTTCAAAATCTCAAGTTTGGAGAAAATAAAAACGGAAACTGATGCCACCATACCTACGTAACAGGGAGTTGGAGGCTTTAATTAATTGTTTGTCAACAGCTTTGAGATGCTCAGATGAAAGGCATTGCAGCAGTGCTAAGCGATATATTATTAAATGTGGTCAGCAAGATTTTATTTCAATAGCTTTTAAGCAGTCTACATAAAATCAGTTTGCTGCAGACACGGATTATACCAGCCCTCTAAGCCAGGGCAGTGAGTTTTTGGTAAAAGACTGATGCAAAGTGCCCAACACCTACTTGGTACTTGGATTAAACAGCTTGTTAACAAATCTCACAGGGAATGAGGGGGAATGGTATGTGTCCAGAAACTGCATATATCTGCATTACCATATCTCCTGAGTCAGGCTCTGCCAGCAAAGTTCACGTTAGCTCCTTGAGCAATATAGAGAGCTTTAACTTAGGTGGAACTTGCATTAAGCCAGAGATAAATCTCCTCCTGCTGTCGCCTGTCACATAACTATGCTCACGGACAGATGATTTTGCAAGGGGGACAGTGCACACCCCTGCCACATTCTGGGTGCAAACACAATCTCAACCCGACACAAATCAATGCTCGAGAAAAGCTCATAGCCAAGAGCTGCCAAATGGCATTACACACCTCCTCTGCTCTAATTAGCAGCAAAGCATCCATTAAAATTCAAGCAGCATGGCCAAATCAGGGGTTCAGGTCAGGGGATTTTAAGGGCTTTTGAAATGGCCAACTTCCTGATCATTTCAAAGGCAGCACAGCTGAAATAAGGGCGGTACCTGTCTAAATTTCCCAGCCTATGCAAGCAACTGTCCCAGCTGCCTCCTCTTAAACAATCAGGGAAGAGCTGGATTATTTACAAGCAGCTTTGGCCACCAGTCTGGCCACCCCACCTCTGCCATGAAAACAAACTGCAGTACTCACCTCCTCACTCGGGAGCAGGTTGTCATCCAGCTTGAATGCCGTGCCAACACGTCTCCTGACCTGGGGAGGTTCCTCTCCAGCACCCAGAGGATACTCCTTGGGCATCTTGCCTGTCAGCTCCTGGGGAACAGAGGGGGCTCCACGTGAAGGTTCGGAGGGAGAGAAGGGCTCTCTCTCACCCACCCCAACCCCAGCGCGTAAGGCGCAGTTCTCACCGCCTCTCGCAGGCAGATTTTCTTCAGCTCCTCAACTTTCTGAAGCAGTTTTTCCTGAAGGAGTTTCTCTTTCTTCTTTAGTTCCATAATTTTCTCCTTCTTTTGTTCTTCACTGACCTCTGAATCCTGAGAGCCTGAAAAAAACACTCTCTGTATCAGAGGATATGCAGATAAAAGCCCTTTTTTTTTCTGGTCAAGTAAGCTAAGATCTCCCCAAAGCAGTATAGCCCAGCAAAACAACGCATTATTCACAGTGCAACATCCAGCTCTCGTGTCACCCAGTAAGCAGGCTTTTAGGAAATCCGCACTTTTCAAACCCCCAATGTATATACTGGCATGATAAGTCCTAAGTATACACCCCAAAACCCCACCACCTGAAATATAAATCATTGCATTAGGGATATCTACAATATACTTGATGTTTGGGCTTTGACTTCGCTTTTGAGACAGACAGTGAGGCTCCTCACTTGGGCTTCACCTCAAGGCACCTGCATGTGGCAGCCAGGCTTTTACCTCCTCCCTTTCCCGCTTCTCCCCAGTCAAGGGACAGATCTAAAGTCCAGTCCAGAGCTGAGCTTTACTTGGAAGCATTTATCATCTTTGTTCATTTTTGAGGAAGTTCGGGGCAATTCAACTCCTCGAACAAGTGCTTAAAGTTAGCCTAGATCAAATTTCTCTCAGACTTTGATGAGACTTACAGTGATTCAAGGACTGACTGGTAAACTGATATCAACTGATATTATTCACGGACCAAGAGTATATGGGTGCTTATCCATCTAGCATAGTTTTATTTCCTCACTTAGTTACGGGGGGGAAACTGCAGGTTATACCATTGCTGTTACTGTTGCAGATACATAACTAAGACATGTCACTGTACGTACAGTCATCTAGCCTCATTTTCCCTTTTCACATACACAAGCCCCACAGTACTTCCCCACCTCGCATTTACACGAAGTATTACCTGATGAGATCAAACTGCCGTTGCTGGCCATAATAAGCTGGTTCTTTGCCTCCAAAGTCACTAGCTTTGAAACTTTTGGTGTTCCCATCTCTGTCAGATCCATGGCGATATCATCCAAACTTCTGGCTGAAGGAATTTTTGCCTGAAGCAGTTAAAAAAAAATAAAAAAAATCCAGCCTCATCAAGTTACCTCTAAGTTCAGAGCACAGAGTCACAGAAGATGACGTTTCACACATCTCCCACAGAATTAAGGGCTAAGGCAACAGGATCACGCAGGAACTCGCGGTGCACAGGGCTGTGCTGGTGTTCCTCTCCCCCTCTGTCCCAAAAGCCTGAGCCATCTCCCAACCCAAAAATCTCTTTGCTGTTTGCACTGTGTTCAAAATGAACACGAGAAGGGGATAAAAGAAAGAGCAGATTAAACACTGAGACGTGGGAATTCCCTCTTCTGTGATTACACTTCCACAGCCCTTAATCACAGGCAGGCTAAAATGGATCGAATTACAATACTGTCACTAATAGACGGCTCAAAAAGCTGACAAAAACAATTTGTAGTTCTTCTCTGGAGAGTAATTCACCCATGGAAAAACATACACCAGAAGATACACAGGAAAGGTGTTGAAACTTATGCCCACAGTATAAAATGCCTTACAACTTACTTTGCTTTGCTTTCTGTCCAAGTAAAACTGGTGTTGACTGATTGCCATCACCCAGATGGACTTGATCAGGGAAGTGTTTGCATACCAGGTTTGCACTACCAGTCCACTCTGACCAAAGGTCCTTCTTGACACTGAAATTCTGAGGAGGTGAGAAGAAATGCAGTTTCAAGACAGGTCTTTGAGGTTTAGACTCCAAAATGCCTCTTTCTTAACCAGGCGAGGCTCAGCCTTTGTTTTACAGACACGAAAACTCCGATTTCCTTCTCCCCACCACCCTGTGCTGCTGCCTTTCCTCCCTCCTAACCTTCCCTTAATTTTACAAAGTTGAAGTTGAAGTCCCTCCTGGTTGAGCTTTGCAACACAGAGCAGCAGCAACTGTGGTGCCTTTTAGTTCAGCAGCACAATTGTGCTTCTGAGACCTACGGTGGGGCACGCTATAAACCTAGAAAGGGTGAGCAGACTGTCAGGGGATCCTGAAAGGAGAGATCAGGCAGGATGAGGGATCAGCAGAGCATCTCGCAGATCCTCCTGGCCCAGCGGTCCTGTACCAGAGGCAGACAGGATGGCAGCAGGAGAAGCAGAA